>NC_080834.1:83180965-83809701 GCF_030435755.1 Ochotona princeps | reverse complement strand
GGTGGTTTATTATGAGTGTGTGGGACAGAGAGCCGGAAATCCATCCAAGAGCAGCAAAGTCAAAATCAGCCAGTGTCTCATTATCTACTACTCTGCAAGTTTACCTGCCAGATTGAAGTGATCTACTCTTAGCTTATTGTAAATTGTGAAATGTGCTAAAAGTGGGAATTCTCATCATCCCAATTACTATCAAGAAAGTGTCCAATAATAGATACAAGTAATTATCAACCTTGATAATAACAATGATCAGAATTTCCCATCTGTCCAAGAAAGTCACAAATTAATGGTCCAGGCAAGGCTGAATAGGTAATAGTAGCAAGTTCCAGAGTCAGGTGATTGAAGAAAAAGTACTTGAACCTGGAAGAACAGATTCAGAGATCATTCTCTTCATGGCTTTGCTGAACTCATAAACGTATATAAGGAAGCATTTGAATGCTATAGTAATGTGCATCATTTGCTCCAAGAGGATTATATTGCAGACCTAGTGGGTGAGATCATCTGACCTGTTTTGTACCTGTATGTGAGCATGTGTTTGTTGTTGTGTATGGGGTTATTTGATGGGATGAGAAAAGATATGGACTAGTATATAGACCGGTAGTTGGGCAAGGCAGAAGTAAGCCATAAGCATCTCTGGGATAGTGAAAAGGTGTAGCATGTGTAGTATGGAGGGCAGCTCTTGGGATACATTTATACATAGATATACAGGCATGAGAAAGTATGGGCACACCAGTCTCGGCCAACACCATGCTCTGTCATTAAAATAAATAAATAAATAAAAGTAACTTAGAGTGTAACTTAGGAATTTTTAGTTCATCTCCACCTTCATGTCTAGGTATTTGGGTCAAAAACGGTTTTTAATGCTTGCATTTCCAACTGTTGGCTACTTACATTCAAAGTATTCATATGCCATCTGCACGTTTCAGTGTTGTGTTGTTATTGGTGTTTCAGCATCATCATATTGTTGTTGTTAGAAACTGACTCCAAAGCAGAAAATCTTACAACTGAAGATGGAGAAAGAGCTTTATTAAAACGTTTTATATATAATTTAAGGAATATCTGGGAAGGGTATTGCTTTAAGGATCCTTTAAGGATTTTCTGGGAAGCATGAGGAAATGCAGCCTTGACTATATCCCTAGATATGTGAAGCAGAGCACAGGCAATGAGTGAACATATTCTATGTGAGAAAAAAACAGGAATGCTATGATGGAAAATAATGTGTGAATAAAGGCATTCTAGTGGGAGACTACACTTAGGGGTTTGATGGTAAAGTATCATCTCACACAGCCATTATCTTAAGTTCTTTGATAAAATATCTCAAATTTTGCTTGAGACATCTGTGTTGAACAATAACCCACAAGTGAGACATGTATTTTGTGTCTGTGATTCAGATGGCCACTATGAACCCATGATTTTTCAGGCAGCCACTAAGATTTCCATATTGCAAAGCACTCCGAGTAAGGCTACAAGTAGAGCTCATGTGGCTCACAGGCTGGAGATAAGAGAAGGGAGGAAAAGGTTCAAGAATTATAGAAGACACCAAAGAGAATGAAGTGTTTCGACTTTAGGATAAAAAAATCCACAGCAGACAATAAGAACTTGGACATACAATTTCTCCCCTTTTTATTTTTTTAAGTATGTACTTATTGATTTGAAAGTCAGAGTTAGAGAGGGAGAAAAAAAAAACCTTCCACGTCTCGATTCATTCCCCAAATGACTGCAGTAGCCGGAGCTGGACCAGACTGTGGCCAGAAGCTTGGAACTCCATCTGGGTCTCCTTTATCGGTGTCAGAGGCCCAAGATCTTATGGGCATCTTCTGGTGTTTTCCCAGGTGCATTAGCAAGGAGCTGGAGCAGAAATGGAGCAGCCAGAATTCCAATTAGAACTCACATGGTATCATTGGAGGTAGTTTAACCCACTTGACTACAATCCCTTTTTTGTTTGTTTGTTTGTTTTTAATCATGTGCCTTTTTTGGTTTGGAGTTTTATAATCTATTTGCCATTTTTAAATCTCCACTTCTGGCTCTTCTTAAAGCAGATGCTTGGTGTTCGTAATTACTTGAGATTAAACAGATAGGATAGTGGGTTTTCCTGGTGGACATGCTAAATACCTGCTTGAGACACCACCTCTCATATTGGAGTACCTGGTTGGAGCCCCAACTCTCCTTCTCTATTCCAGCTTCCTGTTAATGCACACTCGAGGAGGCAGCAGGTGATGGCTCAAGTACCTAGATTGCAGTCTCCTATGGGGGAGATTCCTGGCTTTGGTTTCTTAGCCTTGGCTGTTGTGACAATGGTGAGTGGTTTAGTGAATGACAAATCACTTGTATTCTTTGCTTGTCTCTGCTTTTCAAATTAAAAATATTGAATAAACAATATTTTAAAAGATACTGGATTGTCTTTTCCTCCTGTGAAGCATTATAGTGAACTTTCATTAAAAAATACTACAATGTTTAGATTTGTTTTCATGAAGTTATCCCAATAATAAATATGCATAACACATTAGATGTAAGTTGCATTCAATGAGGTTTTTCCTATAATTTCGATTATGCCTACCCTCACCAGCCAATTTGTATACCAATTAAGGATCATACATGTTTATTCCTAAACTGGATTACTCTTTTACTTTTCATTTTTTAAAAATTTAATTGAATAATAGGTAAACTGAAGCATAAATGTGAAAAGGATTGTTGATTTAATAAAAGCTGAATTAGAAGTTTAGTTGAGACTAGATAGAGGACAGTCACTAAATATACATTAACACAGTGCTAAGTAAGACAAAAGAAACATAGGAGAGATGCAAAAATGTAGAAGGATTTTGCATATAAGTTGCCTTGAAAGTACCCATATTTAAGTTCATGTTTCACCTAAAGGCACTGGAATGGGAAAAAATTATCAATTCCTCTGGATGTGATTTCAAAAACAACCTAACCTAGAATATAATCAGCAGATTCTTAATAAAGGTGTTAGCCTTATGCCGAAAGATTTTATTTATACACACACGTGTGTGTGTGTGTACAAATATACTGATACTTTTGCATCATACACATGCACAGACACATTTCAAATAACTCACATATATATACTGCCTCCAAGTATAGGACAACATAGCATGGACTGTTGACATTAATTCTCAATTCTTTCTCATTGGAGCCTGATAAGACCATTAGGTGTAACCAGGTGAGTCCTTCCTTTTTAAGTTCTTATGAATTTCCTCTCTTATCTTCATGCCCTCATGCTTGGCTAAGCCTCCTTTTCTGCCCCATTAATATTATTGTGCAGAAATCTCTGCTACTGCCCGAGTTTGCATATGAAATAGCAATGTTCCCTTTAATTGATTTCTAATGTTTTTTGCTTTTTGTTAATGTATTCTGCAAAATGCTGCTGCAGTCAGTTGCAGGAACAACTTCTGCCTTGGCTGCTGGTCCCTTGAGATCCCTGCTTCTGTCTGAGTATTTTCGCCTGCTGGCTATATGTGGTGGCCTGATGGCTGTTTCTTCTAGCTCTGTAACAGGGAAAGGAAAGATAGGAAGTCTTCCAACTTTTGATGGAAGAGTTATATTCAGAATAACTTCAGTTTTCAAAATGGACTCCTTATTGCATAGAAAATGCATAAAAAATAAGAACATGGAAATTTTGAAAAAGCCATTTTATACCCTGAAAATATGGGAATTTGGGGTATATGTGTTTGCTCTTTGGTGTTGTTTTTCCGAATATGATAGCCTCTCGGATGAGATGCTTGTACCTCCATAGTTAGGAAACATTTAGAAAGGTACTGGATAAAGATTTGAGGAGTGTTAGAATGAATGAATGAGTCTCATTGAAAGTGCAAAGCAAGGATGATGTCTTTCTAAACAGAACATAGAGAAAGAAGGGAATGACTGACCTAAACAGAAATCTTTAAACAGACAGAATATTTATTGATTGATTAAAGGCTACAGTCATTATAAAGTGACACAAGGAGAATTTCATGTATGAATTTAAGAGTATGAGAATTTTTTTAAAATCTGGAATTTTTTGAAGAATACTTTTTTTTTAAGCCATGACTAGGAATAAGAGAAGACTCTCTATGGACCAAAAATTCTAAGATGATTTGCTTATGTCACAATAAATATAGAAATAGGACGAATTGACTAGCCCTGAGGATTATGGCTAGAAAGAACATTACACACGGTATCCCGATAAACCACTGTCACAATTTACATCCCCATCTGCAGCAGCTGTATGATCTCCTTAAGTGGCTCCAATGCTGTCATTTTCTGGAGACGTCTGCTTCCTCATTGTCACTCAATGCTCTAAGAACCTATTTCTCCTGACAAGATATAGGCCAATTATTAGATTTGTTTTATTCCAGAACTCAAAGGCCTGTCCATCTCTGTGATGTTACTAAATCAAGCACTACATCTTCAGATAGTCTACAAATGAAAGATCAGTCTGTATTTTTCCCCCTGTCCTGGAGTATGTAAAATTTCTGGAAAAAAATAGAAAAGATTAGGGTTTTGAATGCAGTAATCTAGATCAGATCACCAGCTTTCTGAAATGACACATTATTTATCTATCAGAGGACCAGCTTGTAGTACACAAATTCTATTATGTTCCAGGATTTGAGCTGCTTGCCTGTCTTGCCATCAAGCAATGTAATTTGAATGGAGATAAAAGAACTAATCAAACTCTCTGAGTCCATGAATTTTTTAGTTATTCTTGAAAATTTATTTCTTTTTGACTTTGATTCAGCTGCTGAGAAAGATTGCCTTTCATGTCGTTATGTTTATATTCCTTCAGCTAAGAACATGCAAATTCTTCACATGTCTGGTTTCAACTTGACAGTCACTTGAACTTTACAGTTCCTGCTCCCATTATCTGACACAATAATTTTATGAGATCTAAGTAATAGGGCTGGCTGGGGAACCAACATTTTCACCTTCAGGACATCTAAATGCACAAGATTTTACTTTATGAGTTCACCCTTAGAGGAATAGCTGTCTTGATTGAAAAGGAATGAAGAGAGCACTTGTCTAATTGGTCTGCTTGACAGCACACCCTAATAGAATCAAAAGTAATCTAGGAGGAAAGGCAAGCTGGAACCCTCCTTTCGCAAGAGATCAGATACACAGATTGTTGACTAACTACCTGACCTCATTTTGTTTGTCATCCTATTTGAGGTGGAACTCTTATGTGTACAGGGAACGTTATGTCTACTTTTTATGAACTTCAGTATAACTGTTGCTTTGCCCGTTTTGCTTGTTTTTACATTGGCAACAACCAATGACATGAAGCTGGGGTCCAGGAATTTCTGTTCCATGAACAACCTTGCTTTTTCATCTTTTTTTTTATTCATTAATTACATTGTATTATGTGTCACAGTTTCATAGGTACTGGGATTCTCCCCACCCCTCCCCAAACCCTCCCACCGTGGTGGATTCCTCCACCTTGTTGCATAACCACAGTTCAAGTTCAGTTGAGATTCCCCCATTGCAAGCATATACCAAACATAGAGTCCAGCATCTTATTGTCCAGTCAAGTTCAATGGCTTCTTAGGTATACCCTCTCTGGTCTGAAGACAGAGCCAGCAGAGTATCATCCCGATCAATTAAAAGCTCCAACATACCATCAGCAAAAATTTACATCATTATGGAATTAATTGACATAGTAATGAATAGCCAATATGTTAAAAATAAATGCTAGTTCTTAACCACCTTCTGTGACCACCTCATTGACATTTCAATTTTAGTTTATATACAACATATAACATACATAACATGTTATACATAACATCATATCATCTTAAATTAAGGCAAACATGTGGTATTTAACCTTTTGGGATTGGCTCATTTCCCTTAGCATTATGGTTTCCAGTTTGGCCCATTTGGCCACAAAGAACTGCATTTTGTTTTTTTTAATAGCTGAGTAGTATTCCATGGAGTAGATGAACCATAGCTTTCTTATCCAATCCTCTGCTGATGGGCATTTTGGCTGCTTCCATGTTTTTGCAATTACTGATTTTTATTTTTCATCTTTATTTCATCTTTATTTTTCATCTTTATTTTTTATCTTTATTTTTCATCTTTATTTTCATCTTTATTTTGCAGAGACAATCATTCATGAGCTACATCACACACTTTGCTTCTCCCTAACATTCAGAGTTAATCATGAAACAATGGCTTCCAACAATTAGAGTGATGCAGTTTTGCAAGATTGCTATTCAGCAGCAGGAGGTCTTAGAATATAGTGGATATGTGTAGATCCTAATATTTGAGTTTGGTTTCTTTTGAGATGTAAATTGTAGCTACTAATTAATAGTAAATTGTAATCCTCAATCTGAAAAAAAGAAAAAAATCCTTTCTTTGATCTGATTTCTGATACGAAAACTTGGCATGGTTTGCTCTTATATACTATACATGTTGTAACCCTTTGGGAATAGTTGGTGTCTTCTTAGTTCTCTGTGAAAAAGTATTAGCATCTGATAATGCTGTAAGTCTCACATATGCATCTTAGGAGGTGAGTTTGGGGGTAAAGTAATGTAGGCATTTACTAAATTATGTGTATTTAACCACTTTAACAAATGGAAAGTTCAAATTACTGGTGTTACTTTTTTGATATGGTTGTTTTAGCCAACAGTTAGCTAAACTATTGTGACACATTGATTTGAATTTCAGGTACTGTGTCGGAAGACTCTGAATTTAGGAGAATTTTTGTTTGGAACAGTCATTAGACAATAGTAAATGACTATTACATAGATATTATTCTTTATTACATAGATATTGTTCTTTATTACATAGATATTGTTCCTCAAACCCATAAAGTTGCCTCTCCTACCTCCAAGAAGTTTGCAATGTGTCTATTTGTACTTTGGCCAAATCTTTCTTTTAGAGGAAGTTTCCAGTTAAGTTATATGTTTTGGCCTTTGAGAAGTCAGGATAAAGGTTTGCTAAAATACATAGAAAACTAAGTCCCCTCAACCATATGACAGAGGAAAGAGGGCCCAATGGCTCAAGAACAATGAGGTTTCGCTTCACAATGGGTAAAATGACTAGTATCCAAAAATCAGAAAAATATATATTATGACAAGAGTGTAGAGGAAAAGGCACAACCTAATACACTACTGTTAGAAATGTAAACTAGTACAACCACTGTAAAAGTTACTATGGAAATTCCTCAGAAAAATAAAGTCAGATGTTGTGTATGTTTCAGCCTTCCCACTCCTGTGAATTCACCTAAAGAAGGAGAAAAGAGTATGAATGAGTTCTTGTATCCCCATGCTTATTACAGCTTAATTCAGAATAGTTAAGATATGGAATCAACTCCAATGGCCATTAATTGATGACTGAATAAAGAAAATTGGTTGACATATAAATACATCATACACTCATACAAAGTACTAGGAAATAGTACTCACCCATAATAAAAAACAGAATCCTGTCTTTTGCAACAAAATGGATGAAATTTGGAACTATTCTGCCTAGTGAAATACGCCAGCCCTAAAAGAGAAATACATGCTTTCTCTAATATGCATTAATATAGGATGCAAACAAATGTGTAGGAATGAAACAGAGATATTTTCATTTGACTATAGTTTTTAGCCATCATGTGGAACTTGGTCTTCTTCACTTGTTGAATATTATCGTTGGTGCCTTAAGACTCCAATTTCAAAGTAGACTGAAATTCTGTTTTTTTTTTTTTTTTAAATAAATTCAGGATTAAAGCAGGAAGGAGGTTAATTGAAGGAGGAACAGACGTAGGAATGGTAGTGTAATTATTTTCTAAAAACCATACCAATGATAGAACCAATTCTACAAATAATATAACCAACGGAGCCATGAGCTGACATCCCATATGGATGCCCATTCCTGTCCCAGCTGCTCCACTTCTGATCTAGTTGCCTGCAGTGGAGAATTGGCCAAGTCCTTGGGATCCTGTATCCAGAAGAGTCTCCTGCTCCTGGATAGGCTCAGCTGCATTCATTGCACCCACTTGTGTGATGGATGAAAGGATTCAAGATCTTTCTTGTGGTTTTTTCTGCTCTCTGGAAATTTGCCTTTCCAATAAAAACAAAATAATATCAAAAAGACTACCCCAACGAAATACCTGAACATGTTCTTTTTATATTAATGAAAATTGTTACTTGGGAGACTAAAGTAAATGAAAAATTGAAAGTCAAAGTTTCTTCCATTGAAGTCTCTGCAGATCAGTGTTGGAGCAATGTTTCAAAGTGAGTATGTTAAGGCCACAATATTTATAGGCTGCTGTGCTCTGGTGACCTCTGCTGGGACTTCAGTGCAGGTAGCATGCCCTCATCACTTTTACCAGTTGCCTGTAGACAAAAAGAACTGGTATCTCAGGCATGCATCATCATAAGCTATGGCATTGACTTACTCAGAAATTCTATCAGTAGATCTAAAACAAAGTGAAGTCCGTAATACACACATACACACACATGTTTTATGGAATATATATTCATATAAACAGATGTTTACTGATGATTCTACAATTTGAATTTTTTATAGAATGCGTACACATAAAATGATACATGTTCAATTTTGTGATCCATACTTCTTTTTTAAACACTGGTTTTTATTTGAAAGGCAGAATTACAGCGAGAAGGCAGAGAGACTTTTTTCCATCTGTTGATTCACTCCCCAAATGGCTGAAACAGCCAGAGTTGAATAGGTACAAGCTAGGAGCCTGGAGATTCTTCCAGGTCTCCTGAGTGGGCTCAGGCTCCCAAGAACTTGGGTCCTCTTCCACTGCTTTCCCAGGTCACTAGCATGGGGCTGGATCAGAAGCAGAGTAGCCAGAATTTGAACCGGAAACGTTATGAGATGCTGGTGCTCCAGGCGGAGGATTATATGCTAAACTATGGCGCCAGCCCCAGTACTTACTTTAATAAATATTTCAAGTTATCTTATTATTATTTATTATGTATACTAAGAAAAATTATGCTCTTTGTTCCTAACTTATCCTCTACTGGCATGTTTTCATTGTATTTGGAATTCTTTTAATTTAAAGTGTAAATAAATATCTCACAGGTTTAGTTTCTCAGATTACTCTTCAAAATTACCTTAGCATGCTTACCTGCCTGCTTTTTTTGCTGACTTGGATTTTTCCTATAAGCCTCAGATCATTTGCAGCATTAAGGTGGCGAATAAATGCAACATTAATTATTGCATTCAAAGGCATAAGCCTGGAGAAGGCATGCCCTTCCTTAAAGACGCAGATGCTTTTCATATCCAGCAGAATTTGGTCCAAATTCTGAAGGGATCTGAAGGCTTTCCGAATATAAGGTGAATTTTTTTCCACTTTACTCTGAGTTTTATTGTTGTTTTTGCTTTGAGCCATTTTCTGGTTGCTGACCCCTCACTCCCACCCACTCTGTCTATTAAAACACATTTATTCTTTTAGTCCATCCATGGGCCTAACCACCGAACGCTCCATGAACTCTTTGTAACACAGAACCTACTCATCTACATTATATTCCATCATGTGCCTCTTGTTCTCTAACCTTTCTGTCACCTTTCATGCTTATGCCTTATGATCTCAATAAATACGTTACGGTCTTCTGCATTAGGGAGAATGTCTTTTTATTTTGGGGTCTCCAGAATCAGTGGGTCCTGAAAATGTGCTTATTATTTGTTGATTTATTGAAGTATATAAACCAGGGGGAAAAGGCTGGTGAAGAACTGGAATGAACTGAGAAGAGACATGGCAGGAAGTCTAGAATTCCTTTAGTTTTAACTCCAAGGTTTAGTGCTAGCCACAGATAAGCCTTTGCTCCCAGAATGCTGCCTCATCAGTGGTAACTTGGGAGCAGAGAAGAAAGAATGAGGAAAGAGGAATTGGCACTCAGCCTCTCGTTGCCTCCCTGCAGCCTGGCAGGAGATCTCTATAAGCCTGTGCTCAATTTAAGCTTCCCTCATCCCCATCATCAGATATGCACAGCTACACTGGGATTCCTTCTTAGAATTCGTTTTCCTTTTTTTTTTTTTTTTTAGATTCATTGTATTACTTCAACAACTCACATATTCACTTAATTCCCCTTTTCCCATTTAATTTTCCCAACTTTTACCTCTATATCCCCTGTCCACTTGCTCTTTAAATTTGCCAAATGCATGTATAGGAACTTCTTATATTTGCTACTGACACATATATTGGAAGCACTGCTCGCCCTAGATTACTTAATGGGGTCTTAAGGAGTTATAAAATGTAGTTTTACACTATACTATTATGTTATGCTAGGAAGTAAATGGGGTCAAACTTGCCAAGCGAAGTGGAGATTTGGATGTTACCTTGTGGGATTTGCTTATACAGAGTTTAGGTCATTCAGACCACACATTTCTTCTCTTCTTATTAGTTATATAAAGTAACTGTCCTCCCAGTCTGAATTCATCAGATATTAGCTGCTCCTGGCACTGAACTTAGGTAACATCATAGCTTCTTCAATCCTGTCCTTGGACTTGAACAGGATTTTGGGCACTCTGGAGTTCATCCTCCAAAGTCTTAATTGCTTCAGATATATTTGCTTGTTTGTAATTTGGATTTTATTTGCTCCTAGTCCTTTGGGAGTGCTTTATGCTGTTCAGTTAATTGAAAGGGGCTAAAGCTGAATGAAGCTACAGCCTTGCAGGTGGCATCTTTGGGATCAATTTGAGAAGACTATTGAAATCCTCTTGCTTATTTTAATAATTATCTCTGATTGAGGTAGGGTTTCAGTCTTGAGACTAATGGGAGATTCCAAAAGTTTCCCATTGGCTTAAGGAAATGGCAATTCCCCCAAGCAATTAACTTTTCCTAGGGGGTCTTTCTGTTACTGAGTTGCAAAGGTTAGAGTAGAATATGAGTTACATATAAGAGAGAGAGAAGAATGAAAAGATGGTTATGGAAGAGTGGGGTGTGATTACAGAAGATGAGGGGGAAATGAAAACTTGATAAAAATAAAGTAGGACAGATTTTTGAATAAATAGGAAAGAATGCTGGTTGCTTTTTTTTTTTCTTGAAGGTGGTACGTCTGTTCTTTGTTGTCCCTCCAAGTTCATATTAAGTCCTGAAGCTATGCTTTCTGCCCAAGTGTTCTGATTCACAGTGTATGGAATTCCAATGTACAAGTTCTGGGCTAGTTATGTCTTTTATGATGCATCTTTAGGGGTGGAATATGTTACAGTATCACTATGTCTTGCTTCTTAGCTAATGACAGTTATTGTAATGCACTGGAGCCACGGGTTTCTACAGTAGGCAGGTAAGGTTTTCAAGGTGGTGAAGAAAGAAGCAGACCCAGTAATCCCACTCCTGGGAATGTATCCAACAGAAATGAAGCCTACAGGAGAAAGCAGCCTGCATCTCCATATTTACAACAGCACAATCCACAATAGCAAATACAGAGAAACAGCCCAGATGCCCATTGAAACAGAAATGGATAAAGAAACTGTGGTACATAAACTCTATGAAATACTACTCAGCCATGAGAAAGAATGAAAGTCTACCATTTCAACTAAGCAGTCCCACGTGGAGACCATTATGTCCAGTGAAATAAGCCAGTCTCAAAGGGAAAATGCCATTTATTCTCTTTGATGTAAGGCAAACTTCATACAAAATACAAAAGAAAAGAAAAACATATGCAGGCAAATGAGTAAACCCATATATTCTCGTAGACGAATGGAGACTAGAGGACTGGGAAACAAAGAAGCGTGGCAGCATACATCTCTACTCTCCAACAAAAGAAAAATCCCCAATGAAACTGTTAAATATAACTTGAAAATGAGATACCAGATTTTCTACCATTGCCTATACCTGCAATGTCATGACACATTGTAAATAGCAAAATTTTGGAATGGTGACTGCAGTTGAAGGACTATGCTATAATAATAAAAGGTAAAATGTGGTTGGGGAGGGAGCTGGAGGGAGGAAAGGTTGGAATAGAAGGGAAGCGCTATAATGGAAAAAAACTTCAAAAAAGGAGATAGTTCATAGAATTCAAAGTGTGTCAGGCATTTTGTTGGTTATTTATAGCTAATTTTGAGAGCTAAATTTTAAAAACATTGCACTAAGGGAAGAAAATGTAGAAAATCTCAACCTCATAATGATCCCTTGCTGTAGTTTCTAAAAATATCAAATTATGAATGTACAATTATATGTCAAAGTAAATGTGTATTTAGAAAAGGGGAAAAATCATGAAATTCTGCAAATTTTTAAAAGTTGACAAAAGTCACAAACATAATTTTTTAAGTATAGCATCCTCAGTAACTATAATTGCCTCATATCCTTCTGGTCTATCAGTATGTAAAATTAGCAGTAATTATGGTATACAGAAAAGCAAATCAAGCAGGTTCACAAATAATGACTAAATTGCATTGAGCTATGTAATTGTGTAGTCAAATTAATTGTACACTTTGACTTATTGAGCAAAACACATGATGGATATTGTTTCTGGAACACTTGTGTCTTCTGGCTATTTCATTGCTCTAATAGCAGTTTTGCTCCATTCAGTGTAGATGTGGCATACAACAGCAGGTCAAGAGGCTCCAGGTGAGCTGAGATATGATACTTCGGGGGTACACAGGACACAACTTCATGTTTTCCTATCCTGGATTTTCGTAGTAATTGTACATGTTTGTGTTATCAACAAAAGGAAAAGTTCATGTCCTTGGAAGTTTAAATTTGTAGTTTCTATTTAAAACTGTGTTGCATGTTTATAATTGTATATATGGCATTCCTGAGTGTATTCCTGACAGGTAGTTACATTGTTTTGATGAGGCTTCATAAGAATTGAAGTTACTTCTTGTAAGTTTATACCACTGAGGACTGGGAGAAATTTCCACAGGCTGCCTCCTGGCTGTGCACATTTCAAATGTTATTTCCCCGTTTTTTTCTGTCCCCTGTCACCCAGAGCTGTAGGGCATGTTCATATAACAGCACTTATGAGCCTGCACTATTTACTCCATGGCACAAGGTACATTCAGACAGTGAGAGATGTCAAATATTCTAGAAGTCATTCCTACACCAGGATGGCTAATAATGAGCATACTACACACACAGCTGATTCTCAACAACATAATAGATATCCCATTAAACCCACATGAACTGGCATCCTCCACAGAAATTTCCTTTGCGGGAAAACCAAAGTGTCTAGTCACCCCAATGGATGAAGTAACATGTACCGCATGGGAAGTATAATGAAAGGAAAGAGTGTAAAGAGACTGTTCAGCCTTCAGTGATTAGGTTAAATTTTTTCTTTTCTGAATTTTACCAAACATGATACCATGTGAACACTTTCATTGAACCTAACCAAGGCATTGTGAGAACATATGCATATAAGGATCTCTGGACTCTAAAGTTTTATTGTATTATTGCAAGTCAATCTTTGTCATTGAATGATTTATTCAAATATTAAAAGAAATTTTTAATAGTTACTTTTTATTTGAGAGGCAGAAGAACAGTGAGAGGTAGATGGAGAGAGGCCAGCCAAGTGGGTGGATGTGAAGAAAAGAGGCAAGGAGAGGAGAGAAGATGAAAGTATCCCTTCTCTTACTTATGGATGCCGGGTATGTGCCCCAGCAGTGCCCACGATAGCTCAGGAAAGCAATGGAATTCCTTACCTTATAATCTCTTCTGTTGATTCATCATTCAATGGAAACCTTTGTGGTTGGTTTTTTTTTGTTTGTTTTGTTTTGTTTTTTGGCTGCATCCCATGTGTTTTGATTTCTTTTTTATCTCAGCTTTATTTATTCCAAATACTTTCTTTTCTCTTGTTGAATTCATTGCTGGCTCATGGATCACACGGTGGAGTCATTTTTCTGTAGAGACTTTTGTGTTTCCTTTTTGTCACCCATGTGTTGGTTACTCAGTGGCATGTTTTTTCATGGTACTTTAATTTGTTTTTGTCGTCGTCACTGCTGTTGTTGTTGCGGTTGTTCTAACTCATGCCAGTGGTTGAACTTGTTTCATGGCTTCTCAATTATGGAAATGTATATAGTAATGGTGTACTGTGGTCCACCATATCCAGATGTGGATGTATAATGCAACATTCATTCCTGCTTCCAGATGAAAAATGGATTCCCAATGAAACTGTTAGAAATATGTAGACAATGGGATGCTGGACTATCTGACATTGTCTGTACCAGCAATGTCAGGGTACACTTAAAAAAAAAAAGACTGATGGAATTGTGGTTCCTTATGAAGCATTATACCATTGTAGTAAAATGGGGAAAATCTGTCGGGGGGGGGTGGGAATTTGTGGGGAGTCCCAGTCTATATGAAATTGTACCACATAATTCAAAAATTCAAAATAAAAATATATAAAATAAAAAAGGGAAATAAAAAGTTCAGATGTATTTCTACTCCCTCCAAATTTCCAGTAAAATCACCATTGAGAAATCCCATGGAGAAAGGGACAGTTTCTAAGAGTGTGGAACATTAATAGATTTAGCTGACATTTTTCCTAGTTTCTGTTTTGCCTGCTAAATAAGCCTTACTGGATTTGAAAAAGCAGGTTACTGTTAATGCAAAGAGTGCTCATTCTGTCAACAAAAAGGCCAATGAAACTTTCTCTTTTCTCTAAGAAAATGGAGCAAAATATCATGGGATTTGATTATTATTATTGAATCATAGATTTATTTCATGATCATTTTTATCATTTTCTTCCTCTCTCTTGGTAACCTAGGAAGAATTTGGATGAGCAAGGTAAGAAGCACCACTGCTAAGTTCAAAGTCAGAGTCCCAGTTCTAATTTTAACTCCCTGCCTTCTACAAGCAAGGAAGTAGGTCCAGGGAGGTTTACTAACTTGTGACTTTGTTGGTAACCAGCTTAATCATGTCAGAACCTATATTTATATTTTCCAATGTGCTGTTAATTTCAGAAGGAGAAAGCTGTTAATAAAATTCCATAAAAAATTAAGGAGATACAATTTATGTATTTGAAAGAGGTTTCATCTACATTTTAAAGCCGTGGCATTCAGTTGCAAATTCAGCCCTATTTGACACCTTTTAAAATATCATTTTTTTCTCTTTGTGGTTTTAGTCCTCTTGTTCCTCTTTTATTTAACAATGAACTTTTGCATAAAATTGTAAGTTATTATTCACATACTATGCAATGTACCCTTTAACACATGTGTTAGAGTTATGCCACCATTTGAATTATCTAAGAACCCTCAGCACCTTTAGAGGTCCTCCCACAGTATCACTAATCTACTCTCTGTCACTGTTTGCTTGTGTGGCATCATGTGGAGTCTTCCTAATTAACTGCTTTTGGTTCACTTAAGGTTTTAAAATCCATTCATGTTGGAGTATGAATCACCATATCACTCCTTTTATTTTAACATAAGATTCTATTGTTTGGATACACTATAGTTTGTTTTGTCATTGTTTAGTTAATGGATATTGGAACTTTTTAGCTATTATTAAACATATTGTTATTGACATTTCTGCCCAAGCTTTTTGTTGCCTTGTTTTGGTGAATGGATGTCTTAATTTCTTTGGGTATCGTGAGATCCTCAATAATCTCATGTAAAAAAAATTACAATAAGAAACCTATGCATGATTTCAAAAATGTTTGTATCAAATTAAATTTACCTTTTAATTTATTTTTCCCACACTTTTTAATTTAACCTTTGTATACCTAGAATTAAACTTCTGGATATAACTATGCTTACATTTTTGTGTATCAAATTATTTTCCAAAGTAATTATATAATTTTACATTTCTACCAGCATTTAAAGTGTTTCAGTTTGAATTGTTTTGCAATTGATTCTACATTTAAAATTTTTTAAATTATTATTTTCTATGATACAGTTGTATAGGGATGAGTATTTCTCACTCCACATGCCTTTCTTCCTTTCCCTTTCCCCGTAAGCAAGGGTTTCATTCTGACTCTATGACATTTATCTCTATGACAAGACTTACATTAGTACCCTTGATTTATGTTGTTGTTCATTAATTCAGTATTGTAACATGTCTTAAAATTGTGAAATGTGAGTTTCTCAACTTCCTTCTTTTCATGAGTGACTGGCTATTCTGGATCACTTTCATTTTTACATAAATTTTAGGATCATATTTTCAATCTATTTTTAAAAAGCAGCTGGGATTTTGACAAGAATTACAGAGTTTGTGGATCAATTTAAGATCTATTTCCATCTACACTGAATCTTTGAATGCATGAACATGTGATAACTTCAGATCTTTATTTTCTCTCAATCAGTTTATTGCTTTTGCTGCTTTTATAAATGCTGTTACTGTCTTGGTTTCTGCATTTCTCATTGCCTGTGCAATGAATTCTGACACCAACTGCATGGGGTTAGACCAAACTTCACAGCTAAAGTGCACAGTACTTCACAAAATTGCTTTTACTTCAGTTGATGGTTCCAAGTTTAGAAATCCTAAGCTGTTCTCACTTCTCATCAACTACCTATAAATTCCAGGATTTCTACTTAGTACTCAGGATTGATAATGCAGTAGTGTGTGACTCATAAAACTTATGCAAGTGTTATACTCATTAGTTCAAATTTATGACACAAGAGATGGTCAGAACCAGTCAAAAGGTTGGAGAGAGTGAGTTTAGAAGGCACATTACCCTTCCAGCCCCTTATAACCACAAAAAAAGATAAATTCTTTTAAAGTAGTCTGGGTGATATCAGAGAAACATGTAGCTTTGCCAGAACAAAATCTTTTACCATGAGTTGTGTTGCTGTTTATTTCATTAGAAAAAGATATCAATCGGTTTAGAATAAAGGGAGAATTTAAATGGTGGTAGAGTTTAAGAGAAAAGCAAATTAGTCTGTCTTTTCTCTCAGTTTACATCAGTACTTTTGGTTCATTTTTCCCACAGATGTTAGGGTCCATATTCTTGCTTCTCTTGATACCATTTTAAATTCCAGAGCCCCTCACAAATTATTCTGGGAGTTTCAGTAGTGCATATAAAAATGGAGGGACCTTTTTTCCCCTCTGTAATGTATGTGAAACAATTTATTTCATCCTAGTACTAATAGATGTGGTGACTTTCTAACCTATTTTGGGTAGTTTTACTTTACTAACTTTATTCAAGGGCATGGGATCATCCCATAGTGGCAACATTGGCTTGGGTACATATTCTGTGGAAGAGGAAACAATTGTGCTTACAGGGGCATCATTTTCATGCAATCAATATTTACGTTGAATCCATGTATCTCATGCAGTCTGTAGCAAACTTATAGTTTCATCAGTGAGTGTTATGTTCCTTTAAGCTGTGTTGAATATTTGAATTTTTGTAACATATATTTTCTTCAGATGGCATAAAAAAGTAACCCTATATTGATGTTATAAGTAGGTAAAGAGACCATTATCCATGACTATTGAGCTTAAATAAAAATAATGTTTCAAACTACTGCTACTTGAGCATTTAGAACAGAAATCAAAAGAATACTGAGAATTAAAGAGGATGAAAAACCAATGCAAATTAAATAAAATAAGGTAAAGTAGCAGGAAAATTACAGAGTCACGATTATTCGGGGAAGAATGATCTCAGAAAGTGACATCAAACTGATTTGTAAGAGGATTAAATAGATGGAACATTTAGAGAAATTGGAAGAGTAATGCCCAGCTGGGCTCTCTCCAGATTCTAAGGACTTCTTCCTACACACTGACCCTCCTTTATTAAAATTTTAATTCTGAGGATGATCACACAAAATAATAATGTCAGTACATTGTCTCCCATATGCAGTATAAAAAGGATTTACATTCAATGTGGGATCAAATAGTTTTTAGGCCAAAGGCTTCCGGACATATTATTTGGGTATTGTTCTAGTTTACACTCTATTGCTTGGAGAAGAGATACCCATTTATAAACTGACCTTCCTTTTTAGGAAATAACAGTTGAAGGTGGCTGAATCTCTGCTATTCAGTGTTTAAATTATAAAGTGAAATTGATATGTGTCATAGAAAACTTTTGAGTATTAAATGAAATGAGTGCTTAGAACTACGTCTTTCACAGAATAGTCTCCTGTAAATGTTATCCCTTATTATGGTTACTTAAATTTTGGTTTATTTTTCTTTTCAGGATATCATAAAGTAAAAATAGAAAGTTGTCATTACCTCCTGGAACCAAGACTGTTAGAACTAATAAATAGATTCAGAAAAGTTTAGTATATAAAACACATTTAAAAAGCAGTTATTTCTTATATGTCAATAAAAAGCAACACTAAAAATTTAGGAGACAATTAAAACTGAATAAATTTATAGGAATAAAGTCAGGCAGAAGAAAAATATTGTCACTTAAATTCTAAAATACTCCTGAAAGGAATTATAAAAAAAAACTCATGTAAGTGGAAAGAAGTCTCATCTTCATTGACTATGAAACATTCTGCTAAGATGTCAGTACCAGTCAAGGCATTCTATAGCCTCAGTGCAGTCCTTTTCAAAACAACAGTGACATTCCCCCCCAAAAAATAGGAACAATTATTCTAAAATACATAAGGAACTTCAAAGGTTCCTAAACAATCAAAAAAGTTTTGAAAAAAAGCAAATTTGTAGGAATTATTCTCTTACCTTTCAAAAACAAAATGTAAATAATCAAAACAATGTAGGATTTGCATGAAGATAGACATAGTGTCCAGAAACAGACTCTGTTACATGCTGAAGAGACCTTCTACAAGAGTGTGCAGGCCACTGAACGGAGAAGGACAGTCTCTTCAACAAACTGGAAAAGCTGAATGTTCCCCTGATAAACCATGAAATTGGACTTCTACACAACATATGAAAATTAACTTTAAAATGAAGTGAGGGTATACATTTAAAATCTAAACTATCAAACTCCCAGTAGAAAACAGGAGGAAATCACTTATGCTATTGGATTTGACAACAATTTCTTTGATGTTATAAAAGCCAGGGCAGTGAATACAGAAACATACATGGGATTTCATCAAAATTAAGGTAACTTTGTTATCAAAGCATATGACCAACAGAGTAAAAGGTAACCAATGGAGTGGGAGAAAGTGTTTGCAAAGCCCATATTTGATAAAAGGCTATTATGTAGAATACATAAAGTATTTCAATAACTCAACACTAAAATCCAAGTAACCCAAATAAAAAATAGAGAGCTTGAGTAGAAATTTCTTCAAATATGGCATCTAAGTGACAAACAAACATAAGAGCATTTCTTCAAAACCAAGCTTTATCAGAGATGTTTATGTTCATCCTATACTGCTTAAGGTTAGTAATATGTTTAAAAAAGCCTAAAACAATAAAAGTGTCTGTAGTGAAAATATGTAAGTGTTGAAAACCTAAACATTATTGGTGCCATTATTAAATGGTACAAATACTATAGAAACAATAAGGGATTTTCTCATTCAATTAAAATAAAGCTACCATATGATACAGAAATGGCACTTCTGGGAAAACAGAAAATTCCAAAAAGTTCATAGTAGGTGGAATTAAAATATGAATGTTTTTCTGCAAAATTTTGAAATCCATGCAGTTTTTCTTTGTAAGCACTTTATGTGAGCTCTTTGAAGAGCACTTGTGCATAGTTTTCGCTTAAGTTTTAGTTTAAGGGAAAAAAAAGAAAACCTGTCCCATGTGTTATAGATCAAAATCTTAACAATATACCCTGAGGCTTCTACTCTCCAGCACTACTAAATTATCTATGAAAACCATAAATAAGAGAAAATACTGGAAACACCCAACATTTTAAACAGGTAGTTTAAATTTTATCTGAATCTGAGAGAGGTCTTTGCTTATTATCCAAAATTTGTCACTATTTCGGAGCTATCACACCAATTTAGGTTCACTTTTGTCTTTTAAAAAAATAGTTGTGAAAATCATATCCTATCAAACATCATCTTAATTGTGTTTAATATGGCTACAATGAAATGAGCAAAATCTAAAGTAATTTTACATCTTGCAGATCTGAAAATCTAATCACCGTAAAACTATAATAACTCTTTCCTTCCTCTCCCTGCTTCTGGTAGCCACCAATCCATTTTAGATCTAAATTAATGTGAGTATTTTATGTTATTTCCTGTAAGTGCATGTACACTTTGTTCTGTTATGAGTGGCTTAATTCACTTAATACAGCCCTCACCTTGCTATAGCTACTGTACAATATGACTGCATTTCATTCCTTTTGAATTTTATATATATTTATATTCCTATGCATGAATATATATACAGAAATCTTCTAAATGTTCAAGGAAAATGCTTATTATGGAATAGTACGCCAAGATTTTCAAAAGTTGTGGGTTTTTTGCTCCAAAATAAACATCTTTTAATTACAGTTTCTGCGAACTGTTGAAATGTGCTCTTGCAGGACCTAATTTTCCTAAGATATCTGTTTCCCAATCCCACCCCTTTGTTCTCAGATTTGTTAGAGCCATATTTGAAGGAAGTGAAGGTGATAAAGTAATTGACAACATGAAATCAGAAAAGTCATTTTAAATTATAAAACTGGTTTATGATCTAAAAAAGGGCATCTATAAAGATTATAAATGTTTTCTTGGCCAAGACAGGATGCCCTGAAGACTTCTTAGTTTTGTTGAAGAGCATCACCCCTTTCTTGATGATTTCCATGTCTCTCTGTACCTGGCATTGTTCCTGACATAGAATAATTGCCCGATTAATTGTTGGATGAATGCTGAGTTTTCAGAATTAGAAATCTGGCAACAGTAGAATGATTAATAGAATAAAAGGAGCATGTAGTAGTGTATGTAAGGCTTGACCAGCAAACCTTACCCAATTGAATGGGAAAATGTAAAATCAATAACCTATATACCTCATGTGTAAGACAGAAACTAAGAAAAAAAAAGAGATTTTGTGATCAAATTAAATGGAATAATAATGTAAGCAATTTCAAGTATCTATTCTGTGGAGACCAAGCCAGGATAAAATATTAAGTGGAGACTAGGTTTGCGGATGAATTATGTCTTTTTCCTAGAATTGGCCATTGTAAAATTTACAAAGAAACTGTCTATATCGACTTGGTAGTAGGAAACAGGAGAATAGATTTGTAGCTCATTTATCTGCAGAAGAACTCAAACTTAACACAATGATGATGTGGGAAATAGAAAATAGACAAGGAAAGAGACATCCATCATAAATTTGAAATTTGGAGATTGAAAAATGACAAAGAGGTTAGTGATACCATGAAGGCTAAAAATTGAAAGGAAATTACTCATAGTGAGCCTGAAACTCAAGTTTTTAACAGGCAGCCCTTCAAAGAAAAAAATTATCTTTACAGAAAAGGGAAGAAAAGTTAAGCGGGGAGAATAGGGTAGCTCAGTATTGTGGAGGACATAGACACAGTAAACATTAAGCACACCAAAAAGATAATTTAAGGGAAACCTGCTACAGACTCTAAAGCCAGTAATAGTTTCTTTAAGCATATCCAAGGCAGAAAACGAGAGAAAAGCACTTTACAAGGGTGATGTGAAGGGTGTGCTGGAAATGAAAGGGAGACATCCAGCAGAATAAAGGAACTTTTTACTTTGGAGTTTTCTGAGGAAGATCTTAAAGGCATTTCCACTCACTCCCAAATTATCTCTTAACAAAGACACATCAGATACACTAGATCAAATGTCTATTATTGCTAGTATGTTCTATAGGTAATTGAAAAACTAGATAAAGCAAAATAACTTGGGCCTGTTATCTGTTGCAATTTTTTTCTTTTTTTCAAGAAAATGCCTTTTGTTTACCTCCTATTATAACTCTTCCCAGCATGGCAATTGTTGGCAATGGTCTTTCCACAGCTAGGTGTAGTACAGACAGGAGAACATGAATGCAGCTCAACGTCCCAGCCAGGCTTCGGCTTTCCCCTCTGCCTGTTCCTATCTACCTTTCCAACTCCTAGTTGTAGATCCATTCTTCATTGCATAGCTACTAGCATTTGTGCTTTTAGAGCTTGTCTTACTTTGCTCTTACATAGATCCATGCACGTGAGGTCAGTTGCGCAGCTGGTTCATGGTGTGTTTGCACAGTTCCTGATGCTAAGCAAGGTTTCTCTTTCTTCCCAGTCCTCTCCTGTTTTCTATGGCCCTAGCATCTGTCAGATCCCCAAGGCCCTCTGCTGTTAATGACCTGCTGTGATAGTCTTTAAAGGAACTCAAGGGTGCAATTGTGGAGTCATTGACATAAATAATCAAGCTGCCATAAACAGGCCATTCTGCTATGTGATTGCCAAGGCGAATCCTAGTCATGAGTGAGAAGTGTTCTGTGGGGAACCAGGAGTTATAGATCAGTGAGTCTCATCTTTGGTCGGGGAGACTGGTGGGGGTTTAACAAAGGCTCTTTCTGATATTCACCAATGTTAGCACTTCTGAGAATTTTGAAAGAGAACCTACAATGATAGAACAGAATAGACTGAACAGGTACTATCTGTAGTAGTTGAAGGGAATAATTTGAAGAAGTCTGCTATAAGAGCAAAGTAGGTTTTATTTTTTATGTTCTATCATGTATACAGGAATCCTGTATTCCACTCTGTAATGATATTTACTTTAGGAGATAAATTGTGTTTTGAACTCTGATTCCTTGGGGAAAAAATGTATCCCACATGGATGACAAAGACCCATGTATTTGGGTCCTTAACACCTGCTACCTGCAAGATGCTCATTATCTGGAAGTGGAAGAGCTGGTTTCTTGTGACACTGGATGCTGATTTCTCAAATGGAGAATGAACAATTGCATCAAATGCCTACCCCAGTACACCTCCCCTTGTAATGCTCCATGACAACTTTAAGTACGAATTAAATTCTGACTTTATTTACTACCTCGCTTTTTGGAAGAGTATATATAGATATGGCCTTATTTGTTCACATGTATCTGATTCTAGACTGATTTTTCTAATTGTGCACCTAGAAACTCTAGAAACAGAATTTTTTTTTTTTTTAGTTTCTTATTGTGGGACATTTCATCCTACCAGAAAGTTCTTATGATTCTGTATACATGTTTCTCATGTCTGTTTGCCTGGAGGAGGGGAGACATTGAGTTATTGTTAAGGGAGGTTTTAGTACTTCAGGTCAGAGTAATAATCTATGTCTGACCTTGATCAAATGAAAACCCAATATTAATATTCTCTCCCACACTTTGTAGCTCTCATTTGCAGCACTTCTGACAACACAACTTTTACACATGATTGTGGTATTTGATTAATGTCTTTCCATTGGAAGCAATTGGAAGCTCCATGGGAATAGTACAATTATTTAGTCATTCTCTTATTCCCAGGGCTTAGGCTAGAATATTTCACATAGTAGATATGTGAGAATAAGTGACCTTGGAGGTTTATTAAGCATCTAACTAGAGTGAAGGAAACTAGGGATATTTGGAGTCACTTAAATTTGACAAAATACCTGGCTTCAAAAATTTGATGCAACTAGAAACCGTTATCCCTAATAAACTAGGCCCATCTCCAAAAGACAAATATCATACATTTACCCTGATCTGAGATAACTAAGACACAGAGGACCAAAAAAAAAAGTAATCTTTTTGAGTGATATTGACATATTAAGACTTAATTATTGGGCCTGCCGCAGTGGCCTAGCAGCTAAAGTCCTGGCCTTGAATGCCCCGGGATCCCATATGGGCGCCGGTTCTAATCGCAGCAGCTCCATTTCCCATCCAGCTCCCTGCTTGTGGCCTGGGAAAGCAGTCGAGGACAGCCCAACACTTGGGGACCCTGCACCCGTATGGGAGGCCCGGAAGAGGTTCCTGGTTCCCGGCTTCGGACTGGCACAGCACTGACCTGTTGCGGCTCACTTGGGGAGTGAATCAACAGACGGAAGATCTTCCTCTGTGTCTCTCCTCCTCCCTTATATATCTGACTTTGTAATAAAAATAAATAAATCTTTAAAAAAAAGACTTAATTATTGTTTAGAACTTGGTGTATATTCTAAAGGAGCAGTGAATTTTCCTGAAGGTGTTCATTGAATTCTTCTCTAATGGATTTAAGCCTATATTTGTGAAATAAACTGAAAGTATACCATTCTAGGGCCTGGCATGGTGGCCTAGTAACTACGGTTCTAACCTTACATGCGCCAGGATCTCACATGGGCACTGGTTTGTATCCCTGCCACTCCATTTCCTTTCCAGCTATCTGCCTGTGGTCTGGGAAGGCAGTAGAGAAGAGCCCAAAGCCTTGGGACCCTTAACCCACACAGGAGACCTTAAAGAAGCTCTTGGCTTCTGATCAGCTCCACTCTGGCTTTTGGTGCCACTTGGGAAGTGAACCAACAGATAGAAGATCTTTCTCTTTGTCTCTCCTTCTCTCTGTAAATATGACTTTCCAATAAAAATAAATAAATCTTTTTTTAAAAAAAGAAATTATCCCATTGTAAAAATAAACAAACCAGAAAAAGGAGGAGGGTGGGTTAGAATGTTGGGAAGGTGGAAACAGGATATGAACTATGACTATGCACCTAAATCTGTATTGTGAAAAAATTAGTTTAACTTTTACAATACAGTAATGAAATCTTTTTTAAGATTTGACTTGTTGATTTCTTAAGAATATACATGAATTTTGTGTTTGAAAGGCAGATTCACAGATTCTTATAGAGTAAGAATCCTATTTACAGATTATTACAGATTCTGTAAGATTCTTGTACAGCGAACAAGAGCGACAGAGACCTTATATGCACTGATTAACCCTCCAAATGGCCACAACAACTAGAGCTGAGATAATTTGAAATCAGGACTCAGAAAATTCTTCGTCTCCCACGTGGGTGGAAGGGCCCAAGCACTGAGCCATCCTCCGCTGCCTTTCTAGGTCTTAAGCAAGAAGCTGAATCAGAAGTAGACTTACCCAGAACACACATCAGCACACATATGAGATCCCAACAATCAGGTGGAGGATTAGCCTACAAGGCCACCATACTGGCCCCTTGCTTTATTCTGTTTTATTCATTTGAAATAATATACTGGAGAGAGAGAGAGAGAGAGAAAGAGAGAGAGAGAGATTTTCAAACTAGTGGTTTACTCCTCAAAATGGCCAAAATGGCAGGTTGTGCCAGGCCGAAGCCAGCATTCAAGGAGCTTCAAACAGGTTTCCTACATGACTGCAAGGGTACAAAGATATGTCTACCCTCCATTGCTTTCCCATGTGCATTAGCAGGAAGCTGGGTCAAAGGTGAGGCAGCCAGGACTGGCACTGGGGCCCATATGTAATGCTGGTGTTGCAGGCAATGACTTTTCATTCTGTCGCAACACAGGCCTTTCAAAAGTGAAATTTCTAAGTAGATATTTGAATTAAATGTATCAAGGAGAAACATGCCATTTTGATTCCCTTTTACTTATTGGTCATAAATTTAAATTGGGAGTATATAGGATCTGTCTTGAACTTAGGTGAGTCTGATATCGGTTTTGCTGTGAAAAACGTGTGTTAAGATACTGCTTAGCAGAATATATTCATGTTACAAAGCTTGCTTGCCAGACAGTAGGAAAAAAATGCATCTTAAATAAATTAGAGAACTGCTTGTTTACTCTTTTTCAGGGTTTAATGGAGACTAACCAGCACATTAAACATTACTAAGTGTATGATAGAGGCATGGTAGTTGGATTAGCTGAGCTGGTTAGATTGGGAAAACAGGATAGGGAAAATATGAGTCCAGCAAAAACAAATACATAAAAGAACCTGAACTTTTTTTCTTATATTCTTCAGAAGGTTCAATAATTTTGAGAAAAAATAGATATTGTTGAATATCATTTTACATAGGATTTATAAAATACCTGAAAGTAAATCATCTCTTTTGATTAGTAGGATAATTCATAATATGATTATGCAATTACAAAGGTCTATAAAGGTCACTTAACTCGGCTTCCTGCCTTCCTTTCATGGGAAGATCATTGTGGATGATCATTGTGCACCTGTGTAGTGATCAGTGAGGGCATGGCTCTGTGCTGCCACCCCCTCCAATGAATAAAAAGGTTGCCAAGGACTGATTTCCCTGAGACAGAACAGGGTTAGTTTGCTATTACATGGTTTCTTGATAATCATCTTTCCCTCTTAAAGTTCTGTGTTTTAAAAAAAAAATTTTATTCCTTAAGTTCGGTAATGAGAACACAAGACCTATAGCTTGTCACAAGGGCAAAATCCCAGTGGATTATCATGTTGGCAGATCTGAAGATTGTACTCCTATACAAGTTGCCCATGCTTTTTATTTTTTTTCCCTACATGATCCATCAACTGAGCTTATGGAACTGAAATTCCAATCTTTCACCTACGACTTGCTATTGGACTCTTTCTTTCTCTGAGCTAATGCAGTTCCTCTATGTTTTCCTTTTCCCATGTAAAATGAAATTTCATCAATTGCTATTCATTGTTTTGGATATTATAATTATACACATCCTCATTTAAAATTGGACTGCTAATGACTCCCAGATACAATCATGTGAAAGTTGGCAAGTAGCCTTAGAGTTTACAATTGTAAAATGGAGTCAGAGCAAGACAGCTGAAGACTGATTCTTCCATTAAGATCTGTAAGTATGATTTTTCCATGTATGTGCCTTCAGTGTCCCTGTAGTATTGAATCCATGTAACTGTACCAATGTCCAGTTCATGGTTCTCTTTATATTTCAAACAATGTTAAAATAGATTTAGGAAACTTCATGGGTTTTAAAAACAGAGTTCTTTTTAAGAAATTATCTTTAAAATGTAGGGAATCTTGGCTCCACAAGAGCTATTAGATTGTACTAGTGATGGTGTTATGGGATCTGATCTCACTCTATCAAGATTCTGCTCTTTTCTGAATTCTGACTCTCTTGCAGGCTGTGTCTACATAGTAGACGTCAGTGAATTTGAGATAGATGCCCAAAGCTCTGTTCACCCTAGTATCACAGGAACAAGAACACTCTTTCAGTTGCTGGTACTCTTTTGGATGGTTTTTATGTGTACCTTGTGCTTATTTCTGCACCAATCTCTGTGCCCAGAGGAATATAGTACATCCCTGTGTGATAAAGCCAGTAAAAATCCCTGATACTGAAGGTCAAAAGGTGGAGCATTTTATTTGCTACCTATTTGCAATCAAGCATTTTTTTGGTTTCCTTATTAAAGCAAATTAAATATGTCTATATTTAAGTAATGGTCATGAAGCATAATTCTCATCCATTACTTTTCTCTATCTTTTTCCCATTTTCTTTTTCAAAAGTTTTGTTATGGAATATTTGAAACAGAATCCCCAGTAGGTAGGAGACTAAGATGGACGCCATGAACCACCATTCAAATTTAGTAGGTTTGTCACCATGAACCACCATTCAAATTTAGTAGGTTTCAATTGTGCACAGTTTAGCTTCCTATTTTTCAATCACTTTATATACTCTTAACCAATTTTTGTAATTATAATAACAAGTAGTTTAGTTGTTGGTGGAATTGCAGCTTGGTGCAGCCATTATGGAAGTCAGAATGTAGAATACCCTGACAAGTGAAAATTCACCTACCATATGACCCAGCAATTTAACTTCTGGGAATATATCCAAAGGTCCTGATACATGAGAAACCAACCTGCATCCCTGTATTCATTGTAGCACAATCAACAATGGCAAAAACATGCAACGACCTATTGACAGAGGACTAGATAAAGTTACTGTGGTTAATCTACTCTATGGAATACTACTCAGTATTAAAAATAATGAAATACAATTGTTTACAACCATATGGGCTGAACTGAAAATCATTATGCTAGGGGAAATGAGCAAATCCCAAAAATATAAAACAACAGCAACAACAAAAACAATGTAGAACAAGCACATATAACCCCACAATTGAAGGATGTAACAGACCAGACTACCAGGAATCAAGGAAAAGCAACCGAGTGCATTTCTATTAAGGAAGGAGGATAGACTCCCAGTGAAACTTCCAAATATACCTAAACTAAAAAACAGTTACAATCCATTCCAACAATGGCAAGACCCACATACAGATTAAAAAAAATCGGAACCATTTCTCTTTCATGTCTAATCTTAAGAGACTGTGTTTTGGTGATGCTCAATGCTAATATGGCTAGGGGATATTTTGCTCATTTTCTCAAGGAATGGCTCTTTCTTGTTTCAGTTTGCAGTTTTATCGTGTCAAAAATATTTTTCCTATGAACTTTACCTTTTCGCACTTCCTACTTATTTGAGTCTTTTTTTCCTAAGTTCTTGTGATGTGATTCATGAATCAATCATCTATAAGAGACCGATTGCTTGTTAACACCTGAGATTGTTAATGTCTCTTTTATCACTGTTATTGCTACATCTCATGAGTAATGATGTTCTAGTTTTTATTGTAATTTCTTTAGTATCACATGAGTCACGCGTTGGCATCTATTCCTACATGACGGTTCTTGATATTTTTTTTTTTACCACTCTAGTGACACATTGGTATTTTTTGTTGCATGTTTGTTGACATCATGTTGATGAAAGTTTACTATTTTGTCTCCCCATTGTGGAATGTGTACACTGGTTGTGCATCATGCATAATGGAAGTATAGAGGAAGACTGATGTGTTCAGAAGTGGAGATAGAGAATAGTGTGTCTATGCATACGCAACAATGATGGACTCCCAGTGAAATGGCTGAAGATGTCCTGACAGTAGGATGTTGGATTCTCCAACATTGTCCATTCCTACATTGTTAGGGGACACTTCAATGGCAACACGATGGACTTATGAGTGCTCATAAAAGACAACCATTGTAGAACTAGAGGGAAATCAATGGGGATTGGAGGGAACCTGGGGAGGGAATGCGAAATCCCAGTGCCTGTTATACTGTCATAAAACAAAACAATAAATAAAAAATAAATAAAAATATATAATGCCCTAACATAACAATTAGTTTAATTTTACAACTAAAAAAACAATGTAGCATAAGTTACATGCCCAAAGTAGCAGTTAATTATACATCTACTAGAATTAGGTTCTGGAACTAATATTGTTTAGAGGAGTTTAGTCTGAGAACAGATGTTGTTTCTACAAATAATGAAAAAATAGTTACTATTTTACTATTCACAGCCTTTGCTGTGAATGCATGTTGTATGAAAAGGTAATTGATAGAAGAAGAAATACAAATGATCAAATAGATATATGAAAATATACTTGTATTGGTAATAATTGTTACTCTTGCCTTTGGTGGCAGTTGCTACAAGTTTTCTAGTTAAATAGCCTAGGTTTATCTTGTTGTATGTGGTTGAAATTGTTGTTAATATACAGTAGTGTGGTCAGATACCAGAGATTTAAATGAAAACAAAATTAGGATGTATTAGATATAGCAGGGCTATTTATATTTTTTAGTCAAATCAACAGGAATTTGTTACTTTCTTGCTGGGTTCATTAAACTCTTCTGGGAAGTTCAGATGAAACTTTGATAGACTCCAACTGCTCTAAGTTACACCAGAGTAACAAAATTTTATCCCTGTTTTCTCACCTTATTACTTTGTTTAAAAGTTGCATAATTTTGGCTCACATATGGAAATTATCACTACTAAAATAATCCACATTCATAGCAATATTAATAGTATAGTTATAATTAATTTTAAGTCTGTCTTAAGCGTGAGAGCTAGATATTCAGATTGCAAGAGTAAGTGTAAAAACCAGATGGCTTAAGGCCACATTTATGAGCATGAGGATTCTCATTCTCCCTCTTAGTAGCTCTTTAGTTCATTGTTTCTTTGATATTTTAATTCACTTCCAATTCAACAACCATATTTTAGATCTGTGATTCTAACTCAACACTGTGCTATGCTTTGGAGTAACAGAATTGAAATATAGGAGTTTATATGCCAAAATTTTTTTAAATAGAAAGCTCTCTGGAAGTAGCAAAAATAAAAAGCAACACTCACTGAAGAGAATAACAATTTAGAGAAAATAACAAGAAAAGGAATAGCTTCCTTCCAGCTAATGTGTGCCCTCACTATCATTTTGCAGTTAATCTTTCATTTCTAGTACTTAATTCCTAAAAAAATGATAACATATTTCTGAAACATAAAGTTTATTTTAATAAACATCTAGAAACATACCAACTGAAAAGGAATTTTCAGTAACCCCTAAACTTCATCAAACATCCATTAGTGTTCACATTTCAAAACTCTAAAATTTTCTAATTTTTTTCATGAGATATGTATCCCAAAATAAAAATGAGACGTCATGTGATGACCAAGTGATGGCTTTAAATCTGTGCAACTCTGTGTTTCCCCCGTCTCCTCACCCACAGTTTGATTTCTCCTCTCCTCCCTCAGGAGAATAGAGTTGGTTTTATAATTTAGTCTCTCATACTCCAGGCTGACTGATTACAGTTCCTTGTTGGCATTTAGCATTTCTTCACCCCTGTCTATTGTTCGATCTCAGCATTGGTATTTGGTAAATGTTGTTGGTTTTTTCTGTTAGGAGGTATATATGATGCTTGGTTGGTAGCAGCCATTGGTATTCCTATCTGTATCAATTACCTATGCATTTAGATACTTCTATCATTCCTTCATCACTAGATTAATTAATAGCTATTAATTAATAGCTGGATTAATTCTATAAGAAGAATATAATTCTGCTAAAAAGAACATTTGTTTATATTAGTTTGGTTAACCTGTGGTATAAGCATTTGAAAGTTGTCATAATTGCTAGATTCTTTCATTTGATTTTGTTCATTCTTCTCCATTATTTATAATTCAATAATTAATTTTTAACACAGCAACAATATTTGTTTTTTACTTGATTCGATTTAAAAAATTTTGATATATATTGAAATATATATGGTATGTTTCAGTTAATTGCAATTTTTATTCTGATCCTAAGTTCACTATATTGATTATGGGGACATTTTGAAACTGGTTTCTGAGTTAATCTGACCTCAGCTTGGTAGTCTTGTCCTGTCTCTAATGTTAAAATGTTCATTGAAATCAACCAGTCAGTTACCTGCTGCAATTTGAGTGATAGTAATTAATGCATACTGCTCTTATTTTGGTCATTGTTACAAAGTCTTTTCAAAGAAAAGAGCTAAGGGTATTTGAAAGAAAAAAAATACATTGTAAGTTTATTCTGATACAACTGTAAATTTCAAATTAAGCAGAAGAGGGTTTTTATTTGACTTCAACCATGTATCAATAACGCTAATATCCCATGTCCAGAATTACATTTTTCAATTATTCTGGCAATAATAGGATGTCTCACAATTACTGATTTACTCTCACCTATAATACGTAGTGCCCATAGTCTCGATATCAACACTGTATGATTAATGATGACCAAAGAACATATTTAAAAATAATAGTTGAAATTTTTTCCTGTGGTATATCACTGTGCTTTCATATTCCTCTGTTTTATATACTTGAGTTAGTGTGTTATAAACTGTTTTTAAAATTGTTTATCTGATTGAATATATATAAGTATGGTCATGAATTTAATTTATTTTAAGCTATTGACTTGTAATTTTAAAACTGTTAATATATTTAGGGGAAAGGTTAGCATAGTACTAAAATTTAAAAAAATACATTCCAAGAAAATATGATTTTTTTTGTACCCGTTGCTTTTATTATTTTTTCTAGGTAACATTTTTTTAAAGATTCTATCTTATTCTTCCATTACTTGTTTTTCAAAAAGTCTTTATTGATATACTTTCTTATGTGTATGAAGGTTATGGTTTATTATTCAATTTGTGTTAAAACTTTGATATGATATGTTGGTTTTTTTTCTTTTCTCACTTGGTTGTTTTCTCTTGGTGCCCTACAATATATCAGCATTGCTGAAATTAGTAACCACTTCTTTCTGTTCTCTTTCTGTCCCAGCATCTGCTCTGAAGTAATATGCTTTGATCCTAGATAAAAGCTAGAAGACAATCAAAAAAATCTATTTTACTTTCATATTTTCTCCCTTTTATCTTCTCATTTTTGATTGTTGTATTTTACCTATATTATCATAGCACAAAGCCTTTATAACACTGTATTCTTTTCCTTATGAAATCACAAAATCTTAATTCTACAGGTAAATATATGGTTAGTAGTCACCATTGTTCTTGCACATTCATAAAAGTTTGCCGCTTTTTGTGTACATGTTTGAATAGATACAAAGCATTAGTGCACATTTGCTTTTCTTGAGTATTTTAAATATGTTACTCCATTGTTTCCTATTACAAAGCATTGCAGTAAAAATGTAATGAAAATCTGATTTTAGAAGTTTTGTAAGTACCTTGGTATTGTTATCCCTGATGTCCAAAGCTGTATTTTTCCTTCTTTGAAATTTTACATGTTTGCTAGACTATGTTTGGGCATTGATTATGATTTGTTCTCTTTCTTCTTAGGCATATATTTTTAGCAGTTTTCTTTCTACTTTTCAAAGTTATTTCCTCTGAAAATGTCAATGTCTTTCATATGCATTACCTAATCTTTATATTCTTGTGTATTAGCAGAATTCAGGGAAAACACACTTTTTGGGGGGAACTGTCTGTAAGCATGGTCTCTAATTGTAAGCAGTCTTGATCTTAGCCATTTTGATTGACTTTTCACAAGTTTGTGATATATTTTTCAGCATATTGGAAGAGTACACAGTTTCAAATCTTTTTGTTTAAATAAGTTATTATTTTTCAGTGCATGTTTGCTTTTTCATTTTCTTTTCAATAATCTTTTATACATATCTTACTGTTATTTTTTATATTAATATTTGTCAATTTTTCTTGAATTTTAAATCTCTTTATTTTAGATTTATTTTTGCGTGTTCATTTTTACTAGTGTTTAACGTACATTTCATTTCTGAATTGAACTTTTTTCCTACCTTATTTTGGGATTTTCTAATTTTCATTTCAGTCCTGAGTGCTTCTGTTATTTATATAATTTGATTTGGCTCATTTTTAACTAGTTCGATTTTATTATGAATATATTATGTATATATATTTTATATATTTTTCTGATGTGATATTTTGTAAGAAATTATTTTTCTTCTTATTAATTTTATTTTTAGCATAAAATTTTTAAAAAGAGATACGTTTTGGATCTTTGTCGTGAATTACAGCCTAATCTTCTTCTACCTTCAAGAGCCTGCATCCCATTTAGAGATCTGTTCTTGTCCGGACTACTCCACTCAGAACCCAGCTCTTTGTTTATGGCTTTGGATTGGCTCTGCTTCAGCCATTGTGGCCTTTTGAGGAGTGAGCCAGCAGGTAGAAAATCTCGCCCTCTCTTGGCTGCCCTTGGCTCCCCTTATCTCTATAAATCTCCTTTCTGTAAAATCAAACCTTAAAAAAAAAGATTTGCTTTTTGAAAGCAGAATTAGAGAAGGAGACTGGGAGTGAGAGGTGAATCTTCTATCTGCTGGTTCCCTTCCACCTCCCCACACCCAAGGCTGGGAGAACCAAAGCTTGGAAGCTGGAACTTCATGTAGTTATTCCACCTGCGTGACAGTGACCCAGATACTTGGACAATTTTCTCTCAGGTATATTAGCAAAAAGTTAGATTGGAAGTGGTGGTAATTTAACTTGCTATGCTATAATTTTCGCTTCTAGAGTGATATGAAATTTGTACGGTTACCATTTCAACTTCTGTGTGTTATGCATTAGATCTCCACTAGCAAAGATTTTGCTCAGTGAGGCATTAGGAATGATTTGTTTCGCGAATTCAAAAGGTCAAAGGAACTGTAGTCCTATAAAAGTATCCTTGTGCTCACTTAAAAATCAAAACGAGGGCAATCTTCTATTAGTCACAGCTCTTCTCAAATTGACCCAACATTTTTGTTTTAAAGAAATATTTATTTTTATTGCAAAGTCAGATGTACAGAGAGGAGAGACAGAGAAGATCTTCCATCCTATGATTCACTCCCCAAGTGGCTGCAATGGCCAGTGCTGTGCCGATCCGAAGCCAGGAGCCAGGAGCTTCCTCCAGGTCTCCCATGTGGTGCAGGATCCCAAGGCTTTGGAGCCGTCATTGACTGCTTTCCCAGGCCACAAGCAGGGAGCTGGATGGGAAGCAGGGCTGTCAAGGTTAGAAGAAACACCCATGTGGGATGCAGGCACATGCAGGGCAAAGACTTTAGCTGCTATGCTACTGGGCAGGGCCCGACCCAGACACTTTGATAGAGTACCTTTTATCTATCTGGGGACTTTACCTGTTGCTACCTCCATTTTCTTCATGGAGTTTGATATGCTTGTTCTACACACAGTTGTTTTGTCACATCTACTCTGTTATAGCATCTCATAGTTACATTTGACATAGTTTTGTATAGACTTTGGTATCTTCAAGGCTGTATTTAGGTATGGGAGATGATTTTGGAGATAAAATTATTCATTTGCCCTTTTATTACTTGTCTTTTCTACTCACATCTATTATTGTGAAATCCAGTGTTAGGGAACAGGCTTAGAATATGTTTGAATGCAATCATCTCAAGTAGCTGATTGAATATAGGACTGGGATTTAGGCTCTCATTTTATGACATTTTCAAGAAGTCATTCAAATGTTATGTACATTTTTTCCCCAATTGTATCCTAAATAATAAAGTTTTCTATCTTCCTTCCAGAGTTTGTTGAAGCAAATAATAAAGAAACAAATATATTGTGATAAAAGAACCAACCCCCCAAGCAAAACCACCATGTTATTATTTATGTGACACAGTCTAGGAAATTTATTATATCCAAATTTATATTTAATACTCATTTATTTATAGTTATATGAAGTATATTTATATTTATATTTTGTAGGATGCATTGTATTCATATATATTCATACAGTAAACTTCTTTTACAGCATATTTAAAAAATTTAAAAATATAAGAAATTTAAAAATTGAGTTGAAAAGCAAATAAATTGTAACAATGCCTGACAAGAGATAAAAGATTATTAGTTGCCAGTGATGAAAATATAATACAGAACAATGGAATGTTTAAGTGCTAAGAATTTGATTCTTATGATTATAAAATAAAAAGCAACCAAATTAGATGATGGAAAAATGAGCATATATTTTACTGGAGAAAATTAACAGATGAAAAATATGCCCTTGAAAGATATTTAGCATCATTAGCCAGTCAAAGTTGCAAATTAAATTACAATGGTAAAACATTAGACATGTCAGACTGGTTAAAATCAAACAGTGACAACAGCAAATTCTGGTAAGGCCGCAGAAGACCTTGATCATTTGTACATATGAAGTAGAACATGGTATTAGCACCCAGAATAGCTTTCATAGATTGTTTTTTTCTCCCCATTTTTAAAATTTTATTTTTGACAATCTTTACATAGTTCATTAGGGCACAAAGTTTCAAGGGCTAGAGGAAAGTTGGTTAGACTACTATGTCCACATTGTTTTTTTCCTGTATCTGGGGTAAAGGGGGAGGCAAAGGGAGAAGCCCCACCCAGTCTTCCACCCATGCCAGGTCCCCGATATGGGGCATACTCCGAGGGTCTTGCTCAAGTGGTTTTGATAGTTCAGCGGCTATGAATTGCTGCCAGTCTCGCCATCCCAAGCATGATTAGGTCGCTGAGGAATCCTCTGATTGACATAGTCCATCTTAGAGTCTCAGTTTGCCCAGTTTTTCACTGCCAACATATGACTGGGGTAGTTGATTGATTTATACTGTCCTGTGTCTTTTCATGATGAGGGATCTGAGTCCGGCAGTTCAATTGAGGGGATCCCTAAAGAAACTTTTTCTGAGGTGAACCCAGACCAGGTTCTTGCGTGTGCTTGCAAGTACAGGGCCCGTCACATTCCATTGACTCAATCAGCTGGAGGTTGCAATTGCTGGATCAGTTCTGTCTCCAGCCCTGTCTTCCACTGGAACCAATGGGTGTTGCAGTCCATCCTGATTCTGTCCAGCACACACTCTGCCTCACATAAACCAGTGGGAGCTGCAGCCTAGTCGGAGCGACTCACAAATACCCCCACCAGGCCTGCCCCCATCCTGGTTCCCGTGCTTGCCATTATGTGCAGCACACTTGTCCAGTCTGTCCAGCATCCCATTCAACTCTCATACATGTCGATGGGTATTGAAGCCTAGTTCAACCTAACCAGCTCCACTATCTAGCCCACTCACATGCTATTAGGTGCCCTTCTGTCTAGCCTTGCCTGCCCCTGTCCTGGTTTTCATGCCCTCCAGTGGGAGTGGTAACCCAAGAGGGAGGAGCCTACTATTTCCATTCTAGGTCACTCCCCTTCCTGGATTATGCTCTCTCCAGGTGGTTCTGCAGTTTAACTTGACAAAATTAGCCCCCATTGCCAGCTTCTGCCAGCTGATGCTGCGCCTAAGCCCAAACAACCCTCACCCACTCTAATTTATGCTTGCAAAAGTAGGAACATTCAGCCTAGCCTGGCTTTTCCCTGATCTAGCGCACATGAGGCCCACAGGTGTTGTAGCCCTGCCTAGTCTGGTCTGCCAGCAACCCAGCTCATGCTCTCCAGTGGAGGTAGCTGTCCAGCAAGGGAGCCCCACCACATTCCGCCTTCCAGTTCTGCCCCTTCCCTCCCTGGTTATCACCTGTGCTGTTGGACGCTGTGGCCACATCTGGTATGTGTCGCCTCATCTTGGCATTCCGTAATGTGTACTGGTTTTTTGTCAAGACTGAACCTGGCTCAGACCACACCCTGTTCGGTGCTTGGATTCACCAGTGGTTGATGTGAACTGGTTCAGCCTGGTCTGCCCCCAACCCATGCCAATTATATGCTAGTGGGATAATTTCCATTGCCTATTCTGGGCTGTTTCCTATCATGCTTCTTGCGCTTACCTGCAGGGACTGTGTCACGCCAGAGGAGTTGCCCAGGCTCATCCATCTTAACCTCTCCCAGTCCCAGATTTCTTGCATACCAGGGGTCCATAAGCCAGCCCTACTCAGTTCGCCTCCTGTCCTAGCAGAAACAGTGGCCTTTCCTGACTGGCCTTCAACCTAAGCTGGTTCTTACTGTTGGATGTTTCAGCCCAGCCATGTCTCATCCATACCCACATACAGCTCACTCATGGCTCAGTAGGGCCTGAGACCTAGCCTAGTCCGTCCCACATCTACCCTGGTCTTCTAGGACACAAGATGGTGTTGGAGTCCAGCCCAGCTTGGTGTGTTCAGTCCCAGTCCACACTTGTGCCAAGGGAGACTACAACCATATCCTGATCAGAACACAGCCCCCATTTCAGCCCCTGCACGCCTTGGTGGGATTCTCAACCCAGCTAGGGTGTCCCCTTGGCTTCCCAACTGGGCCTGTTTCCAGCTTTAGATCAAGCACATGCCAGTGGTTGCTCTGACTCAGCTTGGCACAGCCCCTCATCTGTCCCGACCCCTGCCTTAGATGCTGTGGCTTAGCGTCCCTGGCACACGCAGACCAGTAGGTGCAAGAGCCTAGTGTGGCATGACCTGCACTCCATCCTGATTTCTAATTTTGCTTGTGAGCTAAGGTTTGCTCAGCCTGCCTGGTCCACACGGTTCCATTACCAACCCACATATTAGCCAGCCATTGGAGGTACCCTGCCCAGCTGTCCTACTTCCAGGTTTGGACCATGTATTCACCAGCAAAAGCTATGACCCGCAAGGGGAGTTGCCCAAGTTCCTCCATTTGACCCACTCCCAAACCCAGTTCTCATACATGCCAGTGGGTTTTAGGTCAGTGTCAGGCATAGTCTGGCCTTCCATTTGTCCTTGTATGAGCTGGTGAATGTTGCAGCCTGGCCCACCCCACACCCGATTTAGGATGCACATTCGAGTGCTGCTGCCTTGACCAGTCCAGACTGTTGTTGGTTCATTTACCTGTGATTGATGGCAGGCTCCTTGGTCACACCTAGCTTAGTCCATCACTACCCCAACTCTTGAGCTAACTGGTGGGGCTAGTATAGGGTTTGACCCACACATCCCCCACAGAATCTACCCCTGGATATGGTTCCCTTATATGCTAGTTAATGTCATGGCCTTGCCAAATGTGACCCATCTCCTGATCTATCATCATGTCAGGTAGACAAACCCCGAGCCTTAGCTTTTGCATAGATTGGTGTTCGGTGTTCATCTTTGTTCAATGATTACAAGTTCTACACAGGATTTAAAGGAGTTTGGTATATCAGTCCTATCCATAAAGATCATCTGGTCCCTCTCCTCAAACCAATCAGGTCTCATTACCCTCACTTACCTTCAAAGGAAAAGTTACTCTGTCCTTTGGAATCTTTAGGATTGATTCACATGCCAGAAGCAAAGTGGGCTTAGCATGGAGCTACCTAAGCAGGAGTTCAAACCCTAAAACTCCAGAGCTTGCAGCCAGGCTCCAGCAGGCAGAGCCTCGCGCAAAATGGCTCACTGGCCGCCTAGGGACAGCTCATCATGTGTCTGTGGTGGCTGGAATCAGGGCTCTGAGCATGAAGACAGTCCCAGCCTGGCACCCACCAGCAGTCAGCAGGCTGCTGGAAGTTTTAGCCCCCAGACCACAAGGTTGCCTTGATTTCATAGATTGTTAAAAGCTTCATACAACTTGTAAAGTACAATTGATATTTTTCAAAAGCTTATCAAAATTTTAATGCAGTTTTCTGGTTCTTGAGTTCTGTTCTCATCTATAAAAATATTTAAATGTGTATTAACTTCTTGTCCATTTTTCTTATTTGTAACCTATGTTTCATTTTGTTTTGCTAATTTTTTTCTCAAACCTACTTTCCATGTCTCTGATTATGCCTTCAGTTGAGTCTATTTCCTGATTTATGCTTCTTGTTCGACTTTCCATTTTTCTCATCCTTTTATTTCTTCTAAATTTATTGTTTTCTTGAGTTCTGAATTCTGAGTTCTGAATTCTGAGTACTGTATTCTGAGTTCTGCATTCTGAGTTCTGAATTCTGAGTTCTGAATTCTGAATTTTGAGTACTGTTTTCTGAGTTCTGAATTCTGAGTTTTGAATTCTGTGTTCTTTTGCACAGCAGAAACAAAGAGAGTCAGTTAGTATTTGTCTTTTGGTTATTGATATTCTTTTTCTATAAAAAATTGAATCAACTAAAATTTCCATCACGATGTTAAAGTCCTTGCCTTGAACATGCGGGAATCCCATATGATCACCAGTTCTAATCCCGGCGACCCCACTTCCCATCCAACTCCCTGCTTGTGGTCTGGGAAAGCAGTTGAGGAGACCCAAAGCGTTGGAATCTTGCACCCACATGGGAGGCCTGGAGGAAGTTCCTGGGTTCTGGCTTCAGATTGGCACAGTTCCAGCCTTTGTGGTCACTTGAGGAATGAATCATTGGATGGAAGATCTTCCTCTCTGTCTCCCCTCCTCTCTGCATATTTGTCTTTGCAATAAAGATAAAATAAATCTTTTTAAAAAATGAGAGTAAATATTCTTGTCTATGCCCAACCTTAGAGAAAAGCCTATCAGATTTTTGAGATTTAGACATTATCTTACTTATTTTTTTATGTTTCTTAAGAACAAATTTGATGCAATCTCTACATATTCACATTTTTCAGTTTTAATATGGAATGAAGACTGAATTTTGTCATATTCTTTTACCATGCCAATTGATATGATTATGTGATTTTTAATTTCTAGCTAGTTAGTGATTGATTTTTAATATGAAGCCAAGCATGTATTTTTCACCCTTGGTCATAGTGCTATTCATAATGCCAGCTTGCTCACATTTTAAGAATATTTACATCTGTATTTATATGATTATTGGTTGGTTGTATTTCTATACTGTCTGTCAGGTTTTGGTATTGTACCACTTCATGCATAATCTTTTATTTTATTTAAAAAATATAAATAACTGAAGTGGATTCTTCTCTAAATGCTTAAAAAAAACTCCTGTTCTGTCCTGGCCTGGAGATTTCTTTGTGGACTGTTGAAAACTATAAACTCAGTCTCCTTAATTTACAGATATGTAGAAATCATGACTTGTTTCCTGTTGAATGACTAACTGTCATACTATTTGTTTGAGCAAATTTATTCATTTAATTTCCCTGAAATTGTTCAAATTTAAAGGCAGGAGGAGTATTTCCCCCACTTTTTTTTTTTCTTTAGGACAGTAGGTCCTTTTGTAATATCATCTCTTTTGTTCCTGCCATGAATAATTTGTACTATGCTTTCATTTGTTGTTTATCAATGTTCCTGAGAGTTTCTAAACTTTTCTATCGATTTTTTGGAAAAAGTCAGCTATTTGTATAATGATTTTTTAGCTACTGGTTTTCTGTTAACAGTTTCACTGATTTCTGCTCTTAGCATTGTTTTTTCCTATGCACTTTGAGTTTGCACTTTTTTTCCCCTAAATTCTTAAGATAGATTATTGATTTGAACATTTTCTTCTTTATTTAATATATGTTTATGAGACTATAAATTTAGTTTTCACCACTGCTTTTGCTGTTTATCATAAATTTTAATGTATTTTATATTGCTTTTCTAGAGCTTCCATAAAACACTACCACAGACAGTATATCTTTAACAGCAGAAATATATTTCACCAAAATTCTGTCTTTAGTTTTCAAAGATTTATCACATATCTTAATATGGATTTCTTTATGCTTATGATTTTGAGATTTTTCTCTCAACTGTTTTCTCCATATTATTACATTAGAATAGTTCTTCATAAACAACAACTCCATCATTGCAGGCATAGACAGTGGCAGAGTCCAGCATCCTATTGTCAAGATATATTTAACAGTTTCATTGGGAGTCCATCTTTGATCTGGAAGTAGAGATGAATGCTGCATTGTGTCCTCACACCTGGAAATGAGTCTCCATTACACATTTACAATACATCACCTTAAATGAAAAGTCAAGGAAAATCAAGATGGCGGAATAGGGTAAGGACACATTTAAACAGGTGGAGAATCATTAGCCAGGATGAAGCAAAAAGGGTACATTGCAGCAAATAGGGGAAGACAGATTGATGGCAGAGGGATTCCTGGAGACTGATGGACACAAGAAGCAACAGAGGCAATAATGTAGTGCTGCAGGGACCACATGCTCCAGTGGCAGTCAGCAAGCAGGAAACTGAGCTCCACTGGTAGTCAGAGACCGACCAGCAGCCAGGTGAAAAGGAGAGTTCACTGGGTGCTCAGGAGGTTAACCCAAATTAAGAAACACACATGTTGCTGATTTGTTTGATTTGAGCAGGAGTACAGAGAGAGCAGCAGATTCCAAACAGCACCAAATTAGCAACTATTTATATTAACAAATTTTAATGTTTTTGTTTTTGATTTCTCCAAAACAATTTGTTTTCCTCATTAAATTCTTCACTGACTCATAAGCTATACAGTAAAAAAGAAAAAAAGAAAAACAAAAGAAAAACCACAAAGCAAAATCAACAACAGAAAGAAAATTATAAATTTACAATGCTACAAAGTTAAATAACATGCTGCTGAATGACTGTGTTGCTGAAGAAATGAAAAAGAAGATCAAGAACCTTCTTGAAGAAAATGATGCTACTGTATGACCTATGAGACAGTGAATAATTCAATAGGAGAAAAAAAACTGTTTTGAAGAGATGTGTCTCCTGTAAGCAACAAATAGATGGATTTTTTTTTTTGATCCAGTCTACTAATGTATGACAATTGAATGATAAGTTTAATCCATTGACATTCAGGGTTAATACAGATAGGTGGTAATTTGGTTCTGTCATTTCAGCAATGAGTTGTTCCTCGTTTGATTAATCTTCTGTTGTCTTTTTACTGGGATGTTCTTCACATTTGCCTTTGGTTTTGGTAGGTACTTTGCCTTTTCTCTGTCAAGAGAGCATTTTTAATTATCATTTGTAGGGCAGGTCTGGAAAAGGCATATTCTTTTAACTTTACTGTGGAAGAATTTCATTTCATTTCAAAAGAAAGAAGGAAAGCTTTGCTGGGTATGTTATTTTGCATTAACGATTCTTTTCCTTTCAGAATCTAGAATATGTTACTCCATTCTCATTTGGCCTGGAGAGTTTCTTGTGAGAGATCAGCTGTGAGTTTGACTGCTGTTTCTCTATGTTAATCGATTTTTTTTTCACACCCACATTTAAGGATCTTTCCTTATTTCCGACTTAAGGACTTGATTATCATGTGTTGTGGTGAAGATTACCCTTGGTCAACCCTTTTGGGAGTTCTGTGCACCCCTGGATGTTATTTCCCAATTATTTCTCCAGGATAGTGAATTTTTTTTTTATTATTTCTTTAAATACATTTTAAAACCAAGCTTCTCTTTATGTGTTTTCTGAAGCTCTCATAACTCATATTTGGCCTATTAACAACGTCTTTTAATATTTGAATACCATTTTTAAGTTTGACCCAGCTCTGTTTCCAACTTTTTGATTGTTTCCCCATGGTGACAAGAAATATATTCAGATTCTGAGATTCTTTCTTCTGTCTCATTCACCACTTGCTGACTGCCACTAGGGTATCTGGTCACTACAACACCATCAGTCTCCAGGTGCCCCTCTGCCATCAATCTGCCCTCTCCTATTTCCTGGAATGTGCCCTCCATGATTCACCCTGGGTAGTGCTTCTCTGTTTAAACATGTTCTTACCCGGTTTTGTCATTTGATTCTCTGGTTATTGTTCCTTTCACATTAAAATGTTGTATCTAATTTATATACATTGAAACTGTTGTATATGGGCCTGGTACCATGACCCAATGATTAAATCCTTACCTTGCAAGCACCGAGATAATATATGGACATCTGTTTATGTTTCAGCTGTTCTACTTGCCATCCAACTCAAGGTTTGTGGCCTGGGAAAACGATGAAAAAATGGCTCAAAACCTTGGGATCCCTCAGTTGTGTGGGAGACTGAGGAGAATCTCTGGGCTTCTTGCTTTGGATTGGCTCAGCTCTGGTCATTGTGGCCATTTAGGGAGTGAACCGGCAGATGGAAGATCTTTCCTTCTCTGTAAATCTGATCTGCATTTTCCAATAAAAAATAAATACTTCTTAAATTTTTATACATGGTAAACAAAGTGCATATATTTCACAATACCATATTAGGATTGATTTTTTTGTTCCTTATTGTCCTTCCTGATGTGTTTTCTACCCACTCTCGTTTTTCCTTGTTAATATGTTATGTTTATTTTTAAGAGTTTTTATTTAGCTTCTTAGACTGTTTCGTCCAACTCAAGAGTTGCAGCCCAGACAACTCTGCAAAGTGGCAAAGCTTATTGAAGAGACAGGTAAACAGACGAACTGGCTGGGGTCAGCTCTCCTTTCCTTCAGAGAGTGAGAGTTAGATGGATTTTTATAAAAAGAATGAGTTATATAGCTATGAGAACCACAGGAGACTGGCATGGGAATGATGGGTGGACAAAAGGTGGGCTGTCACAGCCATAGGAGGCTACCATGGGGACAATGGGTGGGCGCGAGCAGCCGCAAGAAGTAGTCGTAAGAACAGTGAGTGAATAAATCATAAAATATTGATTCCTGGAACTGAAGGTTGCTAGCAGGGCATGTTACTCCTTGTGATCTGGCCCCCAAAGCAGGAAACTGGCAAACCATTTTGTACAGAAGCATAAAGAGCAGGTTAGCAACTTATGCAAGTCTGAACCAAAGTGACTCCATTTGTGACCAAATTTTATAAAACTTTATATTTTTCTTTTACTTAAGGAATATCTGTATTTCCATTTAAAAATTGATTGTTATTGCTTTAAAATTCTTTTTTTCAGATCATTCAGTTATCTCTGATTTCTTGGTTTTGGCATCTATCTTTGGAACTGATTGTGGGACTTCCTACCATCTTATGTTTTTTTTTTATTTGAAATCTTATGATTTTTTTTTTATTGGAAACATGAGAATCCTCATGTTTGTGTTATAGGGTTCTGGATCTTATATAAACATAATGGTTTAGCTATTTGTAGTAATTACCTGCTTTGACAAGTAGTGATAGAACCACCTTCCTGTTGCCAAGTTGTGGGGGAAATCTACATTTTCACTTATTATTCATTTTCATTCTAGGAAGACGGGGTCTTCAATACAGTGAGGCAATGGTAGTAGTTCTGATCTTTCATTTGGCCTCCATTGTTAGATTGTCTGAAGTTGATGGTAAATGTCCTGTCTCTCCACTAGTCTTCTTGTGCTTTCAAAACAGGGAAGAGGAGGACTTAGTTTACTCATTACTTACAGCTTAACAGATGGGATCCTATGTGACTTCTATGTGACATTTTTATAAAATTTATTTATTTTTATTGGAAAGACAGATTTACTAAGAGAGGGAGAGGTAGAAATAAAGATCTTCTGTCTTCTGGTTCACTCCACCAGTAAACAAAGGGGCCAGAGCTGAGCCAATCTGAAGCCAGAAGCCAGGTGCTTATTCTGGGTTTCCCATGTGTGTGTAGGGTCCTAAGGCTTTGGGAAATTCTCTACTGCTTTTCAAGGCCACAAGCAGGGAGCTGGATGGGAAGTGGAGCAGCTGAGATATGAAGTGGTGCCCATATGGAATCCCAGCGCATGCAAGGTGAGGATTTTAGCCACTAGAGTACTGTGCCAGGCGCTCTATGTGACTTCTTTTGATACCAGTGATTGTGAATAGCTACCAGCAATGCAATTCAGTGTCCCCCATTCTCTTTCCTGGTGTGATTAAGGTCAAATTATTGCTTATGCTTGCTAGATTAGAGAATTTGTTGTCTAAATTTTTTTGCTTTCTTACACTTCCTCTTTGCTTTTTAATTGCTTGAGAAGACCCCATTAGGACATTTCAGCTACATTTGTTGGTGTCTTCAGGTTGCCAGATTTTTCATTTCCAAGCTTGATCTGTTTGGCGTCATGCATTCTAGAGCTAGGTAATTCTTCAGCATCTCCTTCCTTGGATCCCTGGGTTCCCTGATCCTTCTACCTTTTCTCCTCACTTAACATAATCTGCTTGTCTGATTTTCTTTATATAATATCTAAGGCTTCATATTTATGCTTCATATTTATGCTTTATTATGAAATGCTGCTGGCAGTTTGCAAAATAAATAAATAACAGGGTGAATTAATAATGAAGCTGACAACCACTGTGTCTGGAATTTTGGGATCACATACTGGTAGTGCCAGAAGCCAAGGTCAAACTCTGTGGGCAACCATGTGTGAGTGGGCAAATGTCCAAGACCAAGGTCCAAGCCTGTGGGTCAGGGTCCACAGTTGGGCAAAGGTCCAAAGCCACAGCACTGTGTGCTTTAAGATATCCTTGAGTTAGTGATGTACTTATTTCTGTGCTTGGGTCATGGCTATTGCTTCCTGATCATCAAACATTGACTGGTTAACATCAACATGGGATGTAGCTATCAAAGTGTGTGCTGCATCAATTCCTGTAATTTGACTCCCCAAGCAACAATCCTTCTAGATCAACTTCCTTCCTTGGAAAAGGGAGCTTCTTTATCTTGTGTCTATCTCATTTCTTATTTTTTTGATTAGATGTCACCTCCCTCTCCAACCTGTTCATGCTAATACAGGCAGTGATAAAAGACAAGTATGTCCATGTCATTCCTCCAAAAGTCAGATAGTTAAGTCTTTAGAAATTATTTTTAAATTAAAATATGATCAACAATGGAGAATATTTAACATATTTCAAGAAAAGAAATCCTTTGGTTTATTTGAATTATCTACTAATATGTTGCATTGTTGTCTTCAAATACTTTAGTATTTTTTCTTCTGCTTCTTTTAATCTTTGCTCCTGTTTCATTAAAAAGAAAAAAAAATTTTACTTGAAACACAAAGAGTTAGAGGAGAGAGAGAGAAAGAGGGATCTTCTGTCTACTGGTTCATTCCACATTTGCCTCAGTCTGAAGCCAGGAATAAAGAGCTTCATTTGGATGTCTTGTGTGGGTTGTGGGGCTCAAGTGCTCAGATTATTTTCTGTAGCTTTTCCCAGGCCATTAGGACAGATATTGGAATAGGAATTGCTGGGATGCTATACATGCCTAAATAGAATATGCCAATATGGAATGTCTGTATTGTAGTCATCAGCTTTATTCACTCTAGTACAATGAAGGCTCCTGGAGTTCAGTTCTTATAAGTAAAGGTATTGATGTGCTAATCCTGAGACAAAAGTTAGATTTCACAAATCATTCAAATTACTGTGTTTTATGATAAAATCTCTGTGTCAAAAATCAGAAGTTCTAATTCATTGTTATTTTTTCTCACAATCGTAAAAGTTTCCTGTCTTTCCTGGAGTTTTATGATGTTGACACTTACGGTTATTACAGGCATTCAGTTTGTGGAGTGGTCATATATAATATCTCACAGTTCGACTCAACTTTGTATTTTAAGCAAGGATGTTACAAAAGTGACATTGTATTCACCTCTTTACTTCCCATTAGGCAACCCATCATTTCAATTTATCCCATGATGCATGCAACCAGATCAGTGAAACAGGTGCAAGATCAGCCACCTTGTTTTCCTTCATCTCTGTCTCAACATTTACTTTCATAGTACCAAAGCCATTAATTCTGGAAAGTTGTTTTCCCCAGAAAGCTGTTACCACTAGAAGTCTCAGTGAAATATCTCATCTGTGTGAGTTCTGCAAAAGGATTCAGATGATGCGAAGATGGAAAGAGTGGGGATTTAAGAAATGTTTAGGATTAGAGAGCAGTTGCCTACCCAAATGTACAACAAGAGGTAGGGTATATGCATCTGCCTTCTGAGACCAGCACGCACAGTAGAGCCTTTGACTGGGAGAATGGGCAAAGTAACGGGTAATGAAGAAATTACAATTTTCCCAGTTTCAATGATGGGATTCAAGGATATTAAAACATGGAAAGGACTGCATTTTCAGGCAAAATGTATTCATACAAGCTTTTTTAAAGATTTATTTATTTTTTATTACAAAGTCAGATATACAGAGAGGAGGAGAGACAGAGAGGACAATCTTCCGTCCGATGGTTCACTCCCCAAGTGACCACAACGGCTGGAGCTGTGTCGATCCGGAACCAGGAGCCAGGAACTTCCTCCAGGTGTCCCACATGGGTGCAAGGTCCCAAGTCTTTTGGGCTGTCCTCAACTGCTTTCCCAGGCCACAAGCAGGGAGCTTAATGGGAAGCAGGGCGAGGACTTTAGCTGCTAGGCCACTGGGTCGGGCCTTCATACAAGCTTTTAAAGTTAGAGATACAAAAACATTATATTGTTGTGGGTCCTTTCATCTACTCTGTTTAAAACTAAATAATATAGGGCTAAAACTAATTAGAAGTGCATATTTACTATGAAGAAAATCATGTAATTTATTTCTAAAACCAGTATTAATAATAAACAAAATTGTCTGTTATTTTTACCTTTTTAAAAACCCTTATTACGGAGAACAGTGGGCTACAAAGATGTTATCTCTCTCAGTGTGTAAGAAACTCAAGGGTGTTGGAAATAACACCTGGTGATACTTTTTTCCTTCTTAACTTGTTCATCACTGCACGTTCCTGCCATCATGTCACTAGCTGTGTAATCACCCCAGCTTCTTCAAATTTGTCCCTGTCAGCACTCTAAGTAGCATTTATTTCTAAACCATTTTATTTATTAATATTTAGCTAGACACTAGCAACACTTGCAAAGAATAAAGTAGTACATCCTTAATCAAACACAAAAATATCACAAGCTGCTTAAATTTTGGCTGTATTTGTATCTGGGTATCCTTGTTTGCTTTGTTTAATTCTCTGACTTGTCTGTGAGAAATATGTCAAATCTTTTATGCTCATCAAACTCTGTCTTTTCAGATAGTTTTACTTGACTCCAATACTGTACATTTGTTTTAGTCTTTGAAAAGGCCTTTCTTTATCTGTGAGCTGTATTTTCTCAGACTACACTTTTCCCTGCCAGTTTCTTGTCGAACTCGGCAGCTGTCACGTTGTTGAAGTGCTCTGACAGGCTACCTGCTGGCTCTCTCAAAACTAGAGAAACATTCTATCATCTTTAACATTTAAACCATCCATGAGCATATTTTCATTTTCCCTTTATTTTATGCGCTAAAGGCATGTGCAGCCATCCCAGCACCTGACTTAAAGAGCATCCTATTACTGTATTTACATATTCTCACTGCTATTCCCTTCTATCAATCTCAATAGGCAGCAGTCTCATTCGTATACTATGACTGATGCAATGAAATGTGCCACCGATGTTTTTTTCTAGCCAATTGATTTTGTGTGCCTCACTACTTAATCATATAAGTTAAATAACTATATTAAGTGTATATGTACCACTATAATGGCAATAATGCTTTCTTTTTTCTATAATGGCAATAATGCTTTCTTTTTTCTTTCTTTGTTTTTTCTTTTCATTGACAATACCTAGGAGACTTTGAAGTATAACAAAAATAACCTCTGAGTTAGGGTAAGCAAATATTTCATCTCTTATCTTGGATTTTCCACTTAGCACTGTTATAAATCGCATAACCATTAGTTTTCCTGTCTGTATTTTGAGATTAAAAATAGATATTGTGATTATATTTAGTCACGTTTAATAAGTTGATTGTGGTAATCTCCTTTATGCATTGTTAGTTTGGGTGTTCCCCAATGACCCATGGTTATAGGCTTCATCTCCAATGATAATTTTTAATAAATGCATTAATTGTAATGGGTGATTGGTGATAGTTTGATCCACTTATAGTACCTGGGAGGTGAACTATTGCTTGTGTCATTGGGTAGCACCATTGAAATATAATTCTAAGAGAGTGTTGGTAATAAAATCCACATTTGGACTACTCTCCTTGGTTTGTTCCCTGTGATGTGATCCTTTCTCTACAAATGGTTCATATCCTCCACCCAATTCAGATACCTTTGTAGCTTCTCCATCTTGGATTGAAAACATCCAAAACTATAAGCCAGAATGAATCTTCTTTCTTTATAAGTGGACTGTCTTGGATACTTGGCTATAATAACAAAAAATTATTTATGCTTTATTGAGTTAAGGAATTCAATGGGTTCTAAAATAAATTTAGTCTAAAACTTTGGTTTTTTTTTGTTTGTTTTTTTAAAATGTATTTGCTTAGATTTATTTTATTTTTATTTCATAGCCTTCATTATTATTATTATTATCATTTTATGATACAGTTCCATAGGCCCTGGGATTTCCCACACCCCCTCCAATTCCCTCCCCCACAACTTCCCCTGTATTATTACTATACTATAGTTCTTTATAAACAGTCATATGTCCATCATTAAGGGCATAGACAATGGCAGAGTCCAGCTTGCTATTGTCAAGTTTCATTGAGAGTCCATTTTTGGTCTGGAAGTAGAGATGCATACTGCATTGTATCCTCCCATCTGGATATGACAAATTTCCATTACACTGTTACTATACATGCTCTTAAATGAAAAATCACAATACAAAATCAGCAACAGGAAGAAAAATAGAAATTTACAATGCCATGAAGTTAAATAACATGTTACTAGATATGATAGTCTTCATTACAATTACTATGTATCCCTTAAATGAAAAGCCACAAGAAAAACCAGGAAGAAAAAAGAAATTAACAATGCCATGAACTTAAATAACATGCTAAATAATGTGTCACCGAAGAAAATCAAGAACCTTCTTGAAGAAAATGATGCTACTGTATGATCTATTTGGAGATTAAACTTTAAAAAAATGTCAAAATCCATGATACAGTTTCCACTAATCTTTGCTGGTGAGATATATCTCCTGTAGGCAATAGATGGGTTTTGGTTTTTTAAAAAACATCCAGTTCACATTATGGGTCACTCCAACTAGGCTACAGCTCCCACTGGTTTATGTGAGGGCTGAGTGTGTGCTAAGCAGAATCAGGCAGGACTGCAACACCCATTGGTTCCAGTGGAAGATGGGGCTGGAGACAGAACCGATCCAACAATTGCAACCACCAGCTCATTGGGGCGATGGACTATACCAGGCCCCATACTTGTAAGTACACACAAGAACCTGGTCTGGGTTCCCCTCGATTGAACTGCCAGACTCAGATCCCTCACCATGAAAAGACAGAGGACAAAACAAATCAATAAACTACCCCAGCCATATGCTGGAAGTGAAAAACAGGTTAAACAGAGACTCCAAGATATACTATGTCAACCAGAGGATTCTGCAGCGATTTCTTTGTGCTTGGAATGGCGAGATTGGCATCAATTCATAACTGTTGAACTATCAAAAACACTTGAGCAAGACCCTCGGAGCATGCCCCACATCTGGTACCTGGGACAGGTGGGAGACTGGATGTGGCTTCTCCTCTTACTTCTCCCCCACCACAGATATAGGGAAAAATATGGAAATGATGGTCCTACCCATGCTCCCGCAGCCCCAGAACCCCTGTGCCCCAATTAACTGTGTAAAGACTGTCAAATATAAAATTTAAAAAATGGAAAAAAATGGGCCCGGCAGCGTGGCCTAGCGGCTGAAGTCCTCGCCTTGAAAGCCCCCGGATCCCATATGGGCGCCGGTTCTAGTCCCGGCAGCTCCACTTCCCATCCAGCTCCCTGCTTGTGGCCTGGGAAAGCAGTTGAGGACGGCCCAGTACATTGGGACACTGCACCCGCGTGGGAGACCAGGAACAGGTTCCAGGTTCCTGGTTCCTGGATCGGCACGCATCGGCCCGTTGTGGCTCACTTGGGGAGTGAATCATCGGATGGAAGATCTTCCTCTCTGTCTCTCCTCCTCTGTGTATATCTGGCTGTAATAAAATGAATAAATCTTTAAAAAAATGGAAAAAAAAATCTCATGCACTAATCTGTAACATTTGATTGATGGGTTTAAGCAATTTACATTTAGGGTTAATATGAATGGGTAATAATTTGGACCTGTCGTTTTAGCAATGGGTTGTTATTGATTTAGTCTTCTGTTGTTATTTTACTGCGATGTTCGTCCCATTTGCCTTTTCTTTTAGTTGGTGCTATTCCTTTTTTCTGTCAAGAGAAGATCCAGAAGTATCATTTGTAGGGCAGGTTTGGAAGAGGCAATTCTTTTAACTTTTCTTTACTGTGGAAGAATTTTATTTCATTTTCAAAGACAAAGGAAAGTTTTGCTGGGTACGTTATCCTGGGCCAACAATTTTTTGCTTTTACAATCTGGAATATGTCACTCCATTTTCTTCTTGCTTGTACGGTTTCCCGTGAGAGATCTCCTGTGAGTTTAATTGGCAATCCTTTATATGTCAGTTGATTTTTTCTTGTGCACATCTAAGGATCTTTTCCTCATGTTCAACTGAAGAAAGTTTGATGATCATGTGTCTTGGTGAAGATCATTTTTGATCAAGCCTGTTGGGAGTTCTGTGCCCCTCCTGGATGTTGTTTCCCAATTCTTTCTCCAGATTAGGGAAATTTTTCCTTATTATTTCATTGAATACACCATTAATCCCAGTTTGTCTTTCAATTCTTGAATACTTTTTTTGGTCTGACCTAGCTCTGCTTCTAGCTTTTTGTTTGTTTCCCCCTGGTGCCAGGAAATATCTTCTAATTTTGAGATTCTTTCTTCTGCCTCCTTCATTCTGTTTTGGAGATTCCCCGCAGTACTTTTAGTTTGCTCCAATGTATTCTTCATTCCTGACATACCAACTTTCATTTACTTCACTGCTGTTATTTGCTGTGTAACATATTCCTTGAATTCCTTGAATGCCTGCTTCATATTATTGATAAGAAGCTTTATAACAATTATTTTAAATTCTTTATCTCCCATTTTCTCAATGTCTTCCTCAGTAAACTCTGAGGTTGGCAAAGGGTTTTGCTGCTTTGCAGGGGAGTCTTTTTTTTAAAAGATTTATTTATTTTATTACAAAGTCAGATATACAGAGAGGAGGAGAGACCGAGAGGAAGATCTTCCGTCTGATGATTCACTCCCCAAGTGAGCCGCAATGGCCGGTGCTGTGCCGATCCAAAGCCAGGAACCTGGAACCTGTTCCTGGTCTCCCATGCGGGTGCAGGGTCCCAATGCATTGGGCCGTCCTCGACTGCTTTCCCAGGCCACAAGCAGGGAGCTGGATGGGAGTGGAGCTGCCGGGACTAGAACCGGCGCCCATATGGGATCCCGGGACGTTCAAGGCGAGGACTTTAGCTGCTAGACCACGGTGCTGGGCCCCAGGGGAGTCTTCAATAACATTCATTGTGCCACTGTCTCTTTTGCCCTTGGTCAATGTGCTTCAGGTTATCAGATTCTTCTTTTGGGGGTAGGTTTCTAAGCTGTGTTACCCACAGATCTACAGTTCAATTTTACTTATTGCAGTTGGTACTGGTATTTTCTTTGCAGTCACTTGTGCCATTCCCTTGGTACTGATCTTGCCAGAACCTCTTGGTCATTAGGTCTGAGGGCCACATGGATCTATTTTGACCTGTGCAATGCCAAAGTCAGTATTATTTTCCTGTGTGACTACTGCAATGCACTGAGCTCAGCGAGTCTGTTCCTAGCTCAGCACATGTGTAGCTCACTGTTTTCCCCACAGTCTTAAAGTTTTTCACACCGTACAAAATGGCACCCGATTTGGCTGTAGGGGGTGGACTGGGCTGTTAAATTGATTCTGTTCCCTTCACTGCCTGTCTGGCACCTGCTGCTCTGTCTCTGCTCTTGGTCAAATCAAACAAACCAGCAGGACGGGCAGTTCTTTGAGTTGAGCTCCTGAGCTCCCAGTAAACATCCCTTCCCACCTTGCTGCTGGTAGAATTCTGGCTGCCGGTGGAGTTTAGATCATGGCTCACTGAATGCCGCTGGGGTATCAGTCACTGCAACACCACATGGTTGCTTCTGCTGCTTTCCTGTGTCTATCAGTTAGTGAATGTGTTCAAAGATGCAGGATCATAAGGACATGGTTATGGTCATCCTAGGATGGTGCTCAAAGTTAGCCAGGAGCTTTCGTGAGCCGAAAACACCAGATGCAATGAAGTATCTTAGGAGGTTTATTCCAGGTGTAGGAACGGTATGGAGGTGGTGGGAGATCACCGGGAAAAAAGGGAAGGATGAGGTAGCGGGGAGGCAGGAAAGAGAGCAAATTTAGTCTAAAACTTTAATCTAACAGACCAGTCGGAAAGTGACTTCCATCAGCACAATGATGAGAACCTTGACCAAGGTAAACCTAATGTGAGATTTTAGAATACCAGAATAATTGGCTGAGATCGTGAAGGTTTTTGTGATAACTTTCTCAATTTAACATCAGGATGCAGAAAAGCAAAACTGACCATTTTGTTATTTTTTGTTTTTATTAGAAAGACCGAGTAACAAAGAGAGATTTTCGTCAACAAAGAGAGAGGGTGAAAGAGAGATTTTCCATCTGTTGGTTCATTCCCCAGATGGCCACAATGGCCAGAGTTAGGCCAATCCGAAGCCAGTAGCTAGGAGATTTTTCTGTGTATCTCATGTGGATTCAGAGACCCAAACTTGTTGCTTTTTCATGTGCATTAGCAAGGAGCTAGATCAGAATTTGAGCAACTGGAACCCATATGTGGGCCAGAGAGTCACGATTTACAATTATTTCTATATAGAAGTTTAAATGGTGAGAATAAATGAGACTATCAGGGAGTCTGAAAAGGGAAAAGCTAGATATGAATATGAATATAAATATGAATATTTTTAGTTTGCTTTCTATCAGGTATAACCAGGTATAGCATTTCTAAACTGTTTTATTTAGTGTATATATGATTCTTTTCTATTAACAATTTACTGGGATCCACTAATTCAGTATAAATGTTCACATGTAAAATATCAGTGACTGTGATGGAAATCATTAAATTTATGATAGACTTTTAGAAAAAAAAAACACTTAAATTCAGGAAGACTATCATTATATTGTTGATCTGTGGAAAATGTGTGCATCTTTCTGAATAAATAATCTGTATACCTATAGCAATGCTAGAAAAAATACGCAGTTTCATAGTTTATGATGGATCACTACACAAAATGAGAACTACAAATGTTTTGTTAGGCAGGTAATGCAAACAAGTGTGAGATACTGAGTTTTAGAGATTATTCACTAAGATGGTAACTCGCAATATGAAAAATGTGGATACCAGTCCTTGGTTCTATGGCTCTCTTGCCTTTCTTTCTCATTGTTCCGAGTTGTAAGTGTTCTTTCTCATGTGTGTGTGTGTAAGGCAGTTTTGTCCATGTTATTCTGAGTACAGAATCTTTATTATTCATGTTCAGCCTTTTATACCTAATAGTATACCTAATAGTACTATCTTTATACCTAATAGTATCATTTTATTTTTTTACATATGATGCCTTTGCCAGTTGTTACATTAAAGAGAAGATTTATTGTTTTCAAATGTCACTTTCATATATGAGTTTCTACAAATGAAAAAACATATTTAGCATTTTAGAATTTTTCCAATGGAATTGCTTAGTTACCCAAGATACCTGAAGTCGTGGATGGTCATTTAGAAAATCTGAAAAAAAAAATTTCAGTGCTTCTATATGGTTTAACCTTCACTAATAAACACATAATTAGTATTTCATTCTTATTTTCCAAGTCATTTGAACTAAACAAATTGTGTTTGTCTGTTTCCCACTTTTTTAAAGGATTTATTTCCTTTTATTTGGAAGGCAGACCTACTGAGAGGAGGAGACAGAGAGGAAGATCTTCTATTCTGTTGCTTCATTCCCCAAATGGCCACAGTGCTGAGAGTTGAGCCAATATGAACCTGGGAGCCAGGAGCTTCTTCCAAGTCTCTCACCTGGGTGCAAGGTCTCAAGCATTTATGCCATTCTTCACTGCTTTCCCAGACCACAAGCAGGAATGAGGATGGGAGGTGGAACAGCCAGGGCAGGAACTGGTGCTCTTATAGAATGCTGGCACTCTCAAGGTTAGGATTAGATATTGGAATCATCATACCAGACCTGGCTATTTCTGATTTTATGTAAGACTAAGGACTCTCTTTAGAAAATAGCAGTTTCTCCCAAGCACTCTATAGGGCTTTTGGTTTGGTTTGTGCTTTCCTCTGTCTCACTGACTATATGAGTTATGGATATTTAAGAGGGCAATCCTTGTTGGTGAGCTCGTTCTGTGTGGTACTGGAAATATTTCGCTACCCTAATAGTCTGCCTATTCTTCTTCCTGACAGATAATGCACATAACAAATTTAGTGGGAAAACACTTCAAAAGAATATTTGCACTTTGGTCACCAACTGAAAGTTAGGTGGACATCTCCAAGCTGCATTCTTGTTCAATAATTTATCACAAGAATCACAGAACTCACTACAAGCTATTGCATTCACAGTTGCAGATTTTTGCAGGGGTTGGATACAAATTAAACCAGTCAAGATAAGATATGCATGGAACAAAGACTAGAAACGGTACTACACAGAAAATTTCCCATGGTTCTTTTCCTATGAATCCCAACTAGTAACACTTCTGGCATCAAGTTGTGGCAAAGCTTCAGAACATAGATTGGCAGACCACCTACGTGTCTGGCTTGTTCCCATCCCCATGGGACATGGAGGCAGTGTGCCAACCCAAAACATTCACTCCTCCTCACATCATTTTTTTTATTGCATTTCATTTTATGACATCATTTCATAGTTTCTGAGGTTCCCCCAAACCCTAAATCGTACCCTCCCCCCCTCGTGTATTACTCCACCTTATTGCAGTATTACAGTTCAAATCCAGTCTTGCTTTCATTGCAAGCATGTACCATGCATACAGTCCAGCATCTTATTGTCCGGATCAATTCAACAGTTTCTTGGGGAGACCAACTCTGGTCTAAAAGCAGAGCTGGTAGAATATCGTCCTGACTAATTAAAAGCCATAACATAACATCAACAGTAGTTTACAACATTATGGAGTTAATTGACATAGCATTATTGAGTGACTGATATGTTAGAAAATGCAAGTTCTTAACCACATCCTGTGACTACTTCAATGACATTTCTATTTTAGTTTATATACAATCGGCTTCTATCCACCTTAAAATGGCTATAGGATACTATTCAGCTGTCTCGTATCTATTTTCATTTTTGTATTTAGCAGTTTATTGTATTAAAGCATAATTTTTACTGAACTTTGCAGATTTTAGGATAGTTCCAAATGGCTTATGACTTTAACAAGGCATATGTCACCAGTTGAGGCACAGAACAGTTTTAGGAGGGGTGTGCGGAGAAATCTTCCATTCCCCAGTGAGGAGTAACTTATTTTCGTGTCCTACCATAGTAAGGTATATGTGAGTCCCACTGACTGTTTCCAGTCTTTCTAAGCTTTCCTTGTTGTTCTCTATCTATTCTAATTTTTTTGTTTGTTTGTTTGTTTTGTTTTGTTTTGTTTGGGGGGGGACTCCGGGACGACCTTGATGGTCATTGCCGGAGAGGGTGGGGATCCAAAGTTGGAACTAAGTAAGGACCAGAGAAAGCTCCTCTTCCTAGTCCTGAAGGGAGTTTACTGTTCTTCTGTTTCTGAGGTCTGCTCAGGACTCTTGGCTGTGCTCTCTGCGGTTGTCCATCTTGGAGAGTCCCCTTCTCACATTATTGATAAGGTTTATATTCTGACTCCACATCTTATTGCTATTGCATTGTTGGTACAGGGTCCCAGCAAATCTGGATTCTATTTCAGGTGTGATGTAACTAAACTTTGGAGATTAACTTGTAGAAGCCAAGGATGAAGGCATTGCTTTCTTTGGTTAAGGTTAAGTTCTTACCTGCTTGTTTTTATTTGTTTCATTATCAATGCCCCCTTCTTCTAGAGGCAGTCTAATAATACTGTGTGTTATCTTCTCTGTGGTGAGAATGCACAGGTGCTGGCATCAGAGGACTCACTGGGGTTTTCCTTTGGTATGTATGTTATGGTACTATCTGCTTCTAGAGACAGAAAAGAAGGGTGAGAAAGGAATACAAGTGACCAATACCAAAAGGTTAGATACCACATGTTTGCCTTAATTTAAGATGATATGATGTTAAGCATAACATGTTATGTTATGGATGTTATGTCATATGTCGTATATAAACTAAAATTGAAATGTGAATGGGGGGGGTCACAGAAAGTAGTTAAGAAGTCGCATTTATTTTTAACATGTTGACTGCTCAATACTATGTCAATTAATTCCATAACGATGTTAATTGTTGCAGATGGTATGTTAGTGCTTTTATTTGACCGGGATGATACTCTGCTGTCTCTGCCCTCAGACCAGAGAGGGTCTACCCAATAAGTAGTTGGACTTGAGTGGACTATAAGATGTTGGAATCTATGCTTGGCATATACTTGCAAAGAGGGAATTTCAACTGAACTTGAACTATGGTTAATGAACAAGGTGGAGGAACCCAGCATGGGGGGAAGGTGGGGGGAGAATCCCAGATTCTATGTAATTACAACACAATGTAATTAATGAATAAATTTAATTAAAAAAAAAGAAAGGAATACAAGTGTAATCTGACTCACTTTCTAGGCTTCGTGTCAGTGCTAGGCTACCTCTGCTTTATTTGGGGCGACTCTTGGATCTTCTCACTATGTATATCATCGAATTTCATTGTTTGCCTCAAACACTTTGAAGTAGATTTTCTCACTTGCAACAGAAAGATCTCTGATTTATAACAAGTCCAAATCACAAACATCTGTTTTGTTATAATGGCTTGAATCAAAGAACTCATTGATAATTAATACCCTTAAAGGTAGGGGAAGAGAGAAATAGGCCATTGCTTTTTATTAAATTCTAATGATCTAATCCCTACAATAATCCCTTGGACTTTAAATTTTTTTTTTCTGAGTTCAATTCCCTAACATTTGTATTATGTCTCAGATAAGTCTCTCAGCTTTCATAAGCAATAATATGTATGGGCTAACCAAGTTTTCTTAATGAGGCCTTAGAGGAGGGATTGTATCAGAACTCCCAGGAAATCTGTTAGCATACCTTGCAATTATTAAATACTCCAATATATCTATACCTTTTCAGTTAAAAAGTGATTCATGAGAAAATAAATTTGCTAAAACAGATCTGAGAAACAGAAGTGACGCTTAAAATAATGCCTAATATAAAATGTGTTAAAAGTCAGTTTGGTTCTGAAGCACGATCCAGGCCTCTCCAGTGTTTAGGTCTTTACAAAAATACACGCAACCTATTTTTCAATCTCTGTCAATACGCCAAGAACACCTGTTTTACAATTGTTGTGTTGTATGGCACAGCCCTGACAAAATCCTAGGAATAGCTTTGCTTCCTAACATGTAGAATCCAAGTTCACACATGCAGAGCAATGAAAACGTATAAGGCTAGTCCACACAGACTCACATACTTCACAAAGACCTTTGATACTTAAACTTCAAGGTTGGCTTTCAGAAATACATAACAGTGTTCTTAGCTATTGGGTAGTTAATATGGGTGGTTAGTGTTTCCCTTTGAAAAACCAGTCATAAAACTGACTGTCCATTAGGAGTGGAATAAAAAACTCTAGTATGGACATGTGATGAAATTTCACACTGCAGTTAATTGTGGAGTCATGCCAGGGTGAAATACAAGACAAAATACTGCAAAGATTAAACTATATATCATATACATGTTAGTATTATGTTTATATACATTTCAAAATCAGAAAGAATTGAAGGATATGAATATTGTTAAGGAGTATCCAATTGGAAAGTTAAGCTAAAAAATGCAGTAGAAGTTGAATTTCATGAAGTGTAGCCTTGTTGTGACTGCAGGGAAGAGGGACAAGAGTTTGAGAAAGAATTGCAGATATCTCTTAGAGGCTATTCAACTTCTTGACTTGGGTAAAGGTTAAAAAAAATTGCTTTTTATGTAGCTCATTAAATGATTTTTCTAACCATCTCTCTATACATTTAATATATTAAACAAAAAAGATTTAACAAAGGATTAGTAGTAATTTGGCCCATGGTGCAGAGAAGGGATATACTGTTTTTGTTCCCATGGAGTCCTCTGCCCTGGATTCTACTTTTAGTACTTGCTACGATGTGAACTGAGAAGTCCTTTTTTGGTAGCCTCCATCCCTTTCACCTGAGCTCAATCAGTCCAGCACCTATCAAGTGAAACGTGCTGGGTTCCTTGATTAAACATAAGCCATTACCCTTGCGTCTTGTCTACATTCAGACACTGCTTTCTCTGCTACGTTTTTTGTTAGGTTTTTTCCCGACTGACCTCTTTAATGTCTACCACATGAGTTTATCTTGTGTTGATAGCCGGTATAATCAAACCTGTGGTGGGGTAGCAGCTGACTCAAGAGACCCTGAAAAATCCACGAGAGCATATTAAAGGTGTGGCACAATATGTAGTGCCAGATACCACTAAAGTGGAGTGACTGAGGTCTCAGAGAAAGAGAGAAGTTAGAGTGGTTCTTCCAGAGGAGGCACCAGACTGTGGGCTCTTTTCTGATCCTTTTAAAGTCCCTTTTCTCTCCACTTTTCCCCTGTTCACTCTTCATGGTACAAAAACAAGACACAACAGGTCTCAGTGAAATGATCTTGGCTGGCAACCTGACCATTTTCTAAAGCATTTTCTTGTCAAACTACCCTAACCTCTTTGTTCACACCTAAGAAGATGCATCCATGACTCAACTCGGTTCCAGGTAGGGGAAAATTCAGTTAGTTTGGGATCTTGTGTTAAGGCCATTTTTCTTTTCTATGTTCTGGAGCATATATTTTCTCAAGGGATCAATGAAACGGGAAATAATTTCTGCTGTGGTCATTGGAAACCAAACTTACCCACTGGGTCTTTCCCTTCTAAATTTGTCCAGCATTCCACCTAACAACAGACTTAATGAGTCCCTCCAGGATTTGCTTGGGATAGACTTGTGTTCACTTAAAGGATACTGTGATCTTTCTCACCTACATTTATGATTCAAAAAATCTAACATCATTTTGAAGTGAGGGAAGTTATGGTAGAAATATGCATTACTTTGTAATTTTTAAAAGCTTTAGTATTTTTCAGGTATCTCCATTATTCTACTATTATAGACAAAAGGGACACTTTGTATAATAAAAATAATATTGCTCCCAATGGGAATATAAATATTAATAGTTAAGAGTCTTTTATTTCTCTAAAGGTACAAAGAGTAAGGACAACAGTTATAACACAGCAGAGATGAAAATAAACCTTTTAAAGGAGTGGGCATTTTGCCTAGCATTGACATGCCATGTCCCTTAGAAGTGTATCCAGGTTCAGTTGCTAGTCCCAGGTTCATTACAATGTTGGGATGCAGTGGTGATGACAAAATAATCAGATACCTGTCTCCCATGTGAACAGCCTGAATTGTGTTCCTGGCTCTGTGCTCTGTATTCAGCTGAAAACATGTTTTTGTGGACACTTGAGGAGTAGATCAGTAGATAAAAGCTGTTTCTCTGTCTCTCTCTCTCTCTCCCTCTCTCCCCCTCCCTCCATCCCTCTTGTAAATAAAGAAGAAAAAAAAATTTAGAGACAGTTCAAAGGAGAAAGGTGATATTTAGGAAAAATTCTGTACAGACATCAGAGGAAAAATAGTGTCTGGTGTGGATCTGAAGAATAAAAGATTGATCAGCTCAGGGAAGTCTCCAGGTAGAAGGAACTGAGTAAAAACATAAAGACAGGGGATAGAGGGCTTAGACCATGGAGCTTGAGTGTAGTACATTTGCAGAACTGATGTAGATAAGAACAGTGGCAGTACTGATATCAGATGATAATGTGCATTAAATGTCCCACAAAAGGTTAAATTAGAATGTAGCTTAGGCTTGCAAAAATTTGGGTATGAAAGTTATGAGTAACAAAGCTTCCTGCTTTGGATATGATTTGCTGCTTTGTTTTTATCTATTTTCTGGGATTGAATAGTTGAGGTTTGCCTTTATTTTTTAATATATACAGTGTATATGTGTGCATATAGATATTTATGTTCTTAATATATCATTTTGTTCCTTTCTTGGTTGTTCCTTATTTCTCTTCCTCCCTCTTTTGTTCTTTCTCCCTTTTTTTGTCTTGCTTTCTTTCTTTTTTAATTGTAGAAACAAGCACCTATGATGAAATTCCAGTGCTATTCTTCACTGGAATGAATAGAAGGCATCTCTTCTCATTCAGGTCAATGTCCTGGAGAACATTTCCTCCAGCCTAGGGTACCTCTGTGTTAGGAAGTTAATGCTGTAAGTGTATTTCCTGATTTTGTCTTGATCTTGGGTGAAAATGGCATTGTGAAATTATCCACTAAAGGAAACCAGGTTCCTTGGAGAAGTCGGTAATTTATAGAGCTGAGGTATGGAAAATTCAAGATGGAAGGTGATTAGGGGATTAATGAAATCCACTTTACTTATCTTAGGATTTGGGGATCCTTGCTATCCTGGGAAACACATTTTGTGTTTTTAGGTCTTGGCTATGAGAGCTTTTCCTCACTCAGAATTTATTATTTTAAAACTTCTTTAATTTTGAGAAAATTCATATTTGCCCATAAGTTAAAAAAAAATTCTGGCTACAAAAACATCCTAGTATAGAAAGTTCTTTTTACCCAGATCCTTCTAAGTTTCTTATTGTATATAATCATAATATCATTAGCAACACCAGCTTTACCTTATAGGCCATTTTATTTTCATCAGTTTTTCAATTAATTTTTTTTGAATGTTGTTTTCATGTCCCTGGGTCTAATGTGAAATCCCTATTACATTTAGCTGTCAGGTTGTTTTTAAGTTCCTCTAGTTCTCGTCATTTCTTTCACTTTTGCCTGAAATTTGTAATAATTTTGAATACTAGATGTCAGATATTTTATTGAGCATCTCTCAATTTGGGTTTGCATGGTTTTTTTTCTTTTAGTCTGGGGCTTTATTTTAAGGAAGATTTCATAGAGAATGATATGACTGTCTTGGTGTATTTCATTAGGCACTCCATAACACTGGTAGATCTTATTACTGGTTTTGTGTTAACTCTAATTACTTTGTGATCTGCCACATTTCCTCATCATGAAGTTACCATTTTCCTCTTCAAATTCAGTGCAAATTTGGAAGAGCTGCTTTAAGAAATCTGGAAGCATCTTATTCTCAAAGTTTCATCTATTAATTTTAGCTTTTACTGGTACATTTTACTTGCAGCAATGATTAATGTGGTGCTCTGATGATAAACTCTATTTCCCTAATTTCTTCTATATTTATTAACTCGAATGCTTCAGTAAGAAATAGCTCATCAAACTCCCTAAAAATCACTTCAATCATTTTTATCAGTGTGGACTCAGTGATATTTACATTGTGATATGTTATTTAAAATGCTTATTTATTTAAAAGGCAGAATTAAGGACAAAGGGAGACATTTTCTATTGGTTAGTTTATCCCCAAACGCCTGCAAGAGTGGGACTGGGCAATGCTAAAGCCTGGAACCCAGAGTTTCTTCTGAATCTCTCACACCTTGCAGGGGCCTAAGCAGTTGTGCCATCTTACACTGCATTTTCCAAGCACATTTGAAGAGAGCTGATCACATCAGAAGTCGAGCAGCAGCAGCACATCCTGTAGAATGTTGGCACTGCAGGCAGCAGCTCAACCCATGGTGACACAGAGCTAACTCTTATTTTACTGTTTCGTCACCACCAAATTCTGTTGCTATTTATGCTTTGCTCAGTTTTCTTGTCTTTGATTCTCAACAGCTCTTCCAGATTTTTTCCTGACTCATTTTAATATGACCTTGTCCTCCTCCTCCCTCTTTATGTACTTTTTAGCATCCCAGATCTCTTGATGCTCCTGAGGCATTATGGATTATCACTTTTCTAACTCTGTAATCAATCACTTAAGAGCCTAATTTCTTTTATTGAAGAATAACATTTGTAAACCAAGCCCTTGGTGCCATAGGAACTTATTGATACTGGAGTATCATTGTTCTTGGCATGAAGAGTTATGTCTACGGAGCCAGGTCTGGGTAATTGCATATCTATTTTTGTGTCAGCCTAATTACATAGATAGTAAAAGATGAAACGGACAGAAAAAAAATCATCTTGATTTCACATTAATACCACTGTTCCCAATCTAACAAGCTAGCAATTGTTTTGGCAAACTTATTTTCCAATTTGTAATGGCTTTTTCTAAGACTGAGAATCCTGGCTGTCAATACAGCGTTATACTAGGTAGTTTTAGAATTACTGTCGTACTAACATTAACAACAAAATTATTATGGTGTTGATGTATCATCATTCTTTTATTTAGCAGGAAACATTTATTCAAAATAGTGAAGTATTTCAAAGAACTTTGGTCATCTCATTTCCTTGCCAGCCACTTCACTGTGATGCTCTCACAAACCTTGGAATTTGTTACGTTTGCCACAGGCTGCGCCATGTCCATGATGCCTTCTCCTCCCACACCCCACCCGGTGAAGTAAAATACCTTCTTCTGTATATAAGTCTTAGGTTTCTGAAAAATATAAGATACCCAAAGGCAGTTGTTAAATGGTCATTTTAAAGCTATGCAGTCCTATTTCATTGGGATGTCACTTTGCATCTCCTTTACTGCTGAAGATGTTGAGTATATTTTTCTGTGCTTACATGCTGCATATAAGTAAACTGCCTGCAATTTTAAGCTTTGTTTTATTTTAGATTTAAAAATAATGAGTATGTATATTTAAGATTTACAATGTGATGCTTCGATACATATGTTTATTGTAGGGAGAGCAAATTGGGTTAATTCATGTATCCATCATTTAAACAATATTTTTTTCTTTTTTTGAAAAAATATCCAAAGTCTTTTCTTCCAGATGCTCTTGAAACACATAATCCATTAGTGTTCACTGTAGTTATCATGCTGTGTCATCGACCCGCAGGGTCCTTAGTGGAATTTTGTAGCCTCTGATTGCCGTCTCCCCTTGCTCTGTCCATCCAGTGTTTCTCACACCATCACCTCAGTCGATAGCGGCCACCATTCTGCTCTCTACTTCTATGATTTTGATGTTTTAGACTGCTTGTGGATGTGAGAACATGCAGCGTCTGTCCCTGTATATCTTATTTCACTTAGCATAGCAACCTCTAAAATCATCCATGTTGCTGCAGATCACAGCATTTCCTGCTTTAAAGGAAGTTGACAAATACCATTCCATTGCTTACAAGAGTGTAGGCTGTATTTTTCAACATGTTGAAGAATGTTGCATTTTAGAAGATTATGCTATGATTGTTGTGTGGAATGTTAATATATGTCTGGTAGGTACATTTAGGTTAAATTCTAGTTTGTCTGGACAATCTGTCTATTGTTGACTATTGAAATTACCTGCTGTTAGTGTGTTACAATCTGTTTCGCTTCAAATCCTTAATGTTTTCTTCTTATACTTCAGTTCCTCAAAGCTGGGTCTGTGTTACGTGCACGTGTATATTACTATATACTCTTGACGAATTAATTTCTTCATAACAATATGAAGTCTTCATTTAACTCTTTCTACTGTTAACTGACCAAAACTCTATTCTGTCAGAAATAAATATAGCCATCCCTATTCTCCTTTGATTTCCAATTGCATGAAATGTCTTTTTTCATCCACTACTTTCAGTCTATGAATACATTTTCTAGTGTGGATACTGTTATGGGAAGTATAAATTCTATTTTATTTTTAATGCTTTATGTCACTGTATGCCCTTTGGAGAATTTGACTTATTCACATTTATAGTAATGATAAATAAATTTACCACTATCATTTTTTAAGTTGTTTACTGTGTTTTTGCTCGTTTGCTAATCCTCTATTGTTTTCACTTTCTTCCTTTGAAATATTTTCTCTTATGTGGAAGATAACTACAAATATATGATTTGAATTTAAAATAGTTATTTCTAGTAGCAAAGAATGATTGGAGAGAGAGATGGAAGGAAATTAGATGGCAGGTACCAAAACAGAGACAGAAATAACAAATTCTAGTGTCTCATACTATATTGGAGTGAACCTAGTTCCCTAAAATATACTAAATGCTAAATGAAAACTTGGGAGCACAGCATTTATAGATTCCACACACAAAGTAAAGATAAGAAAATGAAAGATTACTTGCTTGGCTTGATTGGTTTGTGTTGTCTATATGTGTGAAAATAAGACTTTTGTTTCCAATAAAAATGAACAACTCCTATATAGCATTCAAAATAATTACATAATAATATGATTGGAGGGAGTGGAGAAAGTGAATCATCACATATAAGTGATAAAACTGCTGGTACATATCAGTAGAATGCTTGTAGGACAGAAAGAATGGAATTTTCATTTTTTTTCCCCCAGCCAGAATGCTACACCCAACAATCCTATGTAGGTGTCATAAAGAATTTCTTGACAAATTCTGCAAAGTTTATCTCAATTAGATCTGATTTATAAGACATGCTAAAGAGAGCACTTAAAGCTGAAGAAGCAGTAAACTAACTAATAGCACAAAAACATACGGAAGTTAAAAACTACCACTGGTAACATAGCAGAAATCCAAAAGTAGAATGATAATGACAAGACACCAATACACAATTATGGTGAATACACCATTATGTGTCTATTGTAAAGGCTGTTAAAAATAATTAAATTTGGGGGCCAGCAGAGTGGCTCAACAGGGTACTCCTCTGCCTTGCAGCTTCATCCAGTCTGGGTTCTGGCTCTTGTCTAGGCTTCTCCACATCCAATCCAGGCCATGATTATAGCCTAGAAAGGCAGCAAATGATGACTCAATGCCTTGGATGACCACAGCCATGTGTGAGACCCAGATGAAGGTCCCAGCTCCTGGACTTCAAATCAGCTCAGTTCTGGCTATTGAAGCCACTTAAGAAGTGAACCAATAGGTGAAAGATCTTTCTCGCCTTCTCTCTACAACTCTGCCTTTCAAATCAAACAAATAAATGAGTAAAACCTTAAATCATAATACTTTAAGTTACAATACTTTTAAGTGATACTTATAAGATGTGGTGACATCAAAATACGAAGTATTAGAGGAGGCACAATAAGTTATAATTTGTTCATATGGTCAAAAATAAATTGTATGAAGTTAGAATAGTCCATTACAGATAAAAGAAGCTTTGTTTAAGCCTCAGTGTAATCACAAACAGGAGGCCTATGATAGACAGTCAAAAGATAAAGCAAAGATATACAGGTATGACTACATAAATCCACACTCTGGTTAAATATCTTTTTAGAATTTTTCCCAATTATACTGGTATGCAGTTTGGGATGTAGTTTAGAAATGGTTTGTCACCCAGGAAATCCATCTGCTGGAGACGGCCCAAACTGAAATTTCAGTGAGTTGATGAAACCTTTAAGATGTGCAGTTTTATGTGAGGTCATTGTACGCACACTCTCAAAAGTGATGAATGTTTTTCATTTTAGTTCTTAATTAGAAAATGAATCTCTCTCACTTCCTTTAGCACCATCTGATCTCTTCCATTCTGCATATAGTATTTATCTTCTTATTTCTGCATTATATTGTGGTATAGCCAAAGGGTCCTAGCCAGAATTCAAATTCATAGGACTAACTGACCTTGTGCATTAAGCCTCCAATACCATGTGCTAAATAAACTGGTCTGTTCCTAAAAGATTTCTGTATTTGAAAGACAATGTTACAGAAAGAGTAGGAGAGGCAGACTAATAATAATAATCTTCCACACCCAATTCACTCTCGAAATTTCCACAATGGCTAGCATTGTGCTAAACAAAAGCCAGAAAAATGAGACTCCAGTGGATCTCACAATCAGATAGCAGAGCCCAATGTGTCATCTTTCAGTGCTAACCCATGCCCATTACAGGGAGCTGGATCAGAAGTGGAGTGGCCAGTAATTGAACCAACACCAACATAGGATGCCTTCATGGCAGGTGGTGGTTTAACTTGAGGTGCCACATCACCAACCTGATCTCTCTCTCTCTCTCTCTTTTTTTTATTAAGTATCATGCCTCACAAATTATTGAAGGCATAAGCAACAGAAAAATAAGCAACTGCTCATTGTTAAACTGTCAGACTTTTAAAAATTATCCCCCATTTTATCTGTAATAATTTAGCAATATTTTCAAATGATTCAACACATGCCTTTTCACTCTGCTAAATATTCTTCATGGAGCAAATAATCCTTATTCTATTGTAGAATATAATTTATCAATTCTTCTTTAATGGATTGTGCTTTTGTTGTCTCATTCAAAACTAATAAACATTTTTTCTAATGCCAAGTTCATGTGTATTTTATCCATTTTCCCCCTAAAAATTGTATAATTTAATTCTTCTGAAGACAAGAGCTCTGACTATTGATTATTGGTTTGATTTCTTATTTTCTAATGCAGATATTTGATTCTAATATTTCTGCTTATGTTCTTATTTAAACTGTTGAACATATTCCATTTTGAATTTTCATAATTTCATTCAAAATAATTTTTATTTTCCTTACAACTTTTTGACCCATGAGCTATTTAAAAGTGTGCTATTTAATTTGAACATTTTCCCTCTCTTCTGGGTATCTGTCTGACATTGTTGTCTAATACACAACAGTACAATTGGTATGATCATTATGCCCTTAGGTTTATTAAGACTTATTTTGTGTCCTACCATATGGTCTCTTTTATTTGTTTTCTCTTGGGCTAGTTTCATATTTTTAATTATTTATTTAAAAAAATGTATTGGAAAAGCAAATCGAATTTACAGAGAGATAGAAAGAGGGAGAGAAAGAGAAAGAGAGAGAGAGAGATTCCACCTACTGGTTTGCTTCCCCAAAGGGCTGCAGTAACTCAAGCTGAGCCAATCTGAAGCCATGAGCCAGGAGCTTCCAGGCCTCCCACATAGGTAATGGATCCCAAACCTTTGAGCCATCCTATATTGCTTTCTTGGACCAAAGTAGGGAGCTGGATGGGAAGTGGAACAGCTGAGAAAGGAATCAGCACCCATTTGGGATCCCAGCACTTGCAAAGTGAGGATTTAATCATTGAACCATCATTTAGAGACACAATTTTAAAAAATGGTTAAATATGTAATTTAGTGATTTTTCACTTCCATATTATATTTTAATAAAATTTATTTATAAGGGAAGAACAGAGGGGAGGAGAGGTAACTTGGGGGAGGAAGGGAGAACCCAGTGCCAACTACATTGTATTAAAAAAATAATTAAAATTTTTAATTTATATTTTTGAAAGGCAGATGTACAGAAAATTGGAATGTTTGACATATGTTTCATCTACTGTGTCAGTCCTTTTGAGGAGTGAAGCAAAGGTTGGGACTGGGACAACCAAATCAGAAATCTAGAACTCCATGTCGGTCTCCCACATGGGTGACAGGGGCCCTAGTACTTTAGTTGGGTTGCCCTCTACTGTTTCCCCAGGCACATTAGCAGGGAGCTGGAATGGAAGTGGAGCAGGAAGTGGGTACATGAACTGGTCTCCATATTTGATGCTAGTATTGCAGGTCATGACTTAAATGTTGTGCCACAACCTTAGCCCCTAGCATATTCTGATTTTAACAAACAATTTTTTATGCTATATTGTAATCTTACAATGGCTAATACACTCTCTAATATTCTGCACTGCAAACAAGATTTTATCAGATGACTCAATGTTTGCTATTATGTTAGTGCACTTTCATTTGCATATGTTATTTTGTCTGTGTGTTAGCATGCTAGGTGTAGTCAACACATGGCAGTTCCGATGTATATAATAACTAGACACAAATATTTTTATGATGTTGTTGATAACAGGAAAATCACATTGCTTGAAGCCACAGTGTTTTGTAGAGCAAGACAAAAGAAATCTGGAAAATGAAGAACTATTGTTACTTTGTGTGAAGTAAGAACTTTCAGTGATTTCTATAGATTTCCATAGAACATGGAATTGATACCCCCATGATACAGAGTCTGATTATATTCAGCTAACTTGTTATAAAAATAGCTTTTATGTATTTATATTTTTCAGACATCGTTGATGTACTTACATTTTCTTGGTTGCTTTTTAGATTTCCTAAAAAACTACCTTTTGTATATGTCAAGCATATGTAGTTCACTTGTGAGCCCACTGTCATCTTTATATTTAGAAAATAAGACTCCTGATGTGATATTTTTGGTTGTAAATACGTTTCTAGCAATGTAGTTAAGGCAAAACATAACTCAAATGTTTAATATCATCTTTAAAACATCTTTGCATTATCCCTGAGAATAATTAGCACAAATCTTCTATGCTTCTCTGCTACTGAGTAAAATCAGAGTTTGCAAGGCTTCCATTTTCACAAAGCAAGAAAAAATAATTCCTTTTCTTGTGCATTTGCATTTAGTGCTTCCCAGTCAGGAGAATGTTCATGTTTGTTTTTATTTATGAGAGAGAGGGAGAGAGAGAACATTTATAACCACTGGTTCACTCCTCAGATGCCTGAAATGGCCAGGATTGGGGTAGGCCAAAATGAGAGATGGGAACTCAAACCAAGGATCCTGTGTCTGTGCTAGGACCCAGCCACTTGGGTCATCACTGTGCCTCTAAAGAGGTCTGCGTTAGAGGAAGCTGGTGGTAGGAAGCCGACCTGGACAGCAAACCCAAGCTCTCTGAGATGGGGTTGGGTGTCTTCACTCCTAGGCCGGATGCTCCTCCCTTCTCACATTTCTGTCTTTTGATTAGGCCTCAGTCGATGGGAAAGAATATCAGACTCTGATAGTGGTGCTTATTTATTCCAAAAGTGAAATTTGAATTATTTATCCTTCTGTTTTCTGATGACATAAAAATAAGAGCAAATATAATTGTCTCAAATAAGAAGAGAGATTGCTTTAGGAGTATGAACTTCAAATTTTCAGGAAGAATCTGAAACATGGGTTTATATTTGTGTAAATTACATATTCATGTTTTTTTGACATTGACGTATATAGTAGTATTGTCTCTGAAGTTTTATAATCAGAAAAAAACAGAAACAAAACTTTTTTAATGTTCAGGATTGGCTAACCCATATTTTTCGTATGTATGAGAATAGAGATTTGGCCCCGGCACAATAGTATAGTCGTTAAAGTCCTCGCCTTGAATGCACTGGGATCCCATATGGTCGCCAGTTCTAATCCCGGTGGCCCCACTTTCCATCCAGCTCCCTGCTTGTGGCCTGGGGAAGCAGTCCAGGATGGCCTAAAACCTTGGGACCCTGCACCCACGTGGCAGACCCGGAAGAGCTCCTGGCTCCTGGTTTTGGATTGGCTCAGCTCCAGCCGTTGCAGTCACTTGGGGAGTGAAACATCAAACGGAAGATCTTCCTCTCTGTCTCTCCTCCTCTCTGTATATCTGCCTTTCCAATAAAGATAAATAAATCTTAAAAGAAAATAGAGATATGGACTATAGAAAACCAAGTAAGGAAGTATAAACCCGCAAAAGTTGCATCAAAACACTTCACTCCATAATAATATTAACATTCATACATAATTGAATTCCTTTTTACTTCTAATTTTGTGGTGTCATTGTCTTCTTAACCTCAAAAGTTAGATCAAGACTGAAAGACCAGAAAATTTCATAATTATTTCTGAGGATGTATAACCACTAAATCAATACTTTGTGTAAATCTTTATTATAAGTCATACTGTTCTTTCAAATACAAAAATTGAGACCATTTTCAACACTTGGAAATCTTCCACAAGAAAATTTTGAGGTGATAAAAAGGTTTTGCAAACACTGTCAAATGAAATACGCATTTCCACTTGCTGCTATGATGACCAAATATATTCTTGTATGTGATGTGTCTGTGGTCATTTAAAATTGTTAACTTTCACAAACACTCTGGATGTTGTAATTTTTTTTTTTTTGCCTAAAACAAATCTTAAGAAAAAAGAAAAATGTGATGTATTTCATTAAAGGCTCAATACAGGTGAGTAAAAACCCTAAGGCATTGTAAGTGAATTGGATACATTAAAACTTCTCTCTGTATCTCCTTCTCTTTGTAAATCTGACTTTCAGTCAATCTTTAAAAAAATAGGAATAGTATAAGTAACAATTTAAAAAAGAAAACAAAAAGAACAAGCAATCAGATGGACATATAAGAATGATTTCTAGAATGTCATATACCTTATAGGCCGTTGAGAATGCAACTGATTTTTATGTATGAAGAATATTCACTTGCAATTATAATAGAAAAATTAAGAAGTCCTGTTACACGGTTCAATATTGTCATTGTCCTGCATGTTTTTCAAGAATATGTGTCATAAAGTTAAACGTCATATTCCTTTCCAAAGGTTGTGCAGTCTTTGCTATAATCTCTTATTAATATAACAAGCAAGCCAGATACATGATTGTAATAAGAAAAATATCATGTCTCCACAACCTTATTTTCTAATTAAAACCAGAAAAATATAACAAATGATGCTTGTTCTGGGAAGTATCTCCCAGGAAGGATAGGTTGAAGTTAGAACTTCTGGTACATTTCCATGGAACTTTATTTTGAACTAGAATTTTTACATGGATAGTCAAGTTCAAAAGAGATCATTAGGATGGGGTCTAATCCAATATAGTTGATGACCTACTGAAAAGGCAATATAGAAGACACAAAATCAGACCTGGAAATAAGACAGTGGAAGACACAAGAAAGACAAGTGAACATGGAGTCAGAGATTGGAATTACACCTCCACCAATAAGGAACTCTGAAGACTGACAGTTGCTACCAGAAGATAGAAAGAAATCAAGGATTCTCTGGCAGAGATTCTGGGAGGAGCATGGGGCTGCTCATATCTTGATTTTGGATAAGTAGATGTCCAAAACTGTGAAACGATAATTTTCGGCTGTTTGATTTTTGCTACTTGATTGTGTGAGTCTTAGGATTAATAGGGTGGCATATACTTGTTTTCTTCTTTCAAATATAGAAAGATGTCATTTGCTTGATGGAATGTAGTTTGCCTCCAGGGTTATAGTTCCAGGGGAGGCTGTGAAATGAGATGCTTAGATTCCCTGTCTCTGCAGAATAGCAAGACGTTCTTGAAGAGGGATTCAAAAGAAGCTGAGCCATCTAATTTGTAGCATACACCTTAGATATTTTTTTCAGTTGTCAGTGAATAATTGTGAATAAATGCAGAAAATTTTAGTATTCCTAATTTGTTCTTATATTTATCCTGTTGGACCAGTTTTTTTTTTTTTTTTTTTGTAGTAGTAGAGTAAGAATATCGTTGAATCATTGATAGAGTTGGTTTAGGAATCAGGGACAGAAGTATGGAGAAAATAGTTTCATTGCACTTTGTTAAAATCTTGTTTTTCAGATTTAAGTATTGAGTGCACTGTGATAATTTAGATGTGTTTAAGCCTGAATAGAGTTCATAGATGACTTATCAGTACATATTTTAAAATGTGTCTCAGCTGGACTTATTTCAAAGGAAAAATTCTGTAATGAACAAGAAAGTAAAAACATGTGGGTTACTTTAATTTCAGTAATATGGAATTTAGGAAAGTCATTTGTCCATTTTTCATTGATGGGAATAGGTATTTAAAGAAGAAAGTCTGTCTAGATATATATAAGAAGATTGAGGGAAATAAGCTAGAGAGGGCATTTATTGAGTTGTAAGTTTAATAAAAATACTATATACTGTTGTTTGTCTATTTATTTTAGGTTTTTTTAGTTTGTATGGTTGTTTGTTTGCTATGAGGGGTTAAGTAGAGCTTGGAATCTGACAGGAAAGAGCTGGCATGGATTGGCTCATGCCTCGCTGGGTGGGACACAAAGATTAGTCACTCCTCACCATGGTGTTGGGGATTTCCCTGCACACCCCCCAAAATTAAAAAAAAAATGTTCTGCACCTAAATTGTTGACAAATGTCTTGTTAGAGTTACAAGCCAGTCTAGATTATCCTAAAATCTGCCAAGATCAGCAAAATTATACTTCAACACATCAAATGGCTAAATACTAAAATGAAATAGACACGAGACAGCTGAATGGTACCTTATAGCCATTTTAAGGTATATAGCAGCCGGTCCTGTACATAAACTAAAATTGAAATGTCAATGAGCTAATCATAGGTTGTGGTTAAGAACTTGCTTGTTTTTTTTTTTTTTTTGTTTTTTTTTGTTTTGTTTTGTTTTTTTGGTAACATACTGGTTACGCACAACCATTTCAATTCCATAATGTTGCAAACTGCTGTTGATGTTATACTGGGACTCTTAATCGAATGGGATGATATTCTACCAGCTCTAACTTTGGACCAGAAATGGTCTCCCCAAGAAACTGTTCAACCCATCTGGACAACAAGTAGCTGGACTCTATGCTTGGTATACGTTTGCAAGGAAAGAATCTTGATTGAATTTGAACTGTAATACTACATCAAGGTGGAGGAATCCACCAGGGGGGAGAGGCGTGGGGAGGGGGGGGATTCCCAGAGCCTATGAAACTGTCACATAATGCAAAATAATTAATAATAAAAAAATGAGAAAAAAAATACTATATACTTTTGAAAGAGTGTGATGTGGTAGGCAGTAATAAAATAAAAAATCATTATTATCCACATGTTCCTAAAGAGTTCATAAAAACTAAAATAGATAGCCAAAATATTTGTATGGGTTAAAGAAATATAGGAACATGAAGTGATAGGTGTTGCATTGAACTAATGCAAAAATGGAGGGTGTGCTGGTTAATGATTTTGTAGGATGAGACAACAGGGGCTTCAATAATATACTTTTATCTAACATTCATTAGCAAATTATCTAGAAAAATAATTTTCCTCAATGCTTGCTGCGGCACTAAAATTGGAGTGATAGAGAAGATTAGCATGGCCCCTGCTCAAGGATGACACACAAATTGGTGAAGCGTTCCATTTTTTTATGATGATGGACTCTCTGATATTGTCCATGCCTACGTTGTCAGAAAACACTTCAATAACAGCATGATGGACTAATGACTGTTCATGAAGGACACCCATTTTAAAACTAAATGGGAAATCCATGAGGATTGGGCGAGAGACCATGAGGAATGGGGCATGGGTAACCCAGAGACTATGGAACTGTATTGTAAAACAAAATAAAATGTTTTTAAATGTGGAGAAAGTCAATAGTTTTCCTCAAAAATTGTTCCTCAAAAGCAGGCTATCTTTTCTCATAAAGTTTCAAAAAAGATAGCTGTGGTTATGCAACAAGGTGGAGGAATCCACCATGGTGGGAGGGTTTGGGCAGGGCTGGGAGAACCCAAGTATCTATGTAACTGTGTCACATAATACAATGTAATTAATGAAGTTAAATAATAATAAAAAAAAAAAAACAAATGCAATAATGCCCTAAGTTAATCAAAGCTGATAAAAATGTTCTGAATCTTGTATTTAAATGTAACCATACAAATGTTAATGTTACCATGTTATATTTGACTAGCTTTACTCCCTCCTTATCAAGAAACATCAGCAGTAAAAAGAAAAGTAGAAATAGGCAACATAGAAAGCACTTGACCTTGAAAGCTTATTTTGAAATAGTGGAGATTCAGAGCATCTTTAAATGTTTAAACCAGAAATAAAATTCATAAAAAATTGTCATAGATTCAGAAATGGTGGCATGAGATTTTCCGTGAACTCTTTCTCCACAGATATCACTGGTTAACTGGGGGAAATTGCTTACAGTCTCTTGAAATTATTCCAGGAGCTTAACATGGGCATACTTTCAGGATGGCCCCTATGCTGGAGCACTGAACCAAGCCCTCTGCTCTTCTGTTTAAAAAGTAGCTCTTCCCATTTGCCTTGTAAGCTGCATTGAAACTGGGAAGAGACACATGCATTGGAGGAGAAAGCTAGGAAGGAAAAAAAAAAAAAAACATGTAATGTCATTAAGTGTTTCTTCCGAGGGATCAGAAGAGAAGACCAGGGAATAGCTGCAGTTTTTTTAAGATTATTGAGTGGCAGTTTGATCTTCATTTGCTATGTATCTTTAGGACAATTTCAAGGGACTACAAATACATTGAAAAGAATCATTTTATGGTATCTCAAGAGTAACTGAAAAATAAGATATGGGAGACTGCAGTGATAGTTACCCTAGTTAGAGACTGGCAAAAGAACTTGGTTGATCTGTGTCCATACCTATGGCTTTTTGAAGAGTAGGATTTAGGAGTGATTGACTAGAATTCCGGGCAGAACACATTTCTAAACAGCATGGAATAAATCATGGTGTTCACATTGTAGCTTGATTTAAAGATAGAACTTTTAATTGAAAGGAAGGTTGAGAAGAAAAGTTAGGAAAGTTCTCCAACTGGCACTATAGTGAGGTGATTAAAGAGTATTTTCAGCAGAGGAGATCAAAGATGTAACTAAATGACCATTTACTAAGATTAGTCTTGAAAGAAGGGTTCTTCAAGACAGCAGGATTCCTTTGATTTCTTTGTCTTGTCTTATGGCTTCTGCAAGTACCTCTAGGACTATATTGAATAGCAGTGGTGATAGTGGGCAGCCTTTTCTTGTTCCAGATCTCAGTGGGAAGGGATCCAGTTTTTCTCCATTTAGTATGATGCTGGCATTGGGTTTTTCATATATTGCTTTGATTATGTTGTGGATTGTTCCTTCTATCCCCACCCTGGTTAGGGTTTTTAACATGAAGTGGTGTTGAATTTTGTCGAAAGCTTTTTCTGCATCTATTGATACTATTATATGGTTTTTGTTTTTCAGTTTTTGGATGTGATGTATCACATTTATGGATTTTCTTATGTTGAACCATCCCTGCATTCCCTGGATGAAACCTACTTGGTCTGGATGGATGATCTGTCTGATGTTTTTTTGTATTCTATTGGCTAGGATTTTGTTGAGAATCTTAGCGTCAACATTCATCAGGGAGATCGGTCTGTAGTTTTCCTTCTCTGTTAATTCTCTATTCGGTTTGGGGATTAAGGTGATATTAGCTGCATAGAATGAGTTTGGAAGAACTGCTTCCTTTTCTATTGTTTTGAAGAGCTTGTAAAGGTTTGGGGTTAGCTCTGGTTGGAATGTTTAGTAGAATTCTGTGGTAAAACCATCTGGGCCTGGGCTTTTCTTTGTTGGGAGCTCTTTAATCACTGATTCTATTTCTGATTCGGTAATGGGTTTATTCAGGTCTTCTGTTGCTTCTGGGGTGAGTTTTGGTAAGTGGTGGGATTCTAAGAATCTTTCCATTTCCAAGTGGTTATCGGATTTGTTGGCGTATAGTTCTTTGTAATAATTTCTAATTATTTCCTTAATGCTCAAGTTCCTTGGCAATAAGGGAAATCCAAATGAAGACAACAATGAGGTACCACCTAATTCCAGTAAGGATGGCACACATACATAATACCACCAACACTTGCTGGCGAGGCTGTGGGGAAAAGGGAAACCTTCTCCACTGCTGGTGGGACTGCAGACTTGTACAGCCTCTATGGGAATCAGTTTGGCGAATACTCAAACAACTGAAAATCAGCATACCATATGATCCAGCAATAGCACTCCTAGGAATATATCCAAAAGATCTCCTACACAAGAAACCAACATGCACGCCTATGTTCATAGCAGCACTATCTACAATCGCAAAAACCTGGAAGCAGCCAAAATGCCCATCAATAGAAGACTGGATAAGAAAGCTATGGTTCATCTACTCTATGGAATACTACTCAGCTATTAAAAAAAAACGAAATGCAGTTCTTTGTGGACAAATGGGCCCGACTGGAATCCATCATGCTAAGAGAAATGAACCAATCCCAAAAGGTTAAATACCACATGTTCGCCTTAATCTGAGATGAAAAGATGACAACTTGAAAGATAGTACCTGTATATTGTAATATTAGTGCAATCTCTAACAACCTGTATCCAATGCAATAAGATAACGCGATATAATCTATAAACCAACAATTAATGTCAGAATATTTAAGACCTACATCAAAAAACTGTAAAACCTACTATACCCTCAATACGCTATGTTAACCGGTAATGGGGAGGGAGTGCAGGGAAATCTTTCAAGACCATAAAAAGAGTGAGAGAAAAAAAAGTACAATATAGCTTATCAAGGTCAAATCTGGTAATTCATAGACAACAGACTCAAAGCGGCACTAAACAACAATAAAACTACTATACCAATGCATGAGGGGGGAATCGGGTGCGATCCTGACAACCTCTTAACAGGAGGTCATGTGCGTGGAGCAGGGGGGCACTCCAGAGTGGAGCAGGTGGTAAGGAGGAAGCTTGGATCCCAACCACGAAGACTCCCAGATCTTCAACACAAACTACTAATACGAGCAACAAGGACTATACCCCAACTGCCAAGGAGGCCACAGGGAATTGGATGCCCTCGGAGGCTGAGTACTCTGAGGTCACCCACCCCCAACCGGAGCTTCCACAGGGGATGGAAGAAGTCCAAACACCACCGCACAGAAACCAACGTCATCGGAAAGACAACCAGAAGCCCTGAGCAGTCAGCAGACACAGAAGAACAATTAATGTCCTTCGGGACCAGGGAGGAGAGCTTTCTCTGGTCCGAGCCTGGCTCCACCTCTGGACCCCCGCCCTCCCTCGCAGTGACCATCGGGATCGCTTCGAAAACCCCTCACAGCAAACAAACAATCATACAAACTAAAAAAAAAAGAAAAAAAAAACACCCTAAAATAAATAGACAAACAACAGAAAGTACAGCTTGAAATCTGACAGGAAAGAGCTGGCATGGATTGGCTCATGCCTTGCTGGGTGGGACACAAAGATTAGTCACTCCTCACCATGGTGTTGAGGATTTTCCTGCACCGCCCCCCCCCAAAAAAAATGTTCTGCACATTAAATGTCGACAAATATCTTGTTAGAGTTACAAGCCAGTCTAGATTATCCCAAAATCTGCCAAGATCAACAAAATTATACTTCAACACAACAAATGGCTAAACACTAAAATGAAATAGATATGAGACAGCTGATTGGTACCCTATAGCCATTTTAAGGTATATAGCAGCCGGTCCGGTCCTGTATATAAACTAAAATTGAGATGTCAATGAGCTAATCATAGGTTGTGGTTAGGACTTGCTTTTTGTTATTTTGTTCTTTTGTTGTTGTTGTTGTTGTTGTTGTTGTTGTTGTTGTTTTAACATACTGGTTACTCAAAACTATGTCAATTCCATAATATTGCAAATTGCTGTTGATGTTATATTGGGACTCTTAATTGACTGTGATGATATTATACCAGCTCTGACTTCGGACCAGAAATGGTCTCCCCAAGAAACTGTTCAACCCATCTGGACAATAAGTAGCTGGACTCCATGCTTAATATATGTTTGCAAGGAAAGAATCTTGATTGAATTTGAACTGTAATGCTGCATCAAGGTGGAGGAATCCACCAGGGGGGAGGGGAGGGGGAGGAGGAGGGGGATTCCCAAGCCTATGAAACTGTCACATAATGCTAAATATTAATTAAAAAAAAAAAAAAGACAGCAGGAAAGTGGCCTGGAGATCATGGAGGCTGCCCTTCGAGTCATGAGGCTAAAGCTCTTGAAAGGCAGAATGATTCCAGCAGATGGACATTGGATGCCCTCCTTACAGACAGCCTTGGGAGTCTCATCCCTCATTTCTGCTACATCCCCGGCTACAGGCACTGTGGCTTCAGATGACCTGGGTGAAACTTTTCTTGCCCTAGTGGACTTCAGTAGTATCCAGGTTGTGATGATCCTGCAGGAGGCCCAGACAAACAAACCCAACACAATGCAATGTACCTTAGGAAAGTGCTTCAAATTTGTCAAATTCTAGTTAGAATTTATGTGCTACAGAGTGAGCATATATTGACTTGGCTCAGAAAAGTGAGCTTTAGGAAAGCTGGTAGTGGAGAGGAGTTTGTTGTTGTTGTTGTTGTTGTTTTAGAAAATGGCTAAAAGCATTCAGAGAAACGTGGGTTTTTTTTTTTTTTTTTTGTCTCTGTAAAAAAACAGGCTACTGAAATATGGTGACTGAAAAATTTAAGGGATGGTATTTCTAGAGTACAAGAAGTTCTAAAGAACAAAGGATTTCTTAGGATTGTTCCACATGGCTAAAATAAATCAGACTTTTGGTGAATAAGATTAATAATTCTATCCAAACACACTTCAGACAAACCTACAGTCATTTCTCTTGAATCCTTTGTACATATTTTAGGAGCAATTCATTGTCACCTGTTTGAGTTTTGGACTTATGATTTATTAGACTTAGTTTTGCCTATTTCTTCTCTCTGTGAGGGTAAAGTCCTTCCATGATAGCCCTTTGTGGCATTCACACTCTTACACCTGTATTCAGGTGATTCAGGTGACATCTGGACTTTGGACTTTTGAACCTGTGCTGAAATATGGTAAGACTTTGGGATATTGCTGATGTGGAGTAAGTACTTTTGGTATACAAGAAACATATGAATGCTGAAGGCCAGGGGAAAAACATTGTGTCTCAGATGCATCATCCAGAATTCAGGTGTTAGAAACCTAATCTCCAAAGTCACATGATCATGGTAGTCTGAAGGCGATACTTTTGGGAGTTCAGCAGAATTAGATGACATCTTGAAGGTGGGACTCCTTAGTTTCATTAATGGTTTTTAAAGACAATACCAGTTAGTGCTCTGTGTTATATGGGACTCAGCAGAGTCCTCACTAAAAAAGATCACCCTCACTGTGTGTTGGGCAGATGTTAGTGGTTTGCTCTTGGGTCTTCTAGTTTTCAGAATAGATGGATGAATGAACAAATAAATAAATAAAATTCTGTTCCTCACAAATTGATCAGTCTGTGACTTTCTAGTCTTCAGAATGAATGAATAAATACAAGTCTATTCTTCACAAATTCAGCAGTCTATGATACTTGGAAGAGAAGATGACTACTCTTCCTAGACACTTACAGTGTGATGCCAAGGGACTATGCCTGGGAAGGAAGCTGCCTGTGAGGATAGAATCTCACAGCTCTTTTTAAGGAGACTGACTTAATTGAATCAGAACATGGGAGAACGTTGTGATGATCAATGTTATTGAAAGCTATGGATATCTCTATGGAAGGAAATTAAGAAAATGACTATAGTTCCAAGACAAGAATTAAAACCAGCTCAATGGTAGAGCAGCCAGACATTTAATGTAAATAGAGAAGAAGTAACAAACAATATTAATCTTGTATCTAAAGTCAGTCAAAGATTTAATATAATTGGGGATGTGGAATTTGACTATACTACATTAAAATTATTCAGAGATGATCAAAAGAGCAGGTGGTACAGATTTGAAAAATCTTCAAAAGGATGGAGCCATCCCTGAAACAAGGACCTTGAGCAAAGATCCACACATCTGTACCTCTTAATACAAAGTTACAAAATCAATGAGAAAATCTTGAATGTACTGACGAAACATGACATGTTGTATACACAGGGAGCCCAATAAGATTAATTCCAGACTTCCTCAGAAACAGGACTGTATAGGAGTGGAACTACATAGAGTGCTGAAAATAAAAAAGTGTTAGTGAATCCACCTGCATGTAGGAAAATCATATTTCAAAAATGAGGATATAACAAAGACTCTCCCAGATAAACAAAGGCTGACAGATTATAAAAACTGTATCTGCCTTATCAGTCCTTAATATTACTCAAACTGAAATTCAGTTTCTCCAGAGAGTAATCTGAATGCACATTAGTAACTGGAGTGTCAATATCTTAACTATGTTGATAATTATAAAAGACCCTAATTATTTCCCTTTTCTCTTATAATTTAAAATCGAGTTACATAAGAAAAGATATATATAATTACATTGTTAGGTTGAGAACATAAAGATGCACTTATTTTTGATGACAAAGGTCAGGAAAACAAAACTACGTTGGAGTAAGGAAATGAAAATACTTGCAATAAATGAATACCATCAGAATTGGTAAATAAAAAGGTTAACATGACAAACTGTGTAAACATATCCTTGATTCCCTCTCTTCTGTAATCTTCTTTAAATAAATAAAGATATAATTGTAGCAGTGCATAGTTGGGGTTTTAACATACACAGAAATAGTATGCATAATGTTAGTAGCAAAAATCAGTAGGATAGACATGAAGCATTATTAAAGTAAAAATATTATATTTTCTAGAATTAATTTAATATAAATCTTAAGTACATTTTTGGTAATTTTAGTCAGCTACTAATTTTTAAAAATTATAATGCAATATTATTCAGATAATTTGAATATCATACTAAACAATCTCTACTCCTTAGAAAGAAGGCAATAAAGGAGAGAACATAGGAATTAAAAATAAATGAGACATAAAAAAGGAAAGCAGTGGATATAAATACAATACTAACAGTAAATAAAAATGAATCGATTAAGTAGTCAAAAAGCTGAGTGCAAGATAAAACAAACAAGATCCAATGCATACTATTAACAACAGAGCTATTTTAGATTCTAAGAGGTAGATAATTTGAAACTATTGAGTGAAGAGTAACCTTAAGAAAGAGTCTGCATTGGTCCCAGTGCAATGGCTTGAATCCTTGCCTTGCAAGCGCTAGGATGCCATATAGGCACTGGTTTATGTCCCAGCTGCTCCACTTCCCATCCAGCTCCCTGCTTGTGAACAGTAGAGGATAACCCAAAACTTTGGGACCATGCACCCATGTGGGAGACCTGGAAGAAGCTCCTGGTTCCTCAGTTTGGATCAGCTCAGCTCTGGCTGATACAGCCACTTGGGAAGTAAACTAGTATTTGGAAGATCTTTCCCTTTGTCTCTCCTTCTCTCTGTAGATCTGTCTTTCCATTGCAAATTAATAAATCTTAAAAAAAAAACAGTTTGTACTAATATCAGAAAAAATGGACTAACACAGATTATTATTAAAGAGGAGAATAGGGATTTAAAGATGATGAGCCAGCCCAACATGGATATCAATTTAGCAAAAGAGCCTCAAAAGATTTTAAATGAACGCTAATAGAACTGAAGGAAGAAATAGGCAATTCAAAAATAAAAGTGGCAGGAGTTGTTGTACAGTGGATTGAGCTGCTGCATAAGATATGTGCCACTCCATAGCAGAGAATCTGGAAACCAGCCCTGCCTCTGCTTCTGATCTCACTTACTGGTAATGCTCCTGGGAGACAATATAGGCTGACCCAAGTATCAGGTTTCAGTTCCTGCAGGGAAGACTTGGATGGCGTTTTACACTCCTGTCTTCAGTGCCCAAATTGGGCTGTTGCAGGCATATAGGGCGTGAATAAAGAAATGGAAGATTTCCATTTCTCTCTTCTGTCCACTCTGTGTGTTTCTTTCTCCATTTATATGAATTTGCCTTCTAAATGCATAAACAAATAAATCTAGATAAGCAAAAATCATTTACATTTCTCAATAACATTTGTGAAAAATCTGAAATTAAAAGTAATAAAATAATTCAATTTAACCTGACAGCTGAAATAATATGTTTTTTGTTGTAAGTTGCACTGACTTCAACAAGACTTAAACACTGGATACTGCTATTCACTTTGAATTAAAGAAATCTAGATGAAGATAATCTATTACGCCTCAATTGAAAGATTGGTATTTTCATACAAATAGCCAAGCTGTAGATTCAGTGAAATTCCTGTGACAGTCCTTATATACTTATTTTTATTTTACACAGAAACTGACAAGTTGATTCAAAAATGTATATGAAAGTACATGGGAAATAGAATAACCAAAACAATTTTGAAGAATAAAGTTGGATAGATTTCAGCTTTCATAACAACTTGTATAACAACATCTTTTAAGACAGTGTAATTTTTGCATATGTGTAGGCATATACATCATTGAAATAATATATATGTCCCAGAAATAAACTCATACATTTATTTTCTCTTTTTTCTTGACTAAAGTGAAATGACCATGGAAGGAGAAATAGTATTTCAACAAATAGTGGTGGCAGAGTAGATATATATAAACTAATTATTTGGATATCTAACACAGATCACATAAAATTAACTCAAAATCAATACTACACATGAATACAAAAACTGAAACTCTTAACAGACTTATAAGAAAGCCTAGGGATAGTCCATTTTGACATTTAATTTGCCAATTGTTTCTTAGATATTATACCAGATGTCTAAGGAATAAGAGGAAAATTAGATTAATTGAACTACATGATTACATTCTGTGATATATATGATAACATCAGGAACAGGAAAAGATAATTTATCAAATGAAATAAAATATCTGGCAAGCATATATCTGAGACATGTACATAGGGTATAGAAAGACATTAGATGGGCTGGTATAGTGCCCTTTCAGGCTAATTCTACACCGCTAGCATCAACATACCATCTGTGCATTGGTTTGTGTCCCAGATGCTCCACATCTGATACAGCTCCCTTTTATGGACTGGGGAACCAGTGGAGAATGGCTCAAGTCCTGGGGCTTCTACAGCCACCTGAGCTACCTGAAAGCAGTTTCTGTATCCTGACTGCAAATCAGCTTCACTCTGGCCACTGGGGCACTGCAGGTGGGACCTTAATCCTACTTCAGCACAATGCTGGCTCCTTAAAAAAGATTATTTGGGATCAAGTACAACCCAGGCACATGGAGATGGCTTGGAACAAAGAAAAGGACAAAGGCTATCTCAATGAGTCTTGTGGTTATGCTCAGGCTCTCCAGTTCTCTCTTCTGCATATGACATAATCATCTTTCAGCATTGAAAGCCAATATTTATCCCAACCATGGATGGAGCCCCCAGAAAATCAGAGGACAGAGAGAGCTGAATAGTCCTCAATCCCCAGAAGAAGCCACTATTCTGTCACTCTAGAACCAGAGATTTCATGGCACATTTCCTGACCTAGAAGTCATGATCCTCCACATTCACTGACGCTCCCGGATAATGCTCTGTAACTACCTCATGTTCATGTGCACTTTAGTGCATGGAGAGATTTCCAGTATGGGCTAATACTGCCCAGGGTTCAGGGGCCTCAGGTATTCTGCATCCATCTGAGACACATGTCCTGGCTCCATAAATATTCCACGAGAGTATATGCCTTTGCACCATAGACACTGAAAGCTAGCCTACAACCTGAACTCTGGAGTTGCTACAGATTCAATGTACATCTGCACTCTGGACTGCAGTTGCCTAGGATTACTAATGCTATGGAGACCAGAGACAGTCTTTCCAAAAGCAATTCATAATTTGAACTTGAGTTTTCAGCCATTCCATGGACATTGTACATTAGAAACTGGTGTCTCTTTCACTGCAATTTTCCCTGAATCTGAACCTAGAATTAAGATTGAACTTTGTCTGTCCTGGACCCATGGCCTAGTGGCTAAAGTCCTCATCTTGACCGCGCTGGGATCCCATATGGGCACAGATTTTAATCCCGGCAGCCCTGATTCCCATCTAGCTCCCTGCTTGAGGCCTGGGAAAGCAGTCAAGGACGGCCCATAAACCTTGGGACCCTGCACTCGCATAGGAGACCCAGAAGAGGATCTGGGCTCCTGGCTTTGGATCGGCACAGCACTGGCTGTTGTGGTCACAGAAGATAATTTCTCTCTGTCTCTCCTCCTCTCCGTATATATCTGACTTTGCAATAAAAATAAATAAATCTTTAAAAAATGTTTGAACTTTGCAGTTTCCTTCATGGAAGAATAAAATATTAGACATCCCAGTAGTCTTTGCATTTGGAGATATAAACCATTATTGCCATAGTTGTGGAACTCTGAAGTTTTCAGCCATGTTAAATTCAACTGACAGAGCTTCATAGAAGATAGGCTGCTGTGCTTTCACTGGAACTGGAATTACTGCACCCCAGCTCGCCGAAGTCTTTGTGTCTACCAATGGTGAAAATAATTCCCTAAAACAAGCCAACAAACAAATTCCATAAAGTTTTGAATCAAATCCATTAAATGTTGCAAGACAAGAAACATGTACCACCAAAAAAACATAACTTTCCTAAAGGAGTCAGTTTTCAGTTTTCTCATTAAAAATGGAGTGCTATAAATTTCTCAACAAATACTTCAAAATAATTGTTTTAGGGAATCTCAGTGGACTTCAAGATATCACAGGGAGATGGGGCAACAACATGAGGAAAACAATATATGAACAAAATAATAAACAGTAAAAACTTAAAAATTAAGAAAAAGAAAAACTGAGGCATCCTGAAATTAACACATGAATGAAATAAAAAATACAGAAAAGAATCTGAAGGGAATAACTGATCAATAGAATAAAATAATCCATGAGCTCAAAGTAAAGCTATTTGAAAATATAGTCAGGGGAAGAAAGCAATAAAAAAGTCTATAGATAGTACCAAAACAGTTAACTTTCCAAGTTTCAAAATGTAAGAAGATATAGAGACAAAGACAGAAATGATATCCTTGAGGCAGTCATTCCATACATTTATTCTGTGAGACCCACAGCAGATGTCCAAACACACGTATATTCAAGCTGCTTATAAAAAATGTCATAGTATGTGGATACATGGAAACAACCCACATAAATCATGTACATTCTAAATAATCTCTCAATTACTTATACAGTACAATGTAAATGCTAGTATATAGTTATATTGTTTAGTGAATAGTGATAAAGTGTCTATATGTTCAGCTCTAAGTCTGTATATACAGAGACTTTTTCAAATACTTCCAATATTTACTTTTGAGAAATATTCTAAATTTCTAATTTATAAAAGATAACATTTCATGTATTTCATATATACAGTTTTTAAAAGATTTATTTATTTTGATTGGAAAGCTATATATAGAGAGAGAAAGAGAAAAAGAAGAGGACGTTCTGTCCAACGATTCACTTTCCAAGTGACCGCAACAGCATTCAAGAGATTCAAGGAATTTGTCACACTGGAAATGAGTCAAATGAAAGCTGATATATCAGAAATTAAGAATACAGTGGAGCAAATTGAAAGTACAGTGGAGGGACTCCAAAATAGAATGAAGGAGGTAGAAGAAAGAATCTCAAAATTAGAAGATAATTTCCTGTCACCAGGAGAAACAAACAAAATGCAGGAAACAGAGCTAGGTCAGGCCAAAAAAAAGTATTCAAGAATTGAAAAACACTATTAAAAAGGCCAAACGTAAGAGTTATGGGAGTCCCAGAAGGTGCAGAAAGAGAAGTTGGGTTTAAAAATGTATTTTTTAATGAAATAATAAGGGAAATTTCCCCTGATCTGGATGAAGAATTGAGAAGCAACATCCAGGAGGGGCACAGAACTCCCAACAGGCTTGACCAAAAGTGATCTTCACCAAGACACATGATCATCAAGCTCTCTTCAATCGAACATAAGGAAAAGATCCTTAAATGTGCATGTGAAAAAAAATCAACTGACACATAAACGAGTGACAATTAAACTCACAGGAGACTTTTCACAGGAAACTGTACAAGCAAGAAGAAAATGGAGTGACATATTCCAGATTGTAAAAGCAAAAAATTGTTGGCCCAGGATAACATACCCAGCAAAACTTTCTTTTGTCTTTGAAAATGAAATAAAATTCCTCCACGGTCAAGAGAAGTTGAAAGAATATGCCTCTTCCAAACCTGCCCTACAAATGATGCCTAAAGATGTTCTCTTGACAGAGAAAAGGAATAGAGCCTACCAATACCAAAGGCAAATGTAAAGAACCTCCCAGTAAAATAAGAACAGAAGACTAAATCAATGAACAACCCATTGCCAAAATGACAGAACCAAATTATTATTAACCCTGAATGTAAATGGCTTAAACTCATCATTCAAATGTCATAGAACAGCAGACTGGATTAAAAACAAAACCCATCTATTTGTTGCCTACAGAAGACACATTTCATCAACGAAGATCAGCGGAAACTGTATCCCATGGATTTTGATTTTTTTTTTGTTAGTTTCATCTCTTCAAAACACTTTCTTACTAGATTCTTCAATGACTCATAGATCATACACTACTATCATTATCTTCAGCAAAGTTCTTGATTTTCTGTTTCATTCCTTCAGCGACACATTAGTCACTCAGTAGGATGTAACTTAACTTCATGTTGTTCATTTCTTTTTTTTTTCTTCCTGTTGACTTCATTTGTGGCTTTTCGTTGAGACTGTCATATCTAACAGCATGTTATTTAACTTCATGGCATTGTAAATTTCTATTTTTCTTCTTGTTGATTTTGTTTTGTGGCTTTTCATTTAAGCGGATGTATAGTAACTGTGTAATGGAGACTGTCATATCCAGATGTGAGGATACAATGCAGTATGCATCTCTACTTCCAGACAAAGATGGATTCCCAATGAAACTGATTACTGTATCTTGACAATAGGATGTTAGACTCTTGGCCATTGTTCATGCCTGCAGTTATGGACATATGACTGTGTATGAAGAGCTATACTTTAGTAATGATATAGGAGAACTCAATGAGGGGAGAGGGGATAAGATAAGTCCCAGGGCCTATGGAATTGTGTTGTAAAATATTAATAATAAAAGGAAGGAAAAAAAAGAGGACAGAGTGGTTCAATAGATAACATACAAACAAAAACCAATCAATGGTGCATATAAGACAGTTACTTCAAGGAAACACAGTGAAATTGAAAGGAGGTTACTTAGACATTCCATGCAAATTTGAATAAGAAACAAAGCAGGGGTAGGTATACTTTCATCAATAAAATATATTATTTAAGTCAAGAATAGGAAAAAATGGGACCCGGCGACGTGGTCTTGCAGCTAGGGTTCTTGCCTTGAACGTGCCAGGATCCCATATGGGTGCCGGTTCTAGTCTCGGCGGCTCCACTTCTCACCCAGCTCCCTGCTTGTGGCCTGGGAGGGCAATCGAGGACGGCCCAATGTCTTAGGACCCTGCGCCCATGTGGGAGACCTGGAAGAGGTTCCTGGATCCTGGCTTTGAATCAGCATAGCACCGGCTGTTGTGCTCACTTGGGGAGTGAATCATCGGATTGAGGATCTTTCTCTCTGTCTCTCCTCCTCTCTGTATATCTGATTTTCCAGTAAAAGTAAAATAAATCTTTTAAAAAAATAGGAAAAATAGGTCTGGTGTGGTAGCCTAGCTGCTAAAGTCCTTATCTTGCACACAACAGAATCTTTTACGGGCCACCTATTCTAATCCCAGCTGCCCTGCTTCCCATCCAGGTCCCTGCTTGTGACCTGGGAAAGCAGTCGAGGATGGCTGAAACACTTGGGAACCCACCCGTGAGGGAGACCTGGAAGAGGCTTCTAGCTCTGGATAGACTCAACTCCAGCCGTTGTAGTCACTTGGGGAGTAGATCATTGGATGAAGATCTTCCCCTCTGTCTCTCCTCCTCTCTGTATATCTGACTTTCCAATAAAAATAAAATAAAAATCTTTTAAAAATAGGAAAAATATATGCCAATAAATGTATCAACTAATCAGTATAATAAGACAGTTATAAATTAATATATATAGATATATTGCCAATATTGGATTTCATAATAAATCCAATCAATAAGATGGCTTTCAATTGACTGGGATAATACTCTGCTAGCTCTGTCTTCAGACCAGAGAGGGTATACCTAAGAAGCCGTTGAACTTGACTGGACAATAAGATGCTGGACTCTATGTTTGGTGTATGCTTGCAATGGGGGAATCTCAACTGAACTTGAGCTGTGGTTATGCAACAAGGTGGAGGAATCCACCATGGTGGGAGGGTTTGGGGAGGGGTGGGAGAACCCAAGTATCTATGTAACTGTGTCACATAATACAATGTAATTAATGAAGTTAAAAAAAAAGATGGCTATAACTGTAACACACTGTAAAATGTTGATAAATTGAAGACACAAAGAAATGAAAAGATGGTCCTTAACATGGGTTACAAGAATTATAGTGAAAATGTCCACACTATCTAGAGTAATCTGAATATTCAATGTGATTTTCATGAAAACTTCAATGACCTTTTTGACACACATAAAACAATAATCATGAAATTGAACAGTGCTGAGGTCCATGCAGTAGGTGTGGATAACACGAAGGTGTGAAGAGAACAGCTCCCTGCTTGGCAGGGCCCGGTGGATATCTCTCTGACCACCTTGACACAGTCTCACCCCTTTTTTCATGGACACTCAACCGCCCCACTAAGAATTTTGTAATCTATTGAGTCATTGTTGCTTGTCCCTGTGAGGTGGCTTTTGCAACCAACGTGAGCTTGAGAATTAATGTTATTGATAAAGTGTTGGTGAGTGGGCCTTTTAACTGCACACAGGAGTACAGTTAAACCCATGCCATTTCTGGACACCTTATTGTGTGCCTACCCATTGCCCTGAAATCTGGCCCAGGCATATAGCATGCCTTCTGGGAAATGGCTTGATAAGAATTTTACAAACTAATACGAGTAAGAGCTGAAACTGCTATGGCACAAAATATAGTTACTGTGACCTTAAAGGTTAGTCCATCCTTGCAACTCTTTAGAGCATAGAAAAAGTAGTTGTTTTAGCTGCTTTCATAATTTTTTTTAACTAGAGGAAATACAGGGCTTTTCTATTGACATCATAGAGATATACTTTTGATTATTGTTTGATTGTTTATGAGGTTGTAGAGCCTGCAGTTGTAGGGAGATTTAATGTTTGAAACTTTTTGTCTTAGATCTTTGTTTTTTCTGTTTTGATGTGTTTCTCCCATTAAGTGATAGATAAGTTGTGAAAATAAATTGTAGTAGGAGTATATTACTGATTAATATGTGTTGTTTACTGAAGAATTCCTGGCTGCAACGTCAGAATGGATAATGCCCTACTTTAAGGTGAAACAATTTGCAGAATTATCTTTGGAAGCACCCACTTGTCCATTGTAGAGTTGAAATTCACCATTATAAATCCTGCTTTACTTGCGTAAGCTAACAAACTGTGTGAGCTTGCAAGCCCAATGGCCAACTAATGCCAATGACCCCAATCCCCATAAACCAAGGCCCCAGCCTTACTAACCCATAGATAATTCAAGGTAGGGGCCTGGTTGTCACAGGCGGTGCCAAGGTTAGAGCCCAGACCTAAGGAGAGTAGGCAGGCAAGCCGATAGGCAAGGAATGTGTAATCCTTCCTCACTTACCTCTCATGCTGTTGTAAATTGTGCCCCCTTGACACTATGACAAACTGCCCCTAAAGAAAACTGTAATTGTGCTACTTGGGGCCACACTCTGTGGTCAAGTGGATGCAGCACCAAGACGTAAAAGGTCTGTGCCAGAGCTTGTGACTGCTTCTGTATAAATAAAGCAGACAGCTTTCTCACATTGTCCACGGAGATCATGGAATTGTAATGTTCCATATTTTCTCTCTACACCTATTTCACGCACCCTTCTCGAGCTCCGAACTCAGCTGAAGCTGGACTCAGGCAGACAGAATCTCAAAAAATCCTCGAAAGCCACAAAATATCCATAGTAAAAAAGAATATAGTTCAACCATCATACTAACTGATCTCCTTTCTACAAACGTATAGTAACCAAAACTGCGACCTGGGAAGTTAGTCTACAGCTCCCGTATGAGTGACTAGGACCCGAGTGCTCAAGCTGTCATCTGCTACTTCTCAGGGAGTAGATTAGCCAGAAATTCCAGTAGAAAAGAGCTGGGAGTTCAACTCAGGCACTCTGATGTGGAACAGGTGATTCAAATGGTATCTAAGCTGTTAGGTCAAATGTCTGCTGCCAGTCAACTGATCCTTGACAAAGATAGCAAGAACACAAAGCAGGAAAAAGGACAATCTTTTCAAAAAAAAAAAAAAAGTGTTGGGACTCTAGGCTTGGACCTCAGTAATGGCCAAATGTCTAAACATATTGTGGGTCAACAGGGGACCTGCTACAGCGCCTCCTTCCGGAAGATATTGAAGAAGGTTGTAATCACTTAGCCTGCCAGCTACAATTCTTGCTTGATCTGTGGCAAAACCAAGTTGGAGAGAGGCACGCTGTGGGTGTCTGGCACTATGGTTCCTGCATGAAAACAGCGCACAGTTGGGCCTGGACATAGAGCATCACTTTTACTATCACAGTCAAGTCTTGAAATCAGAAGACTGAAAGAACTGAAAGACCAGTAGAGGCGCCATCCTGGGGACATTAGTAGCCTATAATAAATGATTTAATTTATATTTAAAAAAAAAATGTTGGGAGAACTAGTCAGCCACATACAGAATGAAATTGAATTGTTGTCTACTTCATATATAAAAATCAATTCAAATTTTATTAAAGCCTTAAATTAAGTTTGCAACCTGTAAAATTCCTGAGGATCTCATAACATGAATATCCCATAATATTGGTGTTAGCAAGGTTTCTTATATATGATTCCATAAGCATGGGAAACAAAAGCAAAATTAAGCCAAGAGGACTACACTGAAACAAAAACGCTCTTCAGAGTAAAGGAAACAGAAACTATATGACCAGACAGTCTTCATACCAGGTGAAAAAATTTGCAAAGCATGTTTCTAGTAATGATGCAATTGCAAAATACATAAGAGTCTCAAAGTAACAATAAAGCAATAGCTTCTCTAAAAGGAAAATTAGTTGAATGTGTATTTCAAGGGACTTGAACAACAGAAGGCATGTAAATGGTGAGTAAATGTATGAGATAAATGCTTAGGGTCAATACTGTGCCCAGTGTGTCACACTGACACTTAACATGGCACCAAGATGGCATGCCACATCACTGTGCTGTTCCACTTTTTTTCCAAATTATTTTGTTTTAGTTTAGTTTCGAAAAGCAGATATACAGAGAGAAGGAGAGATAGACAGAAAGTGCTTACAACAGCCAGAGCTGAGCCGATCCAAAGCTAGGAGCCAGGAGCTTCTTCTAGGTTTCCCATGCTGGTGCAGAGTCCCAAGCCTTTGGGCCATCCTCTATTGCTTTCCCAGGCCAGTGAAAGTGTATGGGAAGTGAAATAGCCGGGATGCTAACCAGCGCCCACATGCGATCCTGGCAGATGCAAGGTGAGGATTTAGCTACTTGGCTAACACACCAGACCACCATTCCACGTCTGTCCAGCTTCCTGCTAGTGTACCAATTTAAGGAGCAGAGGATGGTTCAAGTACCTGGGATTGGCATAGTCATGTGGGGGACGAGGATGGAGTTACGGGTTTCAAATATCCCAGCCCTGGCTACTGTGGACATTTAGGGGATGAACCAACATATGAATTCCTAGCTGCCTCCTTCCCCTCTGTTTCTCCCTCATATTGATCACATTGTTTTTCAAATCAGTCAATATTTAATAGAAATTTAATAAATACTCAAGCACTAAACATCCAGACTGACCATAACTATAATGAGCTATCACCTCATACCTGTTAGAAAGGCTTACATTGGAGGGCTAAATTTGGATTCCTAGCTCTGATTCCTTATCCAGCACACAATTGATACAAACCCTGGATGGCAGAAGTGATGGCACAAGCAATTGTGTTCCTGTCACTCATGAGACATAGTTGAGTTGAATCCTTCACTCCTATCTTTTTCTCTCACTAGGGTCCATTGTGGGTATTTGGGAAATAAATCGAGAGATTAAAAATGTTTCTTTTCTTTATCCTTCTTTCTCCTTGCCTCAATAAGTATTTTTAAGACAAGAAAATGATTTATAGACCTTTTTCAAAAGAGATAAACAATTAGTCATTAACACACAAAAATGTACAACTTCATTAGTTCTTATTACAAATGGATGACTCAAAAATACACTAACAAGCTGGCTATCATAAAAAGATAGTTTAAATTGCATGTGAGTTAGTGCAATCTTAAACATGGTGGTTAAAACTTAAAATTATACTTTCATTTGAGCAAAAAGCTGAGATGTTTAGCAAAGGGCATACCTGTTGAAAAACTGTATACAAATAGTCACAATGAAATTATTTATAACCACTATAAATAGGAAACAAGCCAAATATCCATCAGCTGATAAGTGGATATAAATTTTGTATGTCCATGTAATAAAATACTATTAAGACATAAAGAGGAATGAAATATTGTTACATGCTACTATGTTATTGGACCTTGAAATCAATAAGCTAAATGAAAGCAATCTCTGAAGGCTATCAATCATGTGACTTCATTTAAATGAAATATCAAGAATAGGCAAATATGCAGAAACATGGAATAGATTAATGGTTTTCCAGTCTGAGGAGGGGGTGTGGTTATGATTTTTTAAGGGGCAATAAAAATATTCTTAACTTACATTGTTGTGATGGTTGTGCAACTCTCTGAATATAAAATGGCTCACCTGCTTTGAATGCCTAAGTTTTATGACACGTGAATTATATTTTAATACAGATGCTAATACATGGAAGAAACAAAAGAAAACTTGGCTTTCCCGTGAGCATTGCAAGCACATTTGTCAACCAGTAAGTTAGAAGTGGTCCAAATAAGACCATCTTCACTTTTTTACTGATTGTTTTTTATATTCATCAACCAAATGCAAATTAAGAGCAAAGCATTACTAGTACTCCCCGAATTCCCAGGATCCTCACTGTTCCCCCTCTCCTTTTTTGGTTTTTCACATGTGAAATAGAAAGATATTATCATTTACATGCTATGCTTCATTGAAGCTATATTCGTAACAGATTGCCAAATGATCTGATATCCACACAGCTCTTATCCTCTGTTGATATTAACTACCAGAAATGAGATATGACATGATACTTTCGTTTTTGGGATCTGGTTTATTTCACTTAACAAAATGATCTCCAGATACATCCACTTGTTGCAAATCATTTTCAACAGGAACTGGAAGTTCAGAGGATATCCCAAACTGTTCTCAGTTTCAATAATTTACTGGTAGGACTTACACAATTTCCTGAAAGCTATTAGATTTATGGGTACAGTTTACTACTGGGAAAAGTCATATATTAAAATTAGCTAGCTGGAGTAGGCATTTATCCTAGCTGTTAGACACCTGTGTTCCATATCATGATTCTAGCATTCATTTTATGATTTTGACTCTTTATTCAAGCTGTCAATGAATGTGGACCTTGGGAGGCCACAGTGATCTGTTTTCTCTCATTTCCTCTTGTGATATGTGTATATGGGTATTCCAAGTCTGTGTGGAATCTTGTCTTTGAAAATACAGCTGCCATTGCAACAAGAATGGTGGCGGTATTTTAAATTACTCTGCAGGTACTTTAAAGAGTAATGTAAATATTTTTTAAGTGTATACATAAAACACCATCAATTTGAGTTAGATTTTTATGTACAAGTATGTCACATAGTACATCCATGTTGCTCTCTTTTACATTAAACCAAAGGATTGTTTGACTTGGCTGTGTCACTTTCACATCACATCACTCTTAACTCGGAAGTCCTAACTTCCAGAGGACTCTGCATTGTGTGTAGTTCTTCGCTAAATCTGAAAGGGGCATATAAGCAAATGGAATGCCCACAGATTTCTTAAGCAGGGAAGACCTTATATTTTCTTTCTCATAATTTGCTTTTCATACTTCTTTTTCCTTGGTCTTTCCTTGTGTATACCCTCTTCTTACATAGGCAAGTGTTTGTCCCAGCATCTAGAGAGATATTTTCTCTCTAATCCTTCCAACCCTATAATTTCTGGCTGCCTCTTCCTTTTCCTCACAGCATTTGTCAGATTGTGGGGTGAAGCCTTTTATAGCCACATGCAACATTATCTCACAGGGTTGGAAAGAGGCTTAATAGACTGCTATACTCTGAGAACGGTGAAGTGACATATCTTAGCTCATATCTTTTCAAAACTCAGATCTTTGTCCTTAAGTTAGCTCTTAAAATTTTTATTTAGCATTTTTATTTGAAAGACAGACTTCAAAAGAAAGAATGAGAGACAAAGAGAGAGGTTCTCCAACCACGGGTTCACTCTCAAATGGCTGCAATGGCCAGAGATGAACTGTAAGCCAAGAACTTCGTCCAGGTCACCCACATGGGTGTAAGGGCCCAAGGACCTGGACCATCTTTCGCTGCTTTCCTAGAAAACTGATTGGAAGTGGAACAACTAGACAACCAATTGGTGCCCATGTAGGACGAAGGCAATAGTTGGTGAAGGATTAGTATGCTATGCCGTGGTGGTGGCCCTGAAATTAGCTCTTTTGCTGCAACAGGATTTCCTCCAGTTTTAAAAATAAAGCATCAAATGAAGCAAAAAGTGCTGACAGTGATGATTCAGATTGATGACAGCTAGATAAAGTCTGACATGGCAAAAATTCTCAGTAAATATTTTTCTTCCCTTTGTTTCTAAGTTTCTGAAAATGAGTGTTTTCTGCTTGTTTTTGACATTGTACTGAAAGACAATGGTTTAAGAAAATAAACCACTTTCTTTTTCATATTATAATGCTGCTGATTTCTTCTGTTTTCACAATTTTGCCTTTTTCTTATACCCTGGCAGGAAGTAGAATGTACTTCTTATAGTTTAACAACTTGCAGTTTAATTTACCACATTTTAAGAAGATTCTCCTAGTAAATTTATAATTGGTTGAGTAAACTGTATTTTAATATTTAATATATAATACATAAACATTTTATGAATAAGCTGTGTCTAATAAAATAAGAGATACAGAAGGTAAGCACTGCATTTTTCTATATTACTTGAGAACAATTAAAGATTTTTTTTTTGTGGCTGCAAAGTCTTTGTAATTTAAATCCTTAGTCCTATGGGATACTAATTTCTGTCTCAGTAGTACTGAAGAAAGTAGACATGTGTTCTTTCCTATTTGCAAAAATAATAGGTGTATGGCAAAGAACCTAGTAGCTGAATTCTTGTTATATTTCATGCAATATTTAGGTTCAGGACCAAATGGTTTATCACAGTTTATACAGCTGAACATCATTCAGTCATTGTATTTTGTTCCATTAGTTATATTGAGCTTAGCGCTTCAACAAGACTAACAGGATTTTACTTTTCAAATACGTTTTGCTTTGTCTCAGGAGCAGTGCTTTATTTATCTTTTTTTTGAGTAGCACAGATTGCCCTGCAACATCTGGGACCTGGAAGCCAGCATTCCAGAACTAAATCTAGGTCTTTTACAAGGGAAGCAAAGACTGTTGGTTGCAAAGAAGCAATGACTTGAGCTATCACGTGCCGCTCCCTAGAATGCACTTGCAGGAAGCTGGAATAAAAAGCCAAACCCGGAATCCAGGCACTTGAATGTGGAATGGTGGCATCCACAGTGGCATATCAAGTGCTTTGACAGGTGCCTACCCTTGGTTAGGTTTTAGGCATATGGCTTCTTCTGTCTGGAACACTCTTCTTTTCTTGTTGCCTTGCTCATTTTCCTCAATGGCCCATCTTACATGAGGCTTCTTTGGTCTCTTAGTACCTGAAGCATGGTTAAAAATCTCATAAAATATTTGTGGAATAATGAAAGAATAATGAAAGAATAATGAAAGAATAATGAAAGAATAATTGATAAGAATAGTATTTGGTGATCAGTGTGATTCACACTGTGCGCTGTCTGGTTTGTGTTTTGAAGAACAAAGATTATTACGACTCACCATTCACAATTCTACAAAATGTGTGGTAACTATCAACGGAGGGCCTAAAGGATTTGCAGCAATAAGTTAAGGGATGAAAGGCAGAGATCAAAATTCCTGGAAGATGTTATATGTGCTAGGACTTGTTGAATACTGTGAATTAAGCCCTAGTGTTCCTTCTTTCAGTTTTACAATGCTGATTTGTATCAACATATGTGCTGTTTCAATTGTCAGATTTTGCCTGACCCTTTTGAAGGTGAGGATTAGAGGTTAATGTGCTGGAGAGCACAGATTTTGTGGGCAATATAGGCTCTAAGTACTAATTTGCCATAGTGTTTCTCCAATATTTTTCTCCACAAATCCCCATGCATTGTCTTCTGGATATGAGCATGAGTTAAATACTCTGTGAGACATCTTTTTAGTGTCATAAATAAACCTTGTTCTTCACAAGTCATCGCCAGTTTCACTTCAAGAAGACTGATGTCTAAGAATCATCTTCCTTTTGTTCTAGGTTGTCTGTGTTTTCATTCATCACCAAAATGTACTGTTTTAAGTGATTTTAATGGCCACTGCTATATTAGGCCAAAACTAGGAGCCCTATATTCCATTCTGGCTTCCCACATGGGTGGCAGGTGCCCAAGCACTTGAGGGCATCTTCCATTCCCTTTCCAGGTGCGTTGGCAAGAAACAGTATGGAAAGCATAGGATTTAGGATTCCAGCTGGCAATTTAATGTGAGATGCTGGTATCACAAGCTGCCATTTAACTCGTTGTGCCAGGAATCTAGCCTGTAAGAGTGCAGTTTTATCTACATACATTCACATGGTTAAATTCTGCTCACCTAAGCTTTAGTAATCAAGACAATTAAGTACCCTGTATGGATCATACATGGTAATGATCATACCAAGTATGATCCATATACATCCACTTATTCTCTAGCATCCTTGATCCCCTTGTTAAACCATGTTTCCACTAAGTTATTAAGTGATCAGTGGAGAAGCTAGAACAAAAGGGAAGGTAACTGTTGGCTGGAATTCTTGAGTGGAGCCAGTGGATGATGATGAGGGCTGAACAGGGGCATACAATAGATGCTCAGTAAAAAAAAAAAGTTTGAATGTCTTTATATCTTTTTCCATTTATAGATTTGAGCATCTTGTATTTGTGCTTAATATTGTTTTCATCATTGTTGGTGATATAGAACACATCTGACCAATGACCCTAACAATGAAAATTTTCCTAGAAACCTTGGATAAAACACAGTCTAGTTGAGGACACTAGGTAAACTATATTAGTTCTAATAGAACACTCAAACTGGAGATAAGAGAAGAAAGTATTCTTTTCAAAGTAGTAAACTAAGTAAAACTTGACAGTCCTGATTAGAGGCCATGGATCCAAGGCAAACATATTTTTACTTCATAAATGGAACCCAGATACACTACATAAAATATCTGCATTAAAATCATTTTAATTAAATCCAAAGTTTATTAGGAGTCAAAGCCTGTGGAAAAAAATTAACAAAGTATTAACAGGATTAGGATTGGTGGAACAAATGTGTATTTCTTTGTGGTAGTATGTTCATCTACACAAAAAATCTGCAAAATGCTTACACATATTGGGAGAATTAAATATAACTTGAAAATGATATAAATAAAATCTTTATCATTATGGTTCCAAAATGTTAACAGCATGACTTATTGGAGGCAAGAATCTGGAAATCCTATGATACCATATGCCAAGCTCTTTTTCTGCTCATGTTATACATATGACCTGGCTTCTGCAGCTGGATCTCTCACAGGACACTCACAAGGGAGATTTGGAACTAAGATGAGGCAGGCAGTCTTCTGTTACTGTTGCTGGCAATAAGAGTTGGATGAGCATTTGGTTTCCTGGATAACAGTTGCAGTATCAGGTGGCTGGATTCTCCCTCATTTGTAGCTATTGAGTGTTACTATTCAGAGTTTCTGTTCTTCAGACTAAGGAAGCGTGACTTCAGAGTCAGTTGCAGTGGATGAGTTCCCTGATCCCTATGTGGAACTTACATATACTCTGGAGTTGGCACTGAGACAGTGACTTTTTCATCTTCTAATATTCATTTGCCGGCACAAACATTTGCTCTCCTGGCAGCTCAGGTCTCAGATGCTATCCTGGGTATCATTGTTGGAAGTTCTGCTTACAGTTTGTTATTTGGTCCTTTCTAGAGTTTTCAGAGAACCCAATTCCCTGTATTCAATACTTTCCTGGGCTTTAAAAGCTGTAGCTAGACTAGTGTCTGTTACCTGTAAGTTTATAATTCACTACAGTGAGGTTTACGAATTACAATGGATAGAATCTCATTTTAATTTCTATAAATAAGTACATAGTTTATAAGTAAATTTTAAAATGTTATTTACTAAAGCAATAAACAGAGTGCATAACATTTATGAAGTAAATTATAAAAGTACTTCAACACATTTTAGAAAACAAACATTCTATCCAACAGAAGGAACATTTGTATTCTCAATGAAAAGATGGTTCAAGGAAATTTATTGCACAAAATTACAGCAAGTTTTTCTTTCCGTTTCAAGTTTGACAATCTTGTTCACTTTTTAAAATTGAAGTTAGAGTAGTAAGGAATAAAAGGACCTGAGCGAATTTATACCTGGTTAAAAACTTGATGTCACTGACTGTTGTGTTTACCTAATTACTGGAACTTTGGTAGAAGTTATGATCTAGAATAAGGTTCTCACTTTTGTTTTTCTGTGTCAAGGAATCAGCTCAGATTCTACAGAAAGTCCCTGTTAATATTGACATGTATATCTTTCTAACCTGAGTTCCTAATTTTGAACATGATATAGACTTACATTTATTTATTTATTTATTTATTTATTTATTTATTTTTTAATAATCGTACTTATTTGATTAGGGTACAAAGAGTCAAGGGCTATAGGAAAGTGGGTAATACCATTGTTTCCACACTAATATTATTTTTCCCCTGTATCTGGGGTCAGGGGAGAAATAAACAGAAAAGCCCCACCCAGCCTCCCACCCATCCTAGGTCCCCAATGTGAGGCGCACTCTTAGGGTCCTGTTCAAGCAGTTTTGATAGTTCAACAGGTCTGAATTGCTGCCAATCTCTCCGTTCTACTGACAATGAAACCTATTCAGAATCCACTGGTTGACATAGTCTCTTCATGGTTGGGGTTCTGAGATCAGCAGTTCAGTTGGAGGGCTCCCCAAAGAAACTTCATCTGAAAGGATCCCAAACCTGATTCTTGTGTGCGTGCCCCAATCACCTTATGTTCATGCTGGTGGTTGCAATTGCTGGGTCAGTTCTGTTTCCAGCCCTGTCTTCCGCTTGAACCAATGGGTGTTGTAGTCCAGCTCGATCCTACCCACTTCATACTTGGTCCTCACACAAACTAGTGGGAGCTGCAGCCTATCTGGGGCAACTCCCCATAACCCCCACCAGGCCTGGTCCCTGCCCTGATTCCCATGCATGCCAGTATGTACCGCAGGCTTGTTCAGTCTGTCCCATATCCCATTTAGCTCTGGTACTTGTCAATGAGCATTGAAGCCTAGTTCAACCCAACCAACCTACTATCCAGTCCACACATATACTGTCAGGTGCCTTTCTGTCTAGTCACCCCTGCCCCTGTCCTGGTTTTCGTGCTCTCCAGTGAAAGTGGTAACCCCAAGGGAGGTGCCCACTATCTCCCTACTAGGCCACTCCAACTTCCGGATTATTCACTCTCCAGGTGGTTCTGGCATTTAACTTGACAGAATTAGCTCCCAATGCCAGCCTCTGCCATCTGATGCTGTGGCAAAGCCCAACCAACCCTCACCCACTCTAATTTTTGCTTGCACCAGTCAGAACAGTCAGCCCAACCTGGCCCTTCCCTAATCTAGCTCACATGAGCCCCACAGGTGTTGTAGTCCTTGCTGGTCTGGTCTGCCCCCATCCCAACTCCTGCTCTCCAGTGGAAGTGTTTGTCCAGCAGGGGAGCTCACATTCCCCTGTCGACTTTGCCTCCTCCCCGCCACCCGGTTCTCACGTGTGCTGTTTGGGTGCTGCAACCACATCTGGTACGGTTCACCTAACTTTGGCATTCCTTAATGTGCTGTGACGGAAGCTGGCTTGACCCACACTCTATGCTGGTGCTCGGATTCACCAGCAGTTGATGTGAACGGGTTCAGCCTGGTCTGCCCCCCACCTATGCTACATTTATAATGGTGGGTATCTTCCTCTGGCCTGGTCTGGGTTGCTCCTTATCGTGGCTCTTGTGCTCACCTGTAGGGACTGTGTTCCGACGGAGGAGTTTCCCAAGGTCCTGCTTCAGAACCTCTCCCTATGCCAAGTCTTGCACATACTGGTGGTTCCATGGGCCAGCCCTCATTGCTGGCCTTCAATCCATTCCAGTTCTTGGTGCTGGCTGTTTCATTCAGCCAAGGCTTGTCCATACCCAGACACTGCTCACACATGGCTCAGTAGGGGCAGAGACCTAGCCCAGTCTGTCCTACATCTACCCGGTTTTCCAGAGCGCCAGATGGTGCTGGCATCTAGTCCAGCTTGGTGCACACAGCCCCAGTCCACACTTGTGTCTAGGGAGATTGCAGCCATATCCAGACCAAAACGCAGCCCCCACTCCAGCCCCCACACTCCTGTGGGAATCCCAACCCAGCAAGGGTGTACTATCACAGCTGTCCAACCGAGTCTATTCCCAGCCTAGATTGAGCATGTGCCAGTGGTTGCTCTGACCCACATGGGTTAGCCCCTCACCTGTCTCAGCCTTTGCCTTCAATTCTGTGCCATAGTATCCCTGCCTCATAAAGACCAGTTGGGGTAATAGCCTAGGTCGGAATGACATGTGCTCCATCCTGATTTCTATTCTTTTTTGTGAGTTGAAATTTGCTTGGCCCTGCCCACTCTGCACCCTTCCAGTTGCAGCTAGGCCCACCCCACATCCTATTTTAGGATGCACCTTTGCCGTGGTGCTGCCTTGATCTGTCCAGATTGCCGTCGGTTCCTTTACCCATAAGTGATGGCAGGTGGCATGGTCACTCCTAGCTTAGCCCATCACCACCCCAGCTCGTGTGCTAACCTGCAGGACTTGTATTTCCACAGTTTGGGCCCACACTTCCCCCACAGAGTTTACCCCTGGACCAAGTTCTCTTGAGTGCTGGTTAGTGTCTTGACCCTGCCAAATGTGACCAGTCCACAATTCCACCACCCGTCAAGTAATGGTACCTAACCCTGCCAGACAGGCCCCCATCCATAGCTTTGGTGTAGACGGGTCTGTGGCAGTCAGTGAGGCTCTATGCTAACAGCCCATCTAACGATTCCTGATTGGGCTGATGAATCAGTATAGCCCAAATAGATCTTATGGACACTCCACTTCAGTCCATCAGGTCTCAGTCCCCATGCTTGCCCGAAAGTTTCATGACCCTGTTACTGGGAATCACCAGAATTCATCTCTCACCTACACTAAAACTGCCCTTATTCACGGGTGTCCCTAGGCAGCAATTTCATATCCTAAAAACCCTACAGCTCACCGTCGGGCTGTCAGCAGGTATAGCCTGGCACCACTTGGTGCGCTTGCTGCCCAAAGCCAAAGACTCGTTCACTGCCTTCCAGCAGTGGCTTCTGGCCTGGCAGGAGCACCCTCCACAGCCGCCACACTGCAGGGAGCTACAAGCCACCCCCAACCCCAAGGCCCAAACTAGACTTACATTTAAATACTCTTAAATTTCTCTTAATCCTGTTATGTATTTTTATGAGTCTGTTTCATTTTTATTGTTATATTAGTAAACATTTTTAAAAGATATATTTGTCTTAATTGGAGAGGCAGATTTACGAGAAAAGGAGAAATAGAGAAAGATCTTCATCCTGTTGGTCCACTCCTCAAGAGGCAACAAGTTGTAGCTGAGCTGATCTGAAACCAGGAGTCAGAAGCTTTTTCTCGGTCTCGCATGTGGGTTCACAGTTCTAAGGTTTTGGGCCTTCCGTTACTGCTTTCCAAGGCCACAGGCAGATAGTTGGATTGGAAGTGGAGCAACTGAGACAGGAATTAGCATCCATATAGAATCCCAATGCGTGCAAAATGAAGATTTAGCCACTCAGCCATCAAGTTTTGCCTCAACTGTCTAACTTCTGAATGTAAAATTATATTCCTTTTATTTTCTTTTATGATTTTCTCTGTGGGAGAAACACTGGCTAACTTCATGCTCTTCTGAATAATTTCTATCAGTGATTCTAAAACATGAGTTGCTATTCTTCAAATAATTTGTAGATTTGTATACTTTAAATATTGTTGCTTTTTTAGCTTTGTACATAGTGAGGCTTTGTTTTCACGTGCATATATTTTCAGAATTATGATATGCTTTTAGTAATTATTGTTTACTGCAGATACAATCTGTAGTTCTAATAGTGGGGTTTATCACTGGCATGCAGAGATGGTTTAATACATGCACATCAATCAATGTTGTATAACGCATTAACCAGCTGAAGAATAAAAGCTGTATGACTGTCTTCATATGCAGAGGAAGCATTTGAGAGAGCACATCTTTAATTTAAAAAAAAGCCTTAAGTAAATTGGATACAGAAGGAGCATTCTTCAATACAATTAAGCCAATATATGAAAAAATCTATAGAGAGTATTATATTAAAATGGGGAAAAAATGGAGATATTTCCACTAAGATCCAAAGCCAGCCAAGGATGCTCACTCCCACCACTGCTATTCAGTGCAGTCCTGGACCTTTTAGCCAGAGCCACTAGGCAAGAACAAAAAACTGAAGGAAGAAATTTGCTGAGGAATAGGCACTATGAAACTTAAGTAGATTTAATCTATGGATTTCATTTTAACAGATTTCTCACTACAATGTTTCAGGGCAAAGTGATTTTTTTTTTTTAAAAAAAGTATTTATTTATTTATTTATTTATTTCATATCATTTTATGACACAGTTTCCCAGGCTCTGGGATTCTCCCAACCCCTCAAGCCCTCCCCCCATATTGAATTCCTCCATATTGTTACAGTAGTACAGATCATATCCAGTCATGATTCCTTCATTGAGGGTATGGACCATGCGGAGAGTCCAGCATCTTATTATCCAGATAAATTCAACAGTTTCATTCGGAGACCATCTTTGGTCTGAAAGTAGAGCTGGCAGAATATCATCTCCTCCAATGAGATGTCACTACACAACTTCAACAACAGGAAGAAACATCGAAATTAACAACATCATGAAGTTAATTAACATGGTATTGAGTGACCAATATGTTAGAAAATGCAAGTTCTTAACCACATCCTGTAACTACTTCCTTGGCATCTCAATTTTAGTATATACATAACTGGCTGCTATAAGCCTTTTTTTCTCTCCCAAGCTAACATGTTTTTGAGTTTAACCTAAATCAAAGTGGCACAGGAACCGTGGAAGGATCAAAATTAACATCCATCATATATGTAACAGCTGAGTACAGACTTAACATCAACGTTTCTATGCAGTTACATCTTGTTTAGCATTAATAGTCATAACTTGATAGTTTTTTGGGGAGAAAAGTAAGCCACAATTTAAACTTCTTATTTTTCTGCAAAGTTTTAAAAAAGTGATTTTTCTAGGAAAGTCTGTTATATGTTTTTTTTTTTAAGAAATAATATCAAGTATGAAAATTAAAGAGGGGAATGTATGTCCCAAGTCATTTCTAAAACTAGCATTATCTCACTATCAAAGACAGATAAAAGCTGTATCTAAAGCTGTAACTATATAAATAAAAATAACAGAAATCTTATTAATTTAATTACAAAAATTCTTAACAAAATCTTAGATAACTAAACAGATAATATATGAAAATTATGACTAAGCGATGTTTATTTTAGGATTGCAAGCTTTGTATAGTATTTCAAAGCAGTCACCATATTCATATAACAAAGAAGGGAAGCAAGATGAAAAAGGAAAAAAAAACAAATACAAGAATGATAGAAACAGCATTTGACAAAGTCTAATATACCCATTCCTGATTAAAACTCTGGAGATGTTTGTACAGGATTCTCTCAGTATAGTTTAGGTTAACCATGAAAACTTATAATCCAAGTTACACATTATGAATGAAGACTTGCTAGTTCCTTTTAAGACAGTAATAAGACCGTGATTAAATTACTGTTCTTCATTAATACACTGGGCATCCTACCATTGCCATAAGGAAAGAAAAGCAAAAGGTATCTTGATAGGATATAAATAAAGAATGTCATATTTATCCACTCACATCTTCATTTTATCATTTAAAATCCTATGAAATCTACCAAATATGATAGCGAAGATAATGAACCTTAGCAGGCATATACAAAATAGATTCAATGTAAGAATCAGTTGCAATACCATATGTTTGCAATTAGAGATTAAAATTAAATTAGACTCTCCAATAGCCTAAAATTGCAAATAATTAGTAAGGCAATTGATGACATATGTAATACCTGTCCATTAAAAATCCACAAAAAATTTTGCTGAAGGAAATTAGTGAAAAAATAAAAGCATTAAGAAATATAAACCATTCTTGACTCAAAAGACTATGCTGCTAATACATGAGTTATTCCAAATCAGTCTATAAATTTAACATAAATCCAGTTTAAACTCTCACAACCAAGCTGATTGTGTATATGGAAATGCAAAGAAATATAAAAGATACCAAAAAAATTTTTTGGATAAGTTGGAGTTGAAGGAATTACAGTAGTTATTATAAAGTTATTGTAATTCAGAAATTGGGATATTGACACAAATAGTACAATGATATAATTATAGCATCCTACAGAAAACCATTATGTATGTTACCCAATTTTCAATAAATATTCAAGCCTAATTCAATACAAAAATTGTCTTGTCAGTGAATAATTCTAGACAATTGAATATTTTAATACAAACCAAAGCCCTCTATCCATACTTCATAGCATATACAAAATTAACTCTAAATGAAACTACCATTAGTATACAAAACTTAATATTACAAAATTTTAGAAGAAAATGGAAGAAAACCTCTGTGTCCAGAGGACACAGAAAACTTATATGACAGGAAAAAACCTATGTGAGCACAATATAGGAAATATATATTAGAAATGACATCAAAACACACCATAAAACAACGAACTAATAATGCAATTAAAGTTAATTTCAGCTGATTAAAAGAGAACATTAATTGATGGGTGTTTGGCACAGTGGTTATAATGCCTTTTGGGGTGCTCACAACCCATTTTGGAGTGCCTGGATATATATCATGGTTCCACATGCTGTTTCAACTAACTGTTTGTGTACACACTGGAAGAACCAGGGTGCATATCCAGGCATTCCAAAAATAGGTGGTGAACAATCTAAAATAACATCTTTTCTGTCTATTACATGGGAAAATAAATGAAAAATGAAAAATTTCCATTTTGATGTGTTTGTGAGGAAACTTTATTTTGCAATATTAGTGGAACTGTAACTTGGTTCAATAGCTTCTGAAAAAGTTTTTTTTTAAGAATGTGAAATACATATACATTTAACCCTGCAATATTTAAATGTTTGTTTATTTGTGATTTTTGTCTTTGAAAGTCAAAGTTACAAAGAGAGTAAAGGAAAGAGAGGTTGTCCTTCTGCTTGTCCATTCTCCAGATGGCTGTGATGGTTAGGACTGAGCCATGCTTGAACCAGGTCAAAACCCAGAGCCAGGAGTCTGATCTGGGGAGTCCACATGTGTGTCAGGGCTCCAAACACTTGTGCCATCTTCTGCTGTGTTTCCCAGATCATTGTCAGAAGAGGAACAATTAGGACATGAACCAATACCAATATGGGATGCTAGTGTCACAGGCAGCAGGTTCATTTGCTATTCCAAAACGCCAACCCTTAGATCCTAATCTTGAGAAATACTCACACATGGCTATTAAATTATACACAAGAATATTTATTTTATCATTGTTATAAACCTCAAAAATGGATATGCTCTAAATGTTCATTAATAAGACTAAGAATAAATATTTATAGTGCACATAGATGATATTAATACTATGTAGCTGTTAAAAAGAAAATGATAAATATATTCATACTATCATGAAGATATCAAGATATACTGTTATGTGAAAAAAGTCAAAGAAATATAACTGTAGAGGATGTTTTTCATTAAACTAAGACTGTGTCTATGCACATGGGTGCATTTGTAAATGCATTGAAAATAATTTATAAGGAAACATTTCAGAAGGCTGGTCCTTAATGGCAGTTTTCTCTAAGGAGGGTTATGGAAATGTAATAATAAAAGAACAAAAGACACTGTTACAAAACTATCTCACTACTTCATCTTTTTTATAATTAAAAAGAAAAAGTAAAACCAGCATGATTTTGCATCTAATTTTAAAACATTTGCATAGAGGAATTAGAATAATTTTTAAGTATTTCATATGATGTCTAGAATTTCCATGGGTTATATTCAATGGATGCTATGTGGAAAATGATTTCAGAAAATGCAATTATAAATATAATGATGTTACCCTTGAACTCTAAGTTGCTTTAAATTATCTGGGTGTTCTTCCCGTGGAATTACATAAAGTGAGATATCTTTTTCATTAATCTTAGCACCAGAGCATTTGTTTTTCATTGAATGATGAAAACATATGGGAATCTGTAGAAGGAAATTAAGACATAGTCAAAGTTACATTTGTAAAAACATGAAATTCATTTCTCAAAATGTTTTGCATCAGCTTATCTATGATACTATTGCCTAGGTTGCTCATTCAATTGTTAACTTATTTTTGTCCTTATCTTCCTCCCTATCCCGAAGATAGATATACAGTGGATCTCTTCAAGATGAAACAATAAAAACACAAAGAACGTTCCAGGCAGAACAAGCAAACACAAGGAAAATTGCTCTAGTATTGGGCAATCATTATTCTACAGCTCATTACCTATGTGTGAAGAGGAGTGTTTTCTACGATGGAAAAGACATGCAGGATGCATTCAAAAACTTCTTAAGAATACTTCATTGACAAATTGGTTAGTAAATTTCCACCAAGGATTGAGGATAAGCTTTTGTCTTTCAGAATGGGTCAGTAGTTGTGGGAGAGCTAGCTGAGTCAGAAAGGAGTTTTCGTTTCTCATTGAGGATGCCATTGCGAAGTGATCTGAAGGCAGAAAAAAACCCGGGAGTTCCTCTGAAAAAATCAGTTACTTTCCCATAGAAGATCTCATGAGTACAAATGAAAGCAATCTCAGATTATACAATTTGTTTTATTATCCCAGGGAAATGAGAGGTACTGGGCCCTATTCACAAGATTTTACAGTTGGTTTTGTGAAGAATACCTGAATATATGTCAGTGCTAATGCAAAAGAATACACTAGATTTTGTTCTAGGATTTCATTTCTGGCACTCTGATATATCAAAAGAAATTCAGGCTGTTAATACTAACTAGAACTCATAAAAATGTAAAGGGTATGAGAAGGCAAATTGTATCAAAATCCTTATGGCATTTTTTTCAACTGGCATCCTTTTTGCTACATATATTATTGTATAGATAATTAAACAACAAAGTAAAGAATTAAATCAAGAAAGAAGCTTTTGTTTTTTAAAGATTTATTTATGATTTATTTGGAAAGGTAGATCAATGAGAGAAGAAGAAACAGAGAGAAAGATCTTCATCTGCTGGTTCACTCCCCAAATGGTCTCAAGGGCTGGACCTGTGCTGATCCAAAGTCAAGAGCCAGGATATTTTTCTGGGTTTCCCACACAGGTACAGTGTCTCAAGGCTTCCAACCATCCTCTACTGCTTTCCCAGGCCATAAACAAGAAGCTGGATGGGAAATAGAGCATCAGGGACATGAACTGGCACCCATATGGGATCCTGGCCCTTGAAAGGTAAGGATTTGACCATTGAGTTATTGAGCTAGGCCCTGCATTTAAATTTTAAACATACAACTCTATTAGCAATTAGACAAAACACCAATTTATTAGCAAGTGAATATGTACATAAACTATGACAAGCAAATACAGTAAAATGCAAGGTTATTCATCACCTTGTACTTAAGTGAAGTCAGTTTAGTAAACAAATAAGCCAAATAAAAGGGATTAACATGTATTAGGTCAAATTTCCCTTAGAATTCTGAACTTACTGGGTAAATGAAAAACGACCATTTTTGACAATGATTATGGCTGTTGTACTTTGAGAGATCTTAAAACTGCAAAGCATTTGGGGGAAGGGGGAAACAAAGAAGCTTTATAACAAAAATGGTGTTAGACTTGACCTTATAAAACTCTTTTTGGAGAATTGAGCCATCTGATATTTTATACCAGAATGACAACTTCTGGAGGATTCTATTGTGGATTTTGCATATTTTTGTTGAATGAGGATGTCAGGAAATCATGTCAGTGAACAATCTCTGTGGGTATCTCCTCCCGTAACTCCTCTCTGTTGGCACAATGGATCAACATGCTTGAGTTGATGGGAAGACTAATGCTCCTTTAAGGTATTATTTCTGTCAAAATCAATGCTGGAACACATCAACTTGAGGCTAAACTGAAAAGCTCAGATGATGAGGATTCTGAATCATATTCACAGTAGATTATTTTGTATGCATGTAAAATATACTTCTTGTAGAGAATATCCTTTAGGACAATTTTATTTTATTTTATTTTTATAGTAACCTCCATACTTCATGTTTGACATATTTTAAGGGCACACTGAGTCTTCTGTGTTCTTGCATTCACAGCCTATTACTTGGTTTGTGGACATTGCAATAAAGCTCATCTCTGCTTGTCTCATCAGTTTATATTCTATCACTGATCAAGGAACTTTTTTTATTTTTTATTTGTGCACAAAGTAGCCTTGCCTTATGCAGATTGAAATGCATTGTGTTCATTGGCAGGATCATATTAAATTCTTAACCTGAATGTTGATAAATATCTCCACTAACCTGAAGTAAATTTCGTGTTTTTTTTTCAAAATATTTTATTTATTTGAAAGGCAGAATTAGAGAGAGAGGGTGGGATTGGGGGCGGGGGAAGAGAGAAAGAAAATTAGGAGAGAAATAAACACCTTCCATCTACTTATAAACTGTCCAAATAGCTAAGGCTGGGCCAGCCCAAGTCAGGATCCTGTAACGCTCTAGCTCTTCAGCATGGGAGGTAGGGGCCCACATATTTGGAACATCTGCTTCAGTAGATATATTAGCAGGGAGTTTCATCAGAACTGGAGCAACCCGGAATCTATCCGGATTCATATGGGATACCAGTGTCACAAGCATTAGCTTAACACTGAGCCACATGAATGGCCCCTTACCAAGGATACTGCTGAATTTGAAATAACTTGCATGACACTTCTTGGCTTATTTCCTACAGACAAAATTTTGTCTAAAAGGAGACTTATTCTAAATGACCCTCCAAATGGTAACTGGACATGATAGGCCACAGTTTCTCAATGAATTGATAATGTTGTATGAGGTAAACAATGTAAAACTTTGTTGGAGTCAAAAGGGGACTCAGTGTCTCTTCCATGTATATGTCATTTCATTTATTCATAGAACAGTAATCTCATAATTTCATAAATGGCTGATATAAGCATTAATGACTTCATTATCAAGTAGTTGATTATGTCATTATATCCTTGAAGCAAATTGGAGCTCAGCCAAAAGATGGAATTTCTGAGGATTATAAGGACTATATGTTCTTTATGAAAGTGTTTCTGATGCCTCACCAAAATCAAGGGGTTAGTTTACCAAATCTTCTGTAGTCCTAAATGTGAGAAAATCCTCTGTGCATTCCATACAAATTCCACATTGAGCTCACCAGCCATATTCCCATGAGTCCTCATTGTCCAGTATCTTTCTCATTTCTTCATTTCCTAAAGAGGGCACTGGCGAGGGTGGCTATGTTCCAGCTAGCGGTGAAGCTATGTGGTAGACATCAAACTCAGTCATGCCATTTCTGGGAATTTATCCAATGAAAAGAAATCGGCACATGAAAGTTTATGACTAAGTGGCACAAACTAAACAGAATCATTCAGGGACCTATCTTGCTTTGAATTTTGTGTGCTCCAATATCATCTTCATCTACACAGTCACAATCAAGACAGCACCATTCTCAGATCCAATCTACAGATTATAAAAAATGTAAGTATGGAACTTTTTTGTAAGATGGTGACCTAGATGTTGTGCCAATAATTTCTGAAAAAGTAATTGGATAGTGCATAGTTACATGGCCAAAGCCAGGTACAAGGAGAGTGGAAAAATATAATCTTTAGCTGTTTAATCACCAAATTAGTAAGAAAGAGCTCGGAACAAGATGGTAGCAAAGTAAGAAGTTCTAGCAACCCTCTCCCCACAGGAATGCTGATTTGAACAGCCATTCAGAACTCACTTGGTACTCAGTTCCAGGCCGGTAAAACTCAATATCAAGCAGACCTTAACAGTGCCTGTTCCCAGTGCAGTGCCTGCAGTCATAGCCTCTGAGCCTGTTTCAAGATCAATTGTAATTCAAGATCAATTGTAATTGATCAGTTTTATAGGCCCAATCAGCATTGCCAGTGGCTGCTGGGGCAGTATCAGAAGCTAAGGTTCGCTCTGCGGAAGACATGTCTTAGCAGGCTGGTCTTTCATCCCATCTGTAGGATGCCCTGTTCTCAGTGACCTCTGGGCTCTGGATGTGATCTAGCATAATAGCATTGGTCAACACAGGAAAACAGTGTGTACCTGAGTCCAAGAAAAAGGACTTTAAATATAATTTCCCTGTTCATTTTGAATAACTCACCTCCTACTGGCTTGGGACAAATCTGAGCCGAGGGAATATTGTAATATTGAAACAGTGAAAAAGAAAATAAATAACAGCTAATCTGAGACAAACCTCAACTAGGTTGCTATAGAGTGCTGAAAAAGCAAAAAATTATACAGGCTCAGGGAAAACTAACAGATTGCTTAGATTGAGAGCCATAATAAAGCCAGATTATTATGACTAATCCATCAAAGTACAAACAATACCATTACCAATAAGCATCAAAAACTTCCAAGAATCATGAATTTATTTAGTGAGCAAAATCAGGTGCCAGAAACTAACCATCTAAGTGTTGCAATTTTAATGTGCTTACATAAAGCTTTCAAAATGCCTATTTTAAGTAAACAGTGTATTTCAAAATAATGCAAAAATAATTGAATATGCTAAAAGACTTGATAGAGAGACATAAGTAATTTTTTTTAAAAAGTCAAACACAAATGTTTTAACTAAGGGCTACACAAAGCAAATTAAAAATGCAATGAAAGGCATCAGTAATAGAGTAGATCAAATAAAAGAATCAATGAGCTCAAAAGCAGTCTACTTGAAAACATTCAAAATGAAAATACAAGGAAAAAGAAAGCCAGATAATTGAAGAAAAAAAAATCATGGGGACTTGGAGACAGCATGAAGAGCAAATATATGAGTTATTGGGATTCAGAAGTGACTTGTGAATGATAAAGTTGAACTCATTTTCTTTCATTGTTTCCAAATTTTCTATTTCTTCTTCCTATGTTGGGGAGAAGTGGGCAGATAGGGGAAGGAGCCAAACCCAGCCTCCCAATTTCCCCAGCACCCAGTGTTGGGGAACACCTACTCTATATAAACTTAGGGTCCTCAGTGTGATGCATGCTTCGAGGATTCTGCTGAAGTAGTTTCACTAATTTTGAAATGCTATCAATCTCTCTAATCCAAGGGTAAGGAACCCCATCCAAGGTTCATTGGCTGACATAGTCAACCTTACAGCTCCTATTTGCATAGATATTTGCTGTTATTATTTGGCTGGGCTAGTTTTCCAATTTGTTCTGTCTTCCATTGCTAGGGTAACAGATGTCCTCTGCGGGCCCCAGTGTGCTGCCATATCATCTGGGCCAGCCATCAACTGCTCAATCTTTTCCACTGAGGAGGCCCAGCTCTGACACATAAACTCCATGGTCAGAGCAGTGATCCTGGATATGAGACTCCAGGCCCTGACAACCTTCTAATGCCATCACCAAACCCCTGAAAGCCCACACAAGAAGTCCTGCAATTACCTGGGCAGCCAGTGAGCTTCCCCTGTTGTCTTTGGTGCTCTGGGCTACCCGACCTGGGCCCCGCAGACCCTCAACACCCGGGGCTCATGGACCTGGCACCTACTGTGGGACCAAGGACATGAGCCAGGCAATCTGGTTTTGCTGGACCTCCTGTGCTTGGGGCTCTTGAACCTGGCACCCAATGAAGAGGCAGGCTCAAGGATCCGAACCAGGTGACCTAGACCCTGCCAGACCGCCCGACCCTGAGCTTAAGGACCAGGCACTCACTGCATCCAGGCTGGCATGGCTTTCCTCACCTCAACATCCCAAATGTGAACTGGTTGGTATTGTGGCCTGACCCAGCCTGCCCTGCAACCCATCCTGGTTCTCAGATCTGCCAGTGGATGTAATGAACTGGCCCAGGCTAGGATGCTCACAGACGACCCAACTGTGTGCCAGCTGATACTATAATCTAGCCTGGTCTGCATTTCTCCTTGTTTTGGTTCTTGTGCTCATTTGCAAGAAATACGTCCTGATAAAGGAGTTCCCCAAGTTCCTCTATCAGGTCTCCTTCCATTTGGAGATCTTGCGTACACCAGCAGGTCCTTGGCTAAAGTTGATTTAGTCTACCTCTTGTACTGCAAACGGTGTCCTTGTGCAACTGGCCATGTCCACTTCGGTTCTTACTGTTGGATGCAATAGCCCAACCATACATGGTCCATGCCCAGACACAGCTCTCATGTAGTTCAGTGGGAGCCAAGACCTAGCCTAGCTTGTTCTACACCCATCCTGGCTCTCACAACCCAGACCCAGTCCCCACCCATGCTGAGGGACATTGCAACCATATTCAGCCCAGATTGTTGACTCCACTCAAGCTCTCACAGTCAGCATTGCAAACTAGAACCCAGCCAGGGCATTCGCTTGGTTCCCCAACTAGGACTATTCCCAGCCACAGACGTTGTATGTGCCAGTGGAGATTGCAGTTCCATAAGGGTGAGACTCATCGGTGGGTACTGTGATGTAGCCCTGCTAGGTAGGCCCCTAGAGCTAGCTTAGTATGCACTGGTGGGTGGTGTTTGGTGGTGGTCTATGCTAAGTACTCCAGCTCAGTTCTCTCACATGTGCTAATGCTTTGGTCTGGCCCTTAATGGTCCTCTCTGTCCCCTCGCCAAAGCACTTGGTCTCAGCCCCCTCGTTTTCCTACAAGTACAGTGGCCTGTCAATGATATTCCCTCTGTACTTCTTGCTCAACTGAGTATGAGCCCTTGGGTCCTCACATGCACCCACCCCAAGCTGCCAGAGAAAGCTGCCAAGTGGCTCAAGGGCTTGGCCCAGAGCCTTTGGTGCCTATGCTACCTAGCCCGAGCCCTCACAGGGTTCCCCGACCTGCAAGGCTGAGCCATCCAGCCAGCCTTGCACATGGGGGCCAAGAAGGGCCTAGGCACTCCACACAAGCCCCCTCCAAGTTCCCCTACCCTGGGGCTGAGCTGCCTGGCCAGCCTCATCATGCTTGATGGCCAAAAAAGTCTTAGGGGATCCATTCAATCCTCAACCAGGCTCTTCCTTCCAGGGGCTGAGCTGCCTGGACAGCCTTGTTCCAATGGGGGTCAAGAAAGAACTAGACACTCCACCCAAGCCCCTGCCAAGCTCCTCCTCCTGTGAGGCTTAGCTACCCACCCAGCCTCACTTGCATGTGGACCAGAACTCATTTTGAATTAGATGACTGTAGAATACGTCAGAGCACACAGTCAGCTAGAACTACCCAGGTATAGGCTGGTCAAAGGACATCAATTAAATTTAAACTAGCCAAGTTTACTGAAAGGCAAATTATAGTCAAGATTTACAACATTAAATATAAAGAGAAATTTCAGAGCTGCAGGAGAAAAACATACAACACTTAGAGAGATCCCAATTAACCTGATTTCAGACTTATTTGAAGAAACTTCACAAGCTAGGAGAAAGTGGGATGAGATTTTCATAGTATTAAAAGGAGAAAGCAAATTTCCAACTGCAAAAATTGTACCCAGAAAAGCTATCTTTTCAATATGAGGGAAAGATAAAACATATTTCCAGACACCACATATCACCACCAGAACTGTCTTTCAAGAAATAATAAAGGGAGTTGTTCAAACTGAAATAAGAAAACTCACAAGAAAAAAACATTAGAAAAGAACTCACTGGTAAGAGTAACTATGCAAATATCTAATAATTATATGCTGTAAGCCAAGTGGATAAGCCATTCATAACTTTAGTGTGTAGACTAAAGAATAATAGAATTAAAAATAGCAACTATAGTGAAATGCTGAGACGGAGTATAGGAACAGGTAAATAAAATGTAAATTCAAAATATGGACTACAAATGTAGTATTTTTAGAAAAGACATATTATCAAGAAGGAAACTTTAAAAAAAATAAGAAATTAAATTCTACCTTAGGTACACTAGACCTAACAGAAACCTACAGAATATTCCAGCCAACACCTGAGTGGGGGAAAAACATTTTTGTATGATCAGCACACTGGAAAATTCTCTAGGAGAGATCACATGGCAGGTCACTAAAAATCCTCAATGAAGTGAAAAATCATTTAAATCAGAACAAATTTTTCTTCTGAACACAGTACAGTAACAACAATATTGAAAACTTTGTAAATGACATTTTTAAAATGAGATTCAAAAAGTGTTTAGTAAAGGAATAAAAGGCATTGTTAGAGATTATTATTAGCAATTTTATTATAACAAAATTAATACCCTAGACACAATGGACAAATTCCTGGGTACAAACATTTTGCCAAGATTTAATCATTAAGTGATAAAGTAGTCAGCATACCCATAATGAGTAGTGATATTGAATCAATAATGCAAGGTTTTCCATCAAAGCAAACCAGGTGGATTCACTTTTGAATAGTGAAAATATTTAAAGAAGACATTAACAACCTTTCACAAAAATTATTTGAAAAACTTCAGTGATAAAGTTCACCACCCTTCATTCTATGAGACAAGCATTTCCTTGAAAACAGAACAAGACAAAGTCATAAGAGTAAAGGAAAGATGTAGGCCAATATTCTCACTGAACATAGATGCAGAAATCAACAACAACAAATTGATTTCAAAAGTACATTAAAAATATTGTTCATCATGGCAACTGGTATTTATCCCAAGAATGCAAGGATGATTTTACATATAAAAACAATCAATAAATCACATCAAATGAAGAAGGAGCAAGAATCAAGTGGAGGTACCAATGTAGTGGCTCAACAAGCTAATTTTCCACCTGCCAGCACCAGCATCCCTTATGAGCGTCTGTTCCTCTTTCTTTATTACTATTATTGTAATTATTTTCTATAGTATAGTTTTGCAGGAATAAGATTACCCCCTCCTTCCCTTTTTTATCTCCTCCCAGCATAGTCCTTTAGTAACACTTACAAATTTAACATTCTGCTATTTAAGTGCATGATGGCACTGTAGGTATAGTCAAATGTAGACACTGTTTTACTTGGAGTCCTCCTTTTATTTGGAAATGTAGATGCATAATGCAACATATATATTCAGTTTCCAGTGTGGTAGTCTCCATTGTATAGTTCATCTAAGAGAATACACTTGGTTAACCTATATATCTGTTTGTATTTTGCCTAAAAGTTGTCTTATATCAGAGAGAATATAATATTTGTTCTTGTGGGACTGACTTATTTCACTGAACCTAATAGTCTGCATATTTATGAGCAAATGACATGACTAGGTGATTTTCAAAAGATGGATTCCAAATTACTATAACACACATGGGAAACTGCTCAGTATCCTTACCCAACAGAGAAATACAAATAAACCCTTAATGAGGTTTACCTCTTCCCCAGTTAAGATGACAATCATTAAAAATCCAAAACTAATAAATACTGGTGAGGATTTGAGGGCTAAGGTACCTAATCCAATCTTGGTGGGAATGTAAACTAGTACCACGGTTATAGAAAAGAGTATGAGAAGTCCTCAGATATTAAAAAGTAGGTCTACCAAGCCCAGCACAATGACTCAATGGCTAAATCCTCACCTTGCATGTGCTGTTAGCCCAGCTGAGACCCAGAAGAGGTTTCTGGCCTTTCTAAATAAATAGGTAAATAAATAAATAAGTAAATTTAAAGAAAAAATAGATCTACCATATAACTGAGCAAGCCCACTGCTGAAAATTTACATAAATTAAATGAAATCAGCCTATGAGAGGACTTTTGCAACCCCACAATCCAATTTTTAAATGAGCAGTAAATTTCAAGACATCCATTAAAGGAAAATGTGCAAATGGCTAACATACACATGACAAAAAGAAAATTCTCAACATCACTATTTGTAAGGCAAATGCAAATAAAAACCACATGGCAATAACATCTCACTCCAGTATGACTAGTTATAACTAAAAAAGACAAAAAACAGATATTGATGCGATTATACATTTATACCCGTTGCTGTAGGTGGGGATGTAAATTAATACATCCATTTTGTAAAACTGTATGAAGGTCAATGGAAAAAAACTGAAATAAAACTGCCACATATGTGATCCTGCATCCTACTCCGGGATATATATCCATGAAAAATGAAATCAGCCAAAGAGGCATTTGCTCTCCATATTTATTGTAATACTATTAATCAAAACCAAGTCATTGAAATGATCTGAATGTTCATCAAGTTATAAAACAACAGAGAAAATGTGTTACAAACACACATTGGGAGGCTATTCATCCATCAAGAGGAGATGGAATCTTTTCATTTTCAACACCATATATACACCAAGAGGTCATTGTGTTAAGTAAAATAATTAAGCACAGAAAAACAAATATTGCATGATTTACCCAGATATAGAGTATAAGATAAAAGGTGATCTCAGAGAACTTAAAAGTATAAGAAGAATTACTGGAAACTGGAGAGGGAAAGGAACACACACACTAAGGGAAAGGTTGGTTAAGGCACCTTAATTTTCATTCAAATAAGACTAACAAGTTCTGCAGTTCTATTGCACAATAGAGTGACAATGGATAACTTCATTATGTATTTCTCTTTTAAAAAAACTGTTAAGATGAAATTTTGGATGTATTTACTGTAAATAAATGTTAAATACTTGAGGAGGTAGATATATTCACCCTGTTGAACACTGCAAAATATGAACATATAAAAATATCACATAGCATCCCATAAAATGTGCAATGTTTTATATGTATCTTAAAACATCTAAATTTAAGTAAGTCCTGGGCTAGCATTATGACTCCCAGTATTAAACTGTTATTTTTGATGCTGGCATGTCCATATTGAAGCACTAATTTAAGTACATGGCTACTATGCTTCTCAATCCAGCTTCTTGCTTATGTGCTTGGGATGCCAGGGGAAGATGACCAAGTACTTGGGGTTGTGCACCCAGGCAGGAATCCAGCATGGAGTTCCTGGATTTTGGTTTTGATCTGGCCTAGCTTGGGTTGTAGTGGTCATTTGGGAAATGAAACAGTAAATGGAACATTTTTCTCTTTCTGTTTCTCCCTCTTTTTCTGCCTATCTCTCTGCTTTTTAACGATTGTATCAGTCAATATCAATAAGTCTTTTTTTTTTTTTTTGGAGTTAATTGACATGGTATTGAGTGACCAATATGTTAAAACAATGCAAGTTCTTAACCACATCCTGTGACTACTTCATTGACATTTCTGTTTTAGTTTATACACAACCGGCTGCTATACACCTTAAAATGGCTATAGGGTACTATTCAGCTGTCTTCTGTCTAAATGATCATTTTAGTGTTTAACAGTTTATAGTGTTGAAGCATAATTTTTACTGAACTTGGCAGATTTTAGGATGGCCTAAACTGTCTTGTAAATCTAACAAAGCATATGTCAACAGTTGAGGTGCAGAACAGTTTTAGGAGGGGTGTGCAGAGAAATCTTCAATGCCTTAGTGAGGAGTAATTTATCTTTGTGTCCTACCTCGTAAGGTATATGTGAGTCCCCGCTGGCCATTTCCAGTCTGGTTCTAAGCTTTTCTTGTTGTTCTCTATCTGTCTACTCTAACTTAACTTGGGGGGGAGGGGCTCCGGGGCAACCCTGCTGGTCATTGCAAGAGAGGGTGGGGATCCAAAGTTGGATCTAAGTAAGGACCAGAGAAAGCTCCCCTCTTGAGTCCCGAAGGGAGTTTACTGTTCTTCTGTTTCTGAGGTCTGCTCAGGGCTCCCAGCTATTGTTCTGATGACATTAGATCCTTTATGGAAGGATCTGGGCATTTTCCATCCCACGTGGGAGACCCAAGAGGGAGTGGATGACCTCAGAGTTCTTGGCCTTCAAGGGCAGTCCAATTCCCTGTGGTCCCCTTGGCAGTTGGGATATAGCTGTTGGTGCCCATACTGATAGTCCTTGGTGAGGATCCGGGAGTCACCAGGGTTGGGATACAAGCCTCCTCCTGTCCGCCTGCTCCACTCTGGGGTTCCCCTTGCTCTGTGCATTTGACTCTGTTAAGAGGTTGTCAGGATCACTCTTGATTCCCCCAATCAATAAATCTTTAAAACGAAATTAATAAGAGAAAGAGCATGAATATTGGAGAATAGTCTATTCTGCTCCATATTTTAATAAACAATGATTGCATCTGACCATTTCCTAAGTTGCTTATTAGTTAACTTGCTTCTTTGATTCAGTAATATTTCTGGAGAATTCTTTAGTTCAAAAGATATTATTAGCTTCATATTCATTTCTAGCTTAATTCTGCAGCGACTCAATAATTATTTACTTTCTTGTCTCTGCATTTATGATTAAAAACTCTAACTCTTATCTGTTATTATAAGTGTTTCATATATTTTTGAAAATAAATACCAAAGTATTTTTAGTGCTGAAATAAAATATGTCATCATAACATTCATAATTGTACTTATAACTTCGATTTCTCAATGTAGTTTTACTTTGTGTTTACTGATCCTTAAACGATAGTTACATTAGTTTCTTTGAGTAATTATATATCTCTAGAAATTCTTATTTATATTTCTATTCTATTTCATGTGAGCATAAAATTATGTAACTCTTGAACCTGGCATAATAGCTCCCTCCATAGGCTAATCCTGTCACTTCAAAAGCCAAGATCCCATATGAGCGCCAGTTCATGCCTCAGCGGCTGCTCTTCCCTTCCAGTTCTCTGCCTGTGGCCTGGGAGAGCAATAGAAGATGTCCCAAAACCTTGGGACCCTGAACCCATGTGGGAGACTCAGAAGTAGTTCCTGCTCCTGATATTGGATCAACTCAACTTTGACTGCTGTGGCCAAGTGGGAAGTGAACCAGCAGACAAAAGATCTATTTAATCTATTTATCTGTCTCTCCTCTCTGTAAAAAAAAAAAAAAAAAAATCTGCCATTCCAATAAGAATAATAAATAAATCTTCTTAAAAAAAGAAAAGAAATTATTTTGAGAGATAATCTTCCAAGGAATACATCTATATTGTTTCCTTTTTGAGCACTCACAGAAACAGATCAGGGAAAAAATATGGTATTTGTCTTGTTAGGATTGGTTTATATAACTAGGCATAATGATTTCCAGTTGCATATGTTTAGTAGTAAAAGACAAAATTTTGTTCTTTTTTTATAAAGGGATAGTATTTCTTGGTATGTCCGTATGTATATATGTATGTATTCATGTGTATTTATATTTGTATATATGCACACATACAAGGAATGATATATATGTATATGTACGTGTATACACACACTTCATATTTTTATCAATTTATGCTATATATTTATCAGCTGATGGGCATCAGGGTCGATTCTGTATCTTAGCTATTGGGGATTGAGCTGCAATAGACATGGGGATATGCATGACTCTTTCATGTGCTTATGTTATTTTGTTTGGGTGAATTCTCAGCAATGGGCTGGCTGGGTAATATGGCAGACCTATTTTCAGGTCTTGAGCACTCTCTAGGTTTTCTTCCATAATGACAGCACTAGCTAACATTCCCACCAAGAATAGATTAGGTATCCTTTCACCACATCTTCACCAGCACTTACCACTTTTTGATTTTTTTGGAGAATAACCTTAGAATGAAATCTCACCATAGCTTTTATTTGGGTTTCACTACTACCTAGTGATCCTGAGAATTTTTCATGTGTCTTAGGGCAATTTAAATTTCATAATTGGAAGCAATTGCCTATTAGTGTTCTTGACCCTTTTCTTAACTGGATTGTTTTATTTGTTGTTGTTGAGCTTCTTGAGCTCTTTATAGTTCCTGGATATTCATCCTGTATCAGTTGCATAGTTTGCTACTCACGCTTGCTGTTTCCCTGACCTGAACTACCTTCCAATGTGGCCCTACATGACCAATGACTCTTTTGGAGCTGAGTGTGACAGAGTCTTTTATTTACCCAGCTCTGTTTGTGCCATGTCCTCTCGACAACACTCATTAAGTCTGATGAAACTCACTCCCTTTCTCCTTCTTTATTTCAATATGACATCACCAATGTGATTATCAAGGAAAAAGTAAAACATGATAATTCAGGCAACTTCATGCTTTCTTTTTTTAAGAATACCTCTTACTAGGTAGGAACAACTCTAATTCTTTGAAATAATTTATGTATGGCTGTGCAAACAGTTTGATACACAGCAAGGCTCATTTGTTCCAGCTTGCATTGATTTTAGGGATTGCTTTGCTTTTCAAAAATTAAATTTCCTTTTTGAATTATGCAAAAACAATTACATAGTTTCAAAATTAAATGCTAAATATATTAAGAGAATTCTAACTTTGACAATTTTACCTAATCCTGCTCCCTTCCTCTTTTTCCCTATAGGTTACCACTTTTATTAGTCTTTCAGCCCAGTTTTCACAAAAAGCATGTATTCACATTCCCACTACCAAATATTTTCTTTCACTAAAAGTAGAATGTTAGGTGTAATCATATACTTCTTACTTTCATAATACCTCCTGAAGATATTCCATTATACATCATCATTTTTAAGAAGTTGTTTTATTTATTTGAAAGGCAGAATGATAGAGGGTGAGAGGGAGAGATTTTCTATTTGCTGGTTAAAAAGGACCATGTTTATCATGGCTGGGCCAGGCCAGTCAGGAGGCTGGCAGTCCATCTAAGTCTCTCCTGTATCTGGCAGGCCTAAGAACTCAGGAGATCCACTTTCCCAGGCTTATTGTCATGGAGATGGATTGGGCGTAGAGCAGCTGGGTCTTGAACTGGTGGTTCTTTATAGAATGCTGCAACTGCAGCTGGAGGCAGGTGGAGACCAGACAGTACTGGTCTCTGTGTCTCTTAACTTTTTTATATAAAAATAAATCTCATTTAGAATAGTTTTAGATTAACAGAGAAATTTCAAAGGTGGCACAGAGAATGCTCAATGCTCCTCCATTTTGTAGAGCTGACAATAACACAGGTGTATCCAAGTATTGTTATCTTGTTCCCTGTCAATGAAGGACTCTAGATTCTGTGAAACATATTCTCCTTTCAACGTCCTGTGTTTCAGAAAAAAGCAAAACGGCAAAACAGCGATATGATCATCAAAGATAAAGTAGGCTAACATATTTTAAGAATCTCCTAATAGTAATATATTGCATTCATATAGTGTATGTGTTTCAATAATTGGAATTGTACTGATACTATTATAATTGAAAATACTCCTTTTAAAAATATATGGCTTTCTTATATAATTATTTGATAAAGCATAAGAGAAATATGTATACAGACAGACATATTTCCTAACTACCTGTTCACTCTAAAAATGCCTACAACATCCCACACTGGAACAGGTTAAATCCAGGAACTCTATTCGGCTCTCCCATGTGGTTGACAGGGACCTACGTACTTGAACCAGATATCATCTGCTCCCTCCTAGGGTTCATATTATCAGCCAGTACTGGGCGCAGAACTTGAACCCTGGTACTGTAATGTGGAATAAGAACATCCCAACTGTTCTGTTAAGTGCTGCATCAAACAGTTATCCCTCTCATGTGCTTTTTATTTTCTAGGTCCAGTCTAAGCACTTATTAGCATTAGCTGCGTGTTGTTTTTTTTTTTAACAACTCTCTTTCCTATTATGGTTCTTTAGATTTTATCTTTTTTAACCTTGGTCATTTTGAGGGTGTTAGTCTTTTATAGACTGTCTTCTATTGAAATTCTAAGCTGTCAGTTCTGCTGCTCTGCTGAGGTGGGCTTCGGTCTGTGTACTGCTGAGTTGGGCTCTCTGCCAGATGCTGCATGTGTCAGCCACTGGTGATGCTCGCTGGAGAATAAGACTGCTCACTGCTGGAACAGAATGTGGAACTCCACTGGTCATTGGAGTAGATTCAGAAGCTCTGTCTACAGCACTGTGTTGGGAAAGGGACCATTAGAATCTGCTCAATTTTAGATTTGTATCACCCTGGCCCTGAGTTGCAAAATAGTCCCATGATTCCTTACTGTCTGTGCAAGGTTGTAGCAAGGGTGATGGTGGCAGCTCCTCAGTTCCTCTAGCAAGTCGAGGTGAGTCACATGTGGGTCTCCCAGCCACTCAGCCATATGCAGTCTTAGGTGTACACAGCAGACCTATGAGAATCTGGTGGTGATACATATCAAAACAGTTTGTCTCCTTAGGGTGCAGGTTTTCATCTGAAGTCAAAGTAAGTCCAAAGACTGTCCAGAGGTGCTGGCCTGAGGATGAAAGCTATTAGGATCTGCCCAGTGTTGGCCTTTACATGCCCAGGACTAATTCTCATACAGTCCCTTGATCACTTGCCCTCTGATCAAAATTAGCAGACGGTGATTGTTGCAGGCTCTGGTTTCTCAGATTGGTGTCTCGTTGGTGCCAACAAGGTCCCATAGTCCCTGAGCCTCACAAAATTCAGGGGATACCCTCCAGGATTTGGAAAGGAGAGTAACAACCTCCAAAATGAGCCTGATCTATTGGATCTAAAGTTGTCCTGATGCCAGGCTAGTCTAGAGGTTCAGTCTGTAAGCATCAGCTAGGGTGGTGGAGAGCTTTGGATTTTATTAGGTGCTGTCTTTCAGCTCCAAAACATAATCCTAAATTCTCTCTCCTAGCCTGTGTGCATGGCTAGGGTATTCCTTCTGCCAGAAGCGAGGGGAGGAATGGCAATGACAACTTAGTCCAAATGAATTTTTCCACATTTGGCTCAAAGCTAGGATTCAGTTTGCTCTCCTTCTCCCCAGTGAGCAGCATTTGTCCCTGCCGCACTACTTGGCACTGGGGTCAGGTTAACCCTGGCCATTCTGTCCTTCTGTTCTTCTTCAATGTGGTTTGTGTTACAGTTGCAGCAAGAGAAGGCACGCTGGTCTCTCACATGGCTTCATAGGCTCCTAGGAAGAGGACATAGTATATATAAAGCTATTAACACTGGGACCTCTACAAGGACAGGCTTGTCAGAATCTCTTTCTCAGCCATTCATTCTGAGCTCTATCTCGGGATTTGTCTAATGCTTTTCTTCTGGTTCAACTGGGTTAATGTATATTCAGTTGCATCTTCACAGTGGTAAAGTGCATTTATGATGCTATGTGGAAGATAGATACTTACTGAGAATGTAATATTGCTTATGCTATACTCAATCACCTGGCTGAATTGAATTTTGACTGATTTCTACACAGTAAAGTTGCTTGTTTCTTTGCACTCTTGTCTCTGAATTGTTTGTAAGGAAAACACATAAGTCCAATTCAACCTTAGAGAAAGGCATATTCCACTTTCTTGGGATGGCGTATCAATACATATTATTTGAAGTTCTTTTGCATAGGGAATTTGTCTGTTCTTTCCAGTTTATATGTAATTTATTTGTTTATTGAGATTTGTGGGGTAGTGTATATTTTATATTTTCGGTTATAATTTGACACTGTCACTTTCCAGATTTTTATGTATTGTTTTATCTTTTACTGAAAAGGCAGAAAGTGAAACAGATGTAGGAAAAAAGAGATTTTCCATTTCCCAATTAATTCTCCAAATGCCAGCAGCAGTCATGGCTGAGCCAATAGAAAACTAGGTGCCAAGACTCCATTTAGTCTCCATTTGAGTCAAAAATCCAAGAACTAGAGCCATCATCTAGTGCCTTCCAACATATACACTAGAAGAAAGCTAGATTGTAACTGAATGAGGTGGACCTTGAACCATACTCTCCAGTCTGAGACACAAGTTTCTCAGGTGGTGAGAAATTTCTCAAACATTTTGCCACGTGTTTGTCTTTGATCATGTGTTTGCTTATATTGTTGTAGATCTGGCCACTTGGGTTTCATTCATTTTGTTTAGATTTTGTTTGTTTTTTCTACCACTCATTTTTTTAGCACAAGACAAAGTTTCATTTTATTTCTTTTTTCCTGCCCTAGTCAGAATCAACCATGTATACAAAGTTCTGTGGTACCTTTTCCTGGAAAATGGCATTAGAAAATAAGATATAGGTATGAAATGTGTATATTGTGTATCTTGGTCCTCTCAGGTGAATGAGACAGGAAGTATATATGGCTTGCTAGCATATTTATCTGTGTTTATCAAAAACACTTCTAAATGAAATCATCATAAATACTTCAAATTTTTTTCCAACTAAATTACCACTAGGCTCATTCCAATTTTTTCTAAAGGTTACTAAAGTTCACATTTTAATGAAAAACCTGTTACCCCAAAGAAATCAACTTTTTTGAACAAGAAAAATAATTTTATGAGCATTTTTGGAAAGATTTATTTTTCCGAAAAGCAGATATAAAAGGAAAATTAAAAAAAAGATTTATTTTTCCAAAAAACAAATAAAAAAGGGAGAGGATGAGGAGAGAGAAAGTGAGAGGGATGGACTTAGAGAGAGAGAGAGAGATTGATTCTATCTCCTAATCTATTCCCCTTCCTTCTGGTTCTTAGGCTATGGTGCTGCCTTTCTGTGCACATTAGCAGGAAGCTGGATCTGATGCACAGGGGCTTGGATTCAAAACCAGACTGTGATATGGGACATTGGTCTTGGGTCTTGATCCACAAGTCAACCCCACCCACATACACTCAAACCTGTTATTGTTTGCTGTTTGTTACTTAGTTGATAGATTGTAATTATTTATACATAAATGTTTTTGTCAATTTGTATTCTCTGCTGGGATCCCCTTATCACTTGGCTCCTAAATTTTTTTCTAACTCCTAATCTTTTTTGAAAGATATGTTTGAAAGAGAAAGAAAAAGGTAGAGTGGTGGGGAAGAAGGGAATCAAAGGAGAGGAAAGGAAGGAGAGAAAGGAATAAGAAGGAAAACAAAGGAGAGAAAGAGAGGAAGAAAGAAGGAGAGGAAGGGAGAGGAGAAGGAGGAGAGAAAGATAATATCTCCCATCCATTGGTTCATTCCTCCATGACCAGAACAGCTGGATCTGGGCCAGGCTGAAGCCAGAAATCAGAAATTCCATTATGGTCTCCCAGTGGTCAAATCTGAAGTATTTGAGTCATCTTCTGCTGCCTTTCCAGGTGCAGTATCACAAAGCTAGATTGGAAGCCAAGATCCAAACCAGCAGTGTGATGTTGGATAGCAACATCACAACTGATGCCTCAACTAATGCCACTCCCATGATTTTCCTGTTGATTTGGTCATATTAAGGCTCATTCTGTGCTGTAAAGTTCTATGGGATCTAATCTACGATAATGTCATGGATCAATTAGTATAATATAAAAAATATTATTTCACTTCTATAAAAATATGTATGGCCCAGCACAGAAGCTGGCTAAAGTCCTCACCTTGAACGCCGCCAGAGTCTCATATGGTCACCAGTTCTAGTCCTGGCCGCTGTGCTTCCCATCCAGCTCCCTGCTTGTGGCCTGGGAAAGCAGCGGAGGATGGCCCAAAGCCTTTGGACCCTGCACCCATGTGGCAGACCCAGAAAAGGATCCTGGCTCCTGGCTTCGGATTGGCTCATCCATGGCTTTTGTGGCCACTTGGGGAATGAACCAGCAAATGAAAGATCTTCCTCTCTGTCTCTCTTCCTCTCTGTATATTTGACTTTTCGATAAAAATAAATAAATCTTTTAAAAAATGTATGTCACACATAACTGATCCTCCAAATTCCTCACACTGATTTAGTCTGATTTTGCCTTTTGAAAAATATTGTACAATTGAAATCTTAAGCATAAGGCCTTTCAGACTTGCCTTTCACTGAGTAATATGTATTCAATGTTTATTTATGTTGCTGCATGAATCAGCAGTTTATTTTTTAAATATTTGAGCATTGTCCTAGTGTATAGATGCCTACTATGCACTAATATATACATATTCCTATTAAAAGTAATATAGATTGCTTCTGGTGTGGGTAGTTATAAATAGACTGTTAAACACATACATGTACAAATGGTTGTATAAACATATTTACAGTTCAATCTGATAAAATTTTAGGAGTATCAGAGCATTGCATAATTTGGGCACTTGTACAAGAATTTAATAGTACAGTGCTGTGAAATGTTAATCCCAAAACAATCATTCAGTGTTAAGCTGTTATTTTAAAAAAGATTTTTTTTTTAGTAGATAGGCAGATTTTCTTTTTTTTTTTACAGGGAGGAGAGACACAGAGAAAAAAAATCTTCCATCTGCTGCTTCACTTTGCAAGTAGCCGCAACAGCAAGAGATGAGCCAATTTAAAGCTAAAAGCAAGGAGCTTCTTCAGGTCTCCCACATGGGTGCAGAGTCCCAAGGGAAGTGGAGCAGCTGGAACATGAACCAACTCCCACAGGAGATCCCGGTGTTTGAAAGATGAGGATTTAGCCACTGAGCCATCCAGCTGGGCCTTAAACTCATTTTTTTAATCTTGCCTATTTTCGTGTGCCACTCATATGATTGTTGATGTGGGACATGCACATTTAGCCAATGGCAAAAGTTAAATTTTTTTTGTGGATGTTTTGCTTATTATAGTAAAATATTTATCGCAATTTCTTGGCTTATGAACATTGTTGCTTGTTGCTAGAAAACTCTTTAGTGTTGGAGATTTTCTCCTAAATAATGAGTTGCACTTTAAGTTTTAAAATCTGTTGTGAGATAATTGGCACAGGGCTGTACAGTGGCTTTGGTTTGTTAGAAAGCCTTACTTTTTATACTTAAATTTTTTTTTTTCTTGTAAAAGCCAATTTATCCAGAATGCCATTTTCTTTCATGCATTTGCAACTTTGTGTTTATATTAACAGAAAACCTTATTAATCCAATATTGGCTTATTTAGGATAGCAAAAGGACTGCTAGTCCCCAGATATCTAGATGCTCCGTTATTTTAATAAAAAATTTAGATAATCTCAGTAAGTTAATTGCAATTCTGATTTTGTTCCCTTCTCTGCTCCCCTGTGTTAAGAATTAATAAGATTTTTTTTTACTGCATTATGTTAGCATTTTCCTGATACTAAAATTAAGCTTATAGAGTTGTCGTTTCTAGGGTAATTCTTTTTCACTTTTTAAAATGATGGTAGTCCAATGATTTTATTCATTTTTCTACTCACCCTCCAAAATGCCTTAGTATTGTTAGCAATATCATGTGTAGAATTTGATGGGTTTATGTCTGTCTTCATTTACTTAAAATTTTTTTTATTCCATCAAAAAGATAAATAAGGAGTTATTTATTTTCCTTAATGTGTATTGTTCTCCTTGTCACTAAGCATCTACTTTAGGCAGCCCCTGCGTCTCTTGGCAGACTGCCGAAGTAGCATTGTTTGTGCACATTTGCATCTTGAGAAGAAAGTGTACAGAGAGGATGGAGGGTAAAATGTAAGCGGTGGAGCCGGTAGCTAGTGACGGGAAGAGGACTGCTGAACACCACAGCAGACACTCTGGTCTTAGTAATTAGGAGATCCCATTTCTTCCTTAACTACCATTCATGCTCTAGATAACTAGTACAGCAAGGCAGATAGTCAGCAAAACAAGAGTGGCTGCAATTTGGTAAACGGACTCTCAGTTTTAGATAAGATGCTCACAAATCCAAGGAATGCGTCCTTTTTTTTACCACTACACTTGTGATCGTTGTGAAACCAAACTCATGTGTCTTAGGAACAGCATCCTTAAGAAGACATCTAAGTACCAGAACAGAGACACAGTTAAAATTCCCCATAAAGCGCCAGTGTTGTGGCACCACGGGTTGAACAGTTGCCTGCATCACCAGAATCCCATGTGAACCCCAGTTTTAATTCTGGCTGCTGCACTTCCAGTCCAGTTCCCTGCTAATCTGCCTGGGAAAGCAGCAGAAGGTGGTCCAAGTACATGAATCCCTCCCACACGGGAGACGCGGATCACGATCCAGGCTTGTGGTTTCAGGCTGATTCTGCTTGGTGGTTGTGGCCTTTTCAAACAGTGAATCAGTGAATGGATTGCCGCTCCCCTCCCTTTATCTTTAACTCTACCTTTCAAAACTAAGATTAAAAAAAAGCCTCCAAGAAGTAAAATTTTGATAACTATTGATACTCAAATATTGAATTTATATTATTCCTGATTTTAGTTTATTAATTAATTCTTGTTATGGAGAAATAAATGCATGTGGGGCACTCATGTCCTAAAGGAGTGATATTACTCTGCAGTGTCTTTCTCAAAGGTGAGTACTCTCAATTCTTTTTCAAAAATTATTTATTCATTCTTTTGTTATTTATGTATATTCATTAAAAGTGGGAGTAGAGACAGAGGGAGAGAGATAGCAACAGAGACAGACAGACAGATATTCTCCAAATGCTGGTTGAGTTTTCAGATCCCTACAGCAGGAAGTGTTGGGGCCAGCCAAAGTCCAGACTGCAGTTCAAGCTTGGTTTCACATGTGGGTAGAAGAGACACATCTCCCTGAGCCTTCACCATTTGCTGCCTCCCAGGCTGCATGTTATCTGAAAGCTGGAATTGAAAGTGGAGGCAGGACCATAATTCACACACTGTTGATATGGGAAAGGGGAGACCCAGGCAGTCACTCTCAAGCCCCCATTTCCAGTTGGTGAGGCTATGACTTCTGGTGTTTGTATTCACATTTCCATGGGTCATACACACAATTCTATTGCCTTAATTATGAAGTTACAACATCATTGATTGTATTTCTTTTGTTAAAGCTATGAAACAGATTTTCTTTTTTATAGTCCTTTTTTTTTACTATGGTTGTATTACTTCATTTTAGTTAAATAAAAGGTTTGTTCTTGATTTAAAATGGAATTATATTGTTATGATGATGCAAATATGTAATTCCTTTGTGAGAGCCAAGCGGTGCACCATGATTATTTTCTCATTCTTATACTAATGTTGCTTTTCCTGAATTTAATAATTGTCTTGTTATTTCATTTCTTTGTTTTCTGTAGAGATAATGTTTTTCATTAAAACTTTAATGGATTCAACAGATCTAGTCTGACAAATTTTCCAGGTATACTTTCATGTTGGGTAATATGTCTCTTCCTTTACTTTCATTACTATTATTATGACTACTGCTGTTTTTTTATATTAATCTAGGAGAACGTCCCTCTTTATTTTTGATGCCTTCCTCTAAAATTTGTAGTGGATTTTGTCTTGTCCTGTTTCACAATTTAAGCCTGAGAATTTTTATGTTATTTGTCTTTTGTTGGATTATATTTTTCTGTATCCCTCACCTTCTTATTGTTCTAAATGTGTCTCTTGGGATTCCCTATTTAAGGAAGCACTAGTTCAACTAACACTTATATTAGTAAAGAGAATGACCAAATACTATAAAAATGTTCCATGAAAACAAAATTCTACTTTGATAAAGTATTCCTAGTAAATTAACACTGATAGACTAATGTACCCTAATCTAACTTTGAAGTTGTTTTTAATGTTTATGTGCTCCTGCCAATAACAGCTGCGATATTGGGGAATATGAAGACATTACAAATCTATATTTTCATGGTAACTAGGGTGTGAAGGGATAAAATTTTGATGAGGAGTGAACCATGGACAGATGAGAAATTTTTACATAAAATATTGAGAAATGAATAAAAACTACCTGGGAGTATAAGAAGGAGTAAATACAAAAAGCAATGATGTGAAGATATTTCTATGTGCAACAGACACCAGATTTTTTTTTTCTGACACAAATTTCAAAACAATTATGATTAATACATCCAAAAAAATGATGAGACTTAAAATTTGATTGAAGAATTACGTTCTATAAGCTACTATCCTAAGGGAAAAGTGTGGTACCAAATATCAATATAATGAAGAAATGATAATCACGTTTTTCTTTAAAAAATTAGGATCTCAAGAAATAGACTCTAAAATGAGAATTTGTGCACAACTCACTTATTACAAGACCATCCCCCAAAATGAGAGGATGGGAGAGCGAAAATGAAAAGAGGTAGGTAAGGGGACCTTTCCTATTCTAGAGTGAGGGACGCTTATAGTACCTCTAGAGAAAGTAAAGATATGAAGTGAGGGTCGTCACAGTCTGAAGCAAGAGAGCAGAAGAGCTTATATGTGACACTGGTGAAGTTTTAGTTGAAGGATTAAAGCAAAGGGTTGAGATCCCAGGTATGCAGGAAATAAGGCTAAAGAGTTTTGAGGACCACACAGTAAGATAATGCATTTAGTTGCATGGATACAAAGATGACAACTATTATATGGGATAACTACCACATTAGACAAGGCAGAATAGAGGATTATAAACAGAACACTAAATAAGTACAATGTGTTAATGTTGAAATTCAAGATAAACAGCAATTATCTATGTGAAGAACATGCCCCGAAATATGAAAAAAAATGAGCAAAACAAATATAAATGGAGGTTCAGATGAGAGTGAGAAATTATAGAGCAGAAATTATGGTTGGAACACAAATAACAGAGAATCTTCACAAATGACTTTAAGACATGAAAACATAAAATGGCAACATTCTTAAATTTCATGGTGGATAAATACAAGGAAGAAAACATCTAGTAAAACCAGAAAACTAATGACAAAAGAAAATCTTACCACCTGGGTTCTAAATTAAGAGTCCACTCTGTGTTGACTATGTAGTATTCCATAGAGTCGCCGCAAATTTTTTTTGAGATTTTATTTTTTTAATTATTTTTATTGGAAAGTCAGATATACAGAGAGGAGTAGAGATAGAGGGGAAGATCTTTGGTCCTATGATTCACTCCCCAAGCAGCTGCAATGGCCAGAGCTGTGCCAATCTGAAGTCAGGAGTCAGGAGCTTCTTCTGGGTCTCCTGCGCGGTTGCAGGTCCCAAGGCTTTGGGCCGTCATTGACTGCCTTCCCAGGCCAGAAGCAGGGAGCTGGATGAGACATGGGGCTGTCAGGATTAGAACTGGCACACATATGGATTACCAGGAGGTGCAAGGTGAGAACTTCAACCACTAGGCAAACACGCTGGGCCAAACTTCTTTATCTGATTATCTGTTGATAGGCATTTGGGGTTTTTTTTTTCCGTCTTTGCTATTTTTGTGATGCTATAACTGTAAGGATACAGGTCACTTTCTGCTATGTAGATTATATTTTATTTGGATATAATCCTAGAAGTGGGAGGACTGTGTCACATGGTAAACCAATCCTCACTTGTTTCAGCACTCTCCATACTGACTTTCATAGTGGCTGCACTAGTGTACATTCTTACCAAGAGTGGAGTAGAGTAGCTTTTTCCCCCAATGTAAGTCAATCTCATGGGAGTGAGGTGTTACCTCAGTGCAGTTTTCACTTGTATTTTCCCCACAGCTAGGAAGTCTGAGTATTTTTTCCTATTTCTATTAGCCATTTGAATTTGTTCTGTTGAAAAATGCTTGCTCATTTTCCTTCACCCATTTCTTAACATGGTTGTTTGTTTTGCAATTGTTGACTTTCTGAAGCTCTTTGCAAATCCTGGCTATCAGTCCCCTATCTGTTGTGTAGTGTGCAAAGATTTTCTCGTATTCTGTGAGTTACCTCCACTTTCTTGATCATTTCCTTTGCTTCCCACAAGCTTCTTAGTTTGATATAGTCCCCATTGTTTATTTTGGCTTAGTTGCAGTTCTATCATGAATAATAATAATAATAAGAAGAAGAAGAAGAAGAAGAATTATGACAGATTAAAAATAATAAGGAAATCAAAGGAGAATTAAATAAAAATAGATGTCTCACTCAAAACAATTGTGATGAGAGAAGCATTTGGTCTAGTACTTAGTACACACAGTGTGTTTAGAATGCCAGGGTGTAAGACACGTTCCAATTCCTTCCTGCCTCTTTTCTACAGGGGCATCGTGACTCGATGGGATCGCCCAACACACCTGAAGACAGTTAAAGATATTCTGTATCTGGTTCTGATGCTGATTATATTTTGTACTTTGTTCTTTGTTTATTACTTTTGTTAAAAAGTTATTAACAAAAATAAAAAGATATTGGGAAATATGACATCAACATGAAATAACTATTGATCCTGATAAAGTCAGAGACCAAAAATGATAATACTTTCTTTGATTCTGATTTTTAACATTCTCATGGAAATTTTACATGAAATTTAAGAAAACAAAAATAAGTTAATTTTTAAAAATAAATTAAATATAACTAATAAAAGGTAGTTTAAAATGATCATGATTTGGAACTGATGCATCTGAATCTATGAGAAAGTAAGAAAATTGGCTAAAAGTATCACAATAATATGAATAATAATTGTATCTGTAAAAAATTATGAACATGCATTGTTTCTTTTCTTATTTGATTGCACTAACAGGGGACCAGCACCTGGTGCAGAATGCTAGGCCTCCGACTGGAGCAATGGCATTCCACAAGGGTCCCGGTTCATGTCCTGGTTGCTTCAATTTCAATTCAGCTCTCCAGTCTATGACTTGAGAAAGCAGCAGAGCATGGCTGAAATCATTGGGCCTCAATGCCCATCTGGGAGATCTAGAGGAAGCTCCTGGCTCTTGCAACGTGGATCAGCTCAACTCCAGCTGTTGTAAGCATTTGGGAATTGAGCCAGCTGCAGGAAGATCTCCATCTCTCCTTCTCTTATAATTCTGTCTTTTAAATAAAAGTAGCATAAATGTTTTAAAAGCAAAAACTGTAACAAAGGGGTTACATTGTGGTGTAGGGAGTTAAGCTGCTGCACGTGACACCAGCATCCTATATGGCTGCCCCACTTCCAATCTAGCCCCTTGTTAATGCACTAGAGAAGCAGCAGCACATGGCCCAAATACTTGCGTTCCTACATCCATGTGGGAGACATAGATGAAGCTTTAGCATGGAACGTTCTAAGCTATTGCAGCCCTTTGGGGAGTGAATGAGCAGATAGAAGATCTCTCACTCTCTCTCGCTCTCTTTCGCTCTTTTGCTCTCTCTCTCGCTCGCTCGCTCTCTCTTTCCCCATCTGTTATCCTCTCTGTAGCTCTGCCTTTCAAATAGATAAAAATAAATCATTAAAAAAGAATATATAATAAGGGCCCGACTGGAATCCATCATGCTAAGAGAAATGAACCAATCACAAAAGGTTAGATACCACATGTTTGCCTTAATTTGAGATGAAAAGATAACAACCTGAAAGTTAGTACCTGTATAGTGTAATATTATTGCAATCTCTAACAACCTGTATCCAATACAATAAGATAATGCGATATAATCTATAAACCAACAATTAATGTCAGAATACTTAAGAGCTGCATCGAAAAACTGTAAAACCTACTATACCCTCTATACGCTATGTTAATCCGCAATGAGGTGGGGGGAGTGCACGGAAGCCTTTCAGGACCATAAAAAGAGTGAGGAAAAAGTACAATATAGCCTATCATGATCAAATCTGGTAATTCATAGACAACAGACTCAAAGCGACACTAAACAATAGTAAAACTACTATACCAATGCATGTGGAGGAATCGGGTGTGATCCTGACAACCTCTTAACAGGAGGTCATGTGCGTGGAGCAGGGGGGCACTCCAGGTTGGAGCAGGTGGCAAGGAGAAAGCCTGGATTCCAACCACGAAGACTCCCAGATCTTCAACACAAACTGTTAATACGAGCAACAAGGACTATATCCCAACTGCCAAGGAGGCCACAGGGAATTGGATGCCCTCGGAGGCTGAGTACTCTGAGGTCACCCACCCCCAACCGGAGCTCCCGCTAGGGATGGAAGAAGTCTAAACACTACCGTGCAGAAACCAACGTCATTGGAAAGACAACCAGAAGCCCTGAGCGGTCCGCAGAAACAGAAGAACAATAAACGTCCTTCGGGACCAGGGAGGAGCGTTTTCTCTGGACCAAGCCTGGCTCCACCTCTGGACCCCCACCCTCCCTTGCAATGACCATCAGGATCTCTCCGAAAACCCCTCATAGCAAACAAACAATCATACAAACTAAAAAAACCTAAAATAAATAAACAAACAACAAAAAGTAGAGCTTGGAATCTGACAGGAAAGAGCTGGCATGGATTGGCTCATGCCTCGCTGGGTAGGACATGAGGATTAGTCACTCTTCACCATGGTGTTGGGGACTTTCCTGCACACCCCCCCCCCCAAAAAAATGTTCTGCACCTTAATTGTCGACAAATATCTTGTTAGAGTTACAAGCCAGTCTAGATTATCCTAAAATCTGCCAAGATCAGCAAAATTATACTCCAACACAACAAATGGCTAAATGCTAAAATGAAATAGACACGAGACAGCTGAATGGTACCCTATAGCCATTTTAAGGTATATAGCAGCCGGTCCTGTGTACAAACTAAAATTGAATTGTCAATGAGCAAGCAAATCATTGGTTGTGGTTATGAACTTGTTTTTTTTTTTTTTTTTTTGGCATGCTGATTGCGCAAAACCATGTCAATTCCATAGTGTTGCAGATTGCTGTTGATGTTATATTGGGACTCTTAATTGACTGGGATGATATTCTACCAGCTCTAACTTTGGACCAGAAATGGTCTCCTCAAGAAGCTGTTCAACCCATCTGGACAATAAGTAGCTGGACTCTATGCTTGGTATATGTTTGCAAGGAAAGAATCTTGATTGAATTTGAACTGTAATACTACATCAAGGTGGAGGAATCCACCAGGGGGGAGGGGCGTGGGGAGGGGGAGGGGGAGGGGGATTCCCAGAGCCTATGAAACTGTCACATAATGCATAATAATTAATAAAAAAAAGAAAAAAGAGAATGTAAAAATCCTCAAAAATAAAATTAAAAAAAAATTAAAATATATATATATATAATAAAATCCATGAGATCCAATTTGTACCTTTATGCTAGAGAAGTTATGAACTGTGTTTCTCTTCACTACTAAAGACCCTGCTTTGTGTAGCAAATTGTTTACACATCCTAGTAACAATAATAATAAATGAAAATATGTGCCAATATACCTAAAAATAGATATAATACAAGTGCAAAAAAACCCCACAATAAATAAATAATGGTTACATGGAGGAAATACCAGGGCTAAGTGCTGAAAATATTACTATTCAACATAGTATAATTTGTTATAGACCATAGAACATTTTTAAACATCTTTAAAATGTTTCTAAAGGTCATCTGGAAAAATTAACAATTAAAACATTCTGCAAATTCTCACCCACTGATTTCCCTTATTTTATTACAATAATATAGTCCTTCAAAAACAGTCATAAGTTCAACATTCTGTTATTTAAGTGTATCCTGACATTGTAGGTATGGAGAATGGGAGAGACCAGCGTTCTATTGACAAGACATTTAACAGTTTCATTGGGAGTCCATCTTTGGAAGTAGAGATGCAAACTGCATTTTATCTTCACATCATGATATTACTAAATGAAACATTTTTAACAATAGTAATAATATAAATGACCCCTGATCCCAAGGCAAAAGAAGTAAATAAGGGATTAATAGTGGTGTTATCAATAATTATTAAAAACAACAAAGCACCTGGTAAAATAGTCTCACAAACAGCAAAGACATAGTTTTTTTTTTTTTTTTAAGATGAGAATAATAGGCATTTGGCACAGGGGGCAAAGCATTTAGAATGCGCCCCTGGGATGTCTGCATCCCGTATCAAACATTGTGCCTTGACTGGAGTCCTGGCCATACCCAGATCTCAGCTTCCCGGAGGCAGCAGGTGATGGATCAAGGACTCAAGTTCCTGTACCTGTGTGGGAGACCTGAATGAAATTTAAGTCTCTCAAGCTTTGGTTTGACCCATCCTTGGTTCTTGTGTACACTGGAGAATGAAGAACAGGTACAGTATTTCAGTATTTCAGTATTTCCCCTTATTTTGTTCTATTGTTCTGCTTTTTAAAAAAATTGCAAAAATAAAGTTAGTGTCAATGTTAGTCAAAAAATCCAATGTTTTTTAATACTAAGGCATACATTTAAATAATTTGTTAATAAGTAACATAGCCTAATGAAAATAATAAAATACTTAGACAAACTTACTGATTTAAGATTTCGTTAAGATGGCACATATGGGGCCCAACCCAGTGGCCTAGCGGCTTAAGTCCTCGCCTTGAATGCCCTGCCAGGATCCCATATGGGTGCCGGTTCTAATCCCGGCAGCTCCACTTCACATCCAGATCCCTGCTTGTGGCCTGGGAAAGCAATCGAGGATGGACCAAGGCTTTGGGACCCTGTACCCGTGTGGGAGACCCGGAAGAGGTTTCTGGTTCCCAGCTTCAGATCAGCACAGCACTGGCCGTTGTGGTCACTTGGGGAGTGAATCATCGGACGGAAGATCTTCCTCTCTGTCTCTCCTCCTCTCTGTGTATCTGACTTTGTAACAAAAATAAATCTTAAAAAAAAAAAAAAGATGGCACATATGATGAGGCTTCCAAATTTCATGAAAATTTCTCTGACCATGTCATTTAGTTTTCCATTAATTTTTTGAAGTTTTCCTACAATGGTCTTAAACCCTTTATTAGAAAATAATTATAAAAGGAACACTAAAGTTGAAGACTTCCATATTGGCACACAAAAAAGGAAATTTGGTTTATTTTCTTATAAACAGTGATACAGCTAAGCAAGCTGTATAAAACAGATTTTGATACTTCACTACAGGTTGAACAAGAGTGTGAGATGTGTATGAAGAGAAACCCACAAGGCTACATAATGTACATAAGGTGTATATTTGCCCCAATTTAATGACTGAAGAACTTTTCAAGGAGGCAGCACAGGAAGAAGGACATGAACTTGTGACCATTTGGGAACAAGACAGTTTTCAGAATTCAAAAGTCAAGGTGCTGAAAAAGAGTAAGGAAGAGTACTAAAGAAATAAAAATGTGCAGGATAAGCATGCATGTGAACAATCCTTGCCCAGGCTCCTCAGTAAGGGCCTAATGTAAAGGCCTTGGTTCTTTTATAATGTGTAGTAAAAATAAGACTATGACTTGAAAGGATCAAATTATTTCCAAGCAACTTAGCTGCATAACGAATAAAATCCAAAGGCATTTAAATAAATGAAAAAAATTCAGTGTCCATCTGTAGAACTGACAACATCTAGTGTCATTTAACAGATTCCAGTCATGAAACAGGCAAAATACTCAATACACATCAACAGAAATAGAAACAGAAATAACAAACATGGGAAAATCAGAACATTAAATACATATTATAGGTATGTGTTAAATAAGGTGAAGGTGAAAGAATAAGTTTGTTAAAGATAAGAAAGTTATAAAAAGTTATACTGTTAGAGATAAAAAATTAGACTGTATAAAATGAGAAATATACTACATGAGTTTAATGAACATACATTGTGGAAGAAAATATTAGTGACTATGAAAAAATTGCCAAAAGTAGCAAGCAGTGTAGTTGTGAAACTTTGAAAACACATCACACATTATAGTAAGTGTGTAATTAGAATCCCAAGAAGATAAAAGAAAGAGTAAGTTAAGGATAGCTGAAGAATCAATTTCCAAAGATTTCAAGTATTATTTCTTTAAAATAAAGAATTAAATTATAATTATTTATGCGGTGAAGGTATATTTCACAGTACAAAGTGGCTGGCACTATTTCTCAGTGGGCTAACCTGCTGGCTACTAGTTGGAGTCCTGGCTGCTCACTTCTGATTGAGATTCCTGCTAAATAGCCCAAGAAGGCAGCAAAAGATGGCTGAAATATTTGGGCAAGTAACCCTGAAGAAGTTTCTGGCTTCTTTCTTTGGCCTGGGACAGTCATGGATCTTGTGGCTATTTTAGAAGTGAAGCAGCAGATGGAAGTCATCTTTTTGTATTTTTCTTTATCTTTAAAATAAATTTTAAAAGAAAATGCAACGAAGAAATATGAAATAATTTTTAAGACATAGGAAATCTGAAAGTGTTATCCCCAGTGGACACCTACTCCACAATGCACTAGCATAATTATGAGAAACATTAAAGAATAACCTTTAGTGAGATGAAAAGTAATGGCAGATATTAAAATGAATATACATAAAAATGAAAAGCACCAGTAATAAGAAATACATTAGTATGATACATCTTATTTATAAAATTCCAGAAAGATGGTTGACCATTTTAAAAAATAATGAAAAATATATTATAGATTTTTAACACAATTAAAGGCAACAAAGACATCAAAACCGCATGAAGTTCAGAAAGGGCAGAATAAACCATTTTAAGGATATTATATTGTATAATAAAGTGGTAAAATAAAAGAAAAAGGTAGAAAGGCAAAATTAAATCTTAATGCAATTACAAAAACTGAGTCAGAGAAGAACTTCATATGACACCTGGGCAACAGGAAAAGGGATTCAAAAATGGCAAAATATTTAAGCCAAAATACAATAATATAATAATAGCAATATTAACTAAAGATTAAATAAGCAGTCTAAATAAGTCAATTGAAAGGCAGAGAATGTTGCATAAAACAATATTTGCTGTTAATAACAAATCTACTTTAAATGTAACCACAGATCCTACTTAAAGGTAAAAGGATTGAAACAGCTCTATTACCACAGCAATGTTAGAGTAGAACTAGAGAGATTTTATTGATATAAGATTAAGTATATTTCAAAGCAGGTGATTTTAGCAGGAAAATAGAGGGGCATTTTATAATATAGGAGTCAATTCAACAGGACTATACAATAATTTAAAATTTTCATGCCCCTATTTAATTGAGATTTCAATTATGTGAAGTGACAGCATAGATATAAAAGGACAAGAAAATAAAAAAAAAAAAACTCTAGGATTAAATTTTAGCTAGATGCCTATTCCTACAATAATTTGATTATGCTGATGATTTCTGAATCATAGACAAAACAAAACATATCAAGTTGCAAACTTTGTTTATGCCAGTAAATGCAAAGCAAGCATTACAAACAAGTAGAAATGAGAGTCAAAATTGTTCAAACAAAACATTGTTGATATATTACCAAGCAAAAAATGGAAGGGAATTAGAAAATATTTTAATTTTATGGAGAGTGAGGATACTTAATAGAAATACTGAGAGCAGAGTCGGAGGAGACAAAGAGAGCTTCAATCTACTGTTTCCCGCTCATGAAGCCTTCAATAGCCAGAGCTTACCAGGTCTGGGAAAGCCACGGTTCAGGAATGGAGTGCACCATTCCGACAAGTGACAGGAAGCGAATTATTCAAGCTGTTTTTACTACTTTCCATTCACAGGAAGTTGGATAAAGGAGGCATATATAAGTATCACATCCATGTACCTTGATATGTTACATGTGAGTCCTAACTGGAATGCGTACATGTTTCATCACTAAGTATGACATTAGCTTCAGGTTTTATACACACTATCTTTAACAGGTTGGGGCAAACTCCTTCTCGAATACATGTAATAACTGTGTCATGGTAAATAATAAATACAAAGAAAGAAGGCTTAATTGTAGTTAAATAGTTTTGTATATTACACTAATAATAACAGTGCTTCTTTTGTGTTACAAATGCAACAAAAATGGGTCATTCAAAATTCAAGCTTTCTTATTTTAAAATATAAATGAAATAGATAGTTATTTGACAATTACTACATGGAAAAGAGTGGAAAAACTACTAATTATATCCAAAATAACAAAGGAGTATAGAAAGGTAAATAAAAAGTTTTAAAATCATAAAATTGTATGTGCTATTTTATAATTTTTAAACATGGATAATAAGGGAAATTACAAGGATAAAATTTTATGATTTAAAAAGCAAGTAAGTTATTTGCCGGAGTTAATTTATTATTAACTTTTAGAAATATGTTAACAACTTGACCCTGGGCTAATATAATTTTACTGGCTCATGTCTGCCAATCTCTCAGTGATATCACCCATCTAAAGAATTTTACAAAGAAAATTTTAAAGTTTTTAAAACGTGTTTTAGGACTTAGCAGAACTGAAAGAAGAGATTGGAAGTAATGTTTTTCTCAGAAATACAAGGACAATTTCATAAGGATAGCACTGATTAAAGGAATAAAAAGTATCAATAGATTCTGGGAAAAGCACTCAATCTTACTTGACACTCATTCATAATATAACATTTAGGCCAACTGAGAATATAAAAAACTTACCTTCATAAAACATCACTATCAAAATCCTACAGGTAGCACACACAGCATGAAATACAAAAGCACTTCCAGTAAGATGAAAAAGGACTGAGAGATACTTGCTGTTAACCTCTGATTCAAAATAGTACTAAAGGTCCTTGTCTAGGTAAAGAGGGGAGGAATAACATGAGCAGGAAAAGGATTCAAAATGATGCATTGCGTGCTCTGTCTTCAGAGACAGAATGACCAAGTGCATAGACAATACAAAAAGATCTATTTCAGTCTATTAAAGGTAATCAGAGAATTCAGAAAAATTACTGGGAACTGAGCAATAGGCAAAGATGAATATTATTTCTGTATACCACATGACAAGAATGTCAATGACAGCTGAGGGACCCTGAAGTAATGCAATCTGATTTTCTCTCTTTTTAAAAATGTGCAGGCCTTATTCCTGTTTAAGAACTAAATGTTAAACACATAAAAAATGTATATATTTATGAAGTACTATGTGCTGTTTAGTAAATGTATATAGTGTACATACACACACACACACCTGTCTTCTAAAACATTTACCATTTTGTTGTGATAAAAGTATTCAAAATTCTTAAAATGGTTAGCTACAGAAAAACTGACATTTTTCTCAAATTGATAAAAGATATCAATTACAAATCTGTAGTTTGTTGTGGAGACTCCATCTATAGGTCTTAACGTCATTTTGTCTACGTTTGAAAAGTTAAATTGGAACCAAAGGCCCACCAGGGCCTTGATTGTAAGATGAGGAATAAACGTGAAAGGCCAGTAGAGAAATACCTACGAGCAGTGTCCTCTTAGCCAAAAAGTCACAGGGACAGAGCCAGTCAACAGGAAAGGAGACCAAATTCCTCAGCATGGATATTAGCGAAGTCATCTGTTGCATTTCTTAACACAATAATTAGTTAATCTGACTTAGTGAGCAAAGCAATATATATACACATATGTATTTTCTTTTTTTTAGTAAGAAACCTAGTAAGAAACCTTCTGCTTGTCATCAGGAATGGAGCTCCAACAGAGAAAGATCAGAGAAAGTGGTGTCCTTCAAGGACAATTCAACTAAACCAAAAAACAGCAAATTCTAATTCTGTCTAGCTTGTTCAAAAAATCATCCAAAGGGTATGACTGAGAACTTTTTTCCATCTGTCACATACCTATCTATATGAGGGGTCTTCTGAATACTATTTCTGAAGAGTTATTTATTTTTATTGGAAATGCTGATCTACAGAGAGGAGAGACAGAGATAAAGGTCCTCCATCCACTAGTTCACTTCTCAAAGGCTGCAATGGCTTGAGATGAGCTTATCTGAACCCGAGAGCTGGGAACTACTTCTGGGTCTCCTACGCAGGAACAGGGTTCCAAGAGTTAGGCTCATCCTATGCTTCCTTCCCAGGCCACAAACAGATTACTGGATGGGAAGTGGAGCAACGAGATACTGACGATTGCAAGTGGAGAATTAGCGAGTTGAGCTATCACGCCAGCCCCCATCTGTCAAATTTTAATGCATGAGCACATGAATCACATTTCAATACAATGATTTACTTTTAAATATAAGTTATTTGCACACATGTTTGCATATATACATATATAAGTACATATATATGTGTGTATATACATAAGGAAAAAAATAAAATTGTTTCTTGTAACATTCTTACCAGTAAGATATTGAATATAATTTGGAAATTCAATAGAAGTGAAATAAATGCACGAGTAATTTTCTAATCAATAAAATGATTGATAATTTTATAAGTTACATTAATAGGTAGTCTATTGCTATGAGCTAGGCAAATTTATAGGTATTTCACATACTTATCAATTCAATAGCAAACAAATTACATCATGTGCAGCATTTGAAATCTAGGATGGTAGATCTGAAATATGTTGTGTCAAAATTGCCATTTACAAGACAAAAATGAGTGAAAAAGGTAAATTTGTGAAGTATTATGCAAAATAAATCTATTTAGATAAAATTAATTGGCAATCAGAGCAGTAGCACTTGTTGATTTTTTTCTTTCGTATCCTCAATAGTCTAATATATCTATGTGGGTGTATCAAAGTTTGGTGCTTTGCTCCCTTGCTCTATTCTATCCATTTATCTCATTTATACAGGCCTTTATGTTGCTTTGCATTATGGTGCTAAAGGTGTAGGGTAAAGGACTAGGCAAAAGTTTGTACATATCAGCTGCTATTCTTTCCTCGGTATGTTTATTTTAAAGTTAAGAATCAAAGCATATTGTATATTTCAGAAATTATAATTTTTTTCTCATGGAAATAAAGGCTGGAACAGTGATTATTAGAACCTTGTCAGGGATGGGAAAGGGGAATGAAGAAAGGATGAGTAAAGGGGTACTATTGGACAGGGGTGAGTTCTAAAGTTCTGTTACAGTCTAAAGCAACAATAACTAATAATACTTAATCGTTATGTTCCGAAATGGCTTGTAAACATGATTTGGGACATTACTAAGGCAGAGAAGTGATGCATTTTTTGAGATAACATATGTCAGTTACCACAGTTTGATCATTACCAGTTGTGCACTTGTATTGAAAAACCATACTGTACCCTCATACAATTATGTGCAGTTACTTTGTCAATGAAAAGGTAAAACCATATTTTAAGATAGAATAAAGTGTTTGAACTTTCAGAATCAACAGTTACAGTCTTTCATATTTTCCAACAATGTTTGGATTATTATTATTATCTTTATATGCATTTCTTTATCACATCTGAAAGATTTTTCTAGGAAAGGAGGTAAAATCCTGTGCTGAGAGCTTCATCTTGGTTAGGAGATGGAAAGCATCACTCCAAGCTGTGTCTTTACACTTACTGTTATCCAGTTTTATTTGTTGGAGAGACTGGAGCTTGCAACGTTCCTTTTGACATTTTAATTTATTTTCCTCATCCATCTATAGATAAAAGATGAAGATTTGTGTTTGTATATAATATCTTTGTAAATTTCAGCTTTTGCTTAACTCCACATCCATATGTGCCCTTCAGGGAATACAAGAGATTTTATATTTGTGTGTAACCTAAATGCTTGTGTTTGCTGTGAGTATAATAAATATTCTTTTCACCTTTGCCCTTTGATATTTTGCAATTTATGTCTGCACTGCCTTTACTAAACTTAGGTTTTTCCATCCCTCTATGAAAACTAACAAAAAGGGCCCGGCAACATGGCCTAGCGGCTAAAGCCCTCGCCTTGAACGCACCGGGATCCCATATGGGTGCCGGTTCTAATCCCGGCAGCTCCACTTCCCATCCGGCTCCCTGCTTGTGGCCTGGGAAAGCAGTTGAGGACGGCCCAAAGCTTTGGGACCCTGCACCCACATGGGAGACCTGGAAGAGGTTCCTGCTTCCTGGCTTTGGATCGGTGCAGCATCGGCTGTTGCGGCTACTTGGGGAGTAAGTCATCGGACGGAAGATCTTCCTCTCTGTCTCTCCTCTCTGTATATCCGCCTTTCCAATAAAAATAATTAAATCTTTAAAAAAAAAAACTACTTTATATTTTTTGGTGATAGCCTCTGCATTTCTTGCTAGTCTTTTATCAAAGATCCTTAAAATATATCTGGCATTTTTGAATACACATTTGTCCTCGAATTTCTAGAGAAATTCAACAAATATTTGTTGAGCAACATGAATTTTTCCTGGCAATGGTAACATATGAATGAATGAGATACGGAGATACGGCCTGCATCTTCAAGGAGCTCATAGCGAAAGGGGAGAGGAAAAACCCCAAATGCATTAACCACACCATGATGTGATATATGCTAAGACAAATGCTTTTATAAACTATTTTGGGCTCATAGATAAGGGGGTGATTAATTCTGCCTTCAAGGCTGAGGGAATCCATAGAAACTAAATGACATTGAGTTGAAACTTGATAGATAATGTGCACTTTCCAAAAGAGAATAAATGAGTAGAGACTTTGAGAAGGAGAAAGAGTACACAAAATGACTGAGTATGAAAGAGATGTGGGGAATGTGGGACATTATTGGTGGTAAGTCTGGCGACTGCAGATGCTAGGTTACTTGAATTCAGGTTAAAGGACTTCAGGCTTAGAATGCAAGAAATAGGGTCATCTCAAAAGATTTTACATAGGGAATTTCCATGAACTACCTTTTGCTTTAGAAATCTGTGGGTGTAGGGCTATGCCTCTTTGAATATAGGCTTTGTGTTTGATTGTATTAAAAATTTAGAAAATTGTAAGCATATAGTAGGTACTTAGTAATATGTATGTAAGGTAATTGAAGGTCAGGTAATAGTGAAATCAGTATGTCTGGTAAGAGACCTATACCATAGTCCAAGAAAGTGATGATAAGGGCTATGAATTAGATTAGGTGTCCGTATAATTTCTTATCAAAATTGGATGGCCTTCGAAAACAAAAGAAGGTGAATTTTGAATTATTCTAGAGGAGTGCTACGTGGGTATATTAACATCACATTTACTCATGATCATATGCCTGTGTGTGTGTGTGTGTATGATAGTCTAAGGTTAAGAAAGAGCAGTTGCACATTGATGGGCTTGTCTTGTGGGGATATACACGTACTTACATTGGATTGATATATTTATCAAGTATTTCCTACACTTGGAGTGATAAAGACCATTGAAATACAGTATATGGTTGTCACTTGAGGGTAAATTGGGAAGAAAACAACACAATGAGAGGGCATGTTTCCCCAGAAAAGAAGACTACTCTTAAGAGACAAAACTCGAATGCTCAAGAGGAGAGCCTTAGATGAGCTGTCCTGGAAAATCATTTCCTTTTCTTAGGTCTTCTGAGAGATCTGCTGAGGCGTAGAGATGTCTGAGCACTTTTGATCAGGGTAGGGGTGATGGATGATGACATCTGCTATAAGGAAACAGGAAAGCAGTAAATGAGGACTGTTACAGCTACATTGTAAAGAACTTTCAGAGTAGTATAATTTGTGTGTTCATCGCATGCTTACTCCTAGTGGTAGATGTGGGATATTTTCTACCTTATGTTTCTCCTACTATTATGATATCATGTGTAACTTATACATAACTTACATGTAGCTTACATATAACTAATACATATATATCATTGAAGATTATTTCTACTTGTACTATGAGAAGGCACGCAATGAGCTCAACTTTGTATTGGTCCTTGCTCTATTGCTATAACAAACTATGTGAGGGTAGATAATTTATAAAGAAACAAGGTTACTTAGATCCTAGTTTGGGATGCTGAAAGATGGAGATTGGACGAGTTGATCACTCAAGCCTTTGATGAGGCCCTCTCAGCTAACTCATATCATGGCACACAGCATGGTGGCTGAGGCATCTTTGGTTGGGAGTACATGAGGCAAGACAAAAGGCCAATAGAAAACTTAATGTGGAAAAGTTTTGATGAAAGATGGCTAGCAATTTAGAAATGAAAGAATCACAAATGCTAAATCTATTACGTAACAGTGTATTCACAGATATTCCAAACAACCCAGTAGCTGGGAGCTCTCTAGCACCCAAAGCAGTACTACCCAGGGTAGGGTGTTTCCCAAAGTAAAATGTGAAGTAAGACTCCAGTGACTAGCTTAGGCAATGTGTCGCTCTAATCACTTCTGACAGACTAGACAAACAGCAGCACTGTTGCTGTCATTAAGAGCAACCTCAGTGGGCTCTGCTATCAGTTTAACCAGATGCCAAGTTAATATAAACACTGAGGTTATAAAAATAGTTAAGTACTATTTGAAAGCAGACAACTGAGAATCATAAAGTGGAATCTGCACTGATTTTACACAGCATTACCATAATTTGTGGGGATGCAAATATGATTCTCTGGAAATGTCATGTGTCCACATTAGCGACTGTAGCATTTGTACAAGATAGAACACACAGAAGCCTCATATAGAATTTCAAAACCATACCCCAGTCTTTTAATGACTCTGTGCCACACCAACAAATGCCTCATTAACAATGTTTCCATATCATAAAGCCAGATGGGAAAGGGCATCTTTTATTTATCAGCCTCAAACAAAATGCTATTATCATTGGGATTTGAGAATAATTTTGGTGGCTTCAGTTTTCTTCTTTATCCCTCATTGCCAGAACTCTCTACCCTAGCCAGTGCTTTGTTATTGCTCTGGACTCCTCTGTTCCAATGGGAGAGTCAGTTAATTAAGTTGGTTCTGTTATTCAGCTGATTTAAACCATTGATTTCCACACTTGACTAAGCCTCAGGCTTATCAGAGGAAACTGATTTAAAACAGATTCTTGGACTCCACTGTGGATCTTTCTAACAGCAAAACATAGGAATCTGTGTTTTAAGAAGTTCTGTGGCGATTCCTTTACAGCCAGGTCTTTGGGAATTGTTGACATTTGGAACTTTCCTATCTGATCAGTGTGAATTGACATGTGGAGGGTGTTGCAAATGGCAAGGATGTGTCACCAAGCCAACGAATGACAAAGGGTCTTGGCAAAAATATATGTCACCTTCTTTACAGACTGTCCATTTCACAAAATTGTAGAAACCATGAGTAGGGTTATAGACATGGAAAATCATGGTGCATTTGCTATGAAATATATGTGGTAGTCCTACCTCTTTTGTGGGTTGTCTTCATTGATCCAGTTGATATTGAAAAGAGTGGCTGTGGATCACTAGTCCCAGATGGTTACAAAAACGTAAGTTGGGGCCCGGCGGCGTGGCCTAGCGGCTAAAGTCCTCACCTTGAAAGCCCCGGGATCCCATATGGGCGCCAGTTCTAATCCCGGCAGCTCCACTTCCCATCCAGCTCCCTGCTTGTGGCCTGGGAAAGCAGTTGAGGACGGCCCAATGCATTGGGACACTGCACCCCTGTGGGAGACCCGGAAGAGGTTCCAGGTTCCCGGCATTGGATCGGCTCACATCGGTCCGTTGAGGCTCACTTGGGGAGTGAATCATCGGACGGAAGATCATCCTCTCTGTCTCTCCTCCCTCCTCTTTGTATATCTGGCTGTAATAAAATGAATCAATCTTTAAAAAAAAAAAAAAAAAACGTAAGTTGTATTGAGGGTGTGTATTTTGAGACAAGGCTGGATAAAATGTTGCAGCCATAGAGAATGCTGACTATGTAACTTTATCTTCCAGATTCAAATAAGAGCCTCTTAAGTTGTATTATTTATGGTGAAACAAATGGATAGTTTTCAAGCAAAGGAGATACATGTCTTGAATGATGTCCAGTTATCCATGATTACAATGGGCTGGATTGGAGTGAGAAAAATTAGAAGTTGGAGATCAGTGCTGTGATGAAAACATTTGAGCTCAGGCTGTGGAAATCAGAATATATAATCAGGAACAGAACTGAAAGTTCTTTCCTAGAGAGGCAAACATGTTCAAACTCATCGTATAGACAAGTTGGTGAGGAAAAATGAATCAAGGATGATTCGGATGTTTTAATTTGAGTAATGAGGAAGATGGTTATCCTCTAAATAGACACAGAAGAGACAGTCAGAAGAGAGGCTTTTCCCTTCTCAGCTTCAGGACATGGAGTTAGGATGACCTGGTCTGTAGTTTAACATGGAGGAAGAAGAGATGGAGAATTATGTACAAATCGGTTTGTGATGAGCTTTGTGTTGTAGCACAGAAACTGCCGCCTGCAAGCCAGCATCTCATAAGTGAGCTAATTTTAACCCCAGTTGCTCCATTTCTGATGCAGCTCTCTGCTAATGACCTGGGAAAGGCAACAGAGGATGTCCCAAGTGTTTGAGTCCCTGAGACCAATGTTGGAGATCTCTCTTTCTTGCTGTCTGTCTTTCCTTCTCTTTCTCTGAAACTTTTTCAAACAAACAAAATCTTAAAAATATAAGACCAAATGGCCATTGAGGAGATTAATAGGATCCTTGGAGGATAAATAAGATTATTTTTTGAAGTGCACAATATAAAGGGAAAAACCAAAGCACACAAGAAAAAAGGAAAAACATAAGTCTAACATCCATTGAAATGAAAAAATAAATATGGGTATGTTAGACTATTCAGTTTCTTGTAAAGTAGCAAGTGTTGTGCATTTGAGACTGAGTGTGATGCTGGTGTTGGGTTTGTATATTATGTCAGAGCAGGGATGAAGGAGAGAAGACACTGAAGTATTCAACCAAAGATCTCCCTCACACTGGCCTTCAGTGGCAGGAGTTTTGTGAGTAAAGGCACATGGTGAGTGGGAAATTAAGGTTCAATTAACTAAAAAGAGGGTATATCCAGTTGTTAAAATCTCGGTTTCAAAAGCAGCTGCTGTGAGCCAGAAAACCATGTCAGGACTTAAGAGTCACAAGACTAAAATCAGTCAATCTGGGACTAAGTCTGAGTACTTTGGAGACGTCTGACTCCACTGTGCCCTGTTAGCTTCCATGGGCAAACATCCTGACACAGAGAGGGAAGAGACACCCAAAGAAGTGACTGTTTTAAGGACTTCCTCACATTAATTTCCAAAACCTTGGAACTATGCTTGATATAGGATAGCAGGTTCCCAGTGATGAGCTAATGAAGGAGCTAATGAATAACCAGGTAGCAAATTCTGTGAAGACATCAAATTTCCAAGAATCCCAAATGTGAGTTCTTCTCAAAACAGTTAGAACATATTTCTGGCTAATGCATCCAGGAAAAGTGTATTCCTCAGAGAACACATCCTGGGCACTTGTAGCCTAATCCCCCTAGGAAACAGAGAGCAATGCCTAGTTGGGAGCTCCTTCCTTCTTATGAGCCTGGAGAACTGACAATTACAAAAAAATAAACCCTATCAAAATCCATAATTATTGCACATCATTTTATTTGCATTAGTTTACACTGCTATGATTTTCTGTCTTTTTAAAACTGTCTTTTTGAAACACTGCATGCAGTGTGTGCTTTGCTTCTCCTGCACACTGCCATCACCTAGCATATCACATCCACTCTGTCACATTAATGCTGCCAGCTAAACAATGTGATGTTCAGTCCCATATATCAGCCATTGATATAAGTCATTGCCATACAGTGTATTTCATTTGCATGTATCTTTCCCATATAGTGCACTCTCTTTTTTCAGTTTTCCAATGGTCCCTATTCTCTTGTTTATTCTTGCTGACACACATCTATACTTTCTTTCTAGCTGTGTTATTAATAATCCCTGCAAAACGCTTCCCCAAACTCCTTTACCTTTTCCCCTCATGATAACTGACAGTTCCTTACAATTTGGCCTTTTAGCGCTGTAGAGACAAGCCTGAATGAGGATGTTTCTTTGTTATTTTCGCAGGCATTAGCATAGCTGCCTGAGCTGGGTCTCAGGCTCTTTCTTTTGATATGATTTATGACATCAATCCAATTTATGGCCATTTAAAGGAATGCTGAACTGGCTGTAAATCAGCTGAAGCACATAAAATACTCATGAGAATGGCTGGAATCCATCTGCATCAGCCTCCATCACCTGTAACAGCAGCCAATCAGTGACAAAGATGGAGCTAGCATGTGGGCAGAGGGAAGTGAAGGCAATGACAGACCTGTATCAAGGAGAAGCAATGGCCCTGATGATGAACTGAGCAGACATGAATTTCAGTAGAGTAAAAACACTCTACAGGAGCAGATAATTGGGGGTGAAATTTTGAGTTGGCAGATTATAGATGCACATTAGAGGCACATTACAAAGGCAGCCATAACAATAACAAATGGAGTTTGCAGTGGTTTTAGTTTAGATAGTAAGTACATATATATTTTTCATTGAAAGCTATTGGCAATCTCTACATCTGAGCTGTATTTTGCCCATTTTACCTAGGAGAATGGTGTGGGGCTGAATTAACTATATATCCTAACAGAGAGCTATTCCAAAACCAAATGGTAAATCATTTCTCATTGTTTTAGACAAGTAATTAATTGAAGAAAGGCATTATAGTGTCGTGGACATATTGTTGCGCATTGAGTGACATATGTGCCCAAGATGATTTATTCTTTTTGCATATAAGAATAAACTGCTAAGAGTTTTTAGCTATTCTGTGGTATTTGTATTCTAGTACCTTGCTGGGAAAAAAAAAAACTCAATTCAAGCTAGTTGTTCTTTTTTCAGCCTTTTCACACTTGGTATGCTAAATTTATCCAGCAATTTTCTCTTACATTGTCTCTTCATGTTGGGGAGGTACACAGGTATGATGAGGCACTATGTGGGTCACTTTTTAGTTCTTACTTTCTAGACTTTTCCCGTTTCGAAGTCCATACCTATAATGCCAGGATATATGTAAATAACAGAATGATAGAGTTATGATTGTTTATGAAGGATGATAATATTGTAATAATATAGTGGAATCATTGGCGGGGGCACTGGGGGGCAGGGAGGCAAAACCCCAGAGTCTATGGAACTGTATCAGAAAATAATAATGATTATAAAAAGATATGCAAAAAAGTAACCAATGTCCTGGCTGTATCCTCTCGGCAGTTATATAGCAGAGAGAAAAGTAGATGTACGATTGAAAAAGTCACTGTTTTCCAAAGTTGAAGGCATGGAATTGGCGGACTGTTTGGACGGAGTAGAGTATGTGGAAAAATCAGAAACAAGGGATAAATCATGGCCCTGCTGCTTCCCTCTCATCTACAGAAGTTTCTCTGCATTATGTAGAAGAGAAATTGGAATCTAGAGTTAAACAATTTTGGAGATCTGGGTCTTAGGCCTTGACTGTATTGCTGGAGGATTAACTCCATGTTATTTTCTGACTTAAATTTAAAATATTTTAACTTTGGAGGCCAGCATAGTGGTATAACACACTAATCCTCTACCCTACAGTGTGGCCATCCATGTGGGAGACTGACAAGAAAGCCCTGGATCCTAACTTCTGATCAGCTCAACCCTAGCCATTGTGGCCATGTGGGGAGTGAACCAGCTGATACAAGACCTCTCTACTCTTGTTCTTTGTAAAATCTGCTTTTCAAGTAAAAGTAAACAATCCACTAAAAATTATTTCAAGTTAATTAGTTCTAAAATCCAGCTTGTGCATGTGTGATGTGTATGTGTGTGTGTGCAGTCCTGACCTTTTGTTGTTGTGGTTGTTAATACAATAAACCAGGGTTAACCCTTTTTTTGAAGTCCACTGACATCTCATTTCCTGACACATGCCATTTCCTCTATCTATTCTTTGTTTTTAAAGATTTATTTATTTTTATTGAAAAGGCAGATATACAGAGAGGAGGAGAGACAGAGAGGAAGATCTTCTGTCTGATGATTCACTCCCCAAGTGGCCGCAACGGCTGGAGCTGAGCCAATCCGAAGCCAGGAGCCCGGAATCTCTTCCAGGTCTCCCTTGCAGGTGCAGAGTCCCAAAGCTTTCCCAGGCCACAAGCAGGGAGCTGGATGGGATGTGGAGCCCATTCACTTAGAACCGGTGCCCATAAGGGATCCTGGTGCGTTCAAGGTGAGGACTTTAACCGCTATACTATCGCGCCAGACCCTCCTCTATCTATTCTTTTAGGAAGTTCTGTGTTTCCTATTTTTTCTTTTGTTGTCATTCTCCTTACCTGCTTCTATAACACTCCGTAATTTACATTGGTTGGACAAATTTTTCCCAACTGTGCATAAGCTGACCTTTCGGAGGAAAGATGCTATAAAACATTTGATCAATAAATAACCTTGTTCTCTTCATTGAGGAAAGGAGCCAATCAATCTTTACTCCTCTACATAAATGTGCTTATATTATCATAGCTCCATTACAACTTTTTCCATGGGAATATATTTTGTTATTACAAGGGAGATGTTTCAGTAAGCAAAAATGGTACTACACTGACTTGAAATTATTGGACTTCTTTATAATACTGAATGGAGGGGGTGAAGAGAAAGTAAAGATACGTTCTGTCATTTGTAGATGCTTAATGGCATAATTGGACAAGGACAGCCCCCCAACTTTGGATGCATGAATCTTAAACTGACCTGCTTTAATTTTCAGGAGCTATCCAGCCATTAGTAGCAATCTCCAGCAGGCTGAAGTAATTTTCTTGGCAAGACTCATTCAAAACAGTGTAGACTTCGCCCAAGATTGTGTTTTCCTGCACAAAACTGAATCGCTATACATTTTGAGGAGCTTAAAGTTTTTAAATTCTGAATTATAAATACTGCTTATTTATGTTTTACGATTTTGCTGGAAATTTGTAGTTTCATTATGGGTGTTTTCCTGTGACAGGTGATTTTCATCATCCCATTCTATTCTACAATGAATGCTACCCTTCACGGTAGCAAACTGAAAATATTAGGAAAGGACTTCTTGAGGGGCTGGAAGTTAGCAATCAGCTAGAACTTAAGCTTCCTGTAACAGGAGATGCTCTAACACAAGAGCTGGGAACTAAATGCTTAAGAGCCTGAAACAGCACGAAGAGCACACACAGTCAGTTGAAAAAACTTGTGATAGGATTTCACATCACATATTATTTTCCCACCAACCCATTAGCTTCAGACACTACTAAGAAATTTGATGTTAGATTTATTAATCTCTCTGTGGTTCAATTTCTGTATGTGTGAGACAAGAATAGCAATGTTACTGAAGATTAAGTGAGCCATTTCATAGGAAGTTCTAAGACTAGTTTGTGGCATACAGTGGTGAATAATGTCAGCTCTCAGTATTTTTGTTATCATTATTGTTATGTGCTTCATTCTTGTAACCCTGTGTTCTAAATCCAATCTAACTAAATTACGTTACTATGATTTATTTGTCCCCTAGCTTCTTTATGGCATTTCTAAATTGTTATGTTATCACCACATCACCACTTCCTTCTCTGACAACTTCTATAATCCACATATGCTCTCATTTAGCTTACATATGTTCTCACTCTCTGCCTATACATTGAATCAGTTCCATCCTAGCTCCATAAATCCTCATCAATGAACACAGTGATCAACAGTACAGATTCTTATGCCTTGCCCATATGGCTTTTCATACAGTCTTTCAACATAGCTTTTTTTGGTTATTTATCTTCTGAAACTTATAGCCTATCTTTTTGGAGAAAAAAAAATGATTTGAGGCAATAAACGTTAGTAACAGAAAGATAGCAATACTTTTGGAAAGATCTAAATTGCCATAGTGAGGATTTAGATTTTATATGAAATTCTCCTGAAAGCAAGGGTTATTAAATACTGAGTGTGGTTGCAGTTTTACTTCAACTAAAGTGTCAGAGCTCTAGGCTCACATGGCTATGTCAAGTTTGCCTGTGCACACTGGGCAGAGGTCAGACCTGTGGTGAACAAGGATCCTTGCAACTAGTTAATCAAAACATACTTTCAAATAGCCCCACACTTTACAAAAATAAAAATAGCACAATCATATTGACAAAGGGCTGCCTTGGCAGATACCGGGGTATAACTTAAAGACAAATGTATCAGAACTGTATCAGGCACATGTACCAGAAATCAATTCATCTAGTTGATCTAATGAGAATTGTAGAGTTAGGAATTAAGGAGATTATTCCTTCCCAAGATTCTTAAGAAAATGAAAATACGAATGTGAGTTTTTGTTGTGGGGTGTTTGTGTCTCCCTAACATTCAACAGTTGAAACCCTAACCCCCAAAAGGATGGTTGCAAGGGTGAGCACCATGGGAAGGAATTAACGTGCGAGAATGGAGCCTTCATGAAATGATGTGTTGTAAAGATAAGTTGCAGTACATTCTCTACTCCTGAGCAAAAGAAAGACACCAGATGAAACTGTTAAATACACCTTGAACATTTGTTACTAGATTTTCTACCAATGCCTATACTTACAATGCCCTGATATACTTAAATATACGAATGTTAAAGTCATAACTGTTACTAATGGACTCTACCATTGTAATAATACAGGGAGAAATGGTGGGAGGGAAATTGGTGAAGAAAGCAAGGAGGGAAATGCCTATATCTACAAAACTGTATCATGGAAAATAAAAAGCCAGCAAATCACATAACATCTTTCTAAGTAGTTAAGAGTATTTCTCCCAAAAAAACGTGTAGAATTTAAAATCGTAATATGTGGTTATCCTCTAGTTGTGACATGTAGAGTTGGTGTGACTTTGTTTAGGACATTGATTATTGGTACTTCTGGGATTTCTACCCATAAAATAAGAATAGTCACATAATATGTCTTTCATAAAATTAGGAGACCAATGAGACAAAGAAGAAAACAGTATATAATTGTTATCTGCTGTTATTACCATTCTTTCATTGGGCTTAAACTATGCAAGATTGATTTTCCTATTAAACCTCAATTATTTTCTTTCTCCTTTGTCATTTCAAGGACATGTCTACAGTGCTTTTGTAGTTTTTTTTTCCATAATGTTTTCCTTCCAAATAGGAATGTTTTGGGTTTTTTTTAATCCCCCAAAGTAGCAAGGAAAATATGAACTTGGCTGTTGACACCCTTGCATTCTGTGACTTATTATACACAAACTTATTCTAAAACATGACTAGTTGGAGCCGAGACAAACAAGCTCCCCACAAGTCACAAACCCAGAATAGAATTCAAATTTCTGACTCATCAGAAACAGCTTCGATTTTTCTCCATCTGTCCCCAAAGCATAGACTGTGGTTCTTATGTTTCAGTACTTACTAGAGCTAGGAAGGAATACCCATTCCATCTTACATGTCTGCCACCTCCATGGTTGCATCCAGCTACTTAAGGATGCCTGCTCCTCTAACATCTTGGAAGGCACAATACTGAGATGTAGTCACAAAAGAACTACAGATATTCAGTTGTTCAGAAGAGCTAAAGAGCATGAGTGAATGGATGGAGAATGGCCATGTAATCCATCGCAAAATATGGATAGCAATAGAACCATGATAGGACGTTGAAACAGCAAGTCTTTTAGTGTGTGTGAATACATGACTACATGAAATAAATACACCTTACCCTTACACATGTGCAAAAAACGCACACTTGATTAAGAAAGAATCAGAAGAGAGGTACTAGCCAGACTTGAGAGAACCTCAAAGAGATATTTTGCAGTGAGTCTGGGATTCTGTTGCTCTTTGATATTTATTTTTTTAATGTAAATGTCTCTAACTCTTCCTGAATTCCAGTGTGCTGGAGACTGGCATGGTGGTCAGGCTACCTTTACCTGAAAGAGAAAGCATCCCATGTGGGTGCAGCTTTGTGTCTTGTCTGTTCCACTTCCAATTCTACTCCCTACTAATGTGCCTGGAAAATCAGTGAAGTATGGCACAGTTCTTGGGACCCTGCACTCCCATGGGAGATCTGTAAGAGGCTTATAGCTCGTGGCTTCAGATAGGCTCAGCTCTTGTCATTGGGACCAACTGGCGTGTGAACCGGCAGATGAAAGTTCTTTCTCTCTGTTTCTCTTTTTCTCAGTAAAACTATATTTTCAATAAAAATAAATAAATCCTTAAAAACATTCTAATGTGATTCTGAATCAAATAGGATCTTATTAAAAGGGAAGTTCTCACCTGTTAATAAATCTAAGCACTGAGATTTTCTTAACGGATTTTAGTAACAGAACTATTCATGTCATCTATTTTTATACAGTTTTATGTCTTTCAAGAATCATCTAACTGTATCATACAAATTTGTAATAACCCTTACTATCACTTAACAGTGTGGAGCCTGCAGTAACATGTACTCTTTAATTTCCAATTTGACATGTATGCCAGTTCTCATTTTTCTTGGTAAGACTGACCAGAGGTTTGTCTACTTTAGTGATTTTTTTTCCCCAAACACCAGTTCTTCAGATCACTGATTGTCTTCATTGATCTATTTTCAATTTAATTGACTATTGCTATTGCATGTATTACTTGCTACCCTCAGTTTATTTTAATTTTCTCTTATTAGTATTTTGGAATGACACATCTAATCTATAGCATCTAAGCATCAAATCTAGAACTTTTCCACTGTGAATTGTTATTCTGATATCTCATAAACATTGAAACTGTCATTTCAAATATTAAAAATATTTAAATTAAAAAAAGGGAAGTTCTGAAGCAGAAATATTAGGTAGAGTCAGAGATCTGTATTTCTCAAAAGTCCTATGAAATGCCCAACGTTGCACAAAACAGATCTTGTTTTATGAGCAAGAGAACCACGGCAGTCCTTAGTTAAACCCAATATACTGAATACCTTTGAAAAGCCATGAACTACAGTGATTCTCAAACATGTGCTTTACTTTAGGACACCTGATTCACAAGCTGTGGCTCCATATCTGAACGTGCTCACTTAAATGTTTATTTTGGAATGAATTGCAGGCATTGAATTCCCAGGTGATCCAAATTAGTAGTCAGTTTAAAGAACACCTGGTGATGTTTAGATTTTACAGTAATTATTCTCAATGTTTGGCCCCTGGACTAGCAGCATTAAGATCAGCTGGAAACTTGTTAGAGTTGCAGATTCTCAGATCCTTTTCAGACCTTCCGGATTAGAAACTGAGAGAAAAAAGATCATGAATCTACGTGTCATTACCTCTTGGATGTACACTGTTTGAAAACCAGAGCTGTAGTAGACGATGTGCTAAAACATCTTTGACTTCTGAATTTCTATTTATAGCCCTTGGATAAGACAAGGGTCCTTATTTGGGGCACATAAGTTATATAGAGGAGATGATGAAGAGACATGTTTTAGAACAGTTTGGAAATGAACCCAGGAGAAAGGAACACATGAAGTGAACCAAATACATATTAGAAAATGAGGGCAGAAGGCCTATGTGATAACAGGAAGAAACGTTTACAGTAATTTACAGTTTTAACATCTTTCTTCGTTTCTTCATGGAAGAGAACTCCAGAAAGTCTAAGTCATGTTTTTCTTGGTAACTGCTCACCAAATGCAAGAAAGAACTCAATCGCCTAAAGTCAGGAGTAAGAATTATCTGTTTATGTTGAATTTACTTAGTTGTACACAGTTATTGTATTCCTGATTGATATTTATCCTTGAAAGAATATTTGTTTTGAAGGAACTTATACTTATTCTCACCTTCATTCATTCACTGCTACATTTATTCTTATCATACATTTTTGCCATATTTCTTTTTTAAAAAAGATTTATTTACTTTATTGGAAAGGCAGATATACAGACAGAAGGAGATACAAAGAGAAAGATCTGTCCATTGATCCACTCTGCAAATGGCTGGAGCTAAGCTGATCTGAATTCAGGAACGAGGAACCTCCTCCGGATCTCCTACATGTGCTCTGGATCCCAACGCTTTGGGCCATCCTCTATTGCTTTCCTAGGCTAGAAACAAAGTGCTGGATGGAAAGTGGAGCATGCAGAGTACCATCAGGTGCCCATACGGGATGATGGCACTTACAAAGCAAAGACTTTCTGCCACTAGGCTAGCGCACTGGGCCCTCACACATTTGTTGGCCACATATTATCACCAAGTACTCTGAAGGTATTGGATATAGGTTAGCAGCCAAAAGAAATATGTCTCTACTTTGAAGGTGTTACACTCAGTTGGGGTAAACAAAACGGTATGTTAATTAATAGATTTATCAAAACAGATGAACATATTGAAGGAAATGCAGAGATGTGGGTATCTGAAATAATACAGAAGGATATTTCTAAAGTGTGGAAGACTACCTTTGGAAAGGTAACACAAGTCTCAAACAGGCATGCCATCTTGACAGTCAGCAGTTTGAACATTGAAATGCAATAGCATCTCTTGGCTGGAATTCTTTGTAGCTGTAAAAGTTAGTATGGTTCTATGAATTTTATCTCTTCTAATAATGATAGCTGATAGTACATACCTTACAGAAATTTCATGAAAAGATAGTGAGATAGACCATGTGAAAATATGTAGTTTGATGAATGGCATATTTTAAATATTATCTCCTAACCAACATAGACAATTACCATTGGCTTGGCTTATTTTCTGGAAACAGAGAGAGAGATAAATCTCATGCACTTTGCCCTCAAAGAGCTTAATGGATTGTGATTACATATATTATGATCTGCATAAAATGTTGCACAATACCAAAGTTATTACGGTGCGCACTTCATTGAATGCTGTGAAGAAAATTTAGCTCAAGGAAAAGGAAGATACCATACTCTATGATGGGGTCTTGGTAGACCAATCTTTTCCTAATTTTTTTAAAGCATAGACATTATGCTGAAACAATTCTAAGGTGGTTACCCTTTTTAAAAGCATAGGGGAAGGCTGCATTATTTTGCATAATTATGCATGCACACAATGTCATGACCTCTTCCTCAATAGTTGCTGACCCTGAGAACCACTGAAAACAGTCAAATTGTTCAGCAATTTATTAAGCGTTGAAGATTTCCTTAACTTGTTACACTCCATCAACTGTGCATTATACTGTTGGTAATTCCAAGTGGCACAGTTTATGGGTACCTCAAGATAAGGTCATAATTTAATATAGTTTTAGTGTTGATGAATTAATGATACTTATTCCTTCATCATTATTAAGCTGTACCACGTTTCCAGAGGTGCTTCACAAACCATAAGGTATCATAAGCAAATGAAAGTAGGTGACATTCTCTTAGAAACAATGCATCTTAGTTGCTTTCCCTGATGTAGAGAAAGATTGTGAGGATGGCTACTATAATTTGCTTGGCTAGTATTTTGGTAGTGGAAGATTGATCCTCCTACTTCTGTGAGCATTACTAAACAAAGTAATGAAGTTTGAAAATACTTACTCATTTGGTTTAGTTTATCATTGGCACCTACTTTGTGAGAAGCCCAGTTGATCCATGTGCTTGTAGCTCTAACATTACAGCTCTCCAATTAAAGATGGCCAGAATGATCATTGATTCTTCACTTTCACGTTGTCTTTCTCAGACAGGGTTGTAGGTATCTAATTACATGAAGCAGGTATAGTCTCTGTTCTTACCAGGTGAATACTTTACAAGAGTAGATTGATATTAAGCAAATACACATGAGTAAGCACTTCTAGCAAGAATTATGAAGTCTTAATGGCATTTATTACAGATGCACGCTAAGAAATGGTAAAGTCATAGAATATAATGTAGACTACAGAAAAACTCTCGCTTCCACCATCCCAACAAGTTTGTATTCCCTTGAGGTACGCAACTGTGTAGGTGCAAGCATTTTTTATGGGGAAATAGCATAAATATCTAGATCTTAGTGATATAATCTTATCAATTTACCATGCATTTTACATTTTTATTTATGAAGGAATTAATGTACAGAAAGAGATCCCTCTTGACTCTGAGATAGTCTTTATATTAAAATTGATACTTATTATCCACATGAGTTTGTTAATTGTTGTTACTGATGTATATAAACAGAAGCCATATGCAGCACCATTTAATATATATATGCAATTAATAGAAAGCTTATCCTGGTGATACTATCATATCTCCATATCTTTGTCTCCCACTTTGCTTTTTATTGTATAGTAGATCTTAACTTTTGACCTATGTTGCTACCAATAATTCTCGTTTATTTATTTTCACCAACACATTGTATGAAACTTGATAAATATACTGCACTTGTTTATTATCCTGATGATGAACATTTATGCCATGCCCAATGTTTTCCTAACTCTATCAAAGCCTTAATGAACTTATTTTTATGTGTCCTTCTGAACCTCTGCAAATGTTCTCTTGGAAAAACATTTCAAGTAGAAGCATGGGGTCAAAGAACATGTTCATCTCCAAATGCACTACAGTGGATATATCTTAAAATGTTCTCCAAAATGTACTGATTTATTTCCTGCCATCAGGATTTCACAGTTGTATTTTTTCTGTAGTCCTGCCAATACTTGAGATTGTCAAAACTCTTTAAAATTGTGCATCTGATGATTTTGAAATGATGCTTTATTGGGTTAAAAATTCTTTATACCCCTGAAATGTGATAGACACTAGACAAATAGTTACACTTTATGGAACTGCTGCTGAATATTTCATATTAGTACCTGAATTCAGTTTTAATGCTGCTGGGAAAAGATATAATGCTGGGAAAAGAGTATCACCAATAACAGTGACATCCAAAGCAGAGTGTCATTATAAGTTGAAAAGAAGAAAAGAGTCATTCTTTTGAGTCACAACCAGACCCAACAAATGATCTTAAACAGTTTATTGAACTTTCTTTTTGTCCCCCCCACCTTTCATTCTTTTTGTGGTAGAAGACAGTACTGTGGTCCAGGGGAGATTGGAGGAGGGGTGTGGAGTGTGCCAATTGCAGGGGCAGGAGTCAGTGAAGCCCAAGAAGCTTGTGGAAGTGAAGAGGTACAGCAGTGCTGGATTGGAACTACACAGTACTATTGGTATCAGAGGAGACTGTGATATCTGTAAACCACAGATCCACGGACACCCAGAATCCAGTGTGGTCTGGAGATTGATTACGGGCAAGGGAATTAAGCACTCGCTGTGGGAGAAGCCATTTAAAGAAATGGGGAGAGGGGGCAGGGAGAACACAAGGAAGACCCTGTAGGTGGTAGGTTGGAATTGGCAGCACAAATATTGTCTAGCAGAAGCAAGGTAGCCAGTGCATGTTCTATGGCAGTTGAGGAAAGCAAGAGAGGAGATGGAAATGGAAATGCTTTTTTCAAGCCTCTGCTTGCATAAACTCTACAAAGATGTAAGTGGCCCAAAGTAAATCAAATGTCTAATCTCAGAGTCTGGGTGGGAGAAAAGGATTACAAATTGACAGAGTACAAGGCTTGGATACATGGAGGCCCATTAATTGAGGCCACTAGTGTTATTAATCTACTACACTACTCACTCCTTCAACTGGTCTTTAAATGGACCATTCTACTCACGCCTATCATGTAAGCAATTGTGAATATTTACATTGCCTCCTTTTTGGTAAATATTATTTTAGAGTATTTTGCTGTTGATTTCACCCTCTAGTTTTATTTTTTTGGCTTTATTGACTTTGGATAGTTTCTACTGGTGTCCTGTATGAAAATGAGATAATTAGAGCAATTACTATTCCCGCCATTGTTATTCCCATATAATCATCTAAGGAGAAGTCATTTTTATGTCTTACGTTGTATTACATTAAGATTTATTTTAATATTTATCAGTTTTATACTCATGTCTTTCATACTTCATCAGTTGATTTCTAAAACTGAAAGTCACTATACATAATTCACAATGTTATAATTATATACATACTATTCACATGATTATCCATTGTAGAACTAACAAGTATTTTCAGTTCAAAGAGGAATTTATTACTTGGTGCCATTAGGACTCTGTTGTGGGGGAATTTTCTAAGCATCTCATTTTAATGGATTCCCTTTTCAATCCTTTTAAGCTTTTTTCCTTTTCTGCTGGGTCATACATAAATATACATCCGCGGTCACTTTCTTCCTTGGCTCCCTTTATTCATTCTGTTGGAATACCTTCTTGAGTAATTTCTTTTATTCATAGAGTGTGTGGGTTGTAAACTTTCTAAGTTTCTGCCTGTCACCAGTGCCTTTGCTTTCCTCTGCAGTTTGATGTTTTTCAGGCATACAGTTGTGGTTTAGATTGTTTTCTCCTCAAGGAGGCTGTTGTATTTTTCTCTGATCTCTAAGTTGTTGAATATGTCTAATTATTTCTAAAATTATGAAATTTCACCTTGATGTGCGTGTTTGCATTTGTTCCGCAGTATTCAGTTGGCCCTACAATTGAGCAGATGCATGCTTTTCTTGAATATGAAGAAATTATCTAAGTTGCTTGAGCTGTACTCTGCACTATTATAGCTTCTGCCTCGGTGGGATTTGATCAGGTCAGTATTATCTATCAAACAGTTGACCAGACTCTAGAGTTAAGAATTGTATTTTACATGCTATCCAATATGTAAATGCATGTTACTATGTGTGCTATATTTTCATTGTTTGTTTTCCTCTATTTTCTGTTGCTGTAACAGAATATGTAAGACTGTATAATTTAAGAAGGAAAGTTTGTTCGGGTTCACACTTCTGAGGCTGGGGAATTTAAGAACATGGCTCTGGTATGTGCTTGGCTTCCAGTGAGTGCCTCATGGTGCATCATAACACTGCAGGAAAGAAGCAGCCAAGCAATAGATGCAAAACCTGAGAGCTTGACCCCTTTACAGCAGTCTGCTCCCACAGTTACTAACCTGGTGGCCCAAAACTGGAAACTCATTCACTTCCCTAAGAAAACATTCATGAGAGAATTATGGCCTTTGTGTGATTAACAAGCCCATCACCTTTCAACACTGCTACATTGGGGACCAGGAAATTCGGTGGGGGCAAACTACATTCAAAATAGACTCCTGATCTACTTCTTTCATTTCTTGTTTTGAGAGTACTGAATGTGGGGCCTAACATGATAGCCTAGGGGCTAAAGTTCCTGCACTGAATGCAATATCATTCCATATGGGTGCCGATTCCTATCCTGGATGCTTCATGTCCCTTCCAGCTTCCTGCTTATGGCCTGGGAAAGCAGCAGAAGACAACCCAAAACTTTGGGACACTGCACCCACACGCGTGGGAGACCCAAAAGAAGCTCCTGACTCCTGCCTTTGTATTGGCTTAGCTCCAGCTGCTGCAGTCACTTGGGAAGTGAATCAATGGATGGAAGATCTTTTTCTCTGGATCTCTTCCTCTTTGTAAATAAATAAATAAATAAATAAATCGTTTTTTAAAAGAAGAAAATACTGATTGTGAGCACTTATTTCCTATTATGACTATATCAGTCTACTTCAACTGTCATAAGAAAATACTATGTTGCAAGTCAGAACACAAAATCATCCATCTTTTGAAGGAAATGGAAGTTTATTTTGGAGCAGGGCGGCAACCCTTCTCAGCAAAGTATACTAAGGGGAAAGCAAGACAGGGTTCTTACAGTTTAAAGTGAATACACGGGGCCTGGTGCCGTGGCCTAGCGGCTAAAACCCTTGCCTTGAATGTGCCAGGATCCCATATGGTCGCCGGTTCTAATACCGGCGGCCCCACCTCCCATCCAGCTCCCTGTTTGTGGCCTGGGAAAGCAGTCGAGGATGGCCCAAAGCCTTGGGATCCTGCACCCACATGGGAGACCCGGAAAGAAGTTCCTGGCTCCTGGCTTCAGATCAGCACAGCACCAGCGGTTGCGGCCACCTGGCAAGTTAATCATTGGATGGAAGATCTTTCGCTCTGTCTCTCCTCCTCTCTGTATACCGGACTTTGCAATAAAAATAAATAAATCCTTAAAAAATAAAGTGAATACACGAAGAGTCGTGATATGTGCAGAACAACTGGGTGGTCACTGGTAGCAATCTGTTAATTCTAAGAACAATAATACCTCAAACAAAACAAAAGTTACCGAGGTCAGCATGCCCTTAAACAGACAATAACACGAAACAAGTCAGACTCTCAGCATTCCAAGAGCCTCACCCAAACCAGCAGTTTAGCAGAGTGCATGATTGGTCTTGTCATTGTTGTCTGCTTTGACTGATCCTCGCCAATATTACGGATTGATGACTTAATACAAGTTATTTCTCATGATTCCAGATGCTGGGGCGACTCATGATCTTGGTGTCATTGATTCAGTTCTTGGTGTCATTGATTCAGTTCTTGGTCAGAGCCCTTTTCCAAGAATTCCAATGGCTCTCCCCTTGTTGCATCCTGTGTAGTTTGTAGAGAAAACTGTTCATTGTTTCTGTTATATGAACACAAATCCTCTGATGAAATCCTGACCCTCATGACCTAGTTGCCACCCAAAGGCTCATCTCATCATCTTGGGCCTTATGGCTTCCTAATATGATTTTTCTGAGGGGGATACAATTCAGTCTTTGGAAATGACTCAGATTGTGATCTAGCTGCAGTTTAAAATACAATAAATTTGATTAGTAGTAATCTATTGAATTGTTCTTCGCATCTTATTAGTTTATCATATTTTCAAATTCATTCCTGCTGTCATATATATGTTATATAACTTATTTAATTGAGAGGCAAAGCGACTAAGAGAAACAGCAAGATGGCTGCCCATTGGCTGGTTCATGTCTCTAAAGCTTGCAGTGGTGAGGATTGGTCAGGCTGAAACTGGGAACCAGTAACTCAAATCAGATATTCTATGTGGGTGGCAAGAACCCAACCACCTGGATCATCACCTAACATCTCTCAAGATTCATATCAGCAAAGCTGAAGTCAGGAACAGAGATGGGAGTGGAGCTATTAGTCACAGTTAGGTATTCTGAATTAAAATGTGGACACAGCAATGTGCTGCTTAACCACTGGGCCAAAGTCCTACCTCTATATGTCTTTAAGTTCCTTTTACACGTGTAAATTCACTGTAAACTGCATACAGTTTTTAAAATGGGAAACTTCTACATTTTATTTTTTCTGTTCTTAGTCATGTTTCAATTTCTGAAACTATTTTCTTGTTTTCTGAATACTATCTTCATAGCAGATAGAATTTTACAGTTACCATGGTCTCCTTATTCTACCTTTAAAAAAATTGAGATGTAATCCAAACAACATAAATTTTTAAATTGGAAAATAGAGGTTAATGTTTTTTGCTTATTCACTGTGTTGGGTAACTTTGCCACTATGTAGTTCCAGAATATTTCCATCATCCTAAAAGAAATCCTGCACCTATAAACAGGAAAGACCCAATAATTACTTTTTCTCTTCCCCTAGAAACTCATAACCTGCCTCTATTCCTGTGGATTTGCCTAACCAGTATTTCAAATAAATGAAATCATAGAATATATGCTGCTGTTTTTGATAGGCCTCTTTTTTCTTAGTATAAGGTCTTCAAGGATCACGACATGTTACATTATATAGTAGAACAGAATTCTTTTTATGGCTGAATAGTATCCCATTGTATACGTACTCGACATTTATTTACCCATTTTTCAGTTCATAAAAGCTGTGTTTAATTTGGGGAGGGTAATTTTTAATAATATTTCTATAACTATTTGAGTATAATTTTTATGATATGTTTCTTTCTCTTGGCTATAAATTCAGAAGTGGATTTCTGAGTCACATATGACATATGTTTAAATCTTTGATGAACTGCCAATTTATTTTCACAGTGGCTGTAACCATTCTGTGTTCCGACCAATAATTTATAACAGGTCCAATTTCCTTTTATCTACATCACCATTTATTTTAATTCTAGCTATCTTATTGGGTGTGAAGGAGTATCTTACTGTGTTTTTTCTTTCTTTTTTTTTTAAATTGTAAAGGCAGATGTACAGAGAGGAGGAGAGACAGAGAGAAATAGCTTCCATCCGATGATTCACTCCCCAAGTGGCTGCAACGGCTGGTGCTGTGCCGATCTGAAGCCAGGAGCCAGGAACTTCTTTCTGGGTCTCCCATATGGGTGCAAGGTCTCAAGGCTTTGGGCCGTCCTAGACTGCTTTCCCAGGCCACAAGCAGGGAGCTTAATGGGAAGTGGAGCTGCTGGGATTAGAACCGGCGACCATATGGGATTCTGGCACATTCAAGGCAAGGACCTTAACCGCTAGGCTATCATGCTGGGCCCTTCTATGGTTTCTCTTAATCACACATGATGTTTAGTATCTTATCTTGTCTCCTTTGTTACCACATTTTTATCTTCTTAGAGAAATGTCTACTCAAATTTTTGCTCATTTGTAATTGAGTTGTTTGTCTTTTCTTACTGAATTGCAAGAATTTTTTATGAATTGTGGGTGCTAAACTTTACCTAATATATTCTTTGCAAATGTTTTCTCTCACTTTGTGGATGCCTTCACTTTGATACACAAAGTTCTTTGTGTGCTTTGATGTGCAAAAAATTTTTTTTGAATTTTCATTACGTTCATTTTATCTTTGGCTGTATGTACTTCTGGCATCATATCTAAGAAGCCAATCTTACCCACAACCATGAATATTTATGTCTTCTTTGTTTGAATAGCTTTATATTTTTGGTTCTTAGATGTTTAATACCTTTTGAGTTAATGTTTACCTATCATATAAGGTTCAAATTCCTTTACATGTGGATGCCTAGCTTTTCCAGCGCCGTTACAGAAGACTTCATTCATCCACTAATTTATCTCCTTATCTCTGTTGAAAATCAGCGCTGCTTGAATTTAATTCTGAATTTTAAATTTCATTCCATAGCTTTTTAGGGCTTGCCTTGGACAGTATTATATTCTATTGACTACTATAATTTTTTTTTAATTATTTATTATTTAACTTCAGTAATTACATTGTATTATGTGACACAGTTACTACTATAATTTTGCAACAAGTTTTGGGCTTTGGAGTTTTCCCAAGTTTTCCTTTCTTTTAAGATGGTTTTCAGAGTTTTTTCATTTCTACAAGAGTTTTAGTTTCAGTGTTTCTATTCACATTTCCTCTTGAATGTCTTCGAATATGAGGCTAGCTTAAATACCACTTTGTGATGTATTACCTTTCCCTAAAGTATCTATCATTCTTGCGTTTCTCTGTTGTCATTTTACTCATCTATAGTCTTTAGTTTCCTTAATTGTTTGGCATTTTGCTCATAGTAGTTGCCCACATTCTATTGAAGAAATGAATGAATGAATTTTTCTGTTGAGAAGAATGAATGAGTAGACTAGTCTCCATTTTGAGGTGCGTCAAAATCTATCCCTATAGGATCTAGGTCTCACTAAAATGTCAGTCACATCTGATCAATCTATATGTTACACAGTTATTATTTATGTGCTTAGTGTAAGACGCAAGTATTGTGAGTGCTCACAAGGCATTTCCTCTTATGTATTCCTTCAGATGGAGATAGAGTGTTCCGTTTGTCTCCCTCATCCTCTAGTTCTGTTTTTCAAATTCTCCTTCTATCCCTTGGCATTGCCATAGAGGTACCAATAATGTGAACTTATTAACCAGAATGTTGACTGCAGCTAGACAACTGTGTGCACAATAGCTTTATTTCCTCTGCATGGCTTCACTTGGATTCAAAATAAATGTATGATCATCTTTCCTTATAATGTGGTTTAGGAAATAAAATGTTCTCATGATACATTTATGACCGGTAAAATAAATTTTTATGAGAAAACCCTTCTTGAAAGAAAGTTTGTGGAAACTTTATAATATTAATATTCTTTAAGAAATGTAAATTGCATCTTTTTGTTTTGAAATGTACTCACGTGGGAAGGCAATTCCTTTCCTGGGAGAATCCTGCGAGAAATCTATTCTCCAATATGGAGTCCAAAAGTTGAGAGCAGCTAGGAAATCACCCTGAAATTGACCAACTGATGGTTGCTGCTACATATGTTAAATCCTGAGTAAGTGAAACAAAGATTATGATGTGTCCAGAGATGATCAGGAGGCAGTTTTGAGATTATAAGCATCATGTCCCAGTGTATAAGGTTAATGGCCAGTAGAGTCTCATAGTGACGCTGCTACTTAGTAGAATCTTGGAGGTATCTTATTTTAAAGATGTATTTATTTATTTGAAAATTAGAATTCGAGAGACAGAGATCTTCCACCTGCTGAGGGACTCCCAGATGGCCACAAAGTCCATAGCTGAGCTAACTTAAAACTACGAGACAGGGGCTTTGTCCAGGACTCTCAAAAGGGAGACAGTTTTCCAAGCACTTGTATCATCTTCTGTTAATCATCTGCTAGTCATTTTACCTCCCTTTTCTGTATTCACTTTCTGTACTTCTCTCCTTTAGAAATGACTTAAAACTCATACTAATTGTACATCATAAAATCACAATTTTCATTTTATAATTTCACTAGTAATATTATTTTCCAGGGTTATGCCAAAATATTGTATATAATTATTCGTTTATGCTGAAATTCTTAAATGATTCCAATTTGTTGATAATCCAACATCAATCTTCTGGCAGAGATTTTCTGTGCAAGGTTTCTATGAGAGATGAATCCTGAGAGGCTGATTTAGTCTGTGAGCAAGAGAGGAAGGAAGCTGTGCTGTGCTGTGTCCAGGGTGAGTTGGCTGCTGATGCTCCTTGTTCCAGAAAAGAGGTCTGTGTTCCCAAACAGCAACAGCCAGCTGGAACTGAGTGGCACCAACCCCCTCTGAGCAGGGCATGAACCTTTTTAGCTTGTCCAGTCTCAATTGCTTCCTATGATTCCCAGAAAGCCAAGAGTCAGCTAGAATTTATCTTACCAGGTCAGCATCTCTTATTTTCATGGTCTGCCTCTTCCCTGAAAAGACTGTGAGTCTGTGAACTCTTGCCCAGGATTAACAATAAATAGAGGCCTATTCATCATCTAAATGACTCAGATTGGTTTAGAAATTTCTCTTTTGTCTAGAAACAAAATGGTTGATTGCTGTTCTCCTAGCCCCCTTGGGAAAGAACCATCCAGACCCCTGGGAGAAAAAGAAGCTTGACTTCCTTTTAGCAGGTTAAAAAGAAAAATGCTACTATGTTCTTCTACCACCATGTTAAGAAACAGAGTACAAGACAATTTCTCTTGAGGCTTTTCAGATTCCTTAACTTGCCAGCAAGCATCTTGGGCCCCTTACAGGCCCCATTTCATCAGAGGGAGTCCCTTGCTTCCAAATGGCTTCCTGTACCACATATATTCCCTGCATCTATCTCCCCTGGTCAGTGGATGGTTATAAACAGCAGCAAATGTTTAGGGCAGAGAAAATAGAATCCTAGGAAATTCTCCAGCAAGGCTTCCAGCTGACAGGTTGCCAGAGTGGGCACCTAATAACCTTGAAGCCCTGGGGAAGAGAAACCAGCAGCACTGGCTTCATCTGAGAAACACAGATGTGGCTGTTGTCATGTTTATTCTACTTAAGCAGGGGGATGGTGATGGCAAGGAATGGCAGGGGTCTCTCAGGATTCCCTGGCATGTCCAGCACAGGCACTCATCCTGGGTTTCCTGAGAAAGCACCTCTTCCCTAATTCTTTCCACGCTCCTGCCAGTGACTTCCTCTTTGGTCTCTGCTGGCTGACCCAGGACTGGGAGATCTATCTGCTCCTGCAGTCCATGGAATGGAGCCGGGACTGAGATATTGCTTTTGTTGCGAGTCCAGAAGTCTTGCCCAGGATCTGCACTGCCAGAGAAGATGCTTACATTAATCCAAGTGTACTTGTCAATGACAGAGAGTGACTCCAATTTCCTCCTGAGTCCTCAACGCGCTTTTCTGGAAGCCTGGTAGTATAGTAAATAATTCATTATTATAATTTCTCAAATCTCCACAGTGCCTTTCTTTTAAGGTCTTCTTGCAGTTTCTGAAAAAAACATTAGCACATTTGTGAATTTAAATCGGGTTAGCTGAGTTAGGATAGAAGTGCTGTGAAACAGGGAAAACAGATAAATGAATCTGTGAAGTTCCTTCAGACTGGCAGCGTGGGTGAAATCCAGGCAGGATTCCCTTGTATAAATGGGATTGTGAAGTATTCCTCTCCCACCTTGTCCTATTGCTACTGCTTTCATCATAAACACTAGGACTCAGAGAGAGGTCTTCCTTTGGAATTGCAGCAAATCTAAAGGCATTTGCCACCAGGTACTCATTCTATATTGGCACTAATTCCAGTTCTAGATACCCTGCAATACGCAGATTTCCCATAAGCTAATTGAATAAGTCAGATATTGCCACAATTATGTTGTATAACAACATTTCTAAAGGTATTCAGTTTGTAAAAACAAGCTCTATATCACAAATTCAATGTTCTGATTATCAGCTGGGGTAGCAGTGCTTCAGGCTGAGGGGCATTCCAATGAGTTTCTGGCTTTAATTTAACTGCAGGCCATCTCCATGTTCTGCTTTGGGGGAGTGGCTGGTGAAGATAACCTTTGGTGATTGCCTGGGATATAAGAATATACATAGAGGCACATGACAACAGCTGCAGGGTTCACCTGAGAACTGAACACTGCACTCACTTGCATTCCATTGGCAAGAGGCAGACATGGATAAATTCTGTATCATCCACAGAAAAAATGTACACTGCTGTTGCAGTGGTGGTATGGCGAGAGCACATGGCAAAGGACATGCATAAGCAATTCATGAAGAGTGAAGAATTGCAAGCCATGATTAATTCTCCCTTACCAGTGACTCACATTGTAGAAAAATCTCTTTGAAATAACTGAGTGTAGACTCATATTTTTTTTCTTTTTAAATTTTATTATTATTTTTGTTGTTTATGATACTGTTGTTTCTTTTTTAGATTTATTTTTATTGGAAAGGCACATTTACATGCGGAGAGGAGAAATGGCTGCAATGACTGGAGCTAAGCTGATTTGAAGTCAGGAGCCCCCTCTGGGTTCTCAACATGGGTTCAGGGTTCCGAGGCTTTAGGTCATCGTCCGTAGCATTCCCAGACCACGAGCAGGGAGCTGGATTGAAAGCAGAGCAACGTGGACATAAACTGGTATTCATATGGGATCCCAACACTTACAAGGGGAGGATTAACCAATTGAGACATATGTGCTGAGCTCCATAATAGTAGGTATATAGATTCCCCCCTTCCCTCCCCATTCACCCTTCTCATTTTCCCCTTTCACCATTTTCCCATATCACTATAGTATTATAGTCTTTTCACAATAGTTACAAGTTTAACAGTCTGCTTTTTAAGTGCATAACAGCACTGTAGGTATAGAAAAAGGTATGAAATCTAGTGTCCTATTGTCAAAGTATATGTAACTGTTTCACTGGGTGTCCTCCTTTTATTCACAAGTGGAGGAGTAGACTGCAACATATCTTCACTTTATCTTCACTTCCTGGTGTGCTGGTCATCATTCAATAGTTCATCTGTGACAATATACATGTATATTTGTTTACTTATATAGTTATTTGTTTCATAATTTGCATGAAGGATGTCTCATATCAGAGACAACATATGATGTCTGTCCTTTGGGAACTGGCTTATTTCACTGAGCCTAATGATCTCCAGTTGGGACTATTTTGTATTTTGCTGCAAATTTCATTCTTTCACGACTGTGTAGTATTCTCTGGAATATATGTACCACAGTTTCTTTATCTATTCCACTTTGGCAGGGTCTCTGGGTTGTTTCCATGTCTCCACTATTGTGGATTGTGCTGTTATAAATATAGGGTTACAGGTTGCTAGCTCATATGCAGATTTTAGTTCTTTTGGATATATGTGAGATTATTATTAAACAAACACACTATAATGATGCTATTTAAAATAGTACATCTTGGAAAAGTAGATACAGATTGAAATGAGCATGTCTTGCCTAGAAACATGGGCAATTAGAAGATGTGAATGATATTAAAGCCCAGGCTATTTAAAAATTAAATGTTTATCTCAGAAGTATGATTCTCCTAAGATGTGATAATAAAAGTGAGAAGTTGAGTAAAAAGTAGTGAAAAGAGAAAGAAGGAGAACAAATATTTTTCTCTACAAAGAGACAAACTGCCAATGAGGTGAATTGAGAAGACTTTTTAAAGTCTAGAAGGCTGGTGTTCCAGAAACATTGTACTCAGATTGATTGAAAAATATTTATTCACCTTTTAAAAAAAAAAAGATTGATTTTTTTTATTGCAAAGTCCAATATACAGAGAGGAGGAGAGACAGAGCGGAAGATCTCCCATCCAATGATTAACTTGCCAGGTGGCCGCAACTGCTGGTGCTGTGCCGATCTGAAGCCAGGAGCCAGGAACTTCCTTCAGGTCTCCCACATGGGTGCAGGATCCCAAGGCTTTGGGCCATCCTTGACTGCTTTCCCTGGCCACAAGCAGGGAGCTTAATGGGAAGCAGGGCTACCAGGATTAGACCTGGCTCCCATATGTGATCCTGGTGCGTTAAGGCGAGGACTATAGCCACTAGGCCATGGCTCCGGGCCCTATTTACCTTTTTCCTAAGAATGTAATAATATTGTAAGTGGTGGGGTACAATATTAAACATATCTGTATCTATATATCTAGATTGAGAGATAAACATATCTATCTAGATCTATATTAATAGGTGTTTAAATTGATCTATATAGATTGATGGATAGATCTGTATAGATCAGCAGATATTCCAAATTTTCTTATAATTATGGATGATCCTGTAACACAGCCATGGCTGATGTGACAGAAATTTTTGGATGGGGGCTTTTAGGTTCATTTAACAAGGCTATTAGCTAATCTAAAACTTCTCTTTTGCAATTCTTCCCGTTGCTGGACACAGACCATCAATCTTGAAATCACAGGTAGAAGTGTGAAGTGGTAATTTGATCATGATACAGAAATGCTGAAGTATTACTTCCTGCTGGCACTGGGGGCACTACACCAACCTCTTCACTAACATCCACACTCACTATTATGGGAGAAAAATAAGCCTCTGTAAGCAATTTATTTGCTATAGTTGGATTTCTGCTACCAGTGCTAAACACAGGGATTCTTCAACAAATTCATGGAAAATGCATGGTTTGAAAACCTTATGCATGGATTGTAAGGTATTTTTAATTCAATTTTTCATAAAGTCTCAGAAGTGTCTTCATGCATTCTCCCACAAAGGGAGTGGTGGAAGATCACTAGAAATCACCTGATTCATCCTTTCCTCCTCACAGTTGACTGTAAGGTGGCATTCTCAAGGACAAACAGCTGAGGCTCTCAGCGACCCTTTCTGCACTGTGACGTCAGGATTGCACCCACAGAACCATGATGGAATAACATGAGAAATATCCACAGCATAGCTTTGTTTTGCTGCAAAGTCCTGGCTTCAAAGCATGTTTCTGTCCACAGGAACATGAAGTTGAGCATACTGGATATTTAGCAAACTTAGGCTCATGTCAATCAACTCCCCTTTGCTTTGACATTCTCTGTGATTTCCTCTTAGGAGCACTTAATTCTGAACAGCCATACCAAGAGGCAAGCATGGCACGTGGAGACTCACATGCATGTGAACAACCAAAGGTTCCAGCAGCTGCCACATCAACTGGCTTCACTTTCATGAGCTGCCTGGTGATGCCACTAGTGGACTTGAGTTTCCAAAAACGTAAGCATGGCATCAGCATTGTGAGATAAAAATCCTTGCTGTGAAGGTCAGATGTTAATTAGCTAGCTGCTATTGGGAAATTCTGCCCAAGTATTTCAACCCCCAATGTAACATCTGCCTCAGGAGGTTCTTCACAGGGCCCATGAAGGAAAAGGAAATAATCACTTCTGCCTTTGGAATTTTTTTATCAAAGTAATTTTGGCCATTCAGGTCATCCTGTAGGGTCTGCTGACATGGCTTATATCCCAACCCTATGTGTACGTATAAGACACTTGAGGGCACATTATTCAAATTGCTTGCATTATGAATTTTTGAATGTCTTTATATTTCCTCTTTATGAATTGGAGGTTACTGTATCTTTTGGAAGAGGAATGGGCAAGAGAAACATATCAGGAGCTTCCAAACTGCCTCACTCAAATTCCTGTTACAAATAGCAGCAGTTTTCCTACTGACATCAGTTAAAAGCCCTTTCAATTGAAACTGTGACAAGATAAACGGATACATTCATCTTAAAGCTTGAGAAATACACAAGGGAGTGAATATCTGTAAGTATTATAAAGATGACATGAAACTCTTTAGATTGAGCTAAATATGCAAATGCCATGTTTTTTCTTAGTTCTAATTTGCCTACAAAAAAAGCTTAACAGTGTAATGGTCAGATTGAGACATTTAAATGTTTTTTCCTTTTTTAATTATGACTTTTTTTCCTTCCTCTTGGATTCACTTACATATTTGACCATTTTTTTAGCTAGTATCTTCTTACTTTATATGTTATATTTTTAAAAAGGATCTTGGAGGGACACTGTGGTGGCACAGCAAGCTAATCCTCGAAGTGTATTGCCAGTATCCCATATGAACACTGGTTCATCTCCCAAGTGCTTCTCTTCCAATTCAGCTCTCAGCTTAAGGTCTGGCAAAATGGCAGAGAAGGGCTTGAGGGCCCTGGGACCACATAAAACACCTGGAAGAAACTCCGGGCTTCTAATTTCAGATTAACTCAGCTCCTGACATTGGGGGGAAAAATCAGCAAATGGAAAGCATCTCCCTCTGTCTCTCCTTCTCGCTGCAAAAATTTGCCTTTCAATTCAAAATAAATAAATCTGCTTTTATAAAGGAGCTTGCATTTCAGTGAGAACTGAAAGAATTTCAGACCTGCTAATATTTTTCCTATAAAGGTATGTTCAAGTTGTAATAATAGAATAACAATAGTAATTATTACTTTATTATTAGTAATAATAAAATAATAGTAATTATAAAATTAATTAGTAATAATAAAAAGGAAATTCCAGAATGATTTAAGAGTATTTTATCAGGGCTGGCACTATGGTAGAAGGGGTTAAGCTAACTCCTGTGACCCTGCAATCTCAGATGAGCACTGATTCAATTCTCAACTGTTCCACTTTCAATCCAGCTCCCTGCTAATGCAACCGAGAAAGCAGCAGAAGATGGTCCAAGACCTTGGGCTCCTGCCATCCATGTTGGAGACCTGGGTGGAGTTCCTAGCGCCTTCCTTTGGCCTGGCACATCTCTTACAGGTGCATTGCTTTGGAGAATGAACCAACAAGTAGAAGACCTCTCCCTCTTTACCTCTCTCTTTAACTCAAAATAGTTTCAAAATAAATAAAGCGAATCTTTAAATAACAATAAAAACAAATAAAAAAGAGGATTTTTATCAACTTATGGGGAATGAAACAAAATTTGCTTTTTCTGTGTCATCAAATTGCAGGATAATTCTTTAGAAATAAGAAATAGTGCCTTTTTTTATTTGGAAGCATAATGAGAACTACAAGATTCTTTAATCTTCCACATCTCTGAATGCTTCCTTAGGAAGATTTCTACATTTAGCAAACCAAAACATACAAGCTGTCCAGTTAAATTTGAATTTCAGATGCACAATAAATTACATTGAGCATAATTATAGTAATGATCATTTATTATTATCTGAAATTTAAATTTAAATGAGTTCTGTTTTTCTATCTTGCAAACATTTGCTCAAGGACTCCCATTGTTTTAAAAGTCTCCTGAAGAGGTTGGTCTCATTTTCTCCATTACCATGGTCTGTGATCTTCCTGTGACAGAAGGGGGTACTTAGCACCATGACCCTGGACAGGGCTCCGGCAGAGGAAGCTAGACTGCTAGTTTTCCCCATTAGAACTATGTCTCCAGAATCACCATTCTATTTCCTTGTTAAAATAAACTGACTCTCTCAGATGTTTTCAAATGATTTCTTAATGAAAGCATTTTAATAGACATAAAAATTTTAAATATTTATGAAATTTACTAAGGGATATTTCAGACAGATGTATTCCTGTGCAATGACAAATCAGGACAAATATGTCATCAAGCATTTAACAACTCATTATGGTGAAAAAGAATTGAAATCCTAGGTTTATTAATTTATAGTACTGCATATATTGAAACACACTACACTAATATTATTGCGAGCCACTTTATTGTGTAAGAAGATGTCAGATCCTGTGACAGCTACCAACCTGTAACATAATCAAACTTTCCCAGTTATTTCTCACCTTCCCTGATCACTTTCATGTACCAACCATTAGTCTTTTAGTTTCCTTGAGATTGCCTTTTATTTAAAATCCATCTTACCATGGATAAGGTCATTTAGTACTTGCCTTTCTGTGAATGACTGATCTCATTTAAGCCACTGGCTATCATTCTTTGCTCATGTATTTGGGAAGTATATAGCACCCATACCCTTTCTTATATTTGCGTTATGTAATATGCATTATGTCTTGCATTTGGCATTATGTGTGTCTTAATAATTATTATTGTTATTGAAGGTTTACTATGCTTTAATCAGATAAGCAAATTGCTGGTATTAGCAGACATCTGAGAAATAGAAATAAATTTGTCATGGAGCAGTGATCATTAGGATAGTATTGGCCTGAATTAGAAAGCCATCTTATTTATGACACGTTGAAATAAATAATGTGATGAAAGCATAATCATTACTGAGGCGAGGAGAAGGAATGAAGAGAATCTGAAGAGTAAAGAATACATGAGGATTTGGTTAGTAGAAGAATAAATTCATTGGGTGCTCTGATTCATGTCTTTCAGTTTGTATCCATTCATATAAGGTGTTAGTTGAGTTAAAAAAAAAGAAGTAAAGACATGCCAACTGAAAGAGTAAAATACACAGTGATATATAACTAGTCGAGTATACTAAACTTCTAAAAGATGTTGATGAAATGGATCAACTGACTAATCCTCCGCTTCTAAGCGCTGGTATCCCATATGGACACTGGTTCAGGTCCTGCCTGTTCCACTTCCTATCCAGCTCCCTGTTTAAGGCCTAGGAAAGCAAGAGGGAATGACCCACGTCCTTGGGATTCTGCACCTATGTGGGAGACCTGGAAGAATTTCATGGCTCCTGGCTTCAAATCAGCTCATTCCGACTGTTGTGGTTATTTGGAGAGTAAATAAATAGATGGAAGATCTTTTTATCTCTTCTCTCTGTAAATCTGCCTTTCAAATAAAAATGACTCTTTAAATTTTTTCTAAAAGACTTTGATTATAGTTTAAAATTTTTGGCAATTGCTGATGAAAGTAAATACGCATAAAACACAATGACTAGTAGGCTTTTAGCCCTGCAGTAAGTCTCTTATATTGCATAGTGGTGTCCCTGGGCTCAGTTCGCAGCCAGTGTAGACCCTGGGAAGCATCAGGTGGTAGTTCAGATAGCTGAGTTCTTTCCAACCATTTGGGAGCCCTGGATTGCATTCTCAGCTCATGATGTTGTCCCTTATCCAGCCCTAGCAAGTGTGGGTATTAGGAGAGTGAGTCAGTGCTATCTGTGTGTCTCTCAAATAAATCAATAAAATAAGAAAACCCAGCAATAAAGAAAAAAAAGTATGTCATTACCATGCAAACGCATAACTTAAAAAGAAGATCTTAAAGTTGAAGTAAAGAAAAAGGAGAAATATTCATTTATTCACTGATAGCATTGGATACAGTTCACACATAAACTTCTGCCTAGTATCTCTCACTGGTTATCACACCCAAAGGATTGCAAATTTTACAGGATATCTTTTTATTCCGATAAATTGTGCAGTTGGTTACAGAGGTATGAATTATAAACATCATGTCCTAAGCATCACTCCCTAAAATACAAAAGTAATAATGATATGGAAAGCCTCAAGATGGCTGAGGAAAGAGAACATGTACTTAGCTCCACCACAGAGAAGAAAAACAAAAAACATAGAAGAACCCAATTTCTAGGCTGTTGAGGGAAAACACTGGTAAGGAGTGGCAGCAATTCTGGACAGCACAGACCCCCAAACAGGCCAAGGACTAAAGCAGAACACAGCTCTTACCTTGGACCTCCAGTCTTGGGAATGTCCTACTGGAAAAAGACAAGCAAAATTCTCATGGCCCCAACATTTTACAGATATCCAGCCTACCTCAGGACGATTCCATTGTCCTTACAGACTTTAAACACAGTCTAGAAAGCTAATCAGGGTTGGAATGATTGATTTCCTCCAAAAAATGAGCATACCTTACTTCCTTCTGCAGCAAAAGTCCCAGGCTAGGGCCTGGCGCTATAGCCTAGCGGCTATAGTCCTTTCCTTGAATGCGCTGGGATCCCTTATGGGTGCCAGTTCTAATCCCGGCAGCCTTGCTTCCCATCCAGCTCCCTGCTTGTGACCTGGGAAAGCAGTTGAAGATGGCCCAAAGCCTTCAAACCCTGTACCCATGTGGGAGACCTGGAAGAGGCTCCTGGCTCCTGGCTTCGGATTGGCTCAGATCCAGCCACTGCCGTCAGAGGGAAGGTATTTCTCTCTGTCTCTCCTCCTGTCTGTATATCTGCCTTTCCAGTAAAAATAAATCAATATATATATATACATATATATATTAAATCCAAGCTAAACCTGAAAAAGCATAATGGCTGCTAAAATTGAATCTTTAATAGGTAAGTGCAGGTTGATATATCACCAGCAATGGCCCTCTCAGGGTATTACACAACGCAGAGTCTAGACCCTTCTGCAGCTCTTAACATAAGGTGCCAGATGAACTGAATAAGCCTACAGGCATCATACTTGCCTTCCTTGTGGAAATTGAGGACAAACCCTTTTGTGTACTGTAGCTCTGGGACTATGCCTATTGGAGCTACAATAATCCCTGGTGTATTTCACTTGCACAAGTACAAATTGGAGAGCCTTATCTGCATTTCTCTGCTTTTTTGCTTATGTCCTCTGTCCACAATCCCCAACATAAAGTTCACTTGACCTATGAGACTAAAAAACTCTGTCCTGTGCTCTGGGACTGAACTATTGGTTCTCTGAGTGTCGGGAACCTCTCTTGGGGCCTAGAGATGTCTGCAGTTCTGTGCTCCAGGCCTGCATATAGGAGTTAATAATCTTCATTTCACCTTCTCAGTCTGCAGCTCTGGACGTGGGGACATTTGTTGTCTGGTTTAAGGGATACATGGGCTCACCCTCAGGACCTAAGGAAGACCCTATTTGCATCTCACTGATCCAGGCTTGTGTATGCTAGTCCTCAATACCAGCATCCCTGTGATTAGCTTGTGGGAAGTGGGAAAGTTTCTCCACAACTCTTAAACTAGACCTGTTGGAGCTAGATTTTACAGTCATTGGAGCTCATGCCATGAGATCTGGGCATTCATTCCATTTCTCCAGATCTCATGCCTGCTTGTGCAAGACCCCACACAGTCTACACATAAAATGTTTAGTTTTGGTAAGGTCACCACAGATTCTGCAGCTCTGGGACTGCAGTTGTTGGCTCTTAAACTTTCCTGTGGGAGTCGGGGAAAGGCTCTCTTTCCCATTTCATTGCTGCCACCTTACAGTTATCAGCTTCCAGCGTATGTTTCTCAGAGTCGCCAGAACCAATAACACCTGAGGAAGAGTCTACTTACTGTTTGAGAACTTATGTCAGCACCATCCGGAGTACAATTCTTAGCTTAACCTGTACTTGGATTGTAGAACGTGAACAATGTCCCATTCAAATGTGAGGACATGGGAATATCCCATTGATATGACTGGAGATTTTGGCATCAAAGAACTCACTTCAAATGCCACTCAGAAAAACCTTGGAAAGACGCCACCCACGTCGTAAGCTCAATTGTCACTCAGACATTCCCCTGTGTCCCAAAGCACCAGGATTGTGGCTAACCACTGTAGCATACACTGGTTTAATAGGCACTCAACTTCATGGGTCCTGAGACACATGCTTTTGGAAGTTCATATCTACTGCAAAGCCTTACTACTACCTCCATGAACTGCTGGAGACTAGAACATTGTGCACTCCTATACACTACAGATACTGACAACTGCTGGTTTAATCACTTCAAGTTTAGTACTTCCATACTCATCCTGAACTAAAAGCAAAGCAACAAACCAAGTGACACGTCACACTTCCTCTAAACTAGGTGTGGGGAAGGTTTTCTTCTGCCAAGGGACACTGATATTTCTTGCATCATTTTCCAGCCACAAAATTATCAATGTAACAATTAGCTTGTTATAGTTCCCTTGAATTTTGAATCTCATCTGTGGTTGCCACAACAGGAAATGTTTTCTGGGGCTTTATATGACCCACAGGCAAGATGCTTCACACTGCTGATCCAACAAAAAAGGTTTTCTTAAGGCTTCATTAGAAAGAAGAAAAATTTACATCAAATGTGTAAGAATTCATTAAGAATGAAGAATCAAACATTCCACTTCCCCCAAAATACCATGGTTCTACAAAAGTAGATTTGAAGACAATCTCACTATATTCGACTTTCCAATAAAGATTAATAACTCTGATTTATTTATTTTTATTAGAAAGTCAGATATACTGAGATTTATTTATTTATTTATCATTATTTATTGCAAAATCAGATATAGACAGAGAGGAGGAGAGACAGAGAGAAATATCTTCCATCCAATGATTCACTCCCCAAGTGACCACAATGGCCGCAATGCTGATTTGAAGCCAGGAGCCAAGAGTTCTTCTGAGTCTGCCACGTGGGTTCAGGGTCCCTAGGCTTTGGGCCATCCTCAACTGCTTTCCCAGGTCACAGGCAGGGAGCTGGATGGGAAGCGGGGCTGCGGGATTAGAACCTGCGCCCATATGGGATCCTGGCACGTTCAAAGTGAGGAAAATAAAATATTATATTATTCCCATTAGAATGACTATTATCAAGAGGCAAAGTGGCCGGCACTGTGGCCTGCAATATAAATCCACTGCCTGCAATGCTGGCATCCCATATGAGTGCTAGTTGGAGTCTCAGCTGATCCACCTCCATTCCAGCTCCCTACTAATGTACTTTGGAAAGAAGTAGAAGGTGGCCCAAACCACTGGACCTCTGGACACATCCGGGGGACCCTGAAGGTACTTCTGGCTTTAGCATGGCAAAATTCTGACCCATTGCAGGCATTTAAGGAATGAATCTACAGGTGAAAGATCTCTCCTGTTTTATTCTATACGTTTGTATTTCAAATAAATAAGTAAAGCGCAAGGGGAAAAAAAGAAAATGACAAATTCTGGTAAGGAGAAAAGTGAACACTTATCCACACATCTATGATTGGTATGAATGTAAATTAGGACAGCTACTTTGGAAAACAAATGCAGATTCTTTTTAAATTACAAATAGAACTGCAATATGATTTAGTAATTTACCTACAGATTATCCAAAAAGCATGAATTTATTCATTCTGTGAACAAGCTACCATCTGCATTATGTTTAATGTAGCACTGTTCATAATAATCAAAAGATGAGATCAAAAAATGTTTCCATCATGAGATGAGTGAGTAAAAAAAATACAGAATGTGTGCATAGTAGAATATTATTTGGCCATAAAAAGAGAGTGTAATCCTGCCAGTTTTGGCGGGCAGAGTCTGTATTGCTGGAGGACACCATATAAAGAGTAATAAACCAGGCATAGAAACACAAATATTGCATGTCCCCCTTCATATATGGGAGCAAAACAATAAAAGCGCACCATGATCACAGAATGATAATTACTAAGAAGTATATGAAAAAATAGCAGAAGTTTGGATAATGAGTACAAAGACAGGATTAGATCTGAATACTTTATAAATAGATAAACAGATATTGATAGATAAAGATAGAAATTTTTTGAACAAACAGAAGACATTCCAGGGCAAAAACCAAAAAGTTAGGGAAATGTTGATGACTTTGTTTGGTAAGTATAGATTTTATACATATGTTGAACTGTCACAATGTACTCCATGCAAATGTACAGTAACCATTTTTTAAAAAGTTGAAAAACTTAAAAAGTTACTGGGAGCAAAAAATAGTCCTAAACTTTTCAGTGAGTCTGAAAATAAAAAGGAAAATTTGGAAAATACAAGGATTGTAATTTGAAAGCAAAAGTATAAATTAGGATTGGGCAACAGAGTGGCAGTCAGGAGGCTAGTTAAGACACATGCCTACCTCATTGGAATGCCTGAGTTCAGCAGCTGGCCCTGGCTCCCGACTCCAGCTTCCTATGTTAGGAAGCTGTATAGGAGACAGTGATGACAGTCAAGGGGGTTTAGCCCTGTCACACATTGAAAGACCTGAATTTCCAGCTTCCAGTATTGACCCAATCTGCCTTAACTACCAGGCATTTTTGGAGCAAATCAGCTGATTGTCTCTTTCAAATAATTGTGTGTGTGTGTGCATATATTTATATAATATTAAGATGTCAGTGAACAAAGGGCAAATGTCCAACAAAAATATATTTGAAAAATACATGAAGTTGAAATGATGCCACGAATTTATAAAACATGCTTATAATTCAGTAATTATACACTCAGGGGAAAAGAAATACCGACTTCATTCTCACCACCAAATAAAATGCTACATATTTTTAAAATGACAATTAAAAATCAAATTTATTTACAAGATTTAGCCACAACTGATTTACAATCAAAGCCCTTGACCTAAATATAGTAATTACAAATTGAAACTAGAAAAAATCAATAAGCCTTTTTATATTGAGCAGAATGTATGATTCAGGCATTTAATAAAAGAAACACAAATGGAAGGTAGAAACATGAGCCTCTGATTATTTTCAAATCCATTAACAGACATTTGGATCATCTAATTTTACTTGAGATTCTGCTTTAAGTAACTAAACATTGATGAAGCTGAAGATATTTATTTCAGTATGATTGAAAATAGAAGAGAAATTAGAAACAACTATCCACTAAGAGAAAATTAGTTATATTGCAATAAATAAAGCTTCCACTGAACAGGTAATTTTTTTGTATTTCTTTCAATAATTTAAAAATCTTCAACAGGACCAGCAGTGTGGCGCAGTTGTTTAAGCGTTCCCCCTGCGTCTCTGCATAGATACTGACTCAAATCCCAGATGCTCCAATTCTGATCTAATTTCCTGCTAATGCACCTGGGAGAGCAGCAAAAGACAGCCCAAGTGCTGGGGCCTCCGAAAGCATACTGGACTCAGAAGAAGCTTCTGGCTCCTGGCTTCATATCAAACCTCCTCAGGCGGCTGTTACAGCAATTTGAGGCATGAAGTAGCAGAGAGAAAATCTATGTGTGTGTGTGTGTGTGTGTTCTCTAACACTGTCTTTGAAATAAAAATAAATAAATCTTCAAAAAAAATCTGCATTGAGTACCTACTATTTAGTAGCTACCTTGCTGGTAGTTCTAATATGACAGAGCCTTCAAGGACTGCTGACTGGCTTAGTAAATGTAGATTCTTCTCTAGTAACTGCCTGTCTAGAGATTGGACATTTTCTTTTTCTGGCAGCCAGGATGCTCTGTGGCAGTTGATGACGGACACTTCCATGTGTACTCATACTCAGTCTCTGGAATCAGGCTTCGGACGCCTCCCCGTCTATGGTTCTGACATACTCAACCGTTCTGTATTAGAAGGGGCCAAATCCCCTCTGTTCTTTGGACTTTCACATCTGAGCTTTCATCAGAGTCACAATTTATTTATTTGGCTTCCTGTGACTTAATCCTACTCATATGTAAATTGTCTTAGAAATGATGATTTGTGCACAGTTCCTGCAGAACTGTGAGCCCATGGGAGGTCATCCTCTTATGTGCCACAGCAGCAACTCCTTGAGCCACTATGGGGCACCTAGACCTCTGAAACACAATTTGGGACATTTATTTGTCTACATTTCCCCTAGTTTATTAATGACATGAGACGGCCAAAGACTAAGAGGAGCTTCTGCATATTTGGGCATTGTTTTGCATGACTGTCATGCATGGGCCATAATATCTAAGCCATTGCTTTCTAGATTTTGCTATCAAGAAATATATGTAATGTAGCCTACCATTAAGAAAAGTGAAGCCAAGACCGTTAAGCAACATTTGAAATCCCATACATGTATTACACAAAACTGTGAGGATGGAATTCTGGCTTGTCTGACTCCAAAGGTCAAGGCATTCTGCAACTTTTTAATTGCTTCCATTATACAAATAACATAAAATCTAACCTGCTGAATATTTACTGTGAGTCCTTGTTCTATTTTACATAAATTATTTTATTAAGTTCTTATAATTACTCTATGAGTTAGGTGCTATTAGTGTGATTCCAGTTTTATAGATTAAAATAAAAAAGGTTCACCAAGGTTAAATAACTTGCTTCATCACATTCAGCTAGACCGAGGAAAAACTTTCTTTGAAATTAAATGGTCTGACTCCACAGCCCAAGTTTTTCTCTGCTAGTTATACTGTATCTCAAACGAATAAATCTATTTTGGTCCCAGATTTTCCAGTTAATAACCATGTGCATTTAGTCATGTGCTCATAAGAACTTGCAGAAAAATATTTCTGGGGCCAGTGTGTGGCACAGAAGCCTAAGCTTCAACCTGCAATGTTGGGAATCCATATCAAAGAGCTCGTTTGAGTTTCAATTTTCCCATTTCAGACCAGCTTCCTGCTATTATGCCTGAGAAAGCAATGAAAAGTGGCCAAAATACGTGGGGTTTTGCCACCCACGTGGAGACTGAGACACTGTTCCAAGTTCTTGGCTTTATCTTGGCCCAGCCTTAGTCATTGCAACCATTTCTCTCTGCCCTCCCTCTGCCATGATATAAATAAATACTTTCAAAAGAAAAATATTTATGAGACTAAATGTAAGGGGAGTTTTTAATAAGTCATAATTTATCAAGACCAATGAAGTGATACAACTCCAAATGAAAAAATGTTTGCAATGATAAGATGATAATTCTATCCAAAAAGTGTTAATAGCATTAGAACAACAATTAGAGTGCCAAAAAGAACCACTGTAAAATGTTAAAATTGACATCAGTGAAAGGGAAAGTTGTCTTAATCTTAAATCTCATTATTTTCTGAGTGCTCACCTGGTATAATGGTGGACTGTCAAGAATTTTAAAACAGAGAAGAAACCATTGTCTGAAACAATTCAACTTTTAACTAATTTTATATAAGAATACAGGTTTGCAATTTTTAATATTTATTTAAGTTATTCATAGTAAGTTCTAGGGGAAGTGATTGAAGATGTGTCTATTTTTTTAAAAAAGGGATTTGTCACTTTCATTTTCATCTCAAAAGAATTTGAGCCAGGATTACTTGCAGGCAGAAAACAAAAGATGAATACCAGAGCGATTACCAAATTATTTGCAATTTCTTTTTTCCTTCTGTTTCTTTTTTCTTTTTTGCATGACTGGTATTGTTTGTAACATCATATAGAACAGGAGATAATGGTGCAACAGCGAAAGTTTCACATTGTGGGGTGTGTTAAATATTGTTGAAGGGTGGTTTGTATGGCTGATCTAATGTACTCACATATCTTGTTCCTTTCTAAACATAGCGATGTGTCTGGGTTATTTAGACACCAGGACGGCATCGCTTCTCGGCCTTTTGGCCAAGATCAAGTGTATCATTTAGACACCATGCCCAGCAAGCTACAACAACTGCTCACTGCCATCCTGCCCCAACAGATGTGTGTCTCTTGTGTATCACTGGCTTCAGTTCTGTAACACATTGTTTAAGGGCTTAGTATTTGAATTCAGGCAGTCATGAATAAATAACTTAGATCAAACAAGTGAATATCTTTATAACCTAGAAGCTTTAAAATATTTTTATCTCAATTTTTTTATTAATAATATTTCCTTATTTATTTTTAACAACTAGGTTCAATGTCTACTACATGAAGGTATTCTTTCAAGTTCAGTATTATGTCGACTCATGCAGTCCTTCTATAGGCAGTCCTGCACGGGTGCATTTTTTTATCCCCATTGTTCTATAATTCACTCCGAGATTAGGTTACTAATACTCTCCACTGCCTCTCACAAATGAGAGCTATAATTGTATTTTTGTAGTGTCATTGAACAGGAGACTTTATTTGTGTTTTTTAATAGAACTAAAACAGTGCCTAAGATATAATCCTCAATTGTGTTATTATTATTATTGTTACTGTGTCCCACTTTCATAATCCACTTTTCAGTTTTGTCTGTTTATTTTGAAATGTAATGCTCAAACTCTCTTCCTGCCATCCTTATAATCACTTGTCTCAATTTTTTTCCAGCCCCATTATTTTCAATATCTGAATTACAGTTTTTCTGTCATGACTTTCTTTTACAGTGATCAGCACCCTTACACATTTGATATCAATATTGTCATTCTCAGCCAATTCTTTTTTAAAGATGTGTTTTATTATTTGAAAAACAGAGTTTACAGAGAGAAGGAAAGATGGAAAAAGTCTTCCATGTGTTGGTTCACTCCCCAGATGGCCACAATAACCAAAGCTAAGCTGGTTTAAATCTGGGAGCCAGGAGCTTATTACGTGTCTCCCACATGGGTGCGGGGGTCCAACAATCTGAACCATCTTCTACTGCTTTCTTAGGCCATGAGCAAGGAGATGGATCAGAAGCAGAGCAGCTGGGACACAAAGCAGCACCAACATGAGATGTCAGCCCCACAGGGCACAAGACCAGCTTGTTGTGCCAGGGGGCTGACCTCAGTACATATTATTATCCTATTTGTACACAAATCAGATTCTGAGAACTATCAGCTGGAAACCTTCTAGAACCTTGGATTCTAGGAAACTAGTTAATCCCTGTGTAGTCAAAGCTGAGAAAGTTACTTGCTTGATGCTAGTCATTCTAGTTTCTTTTTAGCTCCTTTGCCTGGAAACTTGACCTTTAAGATGACTCAATTTATTCCAATGGAGTCAGCATAGCTAATTATTTCATTTTCATGTAAAATAAGTATAAGAACATGGCAAAAGTCAAACAATAGACAGACCGTGACTTTATAGTCATGTTAACCCTTTCAATAGAAATAACTATTTCCAATGACAATTGTAGATAGTATCTGGGACTGTCAAATCCGAACGTTTTATCTTATGGTGGTTTTTAAATTTACATCTGTGTCATATAAATCTAACGCAACAGTTTTTACAATTGGCCTTTTGTGGGAACAGGGATTTAATCACATTAATGTCTTCAAAGGGCTTCTTAAGAAGGTGAGTCATTTAATCTTTCCGACCCTCAGTTTCTTCCTTTATGAAATGAGGATAATATGTGATCTAACATAATAAAGATAATTATGCAGTGATCAAGGATAGAATTATAGGCTTACAAGCTGTGAGAAACAGAAAAGCAGAGTGGTAGCATGTCCTTTGTCATAGTGTTGTACTCGCCTCATCTGAGACTAAAGACACAGACAGACAATGGTCCCATTCCCCATCAAGCAGCAAGAAGAATGAAGTAGAAAAGCAGATAATGAATGGCAGCATGGCCTACCTAACTTCTTTCTGAATGTCTCACAAAAAAAAAAAAAAAAAGAAACTTCCTTTGATTCACCTTCCGTGACTTCAATGTAAGTCTTTGTTACTTGCGACCTTAACAATAGGGTTACTAGAGTCTTTACTTTTCAGATCTTCTATTATCTTTAAAAATCTCCATAAAGAGCTGCTTCAGTCTCCTGCCTGTGTTTTCCATCTTCCTGTATTTGATCCCACTTCCTTTGATCACTGAGGTCAGTGCCCATTGACAATCTATGAAATCTATATCGCTGAACACCCATGTTTATTGAACACCTGCACGGCAGTTATGTGCTAGGTACCCTAATGTTGGAGAAGCGTTAAATAACTAACTATTTAGTTGTAATGTGAAGTGAGACAAATATTACTGGCTTTGTTTTACACTTGAGTAATCCAAGGTTCAGAGAAGTACATGATTTATCAATGTGTTAGGATCTAAGACCAAGTCTTTGTGGTTCTAAAGACCCAAACAAAGAGATGCTTTTCAGTCCCATATGATGTGGCCATTGGCTGGAAAGAAGATTGCATATTGGAAATAGTCATTTGTTTGGCAACAATAAAATCACTGCTTTCTGTTTTCATTGGCACCTAAGACTGAGGTTTGTTTGCTATTTCAGTGCCCTAGAGGGAATAGCAGAGAAACTTCTCCATGTTAATGAAGAAGTAAGAAGAAAAGGTTTGGGATACACAGAAGCCTTATCCCATTAGTAGGGAACTAGGTCAATATTAATCTAGGGGATTACTATCAAGAGTTTGTGGGAGACAATGGAGGGAAGGTAACATGAAGGTGATAACAGGCGACAACTGCATTGGCTCATGTGTTTAGGAAAGAATGGGATGTCTAGATAACATTAAATTTATATACAAGGGGAGAGGGTATTGCATTGAATTAAGCTGGGCAAAGAAAAAATGCGTATGGTGTGGTCTTGATTCTCTCAAATATGTGGGAGGAATTATCCTTTTAACATTCAGCACAGGAGAAGACCCAAGGACATATTGTTAGGTCCAGGGGGCTTGAGAAAAGCTGTATGAATTTTAATTATTGACAACCTGGATGAAAAGACTGATGAGGGAGTAGCTGTTGAATTTGACATAAAAAGGTTTGTTAAGACGGGTCTTATTGGTTTGGCATGCTCCTCTAGCAGTGCTCAGAACCAAGGCAGGAATGAAGACAGTGGACCCTGTCTGTGGGTAACCTGGTGTACAAACACAGTCAGAGACATGGGAATGTGGTTAAGGCTCATGGCAGCGGTGAGTCAAGCCTTGAGCACAAGGCTGGCCCAGATCTGATACAACTGTTACAATGAGGGCTGTGACTTCACTGAGGACTGGCTATATGGAGGATGGGAGTGGGAAGGAGGCTGTGAAGACAAGCAGGTTCATTTGTTAGATGGCTCAAAAAATCCGCACTCCTCAGGCCCTTCAGATTGAATCCTGTGGTCTTCATCAGGCAGATAACTGGGAGAAGACTGCCAGAATCCCTGTATATAGTTGAGGGAACAGGCGGTCTTTTCTTCTCTGTTTTTTTCTTTCATTTTTTATTTTTATTATTTTTCTTGTCAGTATTTAATTGCCACTTTAATTTCCCTTGAGAATCAAAGCATCTGCTGTCCCAGTTGAGAGGTACAGTGCATGGAAAAGACAAAGAAAAGTGAATACATTTTGCTCCTTCATGAGTCAGTTTCTTATACCCCTCCCATCTCCCCCTTCTTTTAATTATTCACCAACATTCTTTTTCTTTATTCACTTATCTCCTCATCTCGATGTTCATGTCACATTGTTATTCTTAAATCATACCCACTGGAGAGGAAAGAAGGTCGTCAAAGGCCTAAAATATGGAGGCTAACCAATTTATAATGCACATATGTAAAAGAGTTCTGCTGTTTCCTCTTGTGTCTTAAATACCTCTCCTGGGTGCTACACCAGAGCTAAGCACAGGGCATGGAAGTTTTCCATTAGCTACTTAGTCCTTCTTTCCTTTCCTACTACTCCCTTAAACAGAGACTTTCGAAATAGGCACTCATAAATTAAAGGGCGTTGTTAATTAGTTTTAGACATCAGAAACAGCTCTTTCAGATAGAATACATATTAGAGTTCAAACAGCAGTTGCATTCTTAGCTTTTTAACACTAACTCATCAGTAGATTCCTAAAGAAGAATTAAAAAAAACCTGATAAATATATAGAAAGGTTTCTTCATGCTACAATACAAATGCCCTCTTGTTGCAAATTATTGCGATGTTTTTCATCACTAGAAATGATTTAATTATGGAAAAATGTAGCATTTGGCCTGGGCTACATCATTTCTTCCTAAAACACTAGTGTAATTCTGCTCTGTGTGTGTGTTGTCTCCTTTCTGATTTCACTCCTTCACTCATTTATTTAACATTTATTTATTGAAAACTGTTAGTTTTGAGGACATTAAGATGGATAAGACTGGATCACAGCTCTCACAGGCTCTTACATGGCAAAATAAACACTAATTGGACTAATTTTTAAAAGAAGCAATTGTGGAAGATGAAGAGATTGAACCTCAGTGTAGCAATTAGCAGTAACCCCATGGGGACAGATCTGCTATCAATTCAGAGTTCCCAGAAAGTGGCATTCATTACTTGATTCACTCATTGTGATCTAGAATTTGTTCATTGTCTAAACATTTGAGGTGCGCTATCAACTGATCACTCCAGCACAAACTGACCATCCATAAGGAGAAGCCTCACCAGACAGAGACAGAGTATGATCAAGAATATTGGTAAGCATTTGTCAAGGAAGACAAATGCTCGTTTTCTGTAATCATCACATTCTTCCTTGCAAGCAACTATAGAACATCCAAAGACACTAGCTTTCAGTTTTCTGGAATATGAGGTGCTGGTTACATCTTTACATTCTATGAAATGAGTTTAACATCCACCAAGGATGGAGAGCAAGAGAGAGAGAGAGGAGAGAGAGAAGAGAGAGGTATTTTCTACTCACTGGTTTCCACCCCAAGTGCCTGAGGGAAACCTGGAGCGTAGAAACCATTCCAACTCTCTTTGGTGGGTGACAGGGACAAGTACTTAAGCCATCATTTGCTTTTTATTGTTTTTTTTTTTTTACAGGGTGTGCTAGCAGAAGCATAGTCAGAAGCAGAAACAAGATTTGAATGTGGGCGTGCTGACAGGTGCTTGGGGTATCCCAAGTGGCAGCTCCCCTGCTGTGCCATAGGGTCTGCCCCATGGGAAACACTTTGTAAAATAATTTTCAGTTAATTTTTAAACACACTAAACTGTGGGAGCCATCAGTCCACAATCAGAAATTATATAAATAATGGTTTTAATATAATTTATTCCAGAACAATCAAGATGCAACCAGTCAAGCATAATCCAAAGTGGAGAAATTAGAAAACTGTCTCATTAATCTTGGCTACATATTATTGAAATAGTTCTTGATCTCGAATGTAGGCATTACTTGTTTAACCCTAATAAGAGAGTGTCTCTGGCATTTGTGTCACAATATCGGTAAGTTCAAAAATAAGGCAGAGATCATAGTCGGGATGAAGATGATACCAAAATCCAATATTTGGAGAACAAACTTGATGAATCATAAAGACACAAATTTGGTCAGGGAATGGTATATTATGCAGAGTACAAGACAAATCATAAATTAATGATGGCAATACCTGACCTAAAAGATAAAACAAGGTGATAAAGATTCATCATACAGGTGAATTATTGAGGCCATAAATCAGTTGTGACAGAATCTCTTTTGGAGTAAGACTTGTACGTTTATCTTCCCCAAAATGGAAAGCAGCAAATTGCAAAACCCAAATCCAAGTTTTGTGTTTTTAGATTCAGTCTCCTATCTTAGTATTTGGCTTTGGGTTTTGTCTTTTCTATACCTAAGCGTCATTTCAATTCTTGCTTATGGTTCAAATTTCAAAGGACAAACTTGCCTCCTTAGCCCATTGCTAGAGACTTCCATACCATTTTTTATTGGAAACTGAATCTCAACACTCCAGTTTAGAGCATTTGACTATGAAACCATGTCCCACTTGTGGCAATTTATACTGATGAGAAATTAATGTTTGTGCAATGTTTGCCTCTCTTGAAACTGTGTCAGAAAAAATAAATATATCAAATAACAGTTTGGCCAGCACAATTTTTGTGAGTCATATTTCTTAGGGAAAGATAGAGAATGATAGAATCCTCTTGTCCTTTACCCTGCTATCTGGGACGTTTAGTGGCATGTGACCTATCTATCATATCTAAAAGCACTCAACCTCTGGAAAAATTTTTCTCCAATTACAGTTTTTCAGGGAAGCTTCCTTTTCCTTCTGAGAAGAGGTGCACCATTCAGACCAGAGAAGACTGATTGCATTCTTAGTGAAATTCAGAAAAACGGAGCAATGACAGTAATAATCCTTTGTAATGACGTGTGTCAGTGCTCCCCACTTAAGGCAGACTCGATGGTATTAACAAAACATGAGGGCATAGAACAAGGCTTGGAATTGAGCTCAACTGCTTGGCACTGATTTACACTCTTAAGAGATGATAGTAGAAATCCTTTGGAAATAATTTTGATACCGGGGATGCATGTGGAGCAAGGATAATGCTTCTTCCATTATACAAGGACTTTCACTCTTCCTGCATCTCGTAGTAACTGAGTAAAATCCAGGGGGAGGCAGGGTTTGCTGCTTTGTTTGCATGATTTATTTCTCATTAAAAAATAAATCATGTTGCTTCATGAGAGCCAGTGGCAAAAGACGTTGGAGTACCTCAAGGAGACTTGAATCCAATCTTGATCCCGTGATTCGAAACTTGTCTAAAAATTCTTTACATGCAGGTATGTAAAGTCAAGGAACGTTTTACACAGCCTTTCATTCTGCAGGACAAGAAGTCTTCAAATGGAGCTTGGAAAAGAATTCACCTACTTGAGAAGCTTCTGTGACCTGTCACTTAGTTTCCATGATTGATGTGTCAGTAAGGTCTTTCTACCTTGTCTCTGGATGCCCGATCTCCCTCCATGAATAATTGCTAATAAGGAGAGGTCTGTGCATAGTGTGAGACTCGTTAGATTCTCTTGCTAGAAAATTTCATTTTATATGAGAAGCCAAGCATGATGCCATTCTCTTCTAAAATGTAGAATTTTATTTTCTGATGAAGATGTTTCAGACAATGTAGTGATCTGCTTATAGAGTATCAGAACAAATTAAAACACCCAGACATTCCCATGATAGTATTTTGGTATGATAAAGATGTCATATGCAACCCAAAATTTATGCATCTATGGATATGTTTATATATGAATGGACATACATATATGTTTATGTATATAGTATGGTTTACATGGGGCATGCATGTTCTTTTTTTTTCTTTTTTTTTTTTTATAATCTATTTTATTGTGTTGTTGACAATCTTTACATAGTTAATTACAGTTAAAGAAAGAAAAAGAAAAAAAAAAAGGTTCAGGGGGATAGGGAAGTGGGTAATACTATTATGTCCACATTGTTTCCATCTTGTATCTGAGGTAAAGGGGGATATTGAGGAGGAAGCCCCACCCGGTTTCCCGCCCACCCCGAGTCCCGGATGTGGGGCATGCTCTGAGATATGTGCTCGAGTGGTGTTAATAGTTCTGCAGTTATGAATCGCTGCCAGTTTCGCTCGATGAGGTCGTCCACTGATTGATATGGTCCATCATAAAGTCTCCGTTTGCCCCATATATCGCTGCTAACATATAGCTGAGATGAATGATTGATCTGCTCTGTCTTGTCTTTTCTTGATTAGAGTTCTGAGTCCAGCAGTTCGATTAGGGAGATCTCCAAAGAAACTTTGAGGTATTCCCAGACTAGTTTCTTGTATGCTCTAGCAAGCACAGGGCCCGGCACAGTCCATCACCATGATCAGCTGGTGGTTGCAATTGCTGGGTTGGTTCTGTTTTCAGTCCCGAGTTGCACTGGAACCAATGGGTGTTGCAGTCCAGTCTGGTTCTGCCCAGCACGTACTCGGCCCTCACACAAACCAGTGGGAGCTGCAGCCTAGTCGGGGTGACCCACAATAACCCCCACCAGGCCCGCCCCCTACCCTGGTTTGCCAGTATGTGTAGCAGAAGACCAGTCTGTCCCCCATCCCATTTGGCTCTTGTACGTGTCAATGGGTATTAAAGCTTAGTTCTATCTAACCAACTCAACCATCCAGCCCTCACGGGTGTTGTTGAGTGCCTCTCTATCTAGCCATCCCAGCCCCCGTCCCAGTCTTCATGCCCTCCCACGGGAATAGTGACCCAAGAAGGGGGAACCCACTTTTTCCCTCCCAGGTCTCTCTGTCCCGGTTTATGCACTCTTTAGGTGGTTCTGTGATTTGGCTTGACAGAATTAGTCCCCAGTGCCAGCTTCTGCGGCTATGCCCAAACATCCCTCACCCACTCTAATTTATGCTTGCACCCGCAGGAATAATCAGCCCAGCCTGGCTTTTCCCTGATCTAGTCCACATGCAGCGTACAGGTGTTGTAGCCTTGCATAGTCTAGTCTGTCTCTATCCCAGCCCACGCTCTCCATTGGGAGTAGCTGTCCGGCGAGGGAACCAGCCCCTTAATCCCCCCGCCAGTTCTGCCCCTCCCTTCCTTCCTGGATCTCATGTGTGCTGGTTGGGTGCTGCATTCATATCCAGTACAGGCAACCACGCCCTGGCATTCCATAATGTGTACTGGTTTTGTCGCGACCAAACCCGGCTCACCCCACACTCTGATCTGGTGATCGGATTTGCCAGTGGGTGATACGGACTGATTCAGCCTGGTCTGCTCCTGACCCATGCTGAATGTGTGCCAGTGGGAAACTTTCCATGGCCTATTCTGGACTGTATCCTATCATGCTTCTTGCGCTTACCTGCAGGGACTGTGTCCTGCCAGAGGAGTTGCCCAGGCTCCTCCATCAGATCCCCTCCCAAAGGCAGGTTTTGCGCATGCCAGGGGGTCCTTGAGCCAACCCAACTCAGTTCACCTCCTGCCCTAGCAGGAACAGTGGCTTTTCCTGGCTGGCTTTCACCCCATTCTGGTTCTTGTTGTTGGATGTTTCAGCCCAGCCATGGCTCGTCCATACCCATATACAGCTCACGCATGGCTCAGTAGGGGGTTGAGACCCAGCCTAGTCAGTCCCACATCTACCCCCTGGTTCTCCATGCCACCAGATGGTGTTGGGGTCTGAACTGGCCTGGTGCATCCAATCCCAGCCCACACTAGTGCCTAGGGTGACTGCAACTGTTTCCTAGATAGAACGCAGCCCCAATTCCAGCACATACGCCCCTTGGTGGGAACCTCAACCTAGTTAGGGTGTCCCGTTACCTCCCCGATTGGGCTTGTTCCTAGCTGTAAATCATGCACCTGCCCGTGGTTGCTCTGGGGACCAGTAGGTGCAAGAGCCTAGCTCGGTATGACCTGTGTTCCATGCTGGTTTCTAGTTTTGCTTGTAAACAAAGGTTTGTTCAGTCCTGCCCAGTACATTACGGTCCATTACCAAGTTACACATTTTGGAGCTACTATGCCCTGCTAGTCTGACCCCCAGATTTGGACGGCATGTTCACCAGCGAGAGCTATGACTCGCCAGGGGAGCTTCCCAAGTACCTCCACTTGATCCACTCCCAAACCCAGTTTACATACATGCCATTGGTTTTTAGGCCAGTGCCCGGTGTACTCTGGCCTCCCATTTTGCCTTGTATGAGCTGGTGAATGTTGCAGCCCGGCCCACCCCACAGCCTATTCAGGATGCACATTTGGGTGCTGCTGCCTTGCCCAGTCCAGTCTATGGTGGATCCCTTTACCTGTGATTGATGGCAGGCTCCTTGGTCACACCTAGCTTAGTCCATAAACACCTAAAATTTAGGTTTACCAGTGGGGCCAAACTTTCTACAGGGTGTGGCCCACACATCCTGCACAGAGTCCACCCCAGTATAAGGTTCTAGAGTGCTAGTTAAAATTATGGACCTGCCTAATGTGACCAGTCTCCTGAACCAACATCATGTCAGGCAAGAAAATATCCTGCTAGACAATCCGGGGTTTATCTTTTGCATTATAGGTGTTCAAAGCTCAGCATTATTGAGTGATTAGAAGTTCTCCAAAAGAAGAGTTACTGGCGTTGGGAACCTTTAGGATTGACTCAGAACCCAGAAACAGTGGGGTCACCCTAGAGCTATCTAAGCAGCAATTCGGACATCCATTACCCCAGAGCTTCCCGGCCGGGCGGCCAGCAGGCAAAGCCTGGCACCACATGGTGCACTGGCCGCCCTGGATGAGGCCGAGGACTCGTTCACTGCCTTGCGGCAGTGTCTTTGGCGTGAGCCCCCAGCATTGGGTCCGACCCGGCAGGGGCACCCCCCACAGCCGCCACACTGTGAGGAGCGGCAGTTGCCCCCGAATCCCAAGGCCCGAACCATGTTCTTTTTTTTTTCAAAGATTTATTTTTAAAATTTTATTGGAAAGGAGGATTTACAGAGAGAAAGAGAGACAGAAAGAAAAATATTCTGTCTGCTGGTTCACTCCTCAAGTGACTGCAATGACCAGAGCTGAGCCAATCTGAAGCCAGGAGCCAGGAACTTCTTCCAGGTCTCCCATGCAGGCACAGGGTTGAAAGGCTTTGGGTCATTCTCTATTGCTTCCCCAGGCCACAAGCAAGGAGCTAAATGGGAAATGGAATGCCCATATGGGATCCTGGTGCATGGAAGATTTAGTCGCTGAACCATTGTGCTGGGCCCATGTGCTTGTTCTTACGTCATGCAAGTCTCTGATATAATTGAACATATTTAAAGACAGGATTCTCTTTAATGCCATGTGATTCACTTTTACTTTGAGATTCTTTGATAGATTTTTAAAAATTCTATCAAATGCATGGTACCATTTTCATGAATCTATAATTTTGCATTTTTTAAATTGTCAATGGATATGGTAAACTAAAATAAAAGCTTTCCATGACACCAATCCCCGGAATCTGTGAATAGCTCACACAATATGGCAAAAACATAACAAAAATATATTTGATGTTAGAAACCTTAACGTACCTAAATTACCCCTAATTTTTCAAGGAAGGCATAGCCATATGAACTCATAAAACCTGCATTTTTTCTTGATGAGGAAGAGATCTGGCAGAAGAGAGAGCCAGAGCTACCACAGTCATGAGAAGGATCTGCACAGCATTGCTGGCTCTGAGAGATAGAAGTCCACAAGCAAGCACTGTGAGAGACCCCTAGGGACAGCCCCCAAAGGCAATCAGTGACAAAAGTAAAACTTCAGGCCTGTAATGGCCAGGGAGGACATGTTCTCCTCAGAGCCTACTGATACAAAACCAGCTAGTTGATCACCTTGTAGCAGCTTGTTGAATCTCAGACCAGATAAAAAAGCTGAGTCTATCCAGACTTTTGACCTACCAGGCTTTTTGAAATGAAGCATTTCTGTCATTGCAAATATCAGGTTTATGATAATTTATCAGCACAATAATGTGAAACTGATGTGGCAACATAGAACATATTTTATTAGTAATCAATTATTTCATTTATTTTTATCCCATGGATTGTCTTTGGAAAGTCATTTTTTCAAAATGTCTATATATGAACAAAAAATTAATATATAAAAGATTTCAGAGAGTTTGTAGGAAAGCTGAATTAAGGGATAAGATAAAAACTAAAAACTTTATTTCTCAATATAAAGTCCACCATGCTCAAAGAGATTTTTGTAAGCAACAGTATCAGCTTAGTCCACTTCTAAGGAAGTGAGAGTTTGAGGAATTTAGCTATGTCAGCAATATTCTTTCTATGTTATTTTTCAGTAGAAATTGCTGAGTTTTAAAATTTTACATTAATGGAACAAAACCCAAGGATGTAAGCAGAAATCCAATCAAGACTGTAAGATGAATTTCTAATGACTTCCTATCAAACAAATCTCACACAATTCTTGTGTTTAAAAAAATTACTTATTTAGAAAATCCACGTTTCAGAGACAGAGGGAGAAACAAAGAGAGAAAGGAGAAAATGTTCTATACACTGGTTCACTCCCTAGATGACCACAAATGCCAGGATTGGACCAGAGAGATGTCAGGATGCAAGAACTTCCTCTGGGTTTCCAAAATGGGTGTCAGGGGCCCAAACACTTGGCTCATCCTTTGCTGTCTTTCCCAGGCCACTAGCGCGGAGGTGGAATAGAAAGGGCACAGTTGGGACATGTAGTGCAGCCAGATGGTATGCTGGAATCACAGGTGGTAGCTTTACCTGCTGTGTCATGATGTTGCCTCCAAATGAGCAACAACATTGTCCTGGTGGAGAGCTCTCTGCAGAAACTTTTCTGGGCTTTTTACTGCCAATACCTTGTGTAACTTTCTTAATACTTTCTCTTAATATGCAGACACAATGGTTTTTTGATCCTTCAGAAAATCAGCAAGCAAAATATATCACCGCCCCCACCCCTAAACCATAGAAAAAGTGTATGTTCATGGTCTTTGCTCTGGACAAGTAGCCACTCTCTTGATTGTGTCCTGTCTTCATGATGACACTGATGAAGCTATGTTTCATCTCCTATTACAATTACTTTAAGAAATGTTTCAGAACCATGATCTCACCAACTGAAAATTTATGATAAGCACTCACGTTGCTGTTGTCTGTAGGAGGTCTGAGTTAATTGTATCAGCACCCTTTAAGCAGAAAGTTTACCCCACTTTAATTTTTCAGACACGCCTAAGCTGACTAGCTGAGATGTCTACCCTCTTGACTATTATGTATGTTGTTAATTGTCAATCCTCTTCCAATAGGATAAACAATAAATCAATGTTTGCTTGAAGATTTGTAGGGGTGGTCTGTTACTATAGACTTCTTAAAATGAATTGCACATCATCAATTGCTGATTTATTTGGACCATTGTCCCCCAAATTTTTTTTTCAAAAATGTAATTTTTAAAATATTTTTGTGCGTGTGTTCCCTTGAATACTGTAAGGATTAGAAAACATAAATATAATACAATTCCTTAAGAAATATCAATAGCAATATCTTGAAAATGTAGAAAGAGGAGACTCTACTTAACCTAAAGTAATATTGAAAATGATAAATTAATTGATAATTCAGGAATAAAAAGGTATTTTCCAAAGATAAATGGTGCTTAACAAGCATTCGTACTCTCTTAGTCTTTTATTTTCAAATGTCTATTAATTAATTAATTAATTAATTTTAAAGGCAATGTGACAGAGAAGCATAGAGGAAAAACCATCTTCCACTCAAGGTTCACTCCCTCAATGTCTGTGACTGGAAGACAGGGACCCAGGAGCACCATAATAGGTCTTCTATGAATCTCACCAGAAGTCAAATATTTTTGCCATCATCCACTGCCTCCAAGGGGCATTGGCAAGAAGCTAGGTCTTGAATAGCTGAGATTATGTCACAATGCCTATTCCCATTTCCCATATTCCTTGATCAAGATTTTTATAATACAGTTCTTGTTTACTTTCTAAGTTTTCCACTCAGAAACCCCTTCATGCCATGTGAATCACACTATTTGAATTTATAGGCCATTCTTCATGGGACCTTATGCTTTCTTTTCCCTCCCTCCCTCCCTTCCTTCCTTGTTTCCTTCCTTCCTTCTTTCCTTCCTTCTTTTGAAGTTATTTATTTCTTTGATTTATTCATAACACTAGGAAAGCAGGATGTGATATTTTATAATGAGTATAATTCAGTGAAGAAAACATTTATAAATATCCATACAGCAAATAATCTGGAATTCATAGTTTTATTTACACAAATGAGAGAAAACATACAAACATTATGATAAAACAAAAAATAATGACAAAATTTGCCAAGGTTGTGATTAAATGGAACTCTAATACACTGTTGGAGGAAATCTAAATTATTATGTTCTTCAAGAAAAATTATAGAAGTTTCCTCCAAAAGGTAAAATACATATCAAATCTATGATCCAACTGTCCAACTTCTTTAAATATAGCCAAAGGAAATGAAGTCAATATAGAGAAGAAATACCTGAACTTTCATGTTTATTTACAGTAGTAATCACAATAGTTAAGATACTGAATTATCATAGATGCCCATAAGTAAGTGGACAGATAGATAAAAGGTTGTATGCACATGCAATGGAATATTACCCACCCTTAAGAATTAAATCTTAGGGTTTACATCAAAAGTGGATGAGATTGGAGATCATTTGTCCTAATTGAAATCAACTCCAAAAGATAAATATCTTGTCTCCACACACTTTTGTAAAGCATCAATTATTTCAACATTCTTCCACTCAAATTTTGTCAACAAATTGACATTTGTTCCTTTTTATTCAACTTTAGCAGAATTCATATTGCTTTTTATTTTATTACAAAGTCAGATATACAGACAGGAGGAGAGACAGAGAGGAAGATCTTCCATTCGAGGATTCACTCCCCAAGTGAGCCGCAACGGGCCGGTGCTGTGCCGATCCGAAGCCGGGAACCAGGAACCTCTTCCAGGTCTCCCACGCGGGTGCAGGGTCCCAAAGCTTTGGGCCATCCTCAACTGCTTTCCCAGGCCACAAGCAGGGAGCTGGATGGGAAGTGGAGCTGCCGGGATTAGAACCCGCGCCCATATGGGATCCCGGGGCGTTCTAAATGAGGACTTTAGCTTCTAGGCCATGGCACTGGGCCCCATATTGCTCTTAAGTGGGTTATTTTTAACCTGGTGTGTTATCCTTCTTAATGCCTGAAGCAAAATCATTCTTAGACATGTCATGACACATTAGTATGCAAAAATGTTGAAATCTGTGTATGTTTTTTATAATGTGCCTTTGTGCGAACTTTTTGATAATTCTGCTTTTACAATGAATGGAATAATAAACAAATATTGCATTGTTACAATTTAACTTAATTTAACATTTTCTATTCTACTATGTAGTCCGTTACAGGTTACTCACAACGAGTAGTATATTGTCATTCTAAATTGTGTAATGTTTTGCTGGATCTTTCTGTTAAAATGTATAATTACATAGTTTATGACAGTATTGAACTTAAAGATGAATATTACATGAAAACAATCTTTTGACTTCTAAGTTATAAGTTAAAAGGAAATCCCATTTGAAATGTGTATCCTATTTACATATGAATTCACTGTCAGGAGGATTCTATTAAAATGGCTTTTCATAAAAGAAATATTCTTGCTTTCTCTTTAAGGGTTTTACTACAGAATGATTGAAAATAAATGAACTATTAGAAGCATCTCCAAATAACAGATTTCTCTTTAGCAACATTGTATACAAAGAATCAATACTTTACAGGTCTTGTCAGGAAATAATTTATTATTCTGTAATCTTTTAAGATATCTTATTAGATGTAATTCTCCCATGATCCCCTTGTTAAGTAGCACTCTGGCACAAAACTTGCAAAAATAATATATGAAAAACTCTACAACTGGTTTCTCTTAAAAAACTCATAATACAATCAATGGATTGAATTATAATTAGTATTGTTTCAATCAGATGCTTTTCTCTGTGAATATTGCTGTATTTTTGCCAGAGTAAACAAAGTTAAAATAAAGAAAATCTTTATAATTCATAAGACCAAAATTTTGTCATTGAGTACTCCGTATTGGTTATAGAGATATGAGGTGTCTGTGGTTGGAACAGTAGTGGACAAAGGGAGATGTCCAAGGAATCATGTTCCAGGCAAGAGTCAGAGGCCAAGGAGGCCTATGGAATTAAGTAAAACAATGTGAGAAGAGACTGTAAATACCTTAGGATATGGATCTCAGTATGACTCACCATAAAAAGAAGCAGGTGAAGAAGGTAAAATGCTTGTGCATGCTCGCTTCTTGTGACATCCACAAGTTGAATCCTCTTAATTTCAGTGTCAGGGTGTGAAGAGAGACATAAGAAACCTTCGCAAATTTCCATTAATGAATATATAATTGAGAGATAATTAATTCATTAGTTAATAGACATCCTGTACAAATACAGTTTTAAATCAAGTTATCAAGCTTCTTTATACTCTCACTTTTTATTTTAACTGATTTTCTTTTTGAGGGAGATAAGGAAAGAGTTCCTATTTATTGGACAGTACAGGAACCAAGCAAGGCATTCCAGCTGTTTTTCACCAGTGCCAGCAACCTAAAGCTTTGAGTCATCAGTGCGGCAAGGATGGCCTCTACACAGAGTTAGAGTCAGAAACCAAAGCTAGGTATTGCACGCAGACAGTGTGATCTGTGACATTGTACATTTTCACCCCTGGTCCAAATCTTGGCTACACACACACACACACACACACACACACACACACACACAGTTAGTGCAATTGATACTGAAACACTCAGGTGCCTGATTCATGATCACATGGATTCTATTATTGTTGGGAGAAGTTACAAAGGCTCAAGGCTCTCAGCCACTTTTAGGAAGTCCAAAAAAATGTCTGCCATTTTCTTTGCCTCCTGCTAATGCCCATATCTTTATGAGGGACCATGAGGGTCTATGTGTTGTCTTCTTTTTAACTGCCTCTCTTGTTATCTAATTGGCAGGTGAGAGTTAGTCACTATCACTTAGCACAGTTACCACCTATCCACCCTCTGAATTCCTGGAGCAAGCCAGACTATGCAAACTCAATCAAACCACGCAAAGTGAATATTGTCACCTCATCAACATTCACTTTTACCTTTTTGCCACATTTGAAACTCCAATTCTATTTTGCATTCATCCTTTTGATAATTTATTTTCTGTATCTGACCAAATGATCCAAGTCTTAGCTTTTTCAAAGATTTTTTTAGAAACTATTTCAGGATCAATAAGCTCTAGTATACATGAAATATTTCTATATTTTCCCTACATGTTAGAACCTTAGCTGAAACCTTGGTACTCCTGGAGATACCCTGCTCTTCTCACGTTTTCTGTGTTATTAAAGATTCATTTATTTTTATTTGAAAGGAAAGCTTAGAGAGAGAGAGAGAGAGAGAGAAATAAATCTTCCACTTGTTGGTTCACTCCCGATATACCTGCAATACCAAGAACAGAGCCACTCAGAAGCCTAGGGGCTGGAGCTTCTTTTGGGTCTCTCACTTGGGTGCAGAGGCCAAAGGAGATGGGCAATCTGCTGCTGCTTTCTCAGGCACATTTGCAGAAACCTGGATTGGGAGGGGAGGAGCTGGGAGTTGAACTGGATCTACTTAATTTGTTGAAACATTTCCTTCCTGGTTTTGAGTGTTCAGACCAAGTCCTTGTCTCCCAATGAGAACATGGTATAAGACTCACCCATCCATGGTGTCTCAGTTTTTTGACATTCTACTTTATACCCTAGTCCCTTAAAACTCTGCAGCAACCTCAATGTGTTGTCATGAGAAACCATCAACACATCAACATTTTTTAACTTAAGTTATTCAATACCTTGGCCTCTTAACTCATCTTCTCGCTTCCATTATGACCCTTCTCCAACCTACCCTATACGCTAATGGTTTCAAAGCCTGGGTTTTGAGTTCACCATGAAAGGAACGTACAAGTACTCACTGCTTCTTTCAGCAATAAATAAAAACATGAACAAAATGAAAATCAATGGCTGTTCTTGGCTTCATCAGAGAATTGAGATCACAAAGTAAATTGACATCTTGAAATCTGGAGAGACAGGCACCTACAGCACACAAGCAATACAACATGCAAGTGTGCTTATTGGACCACAGGTCAATGGATTTTATTTAATTAGTTGTAAATACATTGGAAACTAAATTCAGTATTGAGCAAGACTGATAGAAACATAAATAACTGTATAAATAAATCCAGATGCCAACAACAGGATATTTCACACTTACTTCTTGATTGTGGTATTTTGTCTCTCTCCATCACATTTTCTGTTGTCTTTAAGATGGCGTTTTCAGGCAGCAGAAAGTCTTAACATCTTGGCTTGCCCTTAGCTTCCTGGCAAGATACCCACCTTTCAAGGCCTTACTGCTCTTCGTCTTGCTGTCATCATCAAGTAAGAATTATTGATGGCATGGCTTCTTCAAGTCTTGTTCAGCTTTACTAGATAGGCAATCCCTCTCCTCAAAAAGAGAGAAAAAGAATTTAAAAAGAATGTTAGAAAGTTCTTACCAGTTTCAGGAAAAGTTTGGAATAATCTGGATTTTGTCTTTCCTTTCAGACAAAAAGTAAAGTTTTGTTGTTGTTGTTTTGTCTCTTTTGTCAGCATTATTGGTTTGCTTCTGGTTCATGACCTACAACTAGAAAATAAAAACCAAAATATATACAACAAAATGATTTTAAAAATTCCCAAATATCATTGTGACTAAATTGCCTGTGAATTCAATTTATTTTCTCCCTTACTATTCAAGAGTTATTTGAGAGCTAGCTCCACAGTGGCACTTCTCCTGAGTATGACCCTTATGTTTTTAAGACTTGCATACTATAAATATTTCTTCAATATTAAGACATGTTCAAAGAAATATGACAGAAATGTATACAACTGGATGCCTTCTCAAATATTTCACAATTATGTCTCTTATGAGTTCTGAAATGGAAACATCTCCCAACTTTATTTATATTACTTGTAATTCAAAACATAGATTAATGTCTCTTACGTGTTTGTGTTAATCACTTAATACTTACTGCAAGAAAAATTGTTTTTTTCCTGTTGGTTGATCTAGCATTTAGCAGAACTCTTTGCATGGGATTGCCAATAATTTTTCTAAATAAATAAGTAATCTGATGTACCAAAGAATGTATATATGTATGGAGAAATGAACAGAATCAATGTATTAAGTATTCTTGGTGTACTAGTAAGTAGACTTAGAATGAAAGGAAACATGGACATCTTTCTGATTTTAAAAAGCAATCAATAAGAGACTTCTGAGTTCAATAATGCCTGGAAGAAACTCTTACTGATGAGTGGTTGTTTACCCTGTTCTGGCTACCACCTATGTCCCATTGTAAATTAATTCTTTTTCAATAGCAGCTATTATTGTTCTCCTATCCAATTTCCTGCCTAAATATATTTAAGTTGGAAAGTCGTAAGAGAAAATGTTCTCTTACATAGAAAATAAAAATGGATAAAATAATTAGAAAAACCTGCTTGCCTGATTTCCTTTTCCAAAAAGTTATTATTTTGTGCCGTCACACTTCTCATAGTATGCAGAGCTCTCAAAAGATTTCAGGTATATATTTAAGAAGGTCTAGAAACAGGGTCCTGGATATAACAAACGATGTCATGGTTAACATGTGCTAAGAAAACCTAATGGCAGGAGCCCTGGAAGATGGTATCTGAAACACATTTTGCTCTTTATATTACAGAAGGAAGAAGTCGGATCATTGTCAAAGCAGAATGTTGCTGCCGCGCCATGATAAGCTCTCTAATTAAAATAAACAGAATATCCAAGAACAAAGATTTTTTAAATTGGCTTGCAATGAGTGCAGGTGAGGAAGCAGCTGGCAGAGTTAATAACATACCTTTTATAATTGCCAAGACCTAGTTCCAAACAGAGTGGCTAATGCCATATTGGAAAGAGATGAAGAGAAAATTAGATCGGGATGAGGGGGCAGTGCACATAGGGAGTGCAAAAAAGTTGAATGAGTGGACGAAGATTATTTATATATGTTTGTGGGCAGATCCCTTCACACTTACGATAAAGAGGAATGGGGGAGGGGAGGGCAATGATTGTTAGCTAGCAAGACTGGAAGTACGTAGAATATTCTCACAACAATGACGTCTTGATGAGAGAGAAGCACTTTGATCAGTGAAGCTGAGGCTGATTTGGGCTATGATCAGTTTGAATTGGAAAGAATGTGTTTGGAGAACTGTTGAGAATTATCCTTAGTGTTTATTTGCACAATTAGAAATAAATACAATATTCAGTGCTTATATAGTGAGGATTGGGTTTCAATAATAGTGATTACCAGTGATCACTGGAAACAATATTGAGATGATAGTTTATCATGCTAAAGTTCACTAGGGGGAAATGTGGAATCAGCTCAATGAGTAAAAAGTTACTAGAATATAATAAAAACATAAATTAACCCTAATAGTATGCTAGATGCAGGAATATTATGCTAGATACAAAGCACATTTTTTAGAAACATAACCAAGATACGAAGAACATGAAAAACAGTTAACCATTGCCTGGCATTAGGGAAGTATAATGAGGAAAATGTCATACTCTAATATACTTTTTATTAGTCAAACATTTTACTTACTGAACACGCTCAAAAGAAAAAAGAGATTTCATTAGTGTCCTCAGCAAGGACTGCCCAGGCACAAAGTTATAAGCTTCAAATACCAAAATATAAAATGAAGCTAATGAAGAACCAGAAATACCTACTCATTATGGCCCCCAAGATAAAGTAGCTAAGGATGGTTTTAAATAAAATGGTGATAATAAAGTCATTTGTTTTGGAAGGGAATTGCTGGTGGAATGGGTTGGATTGTCTCAATATAAGCCCAAGTTTAAAGTACTTCTTGATGTTACATAACTCTGATTCTTGTGCTTTCTCTGTATGTGTGATCAGAACAAGTGGTTTTGCATATACATACTCCTGCAGCTCAAGTGCAGTTGCCTCATCTGATCATTTGCAAAACTGGCATTGCATTGAAGAAGAATCTCTGGACCACAAGCTTACTCTGCTTTTCCAGAATTTACTTTGTGATCAACACTATCCACACAATTCCCCTTCTACATTATTCTGTATGTACTCACCATTTCATAGGGGGACGGGAAGCATGTCCCAAAGAGCGAGACGAAATATGAACGTATTCTCCTGATGCAGACAGCTGGATGCATGCAAAAACATCAACAAATAACTGGGTTATGGAGAAAGTGGAAAGAGACCAAAGCATTTTAAAAGGAGCCAAAAAGTGTGTGGTTGAGAGGGGAAGTAAATCAATCGTTGGAGAAAGCTTTTCATCTCTTTTGGTAATAGTTGTTGAGACTTTCACACTATTCTCATTGTGTCCTACAGTGCTTCATAGAAAAGGGTTTTAGCTAAACATCTTTGTCTTCCCTGGATCTCCTGATTCCTGCAGCAGAATTTCTGCCTGAGATTCACTGCCACCTTTCCAGATCTAAGTACCTGTTGCCAGACAAGATGAGTTTACAATTATAAATGCGCTTTCTCCCCAAATTGCCTATCCAGAAAGTTTGCCTGTAGGGAAAGTGTGCATCTGCCTCTTGTCCCATTACACTCTTAAGATTAATAATGGGAACAACCATGCCCAAGGACCTGTTAAAATTTCAAATAATACAATATCAGAATTCTGTTTCAGTGAGAATTTTTTCTTTAGACATTTGCTCATTTCTGGACTTTGCCCAATTCACATAGTAAGAGAGCTAAGTAGCCTCAAGATTGCAGACATAATAATACCAATTCTCCAATTCTCTTCAATTTGATTTTTTTCTGGCCCATAGGCTATATTTACCTCTAAATTAAAAAATTCTTCATATTTAGTGTTGTTTTAAATGGATTTTTTTTAAAGTTTGCATAGAAGGGCTTTGGATTTTTCTGACAAGTGGCAGATGGCATAGCCAAATGTTGACAGCCATGGCAGCTATATATCTGAAACAGGAAACATTTTTCAAGAAGTGGTATAGTCAGTTCTTTCCAATTCAAGTGATAAGTACAAGCTAGGAATCAAATGTAAAGGATTCCTAAATTAAAAAAAGAAAAGTAGTGTGGCTCACCTGGATTTTCTTGTTAATTTTGTTGTTACTGTTAGATTCAACCATTAATAAAGGTACAAGGAAAAGGGATTTCCAACTGCTCAACTTCTATATTCTATTTATATCCTTGCGGAGACATGAATAATTTGTTCATGAGGTGAGGCAGAGGATCAGTGCGTACATCTCTTGACTCTTCTGTGTTCTTGCTTGTGATATGCCTTGAGGCTAAAATCCTCTATACCTCCACAGTGGAGAGAAGCTGCTACTGCAGAAGAGGCAAGCGCATCAAGCATAGGTTGATAGCTTGCACTTGGTCCTTACGTGGCCCAGTCTTACAGAATTACTCAAGTCAAATTTTCCAGTTCCAGCAAGATATATATGCATGGTCTTATACTGGACAATTTAGCTTCCTAAATTCTAATATCCTTATCAACAACAACAAAAAGAAATATTCTCTATTTACACTTCCAAAGTTGTTGCCAAACTCCAGTTAAGTGACAAATTAGAAACCTCAGCAGTTGCAATGAGCTGTAGCGATGCCACTGAATCTTCAACTGGCATCCTCACGTGAATCTTAAAAAAAAATAAGTTGTATGTTGAAAGAGACATGGAATACACACCTGCTGCTTGATTGTGACTCTCCGTAAATATCCTAAAAAGATAATAGCTTGAACAGCGTCATAGCCAACAGCGTCACCTCTCTTCTACTAACACTAATGATGTGGTAACAAATAAGTTGGAAAGATACTTGGTAACAATCTTTAGCCCACCTTCCTCCCAGGCTTGCTGCCCAAACTCCAGAACAAGGATTGTTGTTTTATTTTTCCTCCATTATGAAGTATTTTGCACTAAGTTAGGAAAACAGCAATTAAATCCCCAGAGGGATTTCTTTACATTCTTGGCACTGAAATTTTGAAATTAATTATGACCAGACCTTTGCGAGTCTCACAAAATATTATTAAATGCAAGCTCAACATTTTATTGTTTTGACATTGTCCTATATATTACTGAAACAACAATTAGCCTGTGACATTGAAACTGTACCTTCTGTGATTTGGGACAAATGGGAGGGTATTATGTGTTCGGCAGTCTAATATGTGTAGTAACCGTGAGGTCAAGAGATCTTCAGGATCTGTGTGAATCTTTTAATTTACGTTCTTAATGACAATCAGCTATCTGCCTTCCCTTTCCATTTCCCCTCTCTTTCTACACATCTAAATGGTCGAGAGGAATTTCGAGTTCATCCCTTAAATGCCTTTTAAACCTTTGTTTTCTGTTCAGGCGTTTTCTTGGCTCATGTGAACTGTCACAATAACCTTCTCACGACTAACCCCCTTGCAGACAGTCTTCCTCCCTCCAATTCATCTATCTCTGCCCATCTACCAGACTCATCTCCAATACATAAATCATGATTCTAGCATTCCTTTGTCAATGCTCTGATGCTGCCCCAAAGCCTCAGGATTATGTCCATTTTCATTAGCATGGACAAGAAGTCATTATTCCACTTAAAAGGACTGTAACTCTCAAGTGTGATTCTGAGTCAGACTGTGTGAAAGCAAACTTTTGTTAAAAATGAGAATTCTAGCACTCTACTTAGAAGGTGCTGAATGAAGATTTAAAGGCAACAAAATAACAAATTATCATTTTAAACTACAGCGCGAGATGACTTTTATGTGTAGTTAAGTAAGGACCATCTCAAAAGACTGTGAGTAAATACCTTCAGAATCAAAAAGTGACTGTGACTTTTCTTTCTGTCCCTATTCTGATGTTTTGCTGGCAACTTTTTTTTTTTTAATTTTAGTAAGTATATAAGAGAAAGATACACAATGAGATTAACTCAAACTTTGTCAAGCAGGAGAACTTTTGAGTGAAACAAAAACCTCAAACTATGGTAAGAATATTTTATTTTTATTGGGGTTGTAGCTTCATGCATGGATATGAAAGTGAAAACTTTCTTCAGATGAATGCACTTCATGCATTTGCCTGTATCATGCTCACATATAAATGATTAAATTAATGCTGAATGAAGAAATTTATCCTTATATTTTACATTTGTTCTGTACTCAAAGTAGACTTTCTCCACTGTCTTTATTTTAACAATCTACCTCTCTTTGACCAAGAATTAAATCCTCAGTCATATCGAAAAATTATTTCTCTTTCGATTCTTTGTGAAAATATTTTGAGGATCTAGTTTTTCCTCGAAGGTATCTCAAGTGGGTCCTTTTCCTGCCAAGGTCAACAATGCTGCTCCATTCAGGCATTTTTTATATAATAAAAATTCTATTCTAATTATACTATCCCAACCCAATTTATAATCTATGTAGCACTACATTTTTAGAAAGTATTCCTTTTATTTGACCCTTATTATGTAATCTCAATCTATTTTTTTTATGGTGAAAAAAAGAACCACAATATAATATCCATCTTCCTAACAATTTCCAAGTGTGTAGCATAATTTTGTCAACTACTTGCACATTAATGTGCAATGAATCTCTCAACACTCCCTCCCCTTACATCACTAAAATGGGATGCCCACCAAATAGCAAATAGCAAATGTTGACTTTCTCCTTCTCCCTTCCTCTGGCAACCAACATTCTGATTTACTTTTTCTATGAGTTTTTAATTTTTAAAAATTTGTTAATTTAATTATTTATTTGATAGAGTTTCAGGGAGAAAGTGAGCCTGACAGTGGTCTTGCACTCGGTCTCTATTACCCATGTGGACTCAAAACCTGGAACCCAGGATCCAGGAGCTGCATCCAGGTTTCCCATGTTGATCGGGCAAGCTTAAGCAACTGGGATATCTCTGCTGCCTTTCCCAGGCCATTCAGATGGAGTTGGATCAGACAGAGAGCATGTGGGTCATTAATAGTTGTTCAAATGGAATGCTGGTATTTGAGATGCCAGTTTTACCCTCTATGTCACAATGCTTGAATTTCAATGAATTCTTATGTTTTATATAAACCATTAAAATTAGACAAGATTTGTCTTTCTATGACTCTCTTGCTTCTTTTAGCATAGTATTCTTGAGGTTTATTTATGTAAAAATAGAATGTGCCACTTTCCCTTATTTTTTATGAATGAATAATATTCCACTGTACACATATTCCATATTCCATCTACCTAAGCCTCTAAGATGCATATTTGGCTTGATTCCATGCTTTGACATTGAGAATAGCATTTCTATGAATGTTAGTGTGAAAATATCACTTTAAGATACTGTAAGACACTGATAATTCTTTTGGATATAAAATGAGGATTCGAAAATTTGTATGCTATGTGCACGTTTTTAAATTCTGTTTTTTTCTGATTTTTTTTCAGTACCTTCACATATATGAAAGATGGAATGCTAGATTGTATCACAGCTCTACCTTTACCGCTGGAGAACCAGCATACTGCATTCCATAGTAGCTATTTTGTTTAAATATTTTAATAATGCACAAATATTCAATTATTTTCCTATTTCCTCAATACTGTGTTTTTGACAGAGTCCATAAATTGGAGCAGGGCAATAGCTCATTGTGGCTTTGATTAACATCTGTCTCTTTTTCAGTTATGTTTTTTCTTTCCCTCCATGTCCTTGTGTTACTGTTTGCATCAATTTCTGGGAGTCCTGACAACTAAACTATTAACAGATATATAATATGCAAATATTTTTCTTATTCTGTAACTTGCCTTTTTATGAAAAATCTTTTTAATGTTATTATTTTATGATTTAGTTCCATAGGCTCTGGGACTTCCCTTATCCCCTTTCCAAATCCACCCCCACACTGATTTCTTCCATATTATTACAATAGTACAGTCCTTCACAAACAGTCATAAGCCCATCATTCTGCTGACACTGTGGGTAGAAATAATGTCAGAGAATCCAGCATCATACTGTCAAGATACATCTAGCAGTTTCATTGGGAGCCCATCTGTAGTTTGGAAGTAGAGATGTATCCTGCATCGTATCATCACATCTAGATATGATAGTCTGTTACACAATTACTACACAGCCCCTTAAATGAGAAGCCATAAAGTCTGTCTTTTAATTTTGGTGATTGTTTTCTGTGCTTTGCAGAAGTTTTTACATGTAATGTAATCTCATTGGCTATTTTTTGCTTTTGTTGTCTGTGTTTTTATTGCCATACCCATTAAATTATTGCCAAAATCAATCTCATAAGTTTTCTCTTAGGATTTTTGTAGTTCTATATTTTACATTTATTTTTGCATGTTGAATAAGGTAAGGGTCTATCTTCTTTCTTTTATATTTTTTCCAGTACCACTTATTGAAAATGTTTTCCTTTTCTCATTGTATATTCTGGGCACTCCTTTAAAATTTTACTCAACACATGTGAGAGTTTTATTCTGGGCGCTCTCTTTCTTTGTAATGGCTTATTTGTGTGTGTTTCATCAAGTAGAACATTGTTTTTATTGCTGTATTTTGCTAACATGTTTAGAAAGCAAGACACTAAGAAGTGTGAAGCCTCTAATTTTGTTCTTTCTCAGAATTGTTTTTGAATATTATGGGTCCTTAGAGATTTCACATAAGTTACAGGAGTATCTTTTTAACTGTCATCTCCACCTACTTTTACATCTTGTCCTATTTGTCTTCAACTTTCAATGTACCCTTCTTCCTCAATTTTCTGTTTCTGTAAAGCAATACCCAGAGACTGGATGGCTCATAAAGCAAAAGCAGTTTATTTGGCATATGATTTTGGAAGCTGGGGAACTCAATCAAGGGCATGATATTGTCATTTGAGTGCTGACAAAACAAGGCACAAGGGCAAGAAATCAAAAAGCAACAGAGAGCAAAGGAATCGGCGCTTGCTTTCATGACAAGCAATCCCCATGATAACTATCACACTTAAGAGGAGAATTAATGCATGTCAGTAAAAGCAGCATTAAACCCATGCTTCGGAGCAAAGTTCTCAGGACTGAATAGGTGCCAGATGCTTAATGTGAATGAAGTACTTGGGAATTAACTGGATTCAATTGTTAATTTGGAATGGAGGTTCTAACACATGAACTTTTGGGGATACATTCAAATGGTAGCAGTGTTGATACTCAAATCTATGCTCTTGGACATCAACCCTTGGCTCTGTGTCTTGACTCTCCTGTCACTTCCTGGAAGGCCTTCATCACATTTCTGTATTTTGAAAGAATTGTGAGCCAAGGCCACATTTTACCCTTTATTTAGTATCGTTTCATATTTGTGCCTTTGTCTGGAGGTAATCTTTTATGCCTCAATATTCTTAAGTTTTGAATATTTCCTGATTCAGAATAAAAATGAATTTGAAAACTTCCATATGCACCAAAGTATCAAAGTGGTGGAGAAAAGTACCATTCGCTTGTCCTCCAGTAGCCATGAGATAATAGCTTCAGAATAGTTAGCATATTATGCATGTATGCAGAGCTGGTTCACAACTGGTAATTTACAATCCTGATTGAACTAAAGGTCAGATGGGACTTTGCATACCATCAAAATGGCTAAGGAGGTGCACACATACCTACACATCATACACATGTACACATGTCATTTACATGTGTCTTAGGTATAAACCTGTGTTGGGTAACAGAGGAGAAAATAGATCATAAGAATTGAACTTATTATTATGTATGTTTTTAAGTGTTAAAACTGTTGGAAACTACAACTTCATGTAGTTAAATCATGTCCTTAAATCACTGTGTATGAAGGCAATGTGATTCCATTAGTGGGCCTCAACTTTCTTCAAGATTTACCTATTAATGAAAAAAAAAAAAAACGCAGTGAGGATGTTTTGATCTTATTTCAAAATTATGTTTTTCTTAGTTCAACATGACTGATTTCTAAAAATCAACTACTAAATCTAACTTTTGGTTATGATACTATTAATAACATTAATGACAATAACAGCTAACGTTTATTTTGTATTATGTGTCAGCCACTGCCACTTTTATTTAATCCTCACAACTTCCACAAGCCACATTCATTGTACACAGAAATCAAGTGAGACAAGCATTAAGGTAAATGATTTTTCTCACCATCACTAATGAATGAATTGCAAGGACAGTATTTGTTTTAGTCTATTTTTTTCTAGATAAGTCAGAATTCAGTGTGGTGATTGTAGGGATCATAAATGAAGTAAGGAAGAGAGGTATTTGAGCAGCAGTTAAGATACTGCTTGGGGTTTTCGCTCCACCTGCACTCTCTATTTCAGCTTTCTGAAAATGAGAACTCTGAGAGGAAGCAGGTGATGGCTCAAATACTTGTGTCCCTATCATATCCTTTGGAGAATCTGAATTATTTGCCCTTGGCTTCACCTTAGCACCATTATTGCTATTGTGAGCAATTGGGGAGCAAACCAGTGTATAGAAGACTATTGTCTGTCCGTCTCCTATCTCTGCCTCTCTGATAAATAAAAATGAATTTATGGCAAAAACAATGAGAGACTGAAGGAAATATAATGGAAAGGACAAAACATTAATTTAATTATGCTGTTAATGTTGTATATATGAAACATATGAAGTTTTTTCCACTTTCTTAAATTAAAAAAAGTATATAATGGCATTCTGGTCACAGGTAAAATCACAAGACATGTTGTCTGAACTTGGAATGTATGTATCTGGACTGGGCCTCCCAAGTTGCTAATGCCTATTGAAGGGAAAACATTCCAGAGGAACACAGGGCACATGACAGCCAGCTCATGTAGGGCAGCAGAGAATGTCAAGTGCCTCATCAGAGGATGGAAAACAGAACAGGTTGGACAATTCTCCAACTTTGCAGCAAGCGTCTGGGTCTATAGATACACAGTGAGGTTGACTTTGTCAACTAATAGACCTTGGGGAAGATTTTCTCAACCCTAATGTCTCCGAAATATCGAAACACTTAACACCCTCAGAACATTCTCCACATCTAAATCTCTAAGGCATCTTCAAATGACTTCCCATACATGGGTGCTGATGTAGTTTGACAGCAGGGAGCAGTCACCTACTCTCTGCATCTCACCACCAGCAGACAAGGAGAATAAAACAAAAACAACTGAAGCATTTGTCCCACACTCCTTCCTCGATATCTTCACCCTCCCCACCCAAATTGGAATCCCATGTGGGCATGCACCCTTTTCAACTATGTAAACAATATTAAAAATAAAATAAAAATATGAAAAATGACATGTCAATTATCAAGAAGGCCACACAGAAAGCCACGTGATTCCATTAAAGGTTTTGAAATGAATTTACCTGTCAGCTAACATCTCTCATCATTGTGTACTCTGTAAGAGAATTTGCATCCCTCCACTTTGACACACGTTCCTGTTACTTTTGGACTTTATAAGCTTTGGGCTAATAGGCTTCAACTAAATTCCTTTATATTAGCATAGCGGTAGAAGAACATTGAGGTTGAAGAGTTTTTTGTTTTGTTTTCTTTCCTTTTTTCTTTCTTTTTTCTTTCTTTTTTTTTTTTTTTGGTTATTTAAAAATACAGTTAGAGTTAGATTCAAGAATGAAGTTAAGAGAATACAGGACCAGACATAAAATACAAACTTCCCAGAGGTGAACAAAGATGTTGACAAAACACATCAAAACTTAAGGGATACAGCAAAACATGTGCTAAGAGGAATTTTTATAGCAATTTGTGCTTACATTAAAAATTGGAAAGGCTTCAAATAAATTATCTAAGCATGAATCTCAAAGACCTAGAAAAATAAAAATAAAAAAACTAAATACTGGGAAAGAAGAAATAATTAAAATGAAAAAATAAAATTGAAACTACAAAATGATCAAAAAGATACGTGAAATCCAGAGTTATTTTGTAATACACAAAATTATGTCATTGGCCCAAGTAACCAACAAAGAGAAATGGAAGAAGACCTAAATTATTAAAATCAGGGTAAAAGAGGGGATGTTACAATGAACATCACAGAAATAAAAAATCATCAAGAATTACTACAGCCATATGCCAAAAAGCTGAAAAGTCTAGAAAAAAATGGATAGATTTCTCTACTCGTAGAAAACCTAAATGGACCAATAATGAAGATAAAAATGAATCAGTAGTGAAATCCTCCCAAGAAGGAAAACCCCATTACTGGATGGCTTCATCTTTAAATTCTGTCAGTCTTAAAAAAGAAAAAAAAAAACTAGTCCCTGAACTTCTCATAATATTAAGAAGCAGGTGAAATGTAATGAATCCTCCCAAACTACTTCTGTGAGGCCAGAATCACCTTAATTCCAATAGCAGAAAAAGATACAACAGAAGAAGAGAAATACAGACCAAGTAATTGCTAAAGATGGATGTACAGGTCCTCAACCGAATACTACCTTACATTATCCAACAACAGATCAGAAAGATCATTCTCCTGGACCAATTGGGATTTAGTACAGCAGGCAAGCAGAGTCTTTACATTAATTCCCTTTTAAGTTTGTCACTTCCAAGTGACAAAAATTAAAACATGAATCTAATCTTCAAGCTTCCCTGTGGCTGCAGCAGAAAAGGTTTCTTCAAACCTTTCCATGGAAGTATTTATGACTGTCAAAGCTTACACTGAGTTGATGGTTTGCTTCCCAAAACCTGCTATTTTCTTTATTCAATGTTTCCAAAGCAGCTTACAGAAATCTACCTTCTGATTGTCACCGTTGATTGTTCTGTTCCATAATCTCATATATTAATTCAAGTTTATGTTCCATCTGTATGACATTTCAATCCGCCATAGGTGACAGTGTTAATTATGTTATTACAGCATGCGTTGTATTATCACCTGCTAACTTCTTCTCAGTAGCTGGTGAGTAATTCAAGTCCAGAGGTTTAATTTCCAGTGATTCATCTATCAATTGCATTAGTTTGAATTCTATACATCATTGTATCCACAAATTTTTGTGTTGGGAAATGATCTCTAGAAATGATTGTGACTAGGCACAGTTTATGAAGAATCAAAAGCAATAGGAGATATCATGAGTGAATTGGTTATCACCTTGAAAAACAGTAGTTTAACCCTCCTGAGATCTTCTGAAGACATAGGAAGTACCTCAAGAATTGTGAATAAAGGTGGACATGTAGGAGTATTCATGTACTAGTTCCCACCCACACTGGTTGAGCACTGTCCCCGAAATCAAGTCTCCAAGGTATGCAGCTGCATGAGAGTTGTGCTATTAAGTTCCCATTTTGGTCTTAGGATGTGGCAATAGAGATGTCAGGCCTGTAAGCAAAGTTATGCGCCACATATTGTAGGAATGCTTGTTAAGTGCAAACTGAGTCCAAGCTCACAAGAAAAACCTTGTGGCTAGAATTAGACATTAGGTCATAATGATACAGGGCAAAGGATATATCTGAAAGCAGATGGAAGCACAGATCTGTTATCTGAGACACTGGATAATCATGTGTAATAGTGTTAATGAACCAAGACAAACATTTAGCCCCTAGAACTCTTGTACTCCCAAATCTCTTAATAAGTTTGGGTGAATTTGAAACCAAAATATTTATCACATAACCAAATGTGTGATAGAGTAACAAGGTTAGGCAGACAGAAATCCAGGATGTTCTCCAAGAATCTTTCTTTAAGCTTTTATATGGTGAAATCCTGTATAAAGTAACTAAATATAACTGACAATTAGCACACAGTAAGGGTCATGCAAATATACTGACACAGTACCCATGCTTTCTAAGGCTTTTATGAGGACATAATTCTTTGAAAAACTTTCACAGTCAGAATTAATTTATGAGCATTATTCCCTTGGGTTTGGAGACATGGCCTATGGACCTGAAGAATAATGTGGCAGAACTAATGTTTGTGTTTTGGCAAGATTTTATTTATTTATTTTTTCAAAATGCTGAAAGTGAATCACCCCTTTCAAGCTCAGGGGGATGTAATTAATGAGCACAGAGAAGCTTCCCTAGTATTAGAATCAAGTGATTTGGATATGAAGAAACAAGCTCTTAACCAGCTAGAAAGTGCTTGAATGGCACTCAAACTGGTGTCTCCAGATTTCAGGGCAATTTTATTAAGGGAATCTGAAGGATTCAGTCTCAAAAAATACAGATTTAAGCCCCAGCCTCCTATTTAACATATGAAGTAGGTATCTGCTTGTCTTCTTTGGTTCTATCAGCTTCATCTGTAATCTATAGATAGATAAGACTACCCCTTTCTGTTGCCGTGATGGTTAAAGTGTCTAATGCTTGTGAAATCCCGTACACATATCTGTCACTGTTATTGTAATGACAGATGACTAATGCCAATTTAGAGGTGTTTTGACTGTGGGACCTTCTTGATTTCACACACATTATATTCATTGTTTTCACTTCCTCTGTGATTTTTCTGTTCAGGTGATTGCAGATTTATCAGGCTTATTTCCTGCTACACCAGTATATTTAGATTATTACCATCCTGTGTAGTTAGTTGCCTTTCATAAACAAAACTAATGTTGTATTTCAAAGCCAAATGTGAATTCATCTGTAATGGTGAATTCAAGCCTGCTCACGAGTACAAACCGTAGATGGAAATAAGAGAAAATGAAAGAAAAAATTAGAGATCCAAAGGCAAGCTTCCAATCATCATGGTGGATGCAAATCATCCTAGCGTCACTCTACACAAACCAAATTCTCAGAAATAACAACCAGAAACCATTTCATAAAATGTTTTTAAGAAATACAAATGTTTCTCTGGAAATAAAATCAATTATCCATGTGTCAAACATAGATTTTTTTTATCAATCAGTAGAAGATGAAACTACTTAGCCCAAAGAATGGCTGAATGAAACATATTTTAATCTGGAAATGCAATGTTGGACTATACATGATTTGAGGCCACAGGCTAAGAACATAGACCCTGAGTCACTCTATGCCTAGTGGAGCCTCAATCTTATGAACAGCCATAGGAGGCTGGAAAGGACAATGGGAACATGAGAGAAGCTCAAGCTGGTAGAAAAGGAGTGTGGATGGCTCAAATTCCATTTTTAATTTCTGGCATAGAAACTTCAAGCTAAGATAGCAATTTAAAAATTGGTCAAGAGTTTATGAATCCTTCAGGGTCCAGGCAGGTTGCTCATGGTATCACTCAACTGGGACATCTCTACTTCCTAAGTAACTTAGGGTCTGTCTCTCTTTCTCTCTCTCTCTCTCTCTCTCTCTCTCTCTCTCTCTCTCTCTCTCATCTCACACACATACACACACATACACACACATCAAAAGAAAACAAAAAACTCAGATGACGTCACAGACAGGAATTACAAAACATCTAAGCAAGTCATCTTTTAACCCCTAAAATTACAGCATTATCTTCTCATTTGGAAAATTAGATATGATGCAGCAATCTGAATAGCATATTGAACTATGTGTTTGATACTCAAAAGCCTAAAAAAGAAATGAAACAAATAAACAAATTCATACAAAAGATGCAGATAACTGATTGCTAGATTTCGATGGAGTAGTCGACCATTAAGAAATCTAGTCTTCTGGATCTCTGACAGCAGCCCTAGCTTCTACCCCATAGATATAAAGCTTCTACTTTTGACAATTGCCAAAAGTTGCCAGGGAATTTCAGGTTAAATTCCACCCGTAACTCATGCTATCCATTTAAATAGATGTGGTATCAAAATATAAGGAATTTACAGGGATTGGCAGAAAATAATGATCATATAGAGCTGAAGGACCAACATAAGACCAACTCTAGGATTGTTTTCTGTACCAGAATGTTTCTGAGAAATCAAGTTGAGGCAAACCTTAACTGAGATTACACTCTTGCATAACTTTATCCCAGTTCTATTTTACTTTTTCACTCTTTTCTTCCATTCATTCTCCAAAAATGTCAGTTGAGCAAGAATTCTTCTGTAAACGTTTGTTATTCAAAGTTTGACATCTGGAGTTGTTAAGATAATGTTAGCTTTAAAAAATTATCTTGGAATTTTACTTTATTTTACAACTGTCTAAAAAAAGTTTCTGATATTACTCTTGCTCAATATTTGAAACAATTCACCAGAGCAATCATCTAGGCTGAGTTTAGTGTTTAGGACATAGTTATAGAAACACTTTTGTTATGTGTAAGTATGTGTGTGTATAAAATCCTAAATATATCTATATCTATATTTATATCTATACCTAACTTTTCTTATGGTTTTGATCATTTTATTTGTAAAAATATTTTCCATTCCATTTAAATCTTCAGCTATTCTAATATGTGAGTTTTCTGTTTGTGTTTTTTACATTTCATTTTTTAAAGAATTATTTTATTTTTATTATTGGAAAGTCAGATAGACAGATAAGAGGAAAGACAGAGAGGAAAATTTTCTGTCTGATGATTCACTTGGCTGTAACAGCCAAAGCTGCACTGATCTGAAGCCAGGAGTCCAGAGCCTCTTACAGGTCTTCTGCACGGGTGCAAGGTCCTAGGATTTGGGCTGTCCTGACTGCTCTCCTAGACCACAAGCAAGGAGCTGGATGGGAAGCAGGGCCTCCAGGATTAGAACCAGCGCCCATATGGGATCCTTGCGCATGCAAGGGACTTTAGCCACTAGGCTACTGTTCCAGGCCTGATGTTTTTTTATTTCTACTTCACATATTCAGTTGCTATTTTTATTATTTGTATGGAGTTACTCTCTCTTTCTCTCCCTTCTCCTAACTCTTTATGGTGTGTATTTAGCTCATTGATTTTGTAGTTTTCTTTTTTCCCAATTTATAATTTTCTCAGAATAATGATTTTTTAATCATAAATTTCTGAATATTGTACAGATAAACTTCTTGTATCTGTAACATGCATATATGTATTTATACTTACACATGGTGAAATAATTCTTATGTCTTTAGTCCTGGGGTATCATTTGACATTTGTTGACATTTTTTGAGTTGTAGCCAAATGCATATTCCAGTCTTGGCAAATGTTTCATATGTACTTAAAAAAATAAATAATGCTGTATACTTGAATAATATGTGATGTAAAATGAGAATAAAATTTCATGCAATCAGGACATCTTTACATATAATTGTATATATTAATATTTTGTCTGTTTCTTGAGTCAGATATTTACAATTGTTGTATAGGTATGATCTTGTTTTTAGCTGTGAGTCTGGAGTTACATATATTGAGCCTTTATGATTAGCTGCATATACAATTATAATTATCATAAATTGCCAGTAAATTTACTCTTGTACATTTAAAAATGACAGCTCTCAACCTGTTATTGTGTTCAGGACTGCTTTGTAGGATATTTATAGTTATTACAGTTTTATCTTGGTTTGTGTGTCTCTGGTGTACTTTAACAATTAAAATGAGTATGGAGTACAAGATTCTTTTGAGGGCAAAAATGCTAGCTATCCAATCAATGGAAAATAGAAATAGAAAAATAGTCCATTTTACCAATCCTTAATACTGTTTTTAAAATAGGGTACAATTAGTGGGGACAGGAACCCTTGGATGAGGTAGTATCAGGGAAGAATACACGTAGTTACACAATAGCTATTATTTTCACATTATTATTAATTTTGATTGGTGTGTACTCCAATAGGTAGAGAAGTCAGTTGCTATAGTAAAATAGTCTAAAATTATGACTATTAAAATAAGTAGATACCATGGTGGGCCAGGGCATTAGTTAGGTAGCATTCCTACGCTAGTTACAGTGATTTTTAACTTAAGTGCAGTCATGATGAAAATGTTAGCCAGGTCAGACTGTGAAGACAGGCTCCGAAAGATTGGAGGACTGTTACAGATTCAGTGAGAAGAAAGGTGCATAACGGAATTGTAATCCTTGGTGGAATCTGTGGAATGTTTACTTCAATACAGAGATATTTCTGTGCCCCCTAGTTTTAATACGAAGGAAGAGAGGGAGAGTAAATGTTAAAATTTAGTTATTTTATGTGAAAGATATGTTGTAATTTATCTTCAACTTCTTGGACGTTATAGCAAAAAAAGTTGGTGGAAAAATCATTCCTAGAAATTTGAGATATTCCAATTTTCATCCTGTAGGATGAAAAAATAATTTGTGATATTTAATTCCATGACATAGTATACATCAATGTAAGTAAATTAAACATGCAAATATCATCATGGATGAATTATCAACAACACAAACATTTCACAAAGCAATACATGTAGGAAATGCCTACTCATAGAAGTTCAGAAATAGGTGAGCCCCATTACATGTTTATAACACAAAGAACTGAAACAGCAAAGGCAGAGCAAGGTTGACATAGAAAATGCAATGCACCTATTCAGGAACACATACAGAAAGCATTTTGTGTTATAGGTAACATTCTTGCTTAAATCATGTGGCATGTTCTTAAGTGTGCATAATTGTTTTTATTACACACACAGTTTTATTTACTTTTGTCACTGTTGAATCTATTTCACAACAATGTTACAATCATGAATTTCATGACATTATGGAAAGAGTATCCTATATAAATTATAGATGTGATTTTTGAATGTTGATGATCAAGAACCATTTTTAAAGGAAGATTGTGCTCATTGTTCACTTGTGATGTCTCTATTCCCTGGCGACCAGCTGTAGCAGGAAGTAGGAGAAAGAAACTACCTTTCTCTATTAAAGTATTTGTGGTAATATCTACACTGCAAAAGATCCCTTCAAAATGGCAAAATCTCTGGACAATCTACTTGCAGTTGTTTCTTTCTGCCCCACCAAAATATCAGTGATTTATTTAGAAGCATTTGCATGTTCTTTATATGACCCTGCAGGAGAAATAGGGAACTTAATTGACACCTCACTGTCCTTGGGTTTTACTTTAAATGCTGCTAAATCTGCCTTAACTTTTAATGGATTAACTTTTCTCCCCCACTTAAATTATTTACTATAGAAAAGATTAGTTAAGTTAAGCACTTTCCTGAAATCTGCATGAAGGAAATATCACAGAAAATTTCTTTTTAGGTAATCTGTATTTAGAGCAGAAAATTAAAAATAAAGCAGCATTAATAAAGTTAATCATTTCTTATTAATGCATAGAGGTTTTTATATTCCATTTAAAAGATTCAAGGGTAAATTAACTTTCAGGATTTGTTTGACTCTATAAGGTGTTCTCTATCAGGAAAGCAATTTTATTTCTCTTATTTAATGATTGCAGCTTACTTTTAAATTCATAAAAATGAAAGAATAATAAACCCATAGGCAGTTTCAGTACTTCCTGATTCTCCTAGATCTGCATTTCAGAGTAATGTAGGATGAGATGTACTGAACAGAATTTCTCAGCTTCATCACTGGCACAGCAGATGCATAGAAAGGATTCTCTGACATGCACCATTCCTGCACTGGGATACTCTTATAGGTGACTCTACCTACCTGCACTGGAAAGGCCTTCTTCAGTTACATCAACAGTGCCCATCTTGTACTTCTAGAAGTATATCAAATGTGAAGGATTCATCATTAAGTCTTTTATTTTTATAAAATCTTCAGGGATTTATGGGGAAAAGGCAACAGGCAGTACTTTGTAAATGTCAAATCTCTTTACAGAAATGCGAAGGAGGTATTGCAGGCTGTCATCTGTTCTTCATGCTGCCTACTGACCCTCATAGAGAGCTACCAATTCCCCAAGATTCTGTGCCTGCTAAAATAAATAGCTCTCTGAGGCACAAAGTAAAATGTTAGACAACATACAGAGGAACAGCACCCACTTTAATTATACTGTGCAATGTGTTTTTTAAAGAAATTGGGATCTGAAGGGTTAGACATTGAAGGACAGTTCCAGCTGGCAGCTAAAGAACAGGAATGTTTTCAAATCAACTGTAGCAGAGGACATAAAAAGACTGGAGAAAAAAGTGGGTAAATTTCAGTCCTATGAAGACAGAGAAAACATGATGCAGTTTTTAGAATGCAAAAGAATACATATATGAGACTGTTAAAAATAAAATAAAAGCTGAAGTTTGTTATGTCCAGGCACAACTGAATGGCTTAGAAAATTAATTTTAAAACAGAGTGATTGGAGGAATATGGCATTGCCCTCATCATCCTCTGACCTGCCAACTGGATTGCCTCATTGAGGCATGAAAACAACAGCAAGGCAATTCTCCAGAATTAATATTTAGTGTCACGAATGAAAGTTTCTGCTTTGGGTAAAATTGTGTATGTTTGTTTTAGATGTAGAGAGTGATTCATTAAGATGATGTGGTATAGTGAACTGGGTCGAGTGAGTTTGTCTTAGAGGTTTCAGGAGTAGCTATAAGACTACCTGAATATACTGACATTAAGTGACATATGTAATTACAACAGCACCCCCCATTTTGTCATATTTAATTATTATGTTCACCAAATATTTTAATTTCCTAGCCAGATTGTAATAATCAGCACAGAAGTTTGCATTATGCTAGCTTGTAGGTCACTGTGTTTTCTATTAGTCATATTTCTTATTTTTGTAATTGCTAATTGAATTATTACTTTATTAAATTTTAAATGTCATATTAACCTTTGATATCCCTTGGTTTGAAAGCTGTTCTTTTTTTTCTATCAATAAATTACTAACATTTCTCCAACTCGAGAAGCTCCAAAGCTAGTCTTCTTAATTAAACCCTCTTCTTGCGTTCAAAGTCAGTATCTCTACCTAGTTTTTTCAAGCACCAGCTCCATTAGTTTTATTTTCTTTGCATTCTTTAGATTTCTCAGGCTTTAAATAGTAGAGCAATGTAAGTGTAGCTTTTAGTCCAGTGCATGATATTTCTCAATTATCTCTTCCCACTGTCTCTTTAGCTTGTGCATGAACTTGGCATTTTGCTCTGGGTTAGCTTTAACTTCTAGAAAGCTCATTCTTATTCCGTACCATCATGTCATGTGACTAGGTCATTTTTATCTTGGGAGTCTGAAAAGACTGATTTGTCATTTCTAAATTTCTAACTAGAAGATGTACTTGGTATTTACCAAACCTATACTTTATTTTATGAGTATTTTTAAACTGTCTGTTTTGAGCCTGTGTTAGAATGGTGTGGCTTATGGAGCAGCAGAGTCACTATCACATGGAACTACTCAGATATCCTAAAAATCTGGCTCCTCTACACATAGTGGCAAATTTAGGAGGTAGGCAGTGTGCGGATATTTTAAAGTACACTGATGTTTCAGAACCCCTAGAAATTGTCAAATGAATTCAGAGGATTAAAGTTTCCATTTAAAAAAATAAATAATGCAGAAGACTAAACAGATGGCAAAATCTTAACTGCTGTGAAATTAAGAAACATGTTCCAAGAAATCCAAGGATGAAAAAGCAATATAAAACAGAAAGCTCAAAAATTTTAAATGAAACTACACGCATATAAAACTACATATTTTTAGAATTTTGTAGTAATACTATTCTTACATTATAAGGTAAGGTGGATTACAAAAAGTTGTTATGCATTTGGCAAATAAAGTATGATAAATAAAGGTCACTTACAGATGCATTATATCGTCACGTGAATAAGAATGGACAAAAGATACAAAGAAAAATTTCCAGGAGAGAAATAGTAAGTGACCACACATGTAAGTACCAACAATCGATCTCTGCAACAGGAGGCTAATTGGAATCAAAGTTATATAATACTTAGACAAACAGAAAGGGGTGATAAAATCCATTGCTACAGGGATACATATAGCCATGCATTCTCACACAGTGCTGCTAAGATGTTAATTGTTGCAATAATTTTAGAATGTGGGGAAAATACACTCAACATGTATGCTCATCCAAATCAACAGTTTTACTATAGTGAAACTTTTCTTATGTAAGAAATGTAAAAAGGACTCTGTTAATATATGCCTATTGCATCATGGTCATAAAGACAAAAAATAGCTTAAGATGCAAGTCTGTTAATTGGAAAATACTGTGAAGTCAGTCTTTAACTTTTTATAGGAGATGTGGAAACAAAATTCCTATGTGCTGGTTCACTCTTCAAATGCCCACAACCAATAAATGCAAACAGCTTCCCACCCAGATGTCAACTATCCAATTATGTGAGTCATCATACCTGCTTGTTAGAATTTGCATAGCAAGAACCTGGGGTCACAAGCCAGAGCCAATGACTTAACTCGCACACCGCAATTTGACACAAGGGTGTCTTTACTGCTTGTGATCTTAACTACTAGGTGAAGCTTCTGTTCTAAGTTTGTCTTTCTAACATGGGATTTTAAATAGTGGTCCTATAACATCTGACCTGGAGCAACTGAAGGTTTTTCAAAAAATGTTATTTATATTTTATTTTAAAAGAACAGAGAAACTTAGATTTTCCATCCACTGGTTGACTTCTGAAATGGCTGCAAAAACCCAGGGTTGGGCCAGACCAAATCCAGGAACTCTGAATTTATTCCAAGCCTGAATATGGGCTTGGAAAAAAGAAATACTTGAGCCATTACTTGCTGTTTTTATAGGTACACATTAATGGAAAGCTGGAGTGAAGGCGGAGCAGTCAGGGCTCAAAGCAGATGTTGATATATTTGATGTGGGTGCCCCAAGTGATGATGTAACTGCTGTGTCAATTGCCTGCCCTTCATCTTTTTTAAGTACACGTTATTTTGGCAAAGTGGAGACACAGAGAGTGAGGCACAGACACAGGGACAGAGGGATCATTCTGCAATTATTAGCTGAAAGCATATTAAAAACAATAACAGCAAGAGCCAATATCTGTACAATCTTTTTGCATTTATACCTACTAAACCCCCTACTCCCTTTAGGATGTTTTCAAGGTGGGTTTGCTATGCTCTATTTCATAAATAAGTAAAAGAAAAATATGAAATATAGAGAATTCAGAGTAGGTTTGCCTTGATAATTAAATAGTTTATTTAGAATAGTGTTGGTCTGGTCTCAGAGTTTATATTCCTAACAACCTAACTCTGCTAATTCTCTGAGCTGGAAGTGGAGAAGCATGTATCATCTCATGTTTAGGTAAATGTCCACATATAGTTATATTTGAAAATAGAAGCAAAGAAAAGCTACAAAAGGAAGCACAACATCTTGCAACCATTGGGTTTAAAACTGAAATAGGTTTTTTAACAAATAAAGGAGATTATATGAAGATGAACTGGAAAGAAGAAAAGAAAAAAGGCGGCAGAAAGAAAGAAGAGTGGGAGAGGACAAAAGAGGGAGGAGAAGCAGGAATAGAATAAAGGAGGGAGGGAATGCAGAAAGTATCTGCATTCAAAAGGTATAAAAACTTTAAAAAAATAGTATAGTATTGTCCCATAAAAGAGTAATACAGGTTTGAATTTCATATGTAAGCATATATATATGTATTGTATGCTTGAAATGAGACATTCATAAATTGATATCTCATAAATTGATATCTTTCAATATATCCATCTTAATTGCAAGTTACTTTTACTTTCTCCTTTATGATTTCAGGTGTCCAAAAAGTTTTAGATGCATAACATTTTTCCCTATAAAATCAGAGTTAAAACAACACAGTTCCTGAAGTGTGTAAATTGATCATAGTAAATGTATCAAGAGAACACAATGGAAACAGAGAAAAATAACTTGACAGTGGATAAACCTGACAAACACAACTGTTACCAGAAAAACTATGTGGGGTCTTTCCTCAGCTTAATATAGAAATAAAAAGCTGGGAATCAGTTGCAGACAGAGAAATTTTATTTGCAAAGTGACCAGGTGAACATGGAAAGAAGAGAGAAGGGAAAAGCACCTCCTGAGAGAGCCGGGAGGTGGAATTCCTCTTGAAAAGAGGGAGGCAGACAGATTAAAGGTTTGAGGAAGAGTCTTGGGATTTAAGCATTCCCTGACCCCTCCTTGTTTGGTGAGAATCTACAGGCAAAAGCTTCGCATTGGTGATCTCTTAACCAGTTATAAATTCTTGAATATATGGCCAAGATTTCAGCAGGCTTGAATGGTCTCAACCACCTCATAATAGCTGCTCAAAGTTATCAACTATAGTGTTGAGTCTTATTGATGATACTGTGTGATGAGAATGGAATTTTATGTTCATGGTCTTCTTTAACAAATCATAATATTCTATACTTTTTGTTTGTTGAGCTCCCAGTATAGCAGTAGATCCTTGGCAGTAATGTAAATTAAAAATATTATCTTGGGCCAGTGTTGTAACACATCATAGTAATCCTCTTCCTGCATCACAGGCATTCCATATGAGCAGTATTTTGAGTCCTGGCTGCTCCATTTCACCTTCAGCTCCCTAATAATGTATCCTGGAAGGCTCTAGAAAATGGCAAAAGTGCTTGGGGCTCTCTAATTCACACAATGATCCAGGATGGAGCTCCTGGCTACTGGATTCAACATGGCACAGCATTTTGGGGAGTGAATCAGTGAATGGAAAAATCTGTTTTGCTCCTTCTCCCCTTTCTAATTGTTCAGCTCTGTCTTTTAAATAAATAAAATAAAATACAATTATTTCAAAAAATGAGAAAAAAGCAAAAAGTACAGATGAATAATTAAAACATATCACTCCATTCTAGTAAGGAGTATAACGTGTCAAATTTCAGTTTAGTGGTTGGAGTGGTGGCAAAGCACTCTAATCCTCTATCTTGTGGCACCAACATTCCATATGGGTGCCAGTTTGTATCCCAGATTCTCCACTTCTGATATGTGGTCTAGGAAAGCAGCGGAGGATTGGCTATGTCCTTGGAACCATGGACGCACATGAGAGAACTAGAGGAAGCTCCAGGCTCCCAGCCCTGTATCAACTCAGCTTTGGCCATTTGCAGGATGAACCAGAGAATCTATGTCTGTCTGTCTGTCTGTCTGTCTCTCTGTTTCTAATAAAAACAGAAAAAATGTTTTTGAATCTCAGTTTAGGGATTTCTAACAAACATTTGAATAAAACTTCTCAGAACTGCCAACGGAGGCTGGCATTGTAGCACAGGAAGTTAAACAATGACTTGCATCGAATGGAATGCTAGTTGCAGTCCTACCTATTTAATCTCTGATTCACTTTCCTGCTAGTATTCCTAGAAATGGAAAGATGGCCTAAGTACCTGGTTTCTTCCACTTACAAAAAAGATCCAGATAATACTGGGTCCCTAGCTTCGACCTGGCCCAGCCCTAACTGTTTCAGAAATTTGGGGTGTGAGCTAGCAAATGAAAAACTTTTCTAGCTCTGTTTCTCCTCCCTTCTGTTACTCTGTTTTTAAAATTTTTGGTCATGAAAAAATTGTTAATATCATCATAAAGAAGAAACTGTGAGACATTGCCATAGCCAGACAGGATAAGTGAGTTCTGTGCTGCGTCCCTAAACCAGTGGGTAGGCTTTTACAGTTTCTGTTTCCTGGACTGGTATTGAACTCATGGTGTGAGTACTTGTCATGGCAAAATGACTTAAATGAGATGGAAGGAATCCTGTTCAACACCTGAATGTTGCTGACAGAAATTCTTTATACACAGGTTTTCTGAAAAGTGACATTGTTGACTTGTTCCAAATTATTTTTGAAGTGTTTTCTTTAATAATAAATTCCAATAATAAAAAAAATAGTAGCATCTCTTTCTTGAGTAAAGGACACTTGATTTCTTGAAGGGATAGTAAGAATTTTATCTTCCTCCAGTACAAAGTATGGTCAAGAATTAAAGGCTGCACACACCAATGGTTCCAGGGTTTTCACTCAAACCCATGGTGTGCAAAGCATCCACTGGTGCCTGTCTTCCTATGGCCACCATTTTACCGAGCAAGCAAGAACAGTCTGTGAAAACAGGAAAGGCTTGCTATTTGCCATGCCGCATCTCACATTCAGGAGTTTCTGACTTATACATCCTTCATATTCTGGAAGAATCCCTGAAACTCTCATAGGTTCCAGTTCCCTGGACAAGGATCCATCACACTTACAAAACCCTGGAATACAAAACCCACTTCTGTTACTACCATGTTTATTTCTACCCCATACTGTGAGTTCTATCCTTTTATAATCCCCAACAGATTTCCTCCTACTTTTTTTTTATTGATTACATTGCATTATGTGACACAGTTTTATAGGCGCTGGGATTCTCCCCACCCCTCCCCAAACCCTCCCCCCATGGTGGATTCCTCCACCTTGTTGCATTACCACAGTTCAACTCAGTTGAGATTCTTTCATTGCAAGCATTTACCACGCATAAAGTCCAGCATCTTATTGTCCAGATAAGTTCAACGGTTTCTTGGGGAGACCTACTTTTTAATCCCTACCCTTCCTCCTATTGCTCTCTTGTAACCCACACATGTAATAGTTCTACTCTCTTTTCTATGTGACATTTTCATGTTTGAGGTATGTTCTCTTACCAATGATTAACTTGTTAGGGACTTCACAGTCTCTCTATATTGATCAGATTACTTTGATTGCAAACCAAGCAGTCTGAATAACTATCCTGAAATATATTAACAGAAAACAACTCTGGATCAGTACAGTGGTTATATACACTAGCTGAACTTGTAAACCTGATGTTAAGAAAGAACCTCTCTTCCAGGCCTTTGCCATGGCTGCCTCTGAATACTTCACGCTTCTCCTGCCCTTAATTTTTGAGACTTTTGTTTACTAAACTAGGCCCTGAAACTTAGTTTCTCACCATTAGATTTCAAACTTTCAAAAAATAAGGCTAGCTTCTTCTATGCACACATTGCAATATTGCCTTAAGGAAAATTAGCGTGGTCTGTCTGAATTAATTTATTTAAGCAGACTATACTGAGTAGGATGTTATCACAGAATAAGCTCAATCATGGCTAATTAGTTTCATTCTAGACTTTTCTGTTTATTTGTATTATGATCTAATGGTATTCAAATTTGTTTTCTTGAAATAAAAGCCAAATTTTCAGTATTGAAAGTGTTGAGTCTCTTAACTCAGATCTCTTCTAATCTTAGGTTTCACACAAACATAGAAAGTTTGTTTGGAAGAACTCCGCAGTCTTTTCTTATACTCTTTCTAAAGCTTACTCTATGAGGATGCCTCCCACACAGTAAGCTGCTTCTATCCTATCCTTGGATAAGGGTGGAGGAAGAGTGAGAGGAGAAAGATCTTACTTGACTGGTGCTTTCTAACATGTGGCATTTGGACCCACACTTTGAAAAATGCCTAAATACTCTTTCTCTTCAAACACTTTAGTGATCTAATCATTTTTACCAGGGAATCACCAATACCACTATAGTTAATGAACTATTATTTCTCTGTAAGTTTATGGGAGACAGCAGAGTTAGAGTGTTCTATGAGAGAAGAGAGTCATAGGAGGAAGGAAACCCTGCAAGATGCTCTCAGCATGGTTGTTCATATCTTGTCTCCATTCAGTTATTTCCTCTTTTAAAGATTTATTTATTTTTATTTGAAAATCAGGTTTATAGAAAGAAGGAAAGACAAATATCTTCCATACACTGGTTCGCTCCCCAAAAGGCTGTAACAGCCTGCTGGAGCTGAGGTGATCTGAAACCATCAGCCAGGGGCTTTCTCTAGCTCTTCCCCATGGGTGCAGGATCCCAAAACTTTGGGCCATTCCTCACTGCTTTCTCAGGCCACAAACAGGAAACTGGATGGGAAGTGAAGCAGCTGAGCCATGGACTGGTGCCTGTATGCAATCCCGGCACTTACAGATAGAGCATTGGCCAACTGAGCTGTTATAGTTGCCCTTCCACTCAGTTACTCAAGAGCTGATTTTTACACTGTAGTCTTTTTCTCCAGTCTCCACCCAAGCAGCTCTGGGCAATCACATTTCCAGGCCAAGAACATCAGCTTTTTTGCTAACCTACACTTAAACACTCAGGTAGGTAAGATGACTGGCTTTTAACAGAACTCTTCCTGTTTATTCTGGTGCAAAATGAGTTGAGTTTACATACTTCCTCACCTTGACAGGTTTCATCAAGTTGTTCAGCCTTGGACTCTCCTTTAGGCAAGCATGCTCACATTAAGGATGCTTCTAAGAATCCCTCATTTGGGTGGAGAGAAGAAATGCACTGAATAGTGATTCTCCTCAACAAACAGATTTCAGAACATTTTCCCCTTGGTCTTTGACATTTTCTAACATATGTACCATATGTTAAGGGCTAGGAGCCACAGAACTTGTTTTGCTATCTCATGGAAAGTCCTGTAAATATTTGTTGAATTCAAATTGCCTATTTATTGTTTTCTATAAGTGTTCAATCTAAAGAAACAACACTTATTTAATACAATCTATGGCATGGTGTTCAACATGTTAGAGGTGAAAAATAATCACGCCTGCTATGACCATCTCCATCACTCTGAGTCAATTTTACCAAAGCATTTTATGTTTTAATTATGTTCAGATAATTACTGTTCCTACCAGACAATTTAAAATTGTTGGGCCTGGCACAGTGACTTAGTTGACTGGTCTTCCCCCTTCAAGTGCGGGGATCCCATATAGACACCAGTTCATCTCCCGGCTGTTCCACTTCCCAACCAGCAACCTGCTTGTGGTCTGAGAAAGCAGTAGATGATGGGCCAAAGCATTGGGACCCTGCACCCAAGGGGAAGACCTGGAGGAAACTCCTTGTTCTTGGCTTAAGATCAGCTCTGATGGAGCTACTGTGGTCTTTTGGGGGTTAGGGGGTGAACTAGCAGATGGAGGATCTTTCTGTCTCTGCTCTTTGTAAATCTATCTTTCAAGTAAAAAAAATTTCATGTAATGAATATAAGTTGCTGAAAGTTAAAAGTTATAAGATGTTTGGTTGTAAACTAACACTTTTAGAAGAAAAATGCAAAGTGATAGTTTTCCTAACTTTTAAATTGTGTGACCATGTGTCATGTCAGAAAACTTATTTTAAAATCTTTATATTTGTTCAATGACCCATGTTCAGTAAGTATTCATTCAGTCTGGTAATACAAAAAATAACAAACGTGGCCAGTACTCTCATGGAGTTTCTGAAATTTACAAATGAAGACTCTGAAGAACTAATTCCATAGTTGATTATTTAATTTTTGTGATAACTCGTAAAGGAAACAGATAAAGGGAAAGTATATGGCAGAAGGAATTGGTCAAAATAGGAGATTCTAGAGAAAAGTTTATTCATTCATTTACTTAATCATTATCTAACATGTATAGATTAGCTATGTATGACATTTCTTCCTCAGAAATTCATTTAAAAAGGGATGATTAGGTGAGATGAAGAATAACTGAAAGGTCATTGATAAAAATGAGGTGAAGAGAAATTTCTCCTGATGTAATCAATAAACATCAAGTCTCTAATGGATAAGGCAAATACAGAGAACTGAAAAAAGTCACTCATTGATACCAGTCTATTGAAACAAAAATTGCCTAATGACATAAGACAGTTTAAGCAAATTAACTTATTTCTAATTTAATTTTATTAATATAATTGGAATAGATTTCATGATTTATAGGTAATAATCTTAACAAAACAATATTTCTTTCCCTTCCTCCTCCTTTGATTCTTCTTAAAGTTTTTATGACATCATACTTTCAAATTATTTTATAATCACAGACTTAATTAGTATCCATCAACTGAACTGTAGAAAAGCCACTGTTCCACAGGAGTACAGAAAAGGCCTGTAAACAGCAATCAAATCATAGTATGTTAATTTCATCCTTTTTTAAAAAAGATTTATTCATTTTATTACAGCCAGATTACACAGAGGAGGAGAGACAGAGAGGAAGATCTTCCGTCAGATGATTCACTCCCCAAGTGAGCCGCAACGGGCCGGTGTGCGCTGATCCGAAGCCAGGAACCTGGAACCTCTTCCAGGTCTCCCACGCGGGTGCAGGGTCCCAGTGCATTGGGCCGTCCTCAACTGCTTTCCCAGGCCACAAGCAGGGAGCTGGATGGGAAGTGGAGCTGCCGGGATTAGAACTGGTGCCCACATGGGATCCCAGGGCTTTCAAGGCGAGGACTTTAGCTGCTAGGCCACGCCGCCGGGCCCTGTTAATTTCATCCTTATACATTTAAGGACTTTTAAAAAAATTCTGTGTATTACCTATCACAAGTCAGACAAAACATATTTGTATTTTTTGGGTCTAGCTTATTTTAATAAAAATAATGGTCCCCAGTTGTATCCATTTCATTGCAAAAGATAGGATTGTATTTCTTTTTTATAACTGAGTAATATGCCATCATGTCTATAGATTCCATTTTGTTTATCCATTTATTCATCAATTGATAAATACTTGACTTGAGTTTGTATCTTAGCTATCATGACTTAACTGAATTGAGCTACAATAAATATGGGGTGCATGGGGAAAATTCAGATAACTCTTTTATATGCTGATTTAATTTCATTTATACAAGTTCAAAGGAGTGGGAAGGCTAGGTTGTATGGTAGATCTAGTTTCAGTTTTATAAGAAAAATACATAATGCCATCCATACTTATACTAGATTATGTTCTCATCGACAGCATATTGGGGTATCTTTTTCCCTACGTCCTCATTAGCCTCTCCAGCATTTTTCTTTCATTTACTTATTTATTTAGGATTGATAACAATTCTAACTATGGTAAGCTGAAACCTTATTGTGGTTTTTATTTGCATTTCTCTTATGCCTAATGACCCTAAGCAGTTTTTCATGAGTCTGCTGGTCTTTTGTTCCCTTTTTTGAAGTGTCTCTCCCTATCATTTGTGCATTTCTTATATGGATTATTTGTTGTTGAGTATCTTGGGTACTAGATATTAATCTTTTATCATATGCTTAATTTGCAAATTTTTTGCAAAATGTTTGCTTAGTTTGCAAATATTTTCTTCCATTTTTGTCAATTACCTGTTTGATTTGTTGAGTGCATCCTTTGCTGTGCAAAAGCTTCTTAGCTTAATGCAATCCTATTTGTCTATTTTTGCATTTGTTGCCTGTACTTCTGGTGTTTTATCCAAGAAGATTTCACATATGCCAACATCTTACAGTGTTTTCCTCTAAAAATTTGATGGTTTCCGTTTCTAACCGAACCCACAATTCTCAACTCTGGGTTGATTTTTGTATGTGGTTAAAGTAGGAATCTTCTTTCATACCTGTAGATGTGGAGACCCAACTTTCCTAAAATCATTTGCTAAAGAGACTTTTATTTCTCCAGGGAGTGATTTTAGCTCATTTTTCTAAATCAATTCATTTAGATGTATAGGTTAATTTCTAGATTTCCCTTCTGTCTCATTGGTCCACATCTCAGGTGATGCCAATTAAAGGGCTGTTATGATTATAACTGCTTGGTAGTATGTGTTGAAATCTGGTATTCTGATGGCTCTGGCATCATTTTGTTGTTTTTGTTTGTTTAGAATTGTTTAATTATGTTTTCTTGTATTTACATGTGAATTTTGAGGTAGTTTTTTCTAGATCTCAGAAAATATTCTTTATATTTTCAACAGAATTTCATTGGATCTATAAACAACTTTAGGAGGTATGCACATTTTCTTGTTGCTTGTTTTTCCACTCCACGAACATGACAGATTTTCCTTTTGTTCGGTGTGTGTCTTCTATTTCTTTTCTTAATGTTTTGTAATTTTTACTGTGGAGATGTTCCACATCCTTGCTCAAATTGGTCCCAACTTCTTTAAGTTGTTCATGTAGCATTGTGAAAAAGGCTGATTTTCACAAGTTTTCTTTGCAGTTATGCCATTGTTTGTATATATAAAAGTACTATTGATTTTTATGTTTTGGTTTTACATCCTGCAACTTGGTGAAGCTGTCTTATGATTTCCAATAATGTCTTAGTGAAGTCCTTTGGCTCACCTTTTTAGAGGCTTATGGCATTTTAGTTCTATTTGGCATGTTAAATAATTTATGTCTAATATTTCAGGTTGATTAATCTCATCTTCGTAGCTTAATATTGAAGGATTATTTTTGTTTTCCTTTGTGTAGACTTGTATTTTGTGTTTTGTTCATGCTTCTTGTTTTTATACATCTATCTTCATACATTTGGGTTATAACTGTCAGCATCTTCTCTGAAGGCTTTGCTCCTGAACTGTTTCTTATTGGAATGACCACACCTTCAGTAGATAGCCAACTGTGTGTTCCGCAAGGGGCAAGGGAGCTCTGGTCAGCATTTGTGAGTGGGATAAAAAGTGATAACAAAACAGCTTACATTTAATGCTTTATGAAAAAATTATCTTAATGATTAATATAATTATTATGATTATATTATTATAAATGATATAATGTTAATAATAAAACAATTATATTAATTGTTACAAATGCATGGCATTCTCTTTGGCCATATGAACAGCTTTGTGTTATTCCTAGATATTAATATTCTTGTCTGATCTGGACTCCTACCACTATCATTATAGATTCTTGAAATTACAATGGCAAATTTGAAGTCTTATCCTTGAATGATCAGTCTTATCCTCTTATGTCCTTTAGTGTGTGCTAAAGAGAGAATGTTACCTTCAGAGCCTGTGTACAGCTTTTAGAATACTCAACCACTGAATTGTTTTTTCTTCATTTGAGAAATAGACATAAATGAAACAGTGTTTAATGTATGCCTTAAAGATACTACTTCTTAGCTTTTCTGTTTTTGCCCTGAAATATAAAATAGAACAATTACGGTTGTGAAAGCCAGCTTATGGCTTAGATACTTTTTTGGCAGTGGAAATAAAATTACTTCCTACAGACATTTTTAAAGATTGAGTTTATCTTTATTGGAAATGCAGATTTACAGAGAGAAGGAAAGACAGAGAGAGAAAGGACTACCATTTGTTGGTTCACTCCCCGGGTCACCCCAATAGCTAGAACTGAACCAATCCGAACCCAGGAACCAGGAGCTTCTTCCAGGTCTCCCATGTGGATGCAGGATCCCAAGGCTTTGGGCCATGCTCTTCCGATTTCACCGGCCATACGCAGGAAGCTGGAAGGGAAGTGTACACGTAACAGTGTTCATATGGGCTAACAGCATGTGCAAGGTGACGTTTTTGCCACTAAGCCATTGCACTGGGCCCTCCTGAAGACTTCTTATGATGGTTTTTAAATGCATATCAAACACTGATTCTTGAAAATTCTTTTTCTATATGTGGCTTATATTATCATTGATGGTGTCTTTCAGAATAGATTTTTAATTTTGGTGAAGTCAGTTTTGTATAATTCTGTATGTTTTCATTTTCGTGTCATGTGTAAAAAATTCTTTTTCTTTCCCAAGGTTCTGCCAAGATTTGTATTTGTTTCTTTATTCTAAACATTTTCTTCTTGAAATGTTATTGCTTTAGCTTTTATATTTAAAGCTATGCTCATTTCAAGTTGCTTTTTGGGGGTTAACTGTGAGATGACTGTCCTCTCCTTCCTGTCTTCACATGGACAACCAGTTCTTTCAATAATACTTGTTGAGAAGATAACTTTTACTCCTTGAATCAATGTGAAACTTTGTGAAAGCTCAGTGGTTTATGTATGTGGATATCTGTATCTGGCCTCAATTATAGCCCATTGATTTACATTTGTTTTTATACCAATACAGCACTTTGTTAATTGTAGCATTATAGGAAGTATTAAAAATAGGCAGCATATGACTTTCAAATAATGCTTTCTTTTAAAGTTTACTTTAATTAATCTATTTTTTCATTTCCCCAAAAATGAAACAGTTTGTTAATATTTATAGAAAAAGCTACTAGCAATTATGGACATCTATTTAAAAGAAATAGATACTACCACAATCTGTCTTAAAATCCAGGAAAGATTATGCCCTCTTATTTATTAGCATTGTTTATTGATTCTGTTATTTTATAGATTTCATCAGTTCATGTCTCATCTTTTGGATGTGATTAAAGTCATGATGTTTTTAAAGATGGATATATTCTTATTGGAAAGATATATCTATATATACATACATATATATATATATATATATATATATATATATATATATATATATAAAGAGAGAGAGAGAGAGAGAGAGAGAGAGAGAGAGGATAGAGAAAGAGAGAGAGATCTTGCATTCACTGGTTCACTTCCCAAATTACTACTACAGCTGGAGCTGAGCCAATCCAAAGCTAGGAGCAAGGAGCTTCTTCCAGGTCTCTCATGTGGATGCAGGGTTCCAAGGCTTTGGGCCATCCTGTACTGGTTTTCCAGGCCACAAGTAGGGAGCCAGATGGGAAGTGGAGCAGCTAGGACATGAACCAGTGCCATTATGGGGTACTGGTAAGCCAATCAAAGCAGACCAGAAATAGTCATTCTTAATTCCAGTTTGTACCTGTTATTATTATAAATGAAAATAATTGATGCATGAGTTTTTAGTGTAACTTTGTCCAACATATTCATTGATATTAGTAGGTTTTTTAAATTCCTTACAGTATCCTGTATACATGATTGTATGATCTTTGAATAAATATGGGGTTAATTTTTCTGCCTTAACTTTGTGCTGTATATTTTTGGTTTACTTGCCTTATTCTCCTGCCTGGGTTCTTCCAGTTTACTTTTTGAACAGAAATGGCAAAAGAGAACACTAAACTAGGTAAATGTCTATAAATGCACTGTAATATAAAAATATTAACATTATTCTCTGCATATGTTAGCAGAAGTAGGTAGCAGTCAATAAATGCAGGAAAACTCCTACAGCTTCACAGATTCGTGTTTCTGAATAGAACACAAATCACAGTTACGATTTTTAAAAAGTACTAATTTGGCCTAAACCAATTCAGAGTTCTACACTTTTGAATAATTTAAACTCCCCACAGTGCAGTAAAAAGGGAAAACTGTGTTTGCTTCATACTATGTTCTAGCCATGATCTTTTAGATTTGAATTACAAAACTCCAACTTAACTAGTTTTTTTCTTCAGTGAAATTTATTTACTGCTGAAAAAATTTTAACAGTACATCTGGTTTCAGGCCAAATGGTGTTTTCAGGCCTCTCTCCCTTCTCCCTCCTCAAATTTGCTCTGCAGGCTCTCTCCAGATGGTATCCAATCTGACTCCCAGAGGCTGCAGGCTAACATGTTCCCTAAAGAAAGTGTCCCTTGTCTGAAATTCCTTGTCAAAATTCCAAGAATGATGCGTGTAGCCAGGGCATGTCATGTTTTGATCACTCATGTATCTAGTTTGCCTCAGCATCTTTGGAAACAAGAAGTTGAGTTTGTCCCACCTGATGAGAGAGACATGAAAAGTGTGGTTTGCATACACACACACACACACAAGCTTTTGTTACAAACAAAAGGAGCTCACAATAATTAAATAACACAAAGATATATTGACATACATACATCCTGTAACTAAGCAAATTTCTTATAAAGAAGCATGATAAGGACTACTACCATAACACGTATCTCATTCTTAGAATATAAATTAGAACACTGGCCGGCACAATAGCATAGCAGATAAGGTCCTTGCCTTGAACACGCTGGGATACCATATGGGCACCGGTTCTACTTCCACTTCCCATCCAGCTCCACTTCCCATCCAGCTTCCTGCTTGTGGCCTGGGAAAGCAGTCGAGGACAGCCCAAGCCCTTGGGACCCTGCACCCACTTGGGAGACCCGAAGAAGGCTCCTGGCTTAGGATTGGCTCAGCTCCAGCTGCTGTGGCCGCTTGGGGAATGAACCATCGGACAGAAGATCTTGCTCTCTGTCTCTCCTCTCTGTATATCCACCTTTCCAATAAAAATAATTAAATCTTAAAAAAAATAATAATATATTTATGAGAACATATGGTACTTTTAAAAATACCTACTTGTTTCCTCACTTTTCAAATGCAAAGTGTATAACGTAAATTCTACATTAGAATTAACCTGTTTGAGAAACAGTCAAAATATTTCTGGTCACATCTACATAATATTGTGATCATGTCTTAACATTTAACATTTCTGTGATTTCCTTAGGTTTTTATGCAACACTTTGTTTTCCATCTTGCCTAGGACTTTGTCTTTCCACTGTTAAACAGGAAGGGCCTGATTTCTTTTTTTTTATTATTATTATTATTTTTATTGGAAAGGCGGATATATATAGAGGAGGAGAGACAGAGAGGAAGATCTTCCATCCGATGTTTCACTCCCCAAGTGAGCCGCAACTGGCCGGTGCGCGCCAATCCGATGCCGGAACCAGGAACCTCTTCCAGGTCTCCCACGCGGTGCAGGGTCCCAAAGCTTTGGGCCATCCTCGACTGCCTTCCCAGGCCACAAGCAGGGAGCTGGATGGGAAGTGGAGCTGCCGAGATTAGAACCGGCACCCATATGGAATCCTGGTGCGTTCAGGGCGAGAGGCCAAGCTGCCGGGCCCAGGGCCCCGGTTTCTATGATCTAATGTTATAGTGGATGGAGCATGTGTGGTAAATGATGTTACTGACTATGTATTGTGGCTTAGGTTGTCAGTCAAATGGGAAATTTGCTTTCAATTCCTAACTCCAAGCAGAAAATTCTTTTCTAGCGAGGTTGGTACAAAACATACCCATTATCACTACAGATTGCAAAACATAATTTTGATCTGAGAGAATGCATGCAAAATTTTTAATGTTCAATGAAAGAGCCAACATTTTTTTCATGCAGAGTATATTGCAGTGGGACAGATTTTTTTAAGTAATAAAATTTAGTTTAATGAATTGAAATGATAATTTAAGGTCACAAAGCAGGGAATCCTGTGGACTGTCCTACCAGGAAGCACTGTAGCCCAATCTTTCCTTTCCCTCTGCCACAGTATGTGAATGTCATTCCCAGATTCATCTTGCTGAGAATGCAAGCCTCTAACACAATGTGATATATATTTCTCATGTTTGTGCATATAAGGAATTTTATAGTCTCATCTCAGATTGTGAATTCACGTGTTTTCAGAACATTCTTTGTCTTTCTAAAGATGTGAATTTAAAAAGTTACTCTTACTGTTGTTATATGTATATCTGGACTGAATTGTAAATTCAGAGAAGATGATCTCCGTGTGACAAAATGAGAAAAGGAGCATTGTTTTCAAAATTTTTCATGGCGTAGTTCTTCTAAGTTATTTCTGAATGATTCATTCTCTCAAAGGATGAAGAATCTAGGGAGGTGTTCATTTATTCTTACTGTTCTCCCCTTTGGTGGAATGATTGTCCTACATTTGTAATAGTGATGGTGAATCTAGCAAAGTATATTTCAGCGCTTTGCTCTGCTAGAGCTTCCTTCACATTATAGTTAAATAATCTTCCTTCTGAAATGAACCACTTAAAAATAATAAATAAAAGCAAAGATGACATAACAGCTATACTCGTAAATTATTGATTAATATATACTTGTATTGTTTAGCTAGATGATTTTTAACTAGAACATGTTTACTTTGAATTTCATCTTGACATATTAAATATTTCTACCACTATAAAGACATGTCTTTTGTGTCAGAAGGAAGGAACCCTTTCTCAGCTAAGACCCTGACTGAGAAATAACTTGAAGAATACTTGGTTAATTTTAATTAATAGTAGCAAACAATGTTTCCTCAGAATCCATGATCACATGACCTATTTTATTTATGTATTTATTCTTAGTGTCTTTTTTTTCATGATATGGTTCATATGTACAGAAATTTCCTCTTCTACTTTCTCTTATCCCCCACACTGGCATCGCCTACATTATTACAATTGTATAGTTCTTCAATAACAGTCACAAATCCATCATTCTGCTGTTTAAGCATATCATGATATTGTAGGTATAGACAATTGTAGAAGTCCAGCATCCTGTTGTCAAGATATTGACAATTCGGAGTCTATCTTTATTTGGGAGTAGAGATGTGGCTCAGGCTGGACTAGGTCAACATCAGGTTCTAGAAATTTTTTTTTAAATGATTTATTCATTTTATTACAGCCAGATTACACAGAGGAGGAGAGACAGAGAGGAAGATCTTCCGTCAGATGATTCACTCCCCAAGTGAGCCGCAACGGGCTGATGCGCGCTGATCCGAAGCCAAGAACCTGGAACCTCTTCCAGGTCTCCCACGCGTGTGCAGGGTCCCAATGCATTGGGCCATCCTCAACTACTTTCCCAGGCCACAAGCAGGGAGCTGGATGGGAAGTGGAGCTGCCGGGACCAGAACCGGCGCCCATATGGGATCCCGGGGAGTTCAAGGCGAGGACTTTAGCTGCTAGGCCACGCTGCCGGGCCCAGGTTCTAGAAATTTAACGCAAGTCTCTTAGGAAAGGAACCCAGTTTCTGAAATCATCACTGTAGCTTTCCGCATCTGCCGCAGTCGGAAGTTGGAGCTAGTCTACATCCCTGCTGCTTATATGAATTGCGGGCGTCGCTAAGCTAAATAAAAATATAAAAAAGAAACTAATCTGTATAATTATGGGTTTAATTTTCTCAGTGATTTATTAACCAATTGGTTTAATGAGCCTATTATAAACCATATTTTTTTTAGAACCTGGACTGGTTTTCCCATACTCAGAATGATATTACTTTAAAAATTTTAAATATTACTTATTTGAACTGTGTCTAAAGAACTAAACTTTATATGGAAAAGTATTTATCTGAGAAAAACTTGCCAGAGTTGCATTTTAAGGTGGTAGAATGCCTTTCATTCACTGTACAGAGAGGATTGATCAACTTCACTGTTTTTGGAGGACTCCATCAAGAGGAAATTACAAGTTCTGCTTATGATGCCAGTAAAATACATACAGAGTGCAAATATAATTTTTTTCTATAAAACTTATGGAGTTTCATACTACTGTGAGATCTTGTTACTATTTTTAATTAGAATATTTTTTAATTTTTGTTTTTCATGACAGAGTTCCATAGAGTTAGAAATTTCCCTTCCACCCTCCTGTAGCCCCTACCCCTACCAGTTTCAGAATCCTATGCTCAATAACTATTCAAAATCTTATTCTCAAAGGATACTACCTTTTATTTGGGAGTAGAGATGTATACTGCACTGTGTCTTCACCTCTCAGTGTGCTAGTCTATTATACAGTTCCTCTAGATGAATGTATGTACATACACGCATATATATATATATATATAAAATACACACACGCATGCTTACTTATATATCTATTGATCATGTTTTTGTATATATGCCTTATATCAGAGAGAACATATGATCATTGTCCTTTTGATAGGCTTATTTCACTGAGTGTAATTTTTTCTAGTTAGGACCATTTGGCTGCAACTGGTAGATTTATATTCTCCTTAATATCTGAGTAGCATTCCATGAATTAGATGTATCACAATTTTTTTTACCTACCCCTCTTCTGACAGGCATTTGGGCTATTTCCATGTTTTTGCCATTGTAGATTGTGCTGCTTTAAATGCATGGTTGCAGGTTACTTTCTCATGTACAGATTCCATTTCTTTTGGATGTATTCCCAGAAGTGGGGTAGGTGAGTCATATGGCAGGTCAATTTTTAATTGTCTTAGGACTCTGTGCACTGATTTCCATAGTGACTGTACCAATATACACTCCCACCAACAGTGAAGCAGGGTACCTTTCTTCCCATATCCATGCCAGCAGGTGTTGTTAATAGATTTTCAAGTGTAGGCCAATCTCGCAGGAGTTATGTGGGATCTTTATGTGGTTTTTATTTCTATTTCCCTAATAGCTTGGGAGTCTGAGATTTTGTTCTTATGTCTATTATCTATTTTAATTTGTTCTCTTGAAAAATGCATGCTCATTTCTTTCACCCATTCCTTCACAAGATGGCTTGCTTTGCTGTTGTTCAGTTTCTGAAGCTCTTTGTAAATCCTGGATATTGGTCGTTATCAATTGTGCAGTGTGCAAATATTTTCTGATATTCTTTTGGTTGCTTCTTCACTTTTTGATCATTTTCTTTACTGTACAGAAGCTTCTTAGTTTGATATAGTCCTATTTGTTTATTTTGCCTTTGACTACCTGTACTTTGAATGACTTTTCTAAGCAATCTTTACCAATGCCTATGTCTTGCAGAGTGCTTCCTATGTTTTCTTCTAATAGGCTGATGGTTTCTGGGTACAGATTTAGAGCTGATTTTTTGTATAAGGTGAGAGGTAGGCATTTTGCTTCTTACTTCTTCAGACTGCAATCCAATTGTCCCAACAGTATTTATTGAAGAGACCAGACTTTTCCCCTGGATTATTTTCAGCATTCTTGATGAAGATTAGTACATGTTGGGATTTGCTTCTGGAGTATAATTTGTTCTATTGATTTTCTTATCTGTTTCTGTACCAATAACAGACTGTTTTGATGATCACTGCCCCATAGTATATCTTGATGTCAAGAACTGTGATTCTTCAAGCTTTATTTGTATTTTTCAAGACATCTTTTGGGTATTGATGGTTTCCTGTTTTTTCTGATTAATTCCTGTATCATCTTTTCTATTTCTGAGAAGAATGTTGGGATTTTGTTTGGGATAGTATTGAATTTGGATACTGCATTTGGTAATATAAGCAATTTGATGATGTAGATTTTGTCAATTCAAAACATGGTAAATTTCTCCATCTTTTAACATTTTCTTATGTTTCTTTTTTAATGTTTTATAATCTTCACCACAGAAGACTTTCACATCTTGGGTTAGGTTTATTCCAGGGTATTTAAGATTCTTCTCTGTTATGTCAAAGGGGACTGTGCTTACAAGTTCTCTCTCAGCGTTGGAGTTATTTGTATATACTAGAACTTATGTTAATTGATTTTGTAACCTACTACCTGCCAACCATTCTTATGAGTTCCAATAGTCTCTTTAATAAGTCTCTTGATTCTCCTATTATAGAACTACATCATTTGCAAATATGAATAATTTTAACTTCTCATTTCCCATTTGAATTCTGATTTGAATTTTTTGTATATTGATTTGTCTTAGCATATTTCTTCTATACAAATTTTGCTTAGAGTTTTTAGCATGAAATAGTGTTATATTTTTATCAAATGCCAGGTTTTAATTTTTAATTTGTTCATGTGGCATATTACATTTATTGATTTTAATATGTTAAACCATACCTGCATGTCGGCGATAAATCACTCCTGGTCCACGTGAATGATCTGCCTGGTTTATTCTGTTGGATAGCATGTTGTTGAAGGTTTTTGCATCTCTGTTCATCAGAGATATCAGTGTGTAGTTAACTTTCTCTCTTATCTCTATCTATCCTTGGTAGTAAGGTGATATTGGCTCCATAGAGTTTGGAAAGATTGCCTTCCTTTCTATGGATATGAATAACCTATGGAGTATTGGGATAAATTCTAGAAACATTTGCAGGAATTCAACCGTAAAGCTGTCTGGTCCAAGGCTTTTTTTGTTGGATGGGATTTAATTACTGGTTCAATCTTAGCCCAGCTTATGTGTATTTTTAGGTTATTAATCATCTCATGATTGTATTTTGATAGATTGCATGTGTCCAAGAAACTATCCAGTTCTTTTAAGTTTTCCGATTTGTTTGTATATAGTTGCTTGTAATAGTTCCTGGTTATGTATAACATGTTATGGATGTTATATGTTGTGTATAAACTAAAATTGAAATGTCAATGAGGTGGTCACAGAAGGTGGTTAAGAACTCGCATTTGTTTTTAACATATTGGTTACTCATTACTATGTCAATTCCATAATGACGTAAATTTTTGCTGATGGTTATGTTGGAGCTCTTAATTGATTGGGATGATACTCTGCTGGCTCTGTCTTCAGACCAGAGAGGGTATACCTAAGAAGCCGTTGAACTTGACTGGACAATAAGATGCTGGACTCTATGTTTAGTATATGCTTGCAATGGGGGAATCTCAACTGAACTTGAACTGTGGTTATGCAACAAGATAGAGGAATCCACCATGGGGGGAAGGTTTGGGGAGGGGTGGGGAGAATCCCAGTACCTATGAAACTATGTCACATAATACAATGTAATTAATAAAAAATGCATAATTGATATTTTAAAATATAATTGTAGTTAAAAATTAAAAAAAATTAAAAAAAATAGAAATGTTTAATGTGAAAACTAAAAAAAAAAATAGTTCCTGGTTAGTTTATGTCTGAAGTATCTGTTGTTGTAGTTCCCTTTTCATCTCTGATTCTATTGATGCATATATCCTCCCTCCTTTTCTTAATTAGTTAGGCGAGTGGGGAATCTATTTTGTTGATTTTTCTCAAAGAAACAGCTCTTTGATTCATTGATCTTATGTATTGTTGTTTTGGTCTGTATTTGGCTTATTTCCTCCTTATTTTGATTATTTATTTTTCTTACTGATCTTGGGGTTCTTTACTGTTGTTTTCCTAACTCCTTCAAATGTATGGCTAGCCCACTTACTTGATGTTTTTCTTAATATTGACGCTGATAAAAATGAACCTTCTTCTTAAGCTGCCTTGATTGTGTCCCATAGGTTTTCATATGTTGCATTGGTGCCTCTATTCATTTCAAGCATTTTTCATTTCTGTTTGATTTCCTCTCTAACCCATTATTCATTTCGCAACCTATTATTCAGTCTCTACATATTTGTATATCTTCTGGGGTATTTTACCTTGTGTTTTCCAGTTTAACTCCATGATTGCCTGAAAAGATTCATGGTATGATTTTTGACTTTTAAAAATAATTACTGATGCTTGCCTTGTGACCTTTTCTAGGATCAATCCTAGGTAAGATTCCATGTAATGGTGAGAAAAGTCTATTCTGCATCTGTAGAATGAAATGTTCTCTAGGCATCAATTAAGTCCTTTTTTTAATTGTCTGGACAAGTTGAGCACTGTTATTTCCTTGCTTTGTTTCTGTTTCATCAATTTGTCCATTGAGCACAGAGGTGTGTTAAGGTCCCCCACTACCATTTTATTGGAGTCTATTTATCCTTTAGACCCATTAACATTTGTTCCATGTAGCTATGTGCCTAGGCATTTTGTGCATATACATTATTATGGTGATTTCTTCTTTTGAATGGATCCCTTGATCATTACATATTGTCTTCTTCATCTCCTATCTAAAGCTTGTTTTTCCTTTCCTTTAGCCAGAAAAATCCTTTTTTTATGATTTGCTTATTTTTATTGCAAAGTCAGATATTTATGGAGAGAGAGGAGGAAAGACAGAGAGAAATATCTTCCATCCAATGAATAATTCCTCAAGTGACCAAAACAGCCGGTGCTACACCGATCTAAAGCCAGGAGACCAGATCCTCTTCCAGGTCTCCCATGCAGGTGCAGGGTCCAAAGGTTTGGGCCATCCTTGACTGCTTTCCCTGGTCACAAGCAGGAAGCTGGATAGGAAGCAGGGCGGCCGGGATCAGAACCGGCCCCCATAGGGGATCCACTGGCATTCAAGGCAAGGGCTTTATCTGCTAGGCCATGGCACCGATCCCCTTTTTCCATCCTTTCATTTTTATTTTCTGCACAACTTTTTGAAGTGTGTATCCTGTATGCAAGAGATATATGGGTCTGGGTTTTTTTTTTAATCCAGTCTGCTAATCTATGATATTTGATTGATGAATTTAAGCCATTTAAATTCAGGGATAATAATGATGGGTTGTGATTTGGTCCCATCATTTTAGCAATGGGTTGCTGAATGTTTGATTTAGTCTTCCTTCGTTATTAGATTACTCACCTGTTGGAAGAGTGGTAAGAAAATTCGTGCTGAGACACATAACTTATAACACTTTATGCATATTTGGTCATTATTTATTTCTGTTTTACACGCTAAGGGACATTTTAGGGTAGGAATATATTTTGTTCACAATGAACTTTTTTTAAGATTTATTTATTTTAATTACAGTCAGATATACAGAGATGAGGAAAGACAACGAGGAAGATCTTCCGTCCAATGGTTCACTCCCCAAGTGACTGCAAAAGCCAGAGCTAAGCTCATCAGGAGCCAGGAGCTAGGAGCTCTTCCAGGTCTCCCATGCAGTTGCGGAATCCCAAGGGATTGGGCTGTCATCGACTGCTTTCCCTGGGCACAGGCAGGGAATGGGATCAGAAGCGGAGCTACTGGGATTAGAACCGGCGCCCATATGGGATCCCAGCGCATTCAAGTCGAGGACTTTAGCTACTAGGCTACCTCTCTGGGCCCGAATGTTTGTAGTTTTTTTTAGTGTCTAGTACACATAGATGCAAATAGGGATTAACAAATGAATGGGGAAGAAGGAAGAGAAGGTGGAGTGGGAAATTTCTATACCTACAAAGGAATATCATGGAAATTAATAATAACAATGAAAAATACAAAAATTCAGTATATGAATTTCTTGCTGCTTAATCTCCATGGTTACTCATATCAGTACAAGTATAGTCACTATTTCATAAAAAGTGAGGAATCGAAACAATTGTGTTGGCCAGTTCACAGTAGTATACTGCAAAAACATCACATAAAATGGGAATTTGTCATGTCTACTCATAAAACGTAAACTCCTAAGTCACTGGAAATTTTTCTTTGTTCAAGTTTCCTGCCTCGTACCATATTGAAGTTCTCTTTCAGTTCTCTTTGAATTTCTTCCTTCTCCTAGTACCCATACTTCATATTATTTCTTCTTATTTCATTTATTTTTCATTTGAGAGACAGAATCATAGAGAGAGAGGGAGAGATTCAGAGGGAAATATCTTCTATGTACAGATTCATTTCTCAAACGGCCACAATGGCTGGAGCTAAACCAATTAGAAAGCAGGAGCCCGGAGTTTCTTTCAGGACTCCCATGTGAATACAGGGGCCCAAGGTCACTGTTTCCCCAGGCCACAAGCAGTATACTGAACTAGAAGTGGAGCAGCCAGAACAGACAATAGTGCTGTTATGAGGTGCCAGGGCTGCAGGCAGAAGCTAAGCCACAATGTTGGCCCCTATTATTTTCTTCTGAAGACAGCTTTAATTCTACTTTTTCCCTGATATATGATGCTCTCAAAACCTGATTTCCTTACAACTAAAACAGTAGGCAAGGTGCTTTCTTAGATTCAGGGCACAGGAGCTCTGATATCAGCTGTTCATGTAATTAAGGAAAGAATTTATTCACTATTTACCATATCTCATAAAACTCTCATCATGTTAAACACTGAGCATACCAAAATAGAAGAAAACTAAGGCAGTACAATAGCGTATCTTGTTGGACCACCTGCATCCTTTAGCAACAGTTCGGAGTCACAGCTACTCTGTTTTCGAGCCAGCTTCCTGCTAAAACTCCTGGGAAAGCAATGGAAGATGAGACAGGTGCTTGGGTCTCTGCACCTATGTGGGTGCAGAAGCTCCTGGCTCCTAGCTTTAACCACTCCCAGCACCAGGCATTTTAGCATTCAGGAAATGGTTCACCTGGAAGGAACATCTCCCTCTCCTTCCTTCTTTATAACTCTGCCCTTCGTATATATGAAATTAAACCATTTTTCAATGAAGACATAATAAAGAGAAACAAAAAAAAAAAACAATTGGGTTATGACATTGGTGATTGGTGACACCAGTGTTGACTGAGTATCTTGGATACAATAGGAACTTGGCAACAAGTATTATCTGTGGCTTTGTGAGGGATAAGACCATTGAGTTAAGTCAAGAACAGAATTACGACTTAGCAAGAAAAGAAAGAGTAATTTTGGTGTGGATAGGAGAATGTATTCTACATAGTGGAAATACATGAAGGGTACAAATCATGTGGTCAGTATAAATAAGCAGGGAAGTTTCTTGTCGTTGTACATTGAAGGACAGTACTTGTGGGCAAAGAAATTGTGGAGATAAACAGAAGTCAAATCATAGCCTGTCTTCTGTCACATTAAGTATTAAAAGTTGAGAACTATATAGATTAGTTGGTTTATATCATTTAAGATGGACCTGAAGGGAAAAGAAGCAAGACCAGGAGAAAAATTCAGTAATTAAGCTATGGCAGTGTTATCAATGCAGGAAAGTGGTGAGGATTGGATGGGGAATAATTCAGCAGATAGAATCTGTGCAGCTTAATGACTTGTCTTGGTGAGCAAAGGAAAGGGCCATCTAAAGACGGCTGCCTGTGGTGGTGACAGATATTGCATACTTTAAAGGCATGGGAGATAAGTTCTTTTCAGATCCTTGGAAGAAATCACAATATTATCACTAGGAAGGATACATGTCAATTTTTTTTCAATGTGGAAGAATTGGCCATTGTTTTTTGTTTGTTTGTTTAAAAAAAAAAAACGTTTTCAAGGGTTGTTTCTGGAATCAACTCAGGGCAAAATCGTGTACTGATATGTTGGCCAGTATTTAACATAGAATACATCGATATTTCTAATCACAATAAATATGCTATAACGACAAGTTCAATGCTTATCTTAATTGGCTAACAGATAATCAGGCTCATGGTACTGTTTAATCCATTAGCATTAACAAGGTAGAGGTAAGTTTTATCAATACTGACACTTGCTCGAGCCTTGGAAAATTGGAATTTACAATTACAACCATCATTTCTTCATTAACATCAGTGTGCTAATCCTCATTGTTTCATACCCTAAAACTATATTATAACACAATGCACTGTCACTACCTCATTATACTGGTAGTTTAGGGCATCCCAATTTAGAAGTGTGGGTGGTAAGCAGAAGCAGTCAAATGGTATAGAACCTTATTAGAAATTAAGACTCTCCTGCTCATCACAAAGCTACTGAATCACAGGCTACATTTGAATATAATTCAAGGGTGACTCATGTGGATATTAAAATTTGAGAAGCACTTATCTGGGATGTTGATTTGGCTAAACATGAGAATCATGAGCAGATTTTCAGCTCCTGGTAACGGCAGAGAACATGAAGCATGGTAACTCAACTGCTGAACACGAAAACAAACCATAAAAGTGTTTTAAGCTAGTAGGAAACAACGATTATTTCATTTTATTTTGTTGCCTTATTTTTATGATTACCTTCTTTGCTTTGAGAATGACACCCTTTCTAGCTTCTTAAGATAGAGCATTGGTGCATTGATTTTCTACTTTTTTTCTTTTGTAGCATATAGCCAAAAATTCTATTTAAGAACTGGAGAAGTCTTCTAGCATCCTAAATTTTTGATATGTTCTAACTTAATCTTTTTCAGTGTGGACTGTTTTCTAATTTCCCTCATGATTCATTGTGTGGTCTACAGACTATTCAGATATGCATCATTCAGTTTGCAAAAGCATTCTTCTACACTGATCTTATTGTCATTTAGTTCCTTTGGAGCAGTACAACATACCCTGTATGATATTTGTTTATTTAATTTTGTAGAGACCCAAATAATGTAATCCAAATCATATAGTCAATCTTGATAGATGCTCCCAGTTTCCTGGAAAAGAATTCATGCTCCGGACTTACACTGTTGTATATAGATCAATTTAATCAAAATGACTGCAAGTGCTAGTAATAGACATAGGGTCTAAAATACAATAAGGATATATTTTTACTGATTATTGAGTATAGTCTATCAGTCGATGACATAAGGCTGTTCAAGATTCATATGTGTGATCATGGAATTATTTAGTCTCTCTTTAAGTCTAACAATATTTTAGAACACTTATTTGACTTTTTCAAAACCGGGAAACAGAGAATCTTCCGTCCTCTGGTTCACTCCCCAAATGACCTCCACAGCCAAAGATAGGCCAGGCTGAAGTCTGGAGCCTGGAACTCCTTCCTGGACTCCCATGTGAGTGGTAGAGACTGAAATATTTGAGCCATCTTTGAATGCCTTCTCAGGCTTCCCTGGGAACCAGATAAGAAGCATAATAATAGAGATTTAAACTGACATTTCAATATGGGATACTGGTGTTAGTGCTGTATGTGGTGCCTTAACTTTCTACACAACAATGACAGGCATCATTCTATTTTTTATTTCTACAATTTCATATTATTTTTATTATTAATATATTAATGAACATTGAACATTCATGAGCAATGAATGTTACTTTACTGAAGAAATAGCTGAAATATTATTTTTGCTATTGCAGCTGACTAATTGAGTTTTTTTAAAAAAGATTTATTTGTTTTTATTGAAAGGCAAATATATAGAGAAGAGGAGAGACAGTGAAAAAGATCTTCCGTCCGATGATTCACTCCTCAAGTGACCACAATGGCTGGAGCTGAGCCAATCCGAAGCCAGAAGCCAGGAGTTCTTTTGGGTCTCCCACGCGGGTGCAGGGTCCCAAGGCTTTGGGCCAACCCCGACTACTTTCCCATGCCACAAGCAGGGAACTGGATGGGAAGTGGGACCGCTGGGATTAGAACTGGCACCCATACGGGATCCCAGGCATACAAGGTGAGGACTTTAACCACTATGCTATCGCGCTGGGCCCTGACTAATTGAGTTGTACAGTCACTGTTCCTAATATTACTTTCTAGCTATCTGGCATTGTATTTGAAGTATATGTTACATAGACCATAAATTATTACAATTTTCTCATCAATTATGTGTTCTGATTAGAGTGTTTTGCTCATTAATATTTAGCAAAATGAATAGTATATTTGCATTTAGCTTTACCATTTTGTCTCTGTTCATCTTCTTGGTTTTACCTTGTGTTCATTTCTTTTTGTGTTTTTTTGCACTAATTTAATGTATTTAGAAAACCATTTACCTATTGGATTTTTAGTTATATGTTTGAATTTTTGTGATTGTTCTGTCAGTTAAACACATAACTTCAAGATTCTCTAGTCTAACTTTATAAACCCTGGTACATCATAGTGCAATTTAACCCATCAGTCTCCTTATCTATTTTCTACTTATATAAGTTGTAAAGAATACAATAAAATCAGAGTTTTTGCTGTAGTAATGTGCATTTTAAATAAAACAAGAACGACAGTAACCTTATATTCATAGATAGCTACTGTTTTTAAAAATTCCTTGTTCCATTTTTGAATATCTGAATTTCAATTTGGATTAGTTTTCTTTCATCTGAAGAATTTCACTGAACATTTTTCATCATGTCCCATTTCATACCTGCTCTCATTTTCCTGTTAGTTGAAATTGTGGTGATTGCCACCTTCCTTTCAATACTTTGAGACAATAATCCCATTGTCTCTGGTCTCCATAATTCCTAGTAAAAAGTTAACAGTTTGAATTCTTCTCCACTTTAATAAAATGTGCTGGCCATATTCCCTTGCTGTATTTTAGAGTTTTATTTTTATATCATCCCAAGAAGCTTATGTACATGTTCAGAGATTTATTCATACTTGTCTCATATGAAGCTTCCTGTCATTCTTAAATATTGGAATGTTAATCAAGTATGGAAATGTGATGGCATTATTTTTGAAATTGCTGGTCTTGATTCCTGGATAAAAGCTGAAATCTGGGTTCACTCATTTTCTGGCCTTCTGTTTCCTTTTGGGAGTTGTTTACAATTTTAATTCTGTGCTTGCATCCTTACCTCAGTCCTTGGCCAGAAGTTTGGGAAGAGTTTATGTGCAAATTATGACCTTTTAGCTCTATTTTCTGTGATCCTTAATTTTCTTATTCAAGCAGCAGAAGTTGCCTTATATTACATCTTATATTATTTAGATCAAATATATTGTACGTTGGCTGATTGTTCAGCTGTTGCTCACTGATCTATGGCTGTGCCTAAAATAAATTCAAAGGCCAAAATAAAGCAAATAAATAAACCTCAGATTATCCTTAATTACATTTTTACTCCTCTGTTAAATTATCCTCTTATTCTTCATTCTCTTACTCTTCATTTTGAGAGAGCTGATATGGTTAGCAATTCACTTGGCTCTGTAAGATATAGCAGAAGAAACAGATTTTGATTTAATAGCAAGTTCTTAAAACTCACCCTTTTTAAAACAGAGCTAGATTAAAAGTTTCACTTTAGCATAATCCATGTATGACTTATATATCTATGTGTGATAGCTACAACGTATTGCTTCTTGTGTTAGAATTCACCTATACCTAATGGCAGTGAGGTGATGGAGGCTGCTTCTTCAAGTATTCCTCCTAGATAAAAGGCCGTAAATAGAGGGTACTGGATAGACATTGCCAGAAGAACATTCTTCTTCTTTTCCAGTGTGCTTTTATTTTGTTTCTTTTTGCTCTGACTACATTCTTGTCAGTGGCATATATGTTCAAGGGCATGCCGTGAATTTCTTTCCAAACCATGTGCCTGGAGCACGCAATACATTGGAAAAGAGTAGTTTTGTGTTTTTTTCCAGGCCAAGCATCACTTCACTGTGAAATTGCTGAGTGGACATTTTGTTTGAACTTCTGGACTTTCACTGATTTACTAGCAAATAGTTTAGCATGGTTTTGATCCACACTGAGCATCTGCCTGCAACACATGGTTTAACTCAACTTGAAGTTGACTTCAACTCTTCTGGCAATATTCCAGGCAACCAAAAAAATCCCAAATTAGTCAAATTCAACTGTATCTTCAGTAACAAGTTCTGACTCCCAGCCTTGCGGACACGACTGGCTTCTACATTTGTTCCACTTTTTAGCTCTGTCAACCACAGATCATACTATGTAGTTCTCTTTATACCCTTATAGTTAATATCTACTATAATTAATCTTTGGCTTAGACTGACTGAGGAAGAATTTGTATTAGTGACTTTACCAGACAGACCTGAAAAAATGAAACTGATAAATTGTTTTCATTGCTTCCTGAGCTTGAACGGTGCTGAAGCCATGAGACACAGGATCATATTAATCAATGGAATTTTAAAAATCAGCCAAATTAAAAACAGATTATGGTTATGAAAAATTTTAAATGTAAAGTTTAAAATTAACAAAATTACTAATATTCAATCAGGAATCACCAGGAAATAATTATGAGAAACATAAATTATTTATAATTACCAATATGTGTCTGGGGTGTTTTCTCACAGCAATTGCTTTTCTGATGCTGTATAGATATCAACTGGGTTTGCAATGATTCAACTCAAGTCTGACAGTAACTGCATAAAGTAATGTGCCAGACTATTTTAAGTTTAGTCTCACAGCTTGTCCTTGTAAGTCACTAGTCACGAGTATCATCCATGCTTTTGACCAATGAGGGATAAATCAAGCATTGCTTTAACTCTCAGATGTGAAAATTTGAAAATTTTCTACCACAGCTCACAGGTTTGAGGAAACTCCTTGTGCTCACTACTTCAAAAGCATATAAATGAGTAGCAACATGCAGAAGCTTCTGTCTTGTATAGTTGTTGTGTGCCACCCTTCAGGCACATGGATGCTCTGTCACCTCAGAGCTTCCACAAAGGTCTTTGTTGAAGAGTTTTGAATTGAGCTCAATTCCCATGCTCACTTACTTCTCTAGAGGTCAGAGGATGGGACCAAAAATTCTAACCCTCTAATCATTTGGGTTGGTGACGTTCAGTCCTGTTGTAAGACTGTCTTAGAGTCACATACTAAGTTGTCTCAGTACAAATTCAGATATGATGGGATGGGCTTATTATGAATAGAAAGATACAGTTCTAGTGCTCATGACATCCCAAAACTTTTATAATTGTACACCTAGAGACTGTTTTAAAATAGGTTCAACAAAGTCTTACATAACTTAAAAGTACGGCAAGAGTTGATTCTAAAATCATTGCAGAGTATGAAAAACCAAGAGTGTATTTCCATAGCCCAATATTCACATGTGGAAACTTGTTTGGAAAACTATTTGAAAACTCTGAAGACTGCTGAAGGCTTATGACTTCCAGGGCAAGTCGTAGATAGAAAACTGATGATAATTCAGTCAGTTTCTTCTCTGACACAGTTACAGCCTTGCATTCCCATCCTTGAGCCCATGACAGGCGACTGTGCACATGTCCCTGTAATAGCAGAGGAGTCAGGAAGGACATCTTAGCCTGTTCAATATTCTCTTGCAAAATATCATGAATTTGATATCTTACAGTGATTTTTTTTTCTTTAGCTGCAGATTATGGAAAGTCCTAGCTTAACGTAGATTTTATGTCTTGTGAAAGTCAGCCTTCTAGGCAATAAATTATATTTTCTTTGACAGTAGAAGAGGTGGGGCAGCACCCTGGGACATCTTTCATAACAGCACCAGAATCTGTCTCTTAATAATTTCATTTTGAGAATTATGCTATCACTAAATACTATTTGCTTTGGCTAAAAACTTTCACATCATGGAATTTTTCCTTGTCTTCCCCCAAATTATGCAAAACTCATTCATTATATCATAATAGCATCAGTTGTCTTAACTGGCTTCTGTATCAACTCAGACATTTAAATTCCCCTGTTATCTGAAAATCAGATATATCAAGGAATGTTTGAATCAAGGTATTATTTACCTTGTGGTAAATTCAAATATGTAAAATAAACACACAAAATATGTGCTTCGAAATACAAAGATTAGACAGGAATATAAGACATATATTCCTCTTGCAAAATAATAAGGAAAAAATAATAACAGTTCTGAGGTGGTCTAAAACTTAAGGCTGGAGAGTATTGTTTTTGTCTTAATATTCTACCACCATAAAGTTGAACAGAAGTTTCGCAACCCTAACAAACATGGATAGCAATATTCCTCATGGCTTAGGACAGTCCTGCCCTCACAGTGGCTCTTTGCTTATATCCTGTCTTTATAAATGCATCACTGTTTCTATGAAACTTTTCTTTTAAAGGAGGGATAGTAGTATTTACATGTAATGCATTGAGCAATAGTTCAGGATGCCCTGATCCCATATCACCGTGCCTAGGGTCAATTCCCATCTGTGCTTCAGATCCAGCCTCTTGAGCAGATGAAGATCTAGGAGCTTCCCACCTACGTGAAAGACCAAAATGATATTTCAGGCTCCTAGTTTCAAACTGTTTTTTGCAGCATTTGTAGTGGGTTAGTGGATGGAGGATCTCTCAACCTCTCTATTTTTCTGTCCGTCATCCTATTTTTCTAATAACTAAAATTAAGTAAAATTAAGGAAAGAATTGATACAGTAATGAAAGAGAGATTTGGTAAGCACAAAGACACGAAAATTACTATCATTAACTTTTAAAATGATATTATACACTATTTGCTGAATAATAACTGAGTATGCATTCTTCCCAAATGTATATTGAACATTTATCAAGATAGACTTCATCCAGACAAATAAAATCTCCATCAATTTACAGACATTCAATCATATGAAATATGGTCTTTTAAAGCAAAATGATTAAACTAAAATTTGAGAACAGAAAATATGTAGAGAACTCCCAAACTTTTGGAAACTAAACAGTATGTTTACAAATAACATGAAGATCAAATAAAATGTCAGAAAGGAATTTACAAAGTATACAGGACAGAAAGCATTTTTAGATCATGAAAACTACACCTATACAAGTTGAATTGTTCAGTGTGCAACTGTAACTTATCTCAACAGGAAGAAAATTTGCACGCACAGTAGGAGCTATCAGTTGGGAAGTTTTGCTGTTCTCACGCATGTAGGTTCAATTTATTGAGATTCTCTGATTCATCATGGTTATCTCCAAAGCATCTGGTGCTTGTTCTTCAACTGTGGTGATAGGGTGACCCTTATTCAGAAGTCCAGTCAAAGTTTGTTCTGTGACTTTTGATCAAGGTTCAGGAGAAGTGGAAGAGCACAGACCTCTCAGGTACTTGGCTTGGCCCAAAATACCACTGATTGAGTTGGGTTCCAGTGACCCATAACGTGGGACAAGCCGAGTAAGACTTTTCAGGAATCATTTCCCTGTGGAACCATCCAGTTTAGTAGCCATTCAGCCATGCAACCACCTTCAAAAGAAAATGCAAATTAGGTGAGAGATCACAATATCTAGTTTTACTATAATATGAAAAGATACATTTAAGAAGACAGGGTAAAAAGTGGCGTGTTATACTCTTCTCCAAACAATGTAAGGTAGATAGTTACATTTCAGTCAGGTAGAAGAAATGAAGCCTAAGACTTGGACTTAAAAACCTATTAGCAGGTAGGCACAAGTCAGGGCCTTGCCCACAACCACTGCTCTTAGATAAGCCTGTGGATCTTAATTAATACAGTGACTAAGGGGATGCCTTTAATATCCCTCCCTGGCCTTAGATAACACAGTGTAAAGAATTGTTTGCTTAAAGTAGAAGAGTGAAATAATCTGGAAAAAAAATGAGCAGAATACCTAAGAACTCATTGATTTATCATTGAAACCCGATGCTTGGCAGATCCAATAGCCTCTGTCCTCGTGCCACTGTCCACAGAGTGAGCCTCTGGACTCACCTCAGTTCCAGGCAGAGAACTGTACTCATAGTTTGGACAACATCACCTGTATCTGTCTATGGTGACCTCCAACCATGAGCACAGCACCATAGCAAGCAGGGTATCACTTGATTCTTGTGCACTGGTGTCAGCAGATGATAAGCTGTAGGTGTGACATAGTAAGGTAGGGTTGGTACCCCAATCACAGGAAGTGTAATGTGGAAAAGTAAGTGTCCATTTAGGGAAATGGGAAGAGTGTCAATTTAGGAGAAGATGCAGGTAGATGTGAAGTACAAATATAGGGACTTAGTGTTGGTCTCTCCATAAAATGGTTTAGTATCAGACAAGAATCCAGAGTTCTGAAGATAGACAAATGGCTGTGGGATTGAGGTATCTGGGACTATTCAGCTCAGCAAGAGTTTTCTGGGACACAAGATGTCTTTCAGGTTCTCCTCCAGAACAATATACCAGCTGTGACTTATTGATAAACTTGAGCTTGGGCACCCTCTACTGCCATGCCAGTGACAACACACCATTTTGGAGATAGCAAACCTGGCCACAAGGCACTATCTAATGCTGACAGGGAGACTGTGTTTAGAGAAAATGAGAAGCCTGCTTAGAATTTTCAATAGGATAGGTTCGAACAAAGACAGATTTATGAATTGAAAGAACTCACAGAGAAACAGTCATGTACATTACCAGAGAGACTTAATAGATTGAAGTAAGTTTAAAAAAATTAAACAGGAATTCTTGAGCTGATAAATACACTAAGTGAAATTTAAAATGTAATAAAAGACATTAATAGCACACTAGATGAAAGAGAAGAAAGAATCAGTGAAATAGATGACAGGGTACTTGAAAATACACAATGAAAAGAAAAATTGAAGAAAGAAAAAGAATGAAGAAAACAGAGTCAATGAACAATTATTTAGGTGATTAGAGTTCAAAAAATACTTGTAGGGGCCAGTGCTGTGCTGACATCCCATCTGAGGACCAGTTCAAGTCCCAGCTGTTATAACTTCATCCCAGCTCCCTGGAAATACATCCAGGAAAGTAGTAGAAGATGGTCCAAACCCTTGGGCTCTAACACCTACATGGTGGAACCTGAAGAAGCTCCTGGCTCCTGGATTCAGACCACCCCAGCTCTAGCTGTTGCTTTTATTTGGGGAGGGAACCAGTGGATGGAAAGGGGTAGAAAATTATTCAAAGAATTAGTTTCCCAAACTTAAAGGCATATACTAGTATCCAGGTATCAAAACATGCAAGTTCATTGGTCAGAGTCACCTCAGCCTAATCGATATGAAGACAGGATAGCCAAGCTCTCAGAGTGTACAGAGAAAATTGGAGTAAGTGAAGACAACAAGAAAGAAGCAAATAATATACAAGGGGCTCCCAACTAACTACACTGCATACTCCTCAACAAAACCCTACAGGTCAGGAGGGAATGGGATATTCATGGAGTTGAAGAAAATAACATCAGAACATCTACCACTCAGGAATTGTATCCAGTAAAGCTACTCTTTAGAAAAGGAGAAATAGAAATTCCCAAACAAAAGCTGAAAAAATTTATCACTACTAGACTACAAGACACAATGCAAGAGTATCTCTAAACTGAAAGATATAGACGCTAATGAATAAGAGGCAAACACTAAGTGCTACGAAACTCACTAGAGTACATATATTAATATGGTAAACATGGTGTCTGAACCCTTACTATGAAAAACCAAGCAACTAGAAAAGTTCTATTTACATTAATAGCTTAAAATACTCGCTAAAATGATGTGAAATATGACGTCCAAAGTTCAAGGAGTAATAGAATACCAATATAAAGATTTCTTATTAGTACTTTCCATCTCTCTCTCTCTCTCTCTCTCTCTCCTTTTTTTTTTTTGGTTCTTTTCTTGTCTTTATAATCCATGTTAGTTTGCTGCAGGCATCAGTTAAATGAGTTGTTAACAATCATAATATATTTCTTTTATGTCTCTTGGTAACCACAAAGTAAAAACCTACAATATGCACCAAAAAAAGTAAGCAAGGAATCAAAGCACATTAATAGAGAAAATGAATCATATTGCAAGACTGTGAGAAGAAGAAAAGAAGTAACACACACAGGCAAGAATAAGTAACAGAATATCCATTACTAAAACATAATCAATCAGTAATTGCCTTAACTGTAGAAAACTTCTCCAATTATAAATACTCAGGTTCTCATTTGGTGAGGCATTACGCCTTTTTACTGCAATGTAAATTTGAAATGTTATCTCAAAAACTAAAAAAAGTAAAGGAAGAAGAAAGAAGTAATAAGGATTAAGGGAAGGAGGAAGGGAATGTAATTATGTTCTTAGAATTACACCTACAGGGCCCAGCACAGTGGCCTAGCGGCTAAAGTCCTCGCCTTGAAAGCCCCAGGATCCCATATGGGCATTGGTTCTAATCCCAGCAGCTCCACTTCCCATCCAGCTCCCTGCTTGTGGCCTGGAAAAGCAGTCGAGGACGGCCCAAAGCCTTGGGACCCTGCACCCGCGTGGGAGACCCAGAGAGGCTCCTGGTTCCCGGCATCGGATTGGCGCGCACCGGCCCGTTGCGGCTCACTTGGGGAGTGAAACATTGGATGGAAGATCTTCCTCTCTGTCTCTTCTCCTCTTTGTATATCCGGCTTTCCAATAATAATAAAAACCTTTAAAAAAAAAAAAAAGAATTACACCTACAAAAAAAAAGGAATTACACCTACAACTTACACTAAATTTGTTAAAAACCAAAAAATTAAACAAGATATTAAAAAAGCTAAAATAAATAAGACAAATTGCATGGGCAGAGGTTTTTGGGGAAAAGATCCAACCATATACTTTGCTTTTAAATAATTTACTTAATAAGATTCATCCATGTAAGCCCCACCCAGAAGCTGTGAAATTGAAAAACAGAAACAAAAAATCTTAATTTTGGTGCAATTCATTACACTGTAGCTGTGAACTAACAGAGATAAGCAAGAGATGTAGACTCCAGAGAACTGCCAGCATAAAAACCTACCGTGTTGGAGCAGCCATGATACCCAGCAAAGGGCTCCACAGATGAGTCTTTGAAGAAATTATTAATAGAAGTCTCATTGTCTAGGACAAGGCTGCTGGTCAGAACTTTCAGGGAAACAAAGTAAATGTTATTGGACATTATTGGAAGGATATCCTTGTTATCTTGTAGCAGAAAGTGCAATATGGAAAACATTTGTTGTGTTGAAGGTAGAAAATTCATCCAAGGACCAGGTTAATCTTGCAAAAGATATTCTCAACCAATCCTTTGAATGTGCTCTCTGGTTTCCCCCTGCTCTTTCATATGAGTTCAAGAGGAGAGAGATAAATTAAGAAAATACTGTTAAACATGAAGATGAAAACGGTTTTGAAAATTCCGTCTCTATTGATATCAAGTGTTAAAGTTAAGCAATGACTTTTGAGCGGAAAAATAAAACCCAGGGTGCTACTGTCAAATCTTTTGTTAATATGACAGGAGGATCAAAAGCGGAGTATCAAGGTGTTATAAAGTCAAATAAAATGCTCTCTAAAGAGAATTAAGTTGTGCCTCACACGCCTGCTCAACAGGACTTCTTAGAAGCTTAGGGTTGTTTTTCCTCAGGTGTTTCATTAGAAACTCAAAATAGTGAAACAGGAAAGTGCTTCTCTTAAAAAAAAATATGGTGTGACTTCTGTCTACAGAGCCAGGTTTCAATCAAAGAAGTTACAGCAAGATTTTCACAGTTTCATATATGTGAAAAAAATCACCAATTGGATTGAAAGGTCTGGAGATATTACACTGTGAACCCTTTGATAAGTGGACTTTAGTACCCTCCTCAATTCAAACATGACCTTGAGTCATCTTTTGCTTCAGAGGAGAGGCTGAGAGCCACGGGGAAGTGTTCTCAGACTTTGTGGCCTAACATTTTTTGCTCACTAGATTTCAGAATTGCTGTGGGTTTCTTGTTGTTAGTGAATTCTTCTGACTTCCTGTTTTCCCTGTTCTGAGTGTCAAGACTTGGGTCTTGGTATATAGCATGATTACCTCAAATTTATTTTTCAAATGCTTCCAGTGCAGCAGGCATTAGGGTGCAGCATTTAGATCACCATTTGGGATGCCCACATCCAACATCAGGCAATATGGGTTTGAGCCTTGTCTCCACTTCTTGCCACACTTTGGTTACCACAAGCCCTGCAAGAAAGCAGATGATGGCTCAAGTATTTTGGTCCTGGCCACCCCCATGAAAGACCTAGGCGTTTGTGCAATGAACCAATGGGGAGAGTCTCTCCCCCCTCCCCTGCCTCTCTCTCTCTCTCTTTTTACCTGTCTCTCTCTCTCTCCCTCACACACTTTTCCTCTCTTTTTTTGTTCTAACTTTTGCGTAAATAAATAGGTGGCTGGCACCATAACATAACAGACTAAGCCTTGGTTTTCAGCACCAACATCAAATATGGGTGCTTAGGTTATGTTCCAGTTGCTTCACTTTTGATCCAGTTCCCTGCTTGGGGCCTAAGTAAGTGTCAGGATGGCCTGAAGCCATAGGATCCTACACTTACATGTGAGACCTGGGAAAAAAGCTCCTGGCTTCAGACTGGTCTAACTCCAGCCCCTGTGGCCATTTGGGGAATTAACTAATAGAAGAAAGATCTTACTCTCTTTCTCTCCTTCTGTTTTCAAATTAACCTCTAAAATAAAAATATTTAAAAAGAATAAATAATCTTTTAAAAATGTAGTCAAAGATACCACAGATAAACAAAATTGTAGAATTTTCCTCATATACACATTCACACAAATTCTTAACAAATTGTAGACAAAAATATACAAAAACAATACACACAGACCCACATGTTAAAAACAGATAATAATTATGAATAAACAGAACTTAAGTAAAGAATATAAAATTAATTGAACATTTATGATGCTGACATTCCGTATTGGCACCTGTTCATACCTCAGCTATTCCACTTCCGGTTTGTCTCCCTGCTAGTGTGCTGGGATGGTAGGGAAAGATGACCAAGTGCTTGGATCCTGGCAATGCATGTGTGAAGCCTAGCTCCATCTGGCCCAGCCCTGTCTGCTGCAGTCAATTGAGAAATGAACCAGTCGAGCAGTGATAGTCTCTCTGTTTCTCCCCCTTTCTATGTAATTCTGTATTTAAATAAGTAAATATTTCAAAATGGAATTTCTAATTTTCTTCAGGAGAGAGACACATATTATAGAGTAACTTCACTTCCCAATGTGCTAATCTTCAGTATACTCGATTACCTAGATCTGTTTATTTTGTAATTTTCCTAAAGGCTGTCTTGTGTCAGGGAGAGCATATCACGTTTGTCCTTTTGTAAAGGGCTTATTTCACTAAGCATGATGGTCTCTACTAAGCAGATGGTCTCCAGTTGGGACTATCTGTTGCATGTAAATATACCCATTCAATAGGATGCTAGATTTTCTACCTCTACCTATACTTACCACATCATGATACATATAACTAGCACAAAGTTAATCTTGTAGCTATTGCTAAAGGACTATCTACTGTAATCATTTGGGGAATAAGAGAGGGTGAGGGGCAGTGTGGGAAAAGGAATGATGTTAGCGAAAAACCCCTGTACTTTTAGATGGTATATAATACCTAAATAAATAAATCACCAAAATAAAAAAAAAAGTAAAACTACGTGATTACCTCAACAGATGCAAATAATAATTTAAAGAATTCTACTGCATCTTTCACCAAATCTGTACATGGAAGAGGATTTCCTTAATGTGGTAAAGAGAATCTATAAAAGTCTAGCTGGTTATATACTTAATGTGAAAGATTACAGATGTTCATTTCAACATGGGACAAAAAAAAGAAGGTTAAAAAGTTCTACTATTCTATCTCGATATTATACAGGATGTTCTAGTCAGAACACTAAGAAAGAACAAGTAACTGATATTTATATAAAAAGAAGGAATCAACAGCCTTTATTCACAAATGACATGTTCATTTATGCATAAAATCCTAACTATTTAGAAAAAGAAACTAGCAATCAGAATCGACTTTAACAATCTTTCATAAGATGAATAGTGAAAAATAAATTGTATTTCCGTACATTAGCAATGATTACCAATTGAAATGAAAAACACCATTTACAATGGATTCAGAAATAGCAAATATTTAGGGATAAAGCTTATAAAATGATACTGAAAAACAATACATTTCTGAGATAAAGACTTTGTATAGGTCAGAACATGCAATGTCATTCAAATATTTTTCAAATATTTCTCCCCAGGCTCATGCATTAAAGTTAAATCTTTTGGGATTCACAAAAAAAATTCTGAAAACTCCAACATATTGTAATGGCTTCCTTGAAATATTTATTTATCATAAAGATTCAACCAATTACAGTGTATAGTATTAACAGGATTATGAGACTTCCACCAAGATGAATTTTATAGCATTTTAATTACTGCAGAAATAAACATTAAATATAGTAGTCACTCACCAGTGCTGTCTTAGCCACCCCTATAGAAACCACTGCCAAGCTTTTTGTCTCCGAAGATTTGAATACTCTGGACCTTTTCTTATGTGGACCCACAAAGTATACAGTTGTATGTGGATTCTTAAACTTAGAAAAATATTGCAGAATTTATTAGTACTTAATTCTTTTTATTGCATATTCTACCCTGTGAATATAGCATGCTTTTTCATCAGCTAGTACACATTTGAGTTATGCAATCTTGTTGACTATTAAGAACCATGTTGCTATGAACAATTGTGTCCAGTTTTTTGATGTGTGTGTTCACATAATGTTTCATTTTTCTCAGATGTGTGTCTGGGAGAATTATGACTGGATCATACAGTGAAGATATATTTAACCTTGAATTTCCCCAGAGTGAATGCAGAATTTTAAATTTTTTTAAATTTTTTTAATTGATTACATTGCATTATGTGACACAGTTTTATAGGTACTAGGATTCCTCCCACCCCTCCCCAAACCCTCCCCCCATGGTGGGTTCCTCCACCTTGTTGCATTACTGCAGTTCAAGATCAGTTGAGATTCTTTCATTGCAAGCATTTACCAAGCATAGAGACCAGCATCTTATTGTCCAGATAAGTTCAACGGCTCGTTGGGGAGACCATCTCTGGTCTAAAGGTAGAGCTGGCAGAGTATCATTCCTATCAATTAAAAGCTCTGACATATATATTTTAAACAACAAGGACTAACAATTCCAATTTTAATAGTTTTACCAATGCTAATCATTATCTGACTTTTGGGGCTAAGTTATTCTAATGAGTATGAAAACATATTAACAGCAAGGTAAATAGAAATTAGAACAGTGGAACTCCAACTGGGACTCTGGTGCAGACATCTGGAGCTGCTAGAAGGGTGTGGACAGCTCTCCAAACACTGAAATCAAATCCCTTGGAAAATACCAACAGGTGGAATTGTGCAATGATATGGTAATTCTATTTTTGAACTTTTAAAAAAAAAAGTCCCATACTTTTTTTTCTGTAATGGCCACACTAAATTACATTCTCAGTATCACCGCAGGAAGGGTTCCTTTGTGGACATCTTAAGCAACATTTTTCTTTCATAGTTTTAATCATAGCCACCTGACCAAGAGTGAGGTGATATTGCAATTTAAACTATTTTACAGTTTTTGAGAGAGGGGTGTGTTGATTTAAAAAAAAGGAGAGAGAAATAGAAAAAGAGAGCAGAAGACAGCAGTCTTTCCACTTCCTCCCTTCATCCATTATTCAACTCTGTGAATGTCTACAATAGTTGGCAGTATGCTAGGGGTCTGGGAACACATTCTAGATTTCCCATCTGTGCAGTAGAAAACCACACAAAGTTATCACCATTGTTCCCTATGATCTCCTTTGATAGCAAGACAGAGTCGTGAACTAAAAGCAGACATTCATGGTCATGAGGCCAAAAGCCTACTTCTGTCATGGTATTTTTAATTTAATTTTTCTCAGTTATCCATGGCATTGAATATTTAAAGTATACCTGTTGATCATCTTTATATCTTCTTTTGAGAAATATCTAATAATTTCCTTTTGCATCTCAGTCTTTTTTTTTTTTGCTGTCAACCGATTTTTTACATATTTTGATATTCTTTCCTGATCAAATATGTGATTTGCAAATATGGTCTCTCCATTGATGAACTGGATTGTTTTTTACTCTAATTGCTTTTTTGTTTTCTTGTTGTGCAGAAACATTATAGCTTGTTGGAATCCCATTTGTCTGTTTTTGCAACTATTGCTTTTGATTTCAGCAATAAAAGATTTACCGAGAACAATGTCATGGAGATTTTCCTCTCTGTTTCCCTGCAATATGTCCACAGTTTCAGGTCTTAAGTTTAAGTCTTTAATTCATTTTGGTTGATTTTTTTGCAAACAGTGTCAGAAACGTGCTCCATTTCATTTTGCACATGTGCAAAGCCAATTTTCCCAGCACGATTTGTTGGTGACACTGTTTTTTTTTCCATTGGCATCGCTGTTGAAAATCACTGACCATAGTGTTTGAGTTTATTTTGAGGCCCTTTATTATGATCTTTGGTCAAAATGTCTAGTTTTGTGTCAGTACAGACAACACTTTTTTATTCTCAGGGTATTATTTCAGAATTCTATATGATACCATAATCCACCTATGCTTATGAAGCATATTGTTTTCACAAAACCCAAGCTATTACCTCTTCCTATACATTATAAATAATCTTTGTATCACATAGCTGTTAAAAATCCATTCTATGTGTATGGTTATTATTCTGTAATCTTTAGGGATGAATGAATCATAAAGGTCTGTATGAGTTTCGCAGAGCTATACTTTTTTTATATATTTTGGCAATCTTTACATTGTTGATTAGGGTAAAAAAGTTACAAGGGCTAAAGGGAATATTGACGAGAAGCCCCACCCAGTCTCCCACCCACCCCAGGTCCCGGTAATTCACCAGTTACGCATTGCTGCCAATCTCGCCACTCCAGACACAATGAGGCTGTTGAATAATCTACTGATTGACATAGTCCATCATAGAGTCTCCCTTTGCCCAGTGTTTCGCTGCCAACATATAACTGTGGTGATTGATTGACCTGTTCTATCTTCTGTCTTCTCTTGGTTAAGGTTCTGAGTCCACCATTCCGGTTGAGGGGATCCCCAAAGCTATAATTTTTAAAACAATTTCCTTTCATTTGAAAGGGAGCAATACAGTACACTCCTATCTGCTGGTTCCATGTCTGAACGCTCCTACCCATGGGGACTAAAGAGTTCATAGCCAGGAGCCAGAACCCAAGCTGGATCTCACACATGAAAATCAACTGCTGAGTCATTGGCTGCTGTCTGCCCCTTTCCCCAGAGAAGCTGGAATCAGAAAGGGAGCTGAGGCATGTGCCAGGCGTCCTGACGTGGAATGTGTGTGGCCCAAGTGCCATCTCAGTCACTCCACCAAGCACTGGCCACCCAACAGCCACAATTTCTTCCTTAAGTATTTTCAAGTCCTGGTTTCTAAATCTGTTGATACAGAATGATTGAGTGTGGCATGCTTTTCTGATTACCACCACTTTATAATATATTTTGAAATCACATAATGTGAATTTTTTTTTTTTGCTTTATTTTGTTTCTGCTTTTTTTGTGATTTTTAAGATGAGTTAGACTATTTGGGATCTTTTTGGTTCCACTTGATATTAAGCATTTTTGTTTGTTTCTGAGAAGGAAGACAATGAAATTTTGATAGATATTTCATGTAATTATAGATGAATTTATGTATTCATGTAAAACTAAAGCATTAATTTTTCTTTTTAAAAATAACTCTTATTTAAATTTATTTTTATTGGAAAGTCAAATATACAGAGAGGAAGAGAGACAGAGAGGAACAGCTAGCATCAGCTGTTTTATTCCGCAAGTAGCCACAAAGGCTAGAGCTAAGCCAATACACGGCAGGAACAAGGAGCCTCTTCTGGGTCTCCCATGCAGGTGCAGGATCCCAAGGCTTTGGGCTGTCCTTAACTGCTTTCCCAAGCCACAAGCAGGGAGCTGGATGAGAAGTGGAGCAGTTGGGATACAAACTGTAGCCCATATAGGATTCTAGCGTGTGCAAGGCAAAAACTTTAGCTGCTAGGCTACCACACAGGGCCCTCAATATTAATTTTTCTGATGTTCCTGATTATTACCTCCTGTTATTTATTTTAGCAATATCTTAATTGTGTGTTACACATTTTTACTAATTTTTTAATCTAAAATTTTTACTATTTTTTTTAGTTGTTCATATTGTGGTCATTACAAAAGAAATTCTTTTATTAATTCCCTTGACTTTTTCATATTAAAATGTAGAACATAATTGTTTTTGTATATTCTTAAAACACTAAAATGTAGATATCCTTATTTGTTCTAGATGTTAAGGGAGAAGCAGTCAGTGTATTTTCAAAAAAGATTTATTATACTTGAAAGCCAGAATTATAGAAAGAGAGAGAGAAAGATAGAAAGAGATCTTCCATCTGTTGGTTCACTCTCGAAATGGTCATGATGGCCAACATTGGACCAGTATGAGCCTGGGAGCCAGGAGCTTCTTCCTTGTCTTGCACGTTGGTACAGGATTCCAAGGACTGGAATCATCCTTCATTGCTTTCTCAGGCCATTCCCAGAGAGCTGGATCAGGAGTAGAACAGCTGGGACACAGACTGACAATCATAAGGGATGGCAGAGCTCCAGCTTGAAAATTAGAATGCCACACCACTGTGCCAGCCCCAAGTCATTTGCTTCTGATTATGATGTTACCTGTGATTCTTTCTTTTTCGATCCTCATTATGTGTTAAGAGAATTCCTACTTTTCCTAATCATCACAATATATTGTTTTCTAAATTTCTTTTACATATTTGATAAGAATATGTGCTTTTGGCCTTTATTCTATCAATATAATGTTTTAAATTTATTAGTTTTAGATGTTAATCCAATACTTTTGTAGTGATGGTTTTATTTCTTTTTTAGTAATACAAAATGAAAACGTTTCATGTATTTCATAATACAGAATTAGGAGCACAGCAAAACTTTCCTTCTTATCCACCTTCCCCCCCAAATTCCCCATCCAGTTTCCTTCCTTCATTTTTCCCCTAATTTTTACAATGACCTGTTTTCATTTTGCTTCATATTCACAAGCTTAACACTTCATTAGGTAAAGATGCTAAACCAATATACTGTTTCAGGGCTATATCTTATTTGAACACGGTGTGTAGTTGTACAAAGCAGTAAATTATGGAATGCTGGAATCAGATTCTTTGTATCTTGATGTTTTGATTTGTTTCTTTAGTTACATGATGCCTTTTTAATTAGGGTATTGTTGGTCTGAATAAATAAGTAGAAATAAAATTAACTGTTCCTCAATTTGTGAGTGTGTTAAGAATTCACACTAATTTCTCTTAAAAATTTGGGAGCATTTTCCAGTGAAGCTGTGTGCTCTTCAGGCTTTCTTTGTAGGAAATTTTAAAATTGTAATTTAAACTTTTCCTATTTTGGATGTATCTTTATTTTTTTAATATATTTTTATGTTGGATTTTGAATTGTGTAGTACAATTTCATATAGGCTGGGATTTCCCCCCAAACTCCTGCCCCCATCAGATTATTCCCATTTTTTTTACAATTGTGTAGTCTTTCATAAGGAATCATAATTCTATCAGTCTCTTATTTGAGTGTTCCCCAACATTGTTGGTACAGACAGTGTCAGACAGTCCAGCATCCCATGTCTGCACATGTCCAACAATTTCATTGGGGTCCATCTTTCATGTGGAAGCCGGAATGCATGTTCCATTATACCCCCATATCTGTATAAGATAGACCCTAGTACTCCATCACTATATATTTCCATAAGTAGGAAGCCATTTGCTGCCTTCATGTGAACCAAGTAATTTTTTGAATATCGCTGTCTATGTAAGATATTTTCATGTTTTTAGTCAGTGTGATCTGCAGTATTCACTCTTGTATTCTGCTAGGTCTGTACCAAAGAGATTTGTTAAATTTTGTTAAACTTTCAATAATGCATTGAAATTCATTATCGTTTTTAAATACTCCATTTAATTCTAGTCTTGTGTCTTATTCCTCCTGCTTTCTTTGAATCTAATTTGGTTTCCTTTGACTCATTGCTTAACTTGAAAAATTAGCATGTTGATTGTGTTTTTCCTTCCTATAATAGGGGTTTCCAGATATAATTTCCCTCTGAACGCTGCTTTAGCCTACGCTCAAATTTTGTAATGCATGATTTTTTTCAACTTTTAGACACATAGAAATGCTTTTTTTCATTTGAGTGATTGAAAATTCCCCACATTTATTTCTATTTTTGATTTTCAAGTTAATTCCAGGTGGTTATTGAATGCGGCTTACGAGGTTTCAGTCCTTTAGATTTTCTTTTATGGAACACACTACGAGATGTCATTAAAAAATGTTTATATTCTTCGGAAGGACATGTAGCTAATATTACTGAAGAGAATTTTCTACGGATGGTTTGCTTAAATCAGTTGCTTTTTGATGTTTTTAGTCTCCTATTTCCTATCCATTATAAAATGTTACTCTTCATCATTCAAACTGGGATACCAAAATCACCAGTCATTATTCCATAATAGTGTGTTTTCTGTTTTAATTCTGATATTTTGTGCTTCATGTATTTTGAGGTTTTATTGTTTGGTGCATGCTTGCTTATCATATATGAATAATCGTTAATAAATGATTAATAAACATTATTATGGCATTGCATTTTGCCTTTAAATATAATATACATATATTATATATGTGATACATATATATATAAAACATATAATGCCTAAAAGTTTTCTTTATCTGACATGGATATGGCTTTTATATATATATATTTATATATATCGGCAATTTTTTAAAAAGATAGATTACATTGTTTGAAAAACAGATTTACAAAGAGAAGGAGAGACACAGAAAGAAAGATCTTCAATTACTGATTCACACCCAAATTCCCACAATGGCCAAACCTAAGCCAATCTGAAGCCAGGCTCCAGGAGCTTCTTCTGGATCTCCTATATGAGTGCAGAGGCTCAAGGACTTCAGCCTTCCTCTGCTGCTCTCCTAGGCCATAAGCAGGGAGCTGAATCAGATGGTGGAGCAGCCAGGACACGAACTGACACCCATCTGGAATGCTGACACAGGAAGGTTAGCCTGTCGAGCCACCACACTAGTCCAGTCTGATAATTTTTGCCAAGCTTTTTCCTTCAATTTATTTGTGCTTCTAAGTCTAAAGAATGTTTCTTGTAGACATCATAGAACAGGATCAATTTTAAAAATTCGTTTAACTGCATTTTCTAGTTTTAATTTCTGTTTATTATCTTTAATTGAAATACTGATAAGACAGGATTTTATATTTGTTTTCTGCATATCCTATCTCTCTATGTTTCTATACAACCTTCTTTCATATTAATTGATCTATTTTTTGAAGTGCCACTTAATTTTGTGCTGGCTACCTCCATGTTCTTGTTGATTATTTTTGTAGTGATTTTTCTGGTGGTTGTATTTATCTCTTAAAACTATGTAGCTTGTTTTAATACAGACTTAATTTTGATGGCATACAAGATATTGCTTCATTATTCATCCATTCCTGAAATCCTCCTTTGTGTCATTATCTTCTTCAAGTTTTGTGTAGACTGTTGTTGATTGAACAGAATTTTAACTCCAGACTCATGAAGATGTTTAAGACCTTGAAGTTTGTTGATACTCAATGGACTAAGGGCAAAGATTTGACGATTTATGGCTTCTGGTAAATGGGCCTGGTAAAAGGTCTTATTATTTGCGGCATGCTCTCAGAAGTTAGTTCTTACAAGGGCTAAGGAAGCTCCTGTGTTTCTCTTTCATTTTTAGTTAAATCTGTGAGCTATAAACACTGCACCACTGCCATCCTCCCCCATCCTGAACAATAGACATCCAGCCTGTAAGGGGAATCAGATCTTTCCCTTTGCAAGACGCTATTCTCATGTGTTTCAGCTGATAGTTCACTAGCCTCCAGATACTTCAAGCACACCAACACAGTTTCATAATCATCACTTGTTGCAAAGTTGCATTGAATAACATAGCAATACATTATAAAATATTTTATGCATTTTATATTTACTTGTGTGGTTATGTTTACCTACAGTTTTTTATTTTTTAAAAAAAGATTTATTTATTTTTATTGGAAAGTCAGATATACAGAGAAGAGGAGAGAAAGAGAGAAAGATCTTCCGTTGACTGATTTACTCTCCAAGTGGTCGCAACAGCCAGAGCTGAGCCCATACAAAGCCAGGAACCAGAAGCTTCTTCCAGTTCTCCCACATGGGTGCAGGGTCCCTAGACTTTGAGCCATTATTGACTGCTTTCCCAGGCCACAAGCAGGGAGCTGGATGGGAAGCGGGGCTGCCAGGATTAGAATCAGCATTCATAGGGGATCCCAGTACCCATAAGGTATCCTGGCGCATGCAAGGCAATGACTTTAGCCACCAGGCTACTGTGCCAATTCTAACTCTTTGATTTTTTAAGGAAGTTTGAGTTACTCTCTAGTGTTCTTTCACTTCAGTGCCAAATTTCTTTTGGGAAGTACCTGGTGACAAGTTATTCTTTAATTTGTTTTTATGCAAAAATTTCACCTATTCTTGTGGTTTGTGAAAAACAACTTTGTCAGTTATTGCATTCCTATAAGGTATTCTTTTTCTTTCAGTGTTTTGAATGTCATTCCATTTTCTTTTAGTCTCCATTGTTTCTCAAGAGAAGTTAGTTGTTAATTTTTATTTAGGATGCTTTGAATGTGAAGATGTGAAGATACAGTTTTGCTTATTTTATGAGTCTCTGACTCATTTATGGTTTATTAGGTTTAGACTTTTGTTATTTGTTCTGTTATGATTCGAGGTCCAAAGGGCATCATAAGAAAACTGTTACTGTTGACTTTGTAGTTTGGATTTGTATAGTTTTGCAATTCATGGTAATGTTTTCTACAAAATCCACATTTATTCATTCAAAGAGAACAGATTTGCTCCTTGTGGGGTCTCAGGATCTGACATTTCAGAAGACATAATTGTATCTGTGTGTCTGTGTACATACATATACATACATACATATACACATATATACACATAGTATAACATAGTGAATGTTATACTAACAGACGAATATCCCCCAATCTCCACAACTCTGAAAAATTGTTGTGTGCCTTCTCCAAGTCATTAATACATGTATCAGTGTATTAATCATCAACGGAAATCCAGAATTGAAGTTGATTTTTTTATGCTTGCCTTAATTGACTTATTTAGTGCATATAGGATATTTGGATCAATATTTTGGTCAAATATTGAAAAATTTTCTTAAATCTGTCTCTGTCATGATGTATAAGATTTAAGATATTTAAAAATATCTTTATGCCTGCTTTTCTCTCTCTTATCATCTTGGATTCACATTATGCATTTCCTGGTAAAACTTAATTGCATCCCGCTTCTCTGAAAGACTCTGTTCATTTTTTTTGTTTTTCTTTTTTATTTTTCATGATGATTGATCATTTCAGATTTGCTTATTCTTTCTTCTTTCACTTCAGATTTACTATTATACTTCTGTGGTAAAAATGTTCAATTTCATTATATTAAATTTCTTTAACTGTTTATTTTTATGCAATTGAAAAGAGTTCCATTGAGAAGGGGTGAGACGAGAGCAAGAGAGAACAGGAGAGAAAGCAAGAGAAAGAATGGAAGCAAGCAGAGACAGAAAGGAAGATTTGCAGAGAGGGATCATTCATTTGTTGGTTGGTGTTTCAAATGTCCACACCGGCAAGGGCTGGGCCAAGCCAACATTTAGAGGCTGCACTTCCCCCTGGGTGTCCCACCTGGGTGGTGGCAGATCAAGTAAGGGATCCATCTTGATCTTGTGTTACATCCCAGTATGAATTAGCAGGAAACCGCATCAGAAGCTGAGTAGTCAAAACTTGAATTGGTACTCTGACAGGGGACACATTATCCCAGGGATTGGCTGAAACCACTGTGTCACAACACCTACCTCTATCATAACCTATCTTAATCATAACATTTCTACTTTATTCTGTTTTATGCCTTTTTTAGTATGTCATCACATTAGTGATAAAAATCATAACATTCTCTCATTGTTTAGGCATGATTCCCCTAGTTATTTGAACCTAGCTTGCAGGCATATATAAGTCTATGTCCAAAACATTTATTTTATGTCCCTGCTTTCCTTGCACTGTATGAATCAAACATTCTAGTCTCTTTTGTTTGTTAAAACTAAAATGCTTTAAATAATATAATTTTTCATTTCATTCTCTCTCTCCTATTTTCAGTGCTGTTATGTTGTTATCCATTTGATTCCTGGTCTAATGCTGTAAGTCTGTCATGTGTTGTCATTGAATTCTCTACTCAATTAACTCAGTGGTAAGTCGATGATTAGTAAGCAGTTTCGTTAACTGATTTGAACAAGTGAAAATTTCTTCTTTTATAAAAGGGCTCTCAGTGGGTTAAAAGTCGTACACTGCATGTGGACTAGATCAGGGAAAAGCCAGGCTGGGCTGATTATTCCTGCGGGTGCAAGCATAAATTAGAGTGGGTGAGGGATGTTTGGGCATAGCCGCAGAAGCTGGCACTGGGGACTAATTCTGTCAAGTCAAATCACAGAACCACCTAAAGAGTGCATAAACCAGGACAGAGAGACCTGGGAGGGAAAAAGTGGGTTCCCCCTTCTTGGGTCACTAATCCCGTGGGAGGGCATGAAGACTGGGACGGGGGCTGGGATGGCTAGATAGAGAGGCACTCAACAACACCCGTGAGGGCTGGATGGTTGAGTTGGTTAGATAGAACTAAGCTTTAATACCCATTGACACGTACAAGAGCCAAATGGGATGGGGGACAGACTGGTCTTCTGCTACACATACTGGCAAACCAGGGTAGGGGGCGGGCCTGGTGGGGGTTATTGTGGGTTGCCCCAACTAGGCTGCAGCTCCCACTGGTTTGTGTGAGGGCCGAGTACGTGCTGGGCAGAACCAGACTGGACTGCAACACCCATTGGTTCCAGTGCAACTCGGGACTGAAAACAGAACCAACCCAGCAATTGCAACCACCAGCTGATCGTGGTGATGGACTGTGCCGGGCCCTGTGCTTGCTAGAGCATACAAGAAACTAGTCTGGGAATACCTCAAAGTTTCTTTGGAGATCTCCCTAATCGAACTGCTGGACTCAGAACTCTAATCAAGAAAAGACAGAAGACAGAGCAGATCAATCATTCATCTCAGCTATATGTTGGCAGCGATATATGGGGCAAACGGAGACTTTATGATGGACCATATCAATCAGTGGACGACCTCATCGAGCGAAACTGGCAGCGATTCATAACCGGAGAACTATTAACACCACTCGAGCACATATCTCAGAGCATGCCCCACATCCGGGACTCGGGGTGGGCGGGAAACCGGGTGGGGCTTCCCCCTCAATATCCCCCTTTACCTCAGATACAAGATGGAAACAATGTGGACATAATAGTATTGCCCACTTCCCTATCCCCCTGAACCTTTTTTTTTTCTTTTCTTTTTCTTTCTTTAACTGTAATTAACTATGTAAAGATTGTCAACAACACAATAAAATAGATTATAAAAAAAAAAAAACAAAACAAAAAAAGAAATACAGGAAAAAAAAAAAAAGTCGTACCTTTAAAGCCAAGCTGTTCACAACTCTACCTTGCCTTTCACATCTTGTGTGTATATGTTCAACTCACTATAAGGAATTTGATCTTTCTCGGGTTTTTCTTGGAACTTGTTTGTGCATGCACACTTCTACAGCTACAGAAACATATCAGAGTTTGCAATAATTCCTATGGGAAATGTTCGGTTCAAACTGTCTTAGCTTTTTGTTATTCTCTTGTTGGTTTCAACTGGTATTTTGATCTAAGCAAGTGCAATGAGGAACAAATACTGTCTTTTTTTTTTTTCACCAAGTATATTTTCCAATATACTCAACTAAAAGTGAAGTTAATGAAACTGATGTGGGGATGATAATAATAATTAAACTGACACATAAATTAGGTTTTTCTATACAGAAATGACACAGGTCTAGTAACAGCAAATGTGGTTAAGGATAACAACAACAACAACAAAAAGAAACATAGTCTATTCTTTGAAGAAGCTACGTAGCTTCTGCTAACCACTGCTACTATAGTGCTGAGATTATTGTTTCCAAAGCTACTAGAGTCTTTACATTGGGTTGACAACTCATATCCATGAGGAACAGAAGGGGCATAAATGAAGCATTAAAAGCCACATACTCTTGCTGGAGTAGTTTTTCTTTTTTTAATCCAATCACTAAAGCTTGTCTGTAGTTAATTTAAAGAGTCCTAAATAAAAGGATTTTTATAGGTTTTAGCAAAGTTTTATTGATTTTGTAGATGGAAAGATTTGGGGGATTCCTAATTAGTATTTTGGGGAGCCCCTTATCTCCGTACAAATTGTTGAAATAGTAATTGAAAAATTGATCCTAAATTTCTTTTCACAGAGGATAACCAAACTATTTGATGCCCATGTAAAATCCAGGAGACTATGCATGAATGTGAAACTTACAATAAAGTAATAAAGGCTGTGTAATACTGGTATGAAAGTAGGTAGGCAGGTTAATAAAACAGAATAGGTCATATACAGAATAAGTTGCCAAGACAGTTCAGAGAGGATGGTCTTTATTCCTGATTGTAGATCGCTGATGCTCTCCCTGATAGGCAAAAAGTATTGAGTCAAGGAGTTGGACCCAGGCTTAGCTCCCAGCTCCAGGCTTCCATCTTGTGTAGGATGGCTTTATAGCAATTGTGGCAATGTTCCAGCACATGATACCTCATTCCGTGTTCTCATGGGTCAATTTCTCACTCTCCCTTGCTCTTTCTCCCTTTCTCTGCCTCTCTCTTCCCAAATAAATACATTAAATTAAAGAAACTGAGAACATAAGTAATCATGTATCTAAATGTAAAACCTAAAACTACAAGAAATTTTAAGAAAATATATAGGATAAAACTTTTATGATCTGAATTTAGGGAAAGATCTTGTGCCAAGAACATGATCACGAAACAAAGAGCTTGATATATTTGAAGTCATAAAAATTAGAAGGTTTGTTCTTGAAATATAATGATAATATAATGTGAATATAATACACAGACTGAAAGAAAATTCTGGCAATTATATCTACTTATGGTTGCATAACCATAGATATCATATCACATCATATCATATCATATCATATCCATATCTAAGGATTTATATGCACAAATATAGAGAACTCTCAAAACTAGCATTGTAATTACTATTCAATAAATATTTGATTTTAAAATATATTTTGCTATTAGAAAATTAAAATTACAACATGATACTCCTGGATACCTGTTAGGAATGTTAAAAGCAAAACTACAGAATTCCATTTACTTACAAGGATTTAGAACAAGTTGTTATACACTGCTGGCCAGAATGGGAAATAACTCAATCATTTTGGGAAACAGTCTGGTAGTTTGTTTAAAAATTTAAGCATGCACTTATCATATGATCATTCCTTATCATTCATCTCCAATGTATTTATTCATGAGAAGTGCTGCCAACTGTCCATACATAGTCTTATACATAAATATTCATAGCAGTTAGATTTTAATGGCCTAAACTGGAAATTGTTAAACGTCCCTGAATAAATGCATAGATACATTGTGATAGTACTTAACAATATAACTAGAAAGACTACTGACATATGTTATAAAGTGAGTAAATCTAAAATGTTTACATTTAATGGAAGTAACAAAACTGAAATATTATTCATTATATGGTACTTTTAATGTTGAGTTCTAGAAATACAAACTAATCTACAATGATGAAAAGTAAAGCAATGATTATACTGGTAAAAGTACATGGTAAAACTGGATGGAGAGAGGAGAGAAGCAAAGTATAAAAGGACATGAGAAAATTGAGAAGTGATACATATATTCATTATCTCATTGTGGTGATGGTCTTTTTTATTGTGTACATTTTCTTTTTTAAATTAAATTTATTCATTAATTACATTGTGTTGTAATTACATAGAATCTGGGATTCTCCCCCTACCCTCCCCCCATGATGGGTTCCTCCACCTTGTTGCATAACCATAGTTCAAGTTCAGTTGAAATTCCCTCTTCCTGCTGTCCAATGAGAGTGGTAGCCCCGAAGGAGGTGCCCACTATTTCCCTTCTAGGCCACACTCACTCCCAGATTATGCACTCTCCAGGTAGTTCTGGCGTTAGACTTGACAGCATTAGCTCCAAGTGCCAGCCTCTGCCAGCTAGTACTGCGGTTAGCCCAACCAACCCTCACCCACTCTAGTTTTTGCTTGCACCAGTCAGAACAGTCAGCCCACCGTGGCCCTTCCCTTATCTAGCCCACATGAGGCCCACAGGTGTAACAACCCTGCCTATTCTGATCTGCCCCCATCCCGACCCATGCTTTCCAATGGAAGTAGTTGTCCAGCAGGGGAGCCCACATTACCCTGTCAGCTTTGCCTCCTCCCCCTGATTATCACATGTGCTGTTTGGGCGCTGCAACCACATCTGGTACGGCTCATCTCACCTTGGCATTCCTTATTGTGTACTAGTATGTGTCGCAACCGAACCTGGTTCAACCCACACTCTGTTCTGGCGCTCGGACTCACCAGCGGGTGATGTGAATAGGTTCAACCTGGTCTGCCCCCAATCCATGCCATGTGTATACCAGTGGGATAATTTCCATAGACACCAGGACAGGGGCAGGGGTGGCTGGACAGAAGGGCACCTGCCAGTAGGTGTGTGGGTTGGATAGTAGGTTGGTTGGATTGAGCTGGGCTTCAATGCCCATCGACATGTGCGAGAGCTAAACAGGATGTGGGACAGACTTGACAAGCCTGCGGTGTGTACTGGCAATCATGGGAACCAAGGTAGGGGGCAGAACTGGTGGGGGTTATGGGGAGTCGCCCCAACTAGGCTGCAGGTCCAACCGGTTTGCGTGAGGACCAAGTATGAAGTGGGCAGGATTGAACTGGACTACAACACCTGTTGGTTCACGAGGAAGACAGGGCTGGAAACAGAACGAACCCAGTAATCCAAAGACCAGCATGAGCATAAGTTGATTGGTGTGATGGATGGTGTCGGACTCTGTACTAGCAAACTCGCGCAAGAATCAGGCCTGGGATCATCTCAGACGAAGTTTCTTTGGAGATCCCTCCAATTGAACTGCTGATCTTAGAACCCCAACCATGACTGTTAGCCAGTGGATTCTGAATAGGGTTCATTGTGATTGGAACTGAGATATTGGCAGCAATCCAGAACTGATGAACAATTAAAACTGTATGAGCAGAACCCTCAGAGCGCGCTTCCCGTTGGGGATCTGGATGGGTGGGAGGTTGGGTGGGGCTTTTCCCTTTGTTTTTTTCCCTGACCCCAGATACAGGGAAACAATGGTATTACCCACTTTCACCCTGTAGCCCTTGACACTTTGTTCCCTAATAAACTAAGTAAGATCATTAAAAACAAAACAAAACAAAAAAAAAGAAACATGTACCATGTTTCAGATTTTGAATTTAAGATACAGGTCTCTTCAAATTCATCATATATTTGATGCAATTTTCATTAATATTCTATCAAGCCTTTTTTGGCAGATAATGGCAATTTTTAAAATATGTATAACATGCCCAAAAATAATCAGAAGAACTGAAACATGATTGGAGAAAAGCGAAAAAAAAAAAAAAAAAAAAAAGAAATTCCTTCTTTGCAAGTATATGCCAAGCATAGAGTCCAACATCTTATAGTCCAGTCAAGTCCAACTACTTATTGGGTAGACACTCTCTGGTCTGAGGGCAGAGACAGCAGAGTATCATCCCGGTCAAATAAAAGCACTAACACACCATCTACAACAATTAACATCGTTATGGAACTAATTGACATAGTATTGAGCAGTCAACATGTTAAAAATAAATGCGATTTCTTAACCACTTTCTGTGACCCCCCAATTCACATTTTAATTTTAGTTTATATACGACATATGACATAACATCCATAACATAACATGTTATGCATAACATCATATCATCTTAAATTAAGGCAAACATGTGGTATCTAACCTTTTGGGATTGGTTCATTTCCCTTAGCATTATGGTTTCCAGTTTGGCCCATTTGGCCACAAAGAACTGCATTTTGGTTTTTTTAATAGCTGAGTAGTATTCCATGGAGTAGATGAACCATAGCTTTCTTATCCAATCCTCTGCTGATGGGCATTTTGGTTGTTTCCATGTTTTTGCAATTACTGATTGTGCTGCTATGAACATAGGAGTGTATGTTGGTTTCTCATAAAACAAGTTTTTTGGCTATATTCCTAGGAGTGCTATAGCTGGGTCATACGGTATGTCTTCACATCATATAAATCTTTCACCTTTGTGGTGATGGTCTTAAGTACATCTACAACTAAGCTTAGCAATTTATACAGATACATGTATGCAGTGTATTAAATGTCTGCTCAAATTTTTGAATGTTGTTAAAATAGTTACAATCATTTGGATACATTCATTATGTTTTTGAGAGAAGTTAGTGAAACAATATCATTGGATTTTTATAGAAGTGAACAGAATCATGAATCAAATGGAAACAAAATTTCTAACCACACTGAGTAAAAGATGACATCAGAATTCCTGGAATCACAGTACAAGCATATCAGCAGATGCTGTCTGCAGAGAAACCAGTGAAAAACAAACAGGGAGAAAATAAAACAGAAGAAAAAGACTTTAAAAAAATAAATCAATTGAATCACTCCAAGTCTCTCTATTAGAGAGCAAATGAGGGTACAAAAGAAATACTTTCCAAGAATTTCTGCTACATTTCAGTAAAGAAAATAAGAGTCTGAGATTTCACTCACAAACTGCTCCCTCTATCAAGGTAGGCGTGATGGGATTTCCACTCTAGCAGGTTTGCAGAGTCTGAGCTTCCTCTTAGGACACTTCCCAATCCAGAGCCTTTGTGTCTCCCCAGCAGAAGTGGGTCTCTTACACGTGAAAACAGCGTGGAAAGCAGTCATGACTCATTTTCTCCACTCAGACCCTACTCACAGGGTCCAGTCTGGGCAAGACAAGTTTGTAATATTGGGATCTCAATAATCTCACTCAAGACTGCTTCTAAGCTGTTTTCATGACATGAGAAGAAAGAAACAAGAGGCTATAATCCTCTCCCTGTGCTGTATCTGTAAAACAGAAGTGGTACTCTGGAAGAAATTGGCCAGTGTTCTCATCTCTAAGATGAAGCGGTAGTTCTGATATTTTGTCCACCGGGAGAGATCATTCAGAAGAAAAGAGAATTGTAAAGCTCTCCCCAAGGACATTTTTTTATGTGAAAAGTGTGTAGGATACTTAAGCCTTAATCTCTCCCCCAAACAATGAATATTTTTCTGTTAAAACATTTCAGAGAAATGTTTATTTACATGTTTGCTTGGAATGCAGAGTATCAGAATGACAGTGAAAGCAAGAGGGAGAGAGGGAGAGAGAGACTTTATCTACTTAATTCCCTCCCCAGACAATGCCAAGAGACAGGACTGGGTAAGATTGAAGCCAAGAGCCAAGATCATCCAGGTCTCTCATGTGAATGTCAGGAATTCAAGCACTTAATTCATTACCTATTATCTTTCCAGTCCATTAACTAGGAGCCAGATCAGAATCCAGAATCGAAGTAGCCAGAACTAAAACCAGCGTTTTGATTCCAGAATGCAGGTGTCTGAAGCTGAGGATAAACCACTTCACAACACTCACTGCTGTGATTAAACTCTTCAGTGGGGACTGGTAACTCCTTGAGAGGCCCAGCTAACCCACATGCTAGCTATCTAATAGAGAGCACTGAGGATAGAGAAAGCCAAGAATTTTCCTCCTAGGTTCAGAACCATCTTCAAAGATGGGCCTCAAAAATTTCTCCCACAGAAGAGCACAAATTAGTTGGATCAGACAATAGAGAATTTCATGCCACAGACATTGTTAGAAACAATTGAGCAATCAGTTGAAGGGTAAAGATAACTAATACTTGGCTTTGATAACAACAGAGGAAGAAAGTTCATCAAGAGATAGATGAAATAGATCAAGAGATCTCTGGAAAGGCCATTATCATCCCAGTTGGCTGGTGAGTATGTCTGAATTGGATCCACCTAGACTGATATGAGAAGCTTCATCTTTTACTAAAGTACTATAGTCATATCATTACACATGTAAGAATAAAATAGAAAAATAACTACAGGATCTATTGCACCCACAATTACTATAATCTATCCTCTAAAGTGTTCAATTTTCAATAAGAAAGTAAGGGACATGCGAAGAGATAAGCAGTCCAACCATTTTCAAAAATGCAAAAAATTGTCAATGGATATTGACAGTGAAAGGGCCTTGATATTGGACTTAGCAGACAAGAAATTAAAGTACACATGAGAAATGAGTAGCAAAGCTATCTGATGAGAATCTGGCTTTATGGTTCAGTGGGTTGAGCCACTGACAGTTGTGCCTGCCTACCACATGAACAGAGATTTGTGTCCATGATAATGCACCTGGAAAGGAGAGGAAGGTGGCCCAAGTACTTGGATACCTGCCACTCAAATAAGAGACCCATAGAGGAACTCAAGGCTCCTGCTTCAACATCATCCTGGTCATGTCAGCCAGTTGGAAACAAAACCAGCAGATGGAATATTTCTCTCTCTTCCCCTCTCCCTATACTTTAGCTTTCAAATATAACTTTTAAAAATCCTTTTGGAGCATAATGTCTGAAACTATTCTAAACTCAGTGATAGATATTAATTCAACAATCCGATAATGTACAAACCGTAAGTGGAATGAAGTTGCAATTCTCATGTAGATGCTTTCTAGTAAAGTGCTGAAAGACGATGACAAAATGAATCAATTTATCATCTAAATCAAAGAGGAGGGCAGTAAGATGACATATGCAAACTACTGAAAGTGAAGAAGGAAAAAAAAAAACAGCAGCCTCCAAAAAGCGCCGTCAGCAGTAAGTCTTCTAGTCAATGAAACTCCTGCCAAAATTAAGATGAAATTAAAACGTTACCTAATAAAGGAAAAATGAATGCCTCATTGGACCTGTCATACAAGAAAAAATAAATAAAGGTTATCAGATTGAAGACATGTGACCCTAGTTATAATTAAATGCAAAACACAAAAAAATCAATAAAAACAACTATTTGACCATGTTATATTATAACTACGTAATTTTTATTCAAGAGATAGAAAGGACTGCTATGTGCTGATCAGCTCTCAAATGCATGCAATGATCAGGTCTGGGCCAGGACTAAACCCAAACAAAAGCAAAAAATTGATGCCAGTTTCCCTAGTAGAGGGCAGGAATCAACTGAATTGAACCCATGCTATTCTCTATCATCTAGAAGGGCAGGAAACTGAAAGAGAGCGAGAGGCATGAATGAAATCCAGGCCCTACCCATTTATTTAGTTGTTAAAGGTTTAGTTAATTATTTTGAAAGTCAGAGTTACACAGAGAGGGAGAGAGAAAGTGGAGATCTTTCATTTACTGGTTTATTCCCCAGATGATCACAATAATTGGCAGTGGACCAGGCTGAAGATAGAGATTAGAAACTACGTCTACCTCTCCAAAGTAGATGACAGAGGCCCAAACAGCTTGACTGCTTTCTGCTGCCCTCTGCCAGCCATCAGTGGGGAGCTGGATTACAAGTGGAGCATGTAGGACTGTGCTGGTGTTGCAGGCGGCAGCTTTACTCACTAGATGAGAACACTAGCCACAATGCAGCCACTTAACCCATCTTTTAGCCACTAGGAAAATGTTTACACACACACACACACACACAAACTTACCCTTGTAAGAATAGATTAACAAGATAATTGCATTATATCATGGCATCTATAATAAAAATTCATGGTAAAAAAATCAAAAGAACCAGAAATTATAAATAAGAGGGTTAATGTAAGTATGTATACTCACAAATACCTAGTTGGCCCTCTGTCTTTCGAGATTTGTATCTGAAGATTCAAGCAAGCAAGAATAAAAAATATTCATTAAAAAACTGCCTCTCCACTAAATATATGCAGATTTTTTCTTGTCAGTAATTCATAAATTATTTAATGACTATTGACATGCATTTATACTGCATGAGGTATTATAAGTAATCTAAAGGTGACAGAAAGTACACGGGATTATGTGGACAGATTACTTGCAAACACTTCAAACATCTAGAGATCTTGACATTTACAGGAGAAGGTGATGTCCTCATTTTTCCAGACATTGCAGACCACAGTAAACTATGTTTTTGAACACACAGCATATAGAAATGATGTATATTTTTATTAAAGCAGAGCTCAGGAACTACATGTAGGATTGAAATAAAACCAATTGGTATCTTGAAATCATAAGAAAAAACGAAGGATCAAAAACTATAAATGAAAAGATTAACATAAATCACTGTAAATCTATATTGCTCTTCTTTCATTTCTGTTTCTTTAAATTCATAAAAGTTTGTAAAGTGATATTTAGGAAAAATATATTTATAGTGTATGGATTATAATATATAATCATAGCACAAAAAAGTAAGAGAAGAAATATAACTATAGAATTATTATTTTGAGAATAATGAATAAAAGAAATTAAATTTTTTTCTAAGTAAGTTTCTAAATTACTTCATATTTGAAGCTTATTGGAAAGAATTAACTTTATTTAAATTATTATAGATTGTTCCTATATATAGATAAAGCTATATCCTTAATTCATTATTACTAAAGGAATTAAATAAGAAAGGTAGAAATAGATTCCAATGTTCTCTCTGCTTGGAAGGTTATGGAAATTATAATTAATTTCTTTTCTAAGGAGGGCATTTTATACTTTTCCTTGAGGAGACAGTAATATCAGAATCTGAACAAGGAGAGGTATTTCTTCTTCCTTCCTTCCTTTCCTCCTCCTATCCTTGCTTATTGGCAATTTATTTATCCTATCAACTGAACTGCAAGAGGGTGAAGTGCTCTGAAACAGCTTTCCATTAGGCATCAGGCTGGAGAAACTTACCTTAGGCAGAGTTCAAAGCGATGGTTTGCAGCAGATTGCTGAAAATGCTTTAGACTCAAAGTCAAACAAGTGAATAAATAGGTCCCTGAATTTCTATTTGAAGGTAAATATATGACTTCCTTAAAATAAAATGAGAATAGGTCCAAAAGATCAGAGCCGGTTTAGAAAAATACATATGATATTTCAGAGTTTGTTTGCTGTAAAGTATTTCTGCAAAAGCATTGTCTGTTTTAAGGTTTGCTAAACATATTCGGAGTTTGACTATTTTTATAAAGGAAGCTGTATCTGAAGCTTAAAGATATTGACCAACTGTGACCACAAAGACTTCAGTGTTTGTGTAATGTCTGGAGAGAAACCTTGTTCTTAACAAAAACTGCAATAAAGAACTTGCTGTTCCCTGGTAACGGTGTGAGAAAATATCAGGTAATGATTTAGAAAGTCAAATTATCACCTTGAACATTGACATGGAGGCTCTAGGTACAGAAAATACGGCTTCCTCTTCCTACGCTTTTTAGCAGTTCTCAATTTTCCAGGATGATCTACATATTAATAGCAATATTTAATATTTCTAAGAGTACCACCTGACTTAATGGTAGTTTGACTTCCTTTAGAAAACAATTCTATCATGCTATAAAAACAATGTGTATTCCACATAAATTGTAGTTTAACTTTTGGATTTTCATTTTTTTATATCACATACCTCTCAATGTTTAGCTATGACAGTCTCAGCTCCAAATCAGAGTTCATAGAGTCAACAAGGGATTCTCCATAATGAACTTCTTTGCCTGCATTTTTGGAATACAGAATTATTACATAGATATATTAGATATGCATCATTTTATTACAAAACTGACTTTGTGCTAGATGATTTTGCTCAGCAACAGGCTAACATAAGTGTTCTGAGCATGTTACAGTTAGTTTAAGAGGTGATGTTCAGTAGCTTAGAAATACTAAGTGTAATTTACACTATTGTCAGGTTGATGAGTTTTGGAGGCAATAGCTTCATGATAATTAAAAAGGGAGCCCTTATTTTCATGCAGCCAATCTTTAGATTTTATATATCTGTGATGAAAGCTTAATCCAAGTAAGAGTAAATTTAAACTGCACTAAGATGGTTATAGTAGGATGGAGTGAAATATCAGTGGACGGGTCTAGCGTGGTAGCCTAGTGGTTAAAGTCCTTGTCTTGTATGTGCTGGGATCCCATATAGGCAACAGTTCATGTCTCAGATGCTCCATTTCCCTCCAGCTCCCTGCGTGTGGCCTAGGAAAGCAGTACAGGATGACCCAAAGACTTGGGACCCTGCACCCACATGGAAGACCCAGAGGAAGCTCCTGGCTCCTGATTTCGGATCAACTCTGGCCATTGCAGTCACCTGGGGAGTGGATAGCGGGAGAAGATCTTTCTCCCTTCCCTTCATTCTGCAAATCTGACTTTTCAGTAAAAATAAAGAAATCTTTTCCAAAAATCAGTGGAAAATTTGCCCTTTTATGCAATTTTATGATTGTTTACTTTTTTTTTATTAACAAAGTTTCAGTAGTGGAATCTTACATTTTTTTTATTTATAAGAATTCCAATTCAGTAATGTATTTACTGACTAATAGAATGAAACAGATTGACTTTGAGTAAGATTTTTAAAATCATAATTCCTGTTTTCTGGGTTTTATAAAACTTTAGACATTAATATTTTCTTTGGATATTATTCACTCCAAAGTAGTCAACAACTTCAACCCTTAAAAAAGAAAGCCATGAGTTTTTAAGAAGTTTTTCAGTTGTGATGTATCAAATATTCAGATTGGCATCAACAACAATGTATTACCTAATTACTAGTTAGCCAGTAGTAATGTTTATAAGCAAATCACAAACACAAATAAAGAACAACAGTTTTCTATATGTCTTGCCCTTCTAGGAACATTTGGTTATAAATTATGATTTGTTTTTCTCTGTATATGCCACAGGACATTGAGACTAGTATTGTTCTCACATTCTTGGCAGATAGAGGGTATCTTTCCCAGGTAAGATAGCTGTGCCTCTCACTCAAGCCAATGAAGTAAAAATGGGGTTGCAGCATAATATTGCAATGTGTTATTTTGTGACGGACTTGCATGTGGAATTAGACAGGCTCTTAGAAGCACAGATAAGTAGAATTCCTTAAAGTGCTATGTTTGATTCTTGGCTCTGTGACTTATATTCTATAATTGTGAGCAATTTTATAGAATTTCAAGTCTATTTTCATCATTTTAAGGCTGATAATACTGACCTCACATGTTTGCTTGGAGGAAATTAATTGAGATAAAAGCATATGCAAGCTTGACCAAGTAGATATTTTACTTGTTTGCTATTATTTTATTTTAAAAAATCATAACTTCTTAGTATTATTACCCTGCAAATTATTACAACATGTCATTGACTCAGTTATTCATATATAAAAATGGGGTGGTATCTTTTGAGCATTCTGAGAACATCTATTTATATAGCATTTTGGTGCATATTCTAAAAAAATAGAGTAAGAAATGAAAAAAATACAACTGCTGTAATATCTCTGTAGGTATCCAGCTGTAACATCAGTGTAAGAATGATAATGATAGGTCCCAGCACAGTGGCCTAGTGGCTAAAGTCCTCCCATTGAATGCGCCGGGATCTCATGTGGGCACCGGTTCGTATCCTGGCAGCCCTGCTTCCCATCCAGCTCCCTGCTTGTGGCCTGGGAAAGCAGTCAAGGACGGCCAAAAGCCTTGGAACCCTGCACTCGTGTGGGAGACCTGGAGGAGCTCCTGGCTCCTGGCTTCGGATTGGCTTAGTACTAGCTGTTGCAGTCACTTGGGGGAATGAATCATTGGACAGAAGATCTTCCTTTCTGTCTCTCCCTCTTCCTGTATATATATATATCTGACTTTGTAATAAAGATAAATAATCTTTAAAAAAAGAATGATAATGATAGTAATAACTACTGTTTAGTGTTTATTTTTTATCTTTGTCCTGCTTTAAATCTTTATATATTGTGATCCATTTAATTCTTGAGGAAACTTGAAAGTTTGGTGACTGAAATTTATCTACCTGTAAAGAAGATATTAACACTGTCCCAATGAACAGATTAGAAAACTGAGTCATGGAAATGCCCGCTATATATAGTTGGGGTCACGAGTCTATATAAGGGTATATATTTAAGCTCAGATATTCCTTTTGTTGTCACATTATATTATTTGATAATATGAGAACAAAAGTTGGCTTCAACTTCAAAGAATGAGAAAAGTGGATGCAAGTTAAAATATATAATTTCAAATATAAACATGATTTACACAAATAAACCATGGAAATACGAAGGGGAAAAAGCAAAACAGAGTATCTTGTGCCCATTTTTCTCCAATGTGTTTTATTTTTATAATTATTTTCCACTGTATGGCTTTATAGGTATAGCATTTTTTCCTCCAGTTTCTCACATGCAGATTTCACTTCATTCAGATACATTCCTACAAGTGAGCTAGCTGGGTCACATGGTAGATCAATATTCAGTTGTCAAGGCACTCTCCATACTGACTTCCATAGTGGTTTTACTAGCCCACACCCCAACCAACAGTGAAGTAGGGTACGTTTCTCCCCATGTTTTCCAAATGTAGGCCCATCTCACAGAGTTAGGTAGAATCTTTATGTGATTTTTATTTGATTGATTTTTATTTGTATTTCCCCCAATAGTTAGGGAATCAGAGTTTTTTCATATGTCGATTAGCCATTTGAAATTTCTTTGAAAATTGCCTGCTTCTTAGTTTCACCCAATTCTTTGCATGTCATTTGTTTTGCTGTTGTTGAGCCTCTGATATTAGTTGAGCTTCCTGGATATTAGTTCCCTATCAATTGTGTACTGTGCAAAGATTTTCTCTCATTCTGTCTGTTGCCTCTTTGTTGACCATTTCCTTTGCTGTACAGAAGCTTCTTAGTGTTATGTAGTCTCTTTGGTTTATTTTCACTTTTTTTTTTTTTATTTTGGCTTTGATTGCCTGTGGTTCGATGACTTTTCTAAGAAGTCTTTATCAATATCTGTACCTTACAGAGTGCTTCCTATATTTTCCTCTAATAGTTGGATGGTTTCTGGGTGTAAATTTAGGTCCTTGGTCCATTTAGAGCTGAGCTTGTACAAGGTGAGAGATGGGGGTCTTGCTTCTTTCTTCTACAGATTAATATTCAATTGCCCCAACAACATTTGTTGAAGAGACCAATCTTCTAACATAGGTTATTTTCAGCTCTCTTGATAAAGATTAGTTGGTTGTACATGTGTGGTCTCATTTTTGGGGTTTCTGATCTGTTCCATTTATCCTCCTTGCTGTTTCTGCGCAAGCACCAGACTGTCTTGATTACCACTGCCCTGTAGTATGTCTTGATGTCTAGAGTTGTGATGCCTCCAGCTTAATTTTTATTCTTCAGGATGCACATCAGTAAGTGTGATACACCACATTACCAAAATGAAGAACAAAAACCATATGATCACCTCAGTAGATGCAGAGAAGACATTAGATAAAATCCAACACAACTTCATGCTAAAAACCCTAAGCAAGATAGGAAGAGAAGAAACAATCTATAACATCATATTGATTGGAAAAAGACTGGGTTCTTTTGCACTAAGATCTTGAACTGGATAAGGATATCCACTTTCACCATTGCTATTCAACAAAGTATTTGAAGTCCTTCTTGGAGCTATTAAACAAGAAAAAGAAATTAATTCAAATTGGAAATGAGGAATTAAAATTATCACTGTTTTACTTTCAAAAAGTAAGACAAAACAGAACCTGAAATTGATGTTACAGTAGTGATACAGATCAGATAACTGGTACAGAAGATGTTACATATCATGTCCCAATTTACTTGAATTCTAGGTTGCAGCAGGGCTATCAAAACAGAAACAGATATTAAAACTGAAATAAACAACTGTCTGGATCAATATCCCATATTATCTACTCAATAAAATGCAAATAAATGTGGACAAAAATTTCCTAACCTTGGGATGAGGAAGGGTTTTTATGTGCAACAATGGAGTAGAAAACATACACTTGTGCAGGGATAGTATGGGTGTAAGCACAAAATAACAAATCAGAAAAGCAAAGATCTAGTGAAAACATTACATTCCATGTTCATTTGATTGGAGGATAACACATGGGGAATACCATGTGTTCATCTGGCCGCAGACGCCTAATTAGTTGAACATGTTTAGTTTCAGTTTTTGTTTTTGCTTATGCTGGTTCTAAGTTGAAAATAGGAATAGAAATGAAGGAGGCTCTCACTTACTGGTTAAGTCATGTGTGCATGTGTGGTTGTTGGCTAGGGAAGTTCTTCTTGAGCTTTCTAGCTGTCGCTAGATATGGGTGTTCCGTGAATCACATCTCATTCACATCAGACTGGTTTTTCAGGTGGTTTGTTGTACACAGAGATTTGGTTTCCTGGGAATGTTGCCACAGTTTTCATTTACTGTGTGGTCTGTCCATCATCAATTAGTATATTTAGTCATTCTATAGATTTTAAAACTGAAGATAAAACTTTCATATCTACAGAAAATAAGCAAGCTAGGAAATGATTATATTTCATAAGACATTAATACAGTAACATGAGATGAAACATAACAAATCATGAAACAGATTAACAAAAATGTAATGCAAAAATAATCAGGAAAATAATAGGAAATTCACAAAAGAAGAAAAAAGAACAAAATATATTTAACTTTAAAGAAATGTAAATGGAATGCAATTTAATTTTTATTCTATTACATTGACAAATATTAAAATGACTGTCAAAAGTGAAAGACAGCCTGGTTGGAAGGAACATTCTGATACAATGCTAATGACAGATCCAACTAGATCCAACTTTCTTGAAAAACCATTTGGCAACTCTATCCAATGTGTCAAAGATAGGTTCTTCCTTTCAGCCAGCGGAGCTCTTCTAAGGAATCTATCCTGGTGCATTGTGAAGCAAGTCTACAAACTGTGAAGGCAGAAGAGTGATTGAAGGAAAAAGCAATCCATTAGTCCAGACAAATCGATCTGTTAAATCCATCAAGTGGTGTGGGAGGATGTACTGTATGTTATCATAACCTACTGGATGGGATGAGTATTGGGACTCAGTGAATTAAACTGTCACATGGAATGGGCTCATCCCAGTATGCGGGGACTTGAGGTTGAGTATTGCCTCCCTTTCCTATCCAGTTCTCTGGTAATGCATATTCTGGAAAGAAGTAAATTATTGCTCAAGTATTTGTGTCCCTAAAACTTATATGGGAAGCCCAAAAGCAATTCCTGGTCCCTATCTTTGACCTGGCCCAGCCCTGCTTATTGCAAGCTTTAGGGAACTAAACCAATAGATGGAAGATCTTTCCATCTCTCTCTCTTTCAACTATCTGTCTCTATTTCACTGTGTGTTTCTATACCCTTCAAATAAAATAAATATGTGAAAATAGAATTTTAAAGTATATAACATATTTAACAAAAACATCTGGAGGATACACATCCAAAAATTATTGGCATTTGTCTTTGATGACCATGAGATTTGGAAAATGTTTTAATGTTAGTTTTGCTTATCAAGCATTTCTAATTTTCAGGAATGAATGGTATTTCCCAGAAAAAAAAATTGTGAGTTCAGACACCTGCTAAAGAAAAAAGGCATACATAGTTCACATCTAGAAAATACCTATTCACATTTTAAAGTAATTTATGTAGATCAACAGAAGGTTCAAATAGTTGTTCAGAATTTTCTAATGTGAATCAAAAGTTTCTTTTCTTCCCTGTTCAATTCCATCCAAACACTCACCTTGCCAAATAATTACCATTAATATTTTCTCTATTGGTTTTCTAGGTTTTTTGGGGAAAATTCCACCCACTAAAAAGGAGGAAAACTAACTAGCCATTCCAGCCTAATCTTAGTTGGCTCAAGCAACAAATCCTTCCTTATGGTTTTCTGTTTTGTTCTGTGAATTCCAGGTTGCGATCTCATTGACTTCAAACCTTACAGTCTATATTAAAATATACAGATGTTCCTGTGATGTGAGCTGAAATACCCCTCTTTTCCATTCACTCAAAGGTACACATTTCACTTCCTGTGTTGCTATTCCTATGAACACTTGCATAGTTCTGCAGATTCTCCATGCTGTTAAAAATTCTTTCCACACTTGCATTTGACACAGGAATTGAAATAGAAAACTCAACCCATTTAAATGAATTTAGCACTGCTGTTTCTGTTCTAAAAACAAGCTTTGATTTTTTTTAGCGTTGTTTTCCTCAAGAGAAGTGATCATCTCGTGTCCAAAGCACAGACTTGCTCATAAAGAAAATTTAAAGTGGGCTCTTATTTTCATGATGAAAACACTCAGATTTAAGTTGCTTTACCAAAAGGAGATGACTCATGATTAACTGAACACAAAACATCTAGAGTAACATAAGGTGGATTTTCTATATGTAAGTGTTCTTGTGCTATTAGTGAAAACACATAAACAAACTTTAAGGCCTAAAGAAAGCTTTCTCCAATTTAGTGGTTAGAAGACCTGAGGATCAAAGAAGGAGGTAAATGAGTGGGAAAGCAAAAATGAAGAGGGAATCTTTAACACAAAAATATGACATTTGTTGGGGTAAAATATGAAATTAAAATGTTAGAAAATCAAAAGGAAAAATCAGAAAAGCATGATTAATAAATTGAAATGAGTATTTGAAAACATGTCTTTACTCATAATTGACGCATATAATTGCACATATTTATGCGGTACAGTGTGATATTTCAATATATGTATACAATGTGTAATGATCAAATTAATTTGTGCATCCATCACCTCAAACACTTATTATTTGCATTGAGAAAATTCAGAATCCCCTATTGCATATTTTGATATGTACAATTAACTATTTTCAATCCATTAACTTTGTGTGCTACAGTACACTAGAAGCTATTCCTTCCATTCAGTTACACCCATATGAATGGCGTGAATATTCTAAAATTAAAGAATTTTCAAGGAAGAAAGTAAACTAATTGATGATATTCAAACTAGTAAATTAATCATGCATGTTACAGTTTATAATATTATCACAAATGTAAATACAGGGTCTAAATTTTCTACTAATAGTGGAAGAAAATACTGTTAGAAGTATTCAGCTATGCAAAACAAATGATATGTAATAATAATGACCACAAATTATAACACAAATAGTAGAACTGCATGTAAATAAATCAGTAATTACATTGAATAAAATTATTTAATTGCTGTAATGTTCAAATCCATATAATCACAGTGGGAGAAATTGTTCATATTGGTTATAAAAAAATTTCAAATATAACATGGTAAATGTTGAAAACCAATACATGAAAGAAGATATATCTCACTATTCTGGTACAAAGGAAAGTGATATAACTAGGTTAACTATCAACAAAAGAGATTTTAGGTCAAAAATGATTAGAATTAAAATGAATTATTTTCCAAAAAATAAGTCAATGAGCAGAGCAACACAGTAACCATTGAATCACATGCATATAAGTATAAAATCTCAAATTACTCAGAGCAAAAACTGACAGAAATGCAGTGAGAAATAGATGAAACTCCAAAGTTACAAAGTGCAACATGTCTGTAACAGAAATTGACAGTCAAGTACTAAAAATAGCAAGAAAAGAAATATTTTAAAAACATAATTAACAAAATTGACTCACCAACTGCAGAATATACATTCACTTCAATAAGCTGCCTAACACTTATAAATATTTAAGACATACCAGTTTGTAAAATATTTTTAAACAGAAATTGTTCTGGAAAATTAAAGCAACTATTTTCTCAGGCATTTTCTGAGCATTGTTACTCTGAGGGCAAAAATCAGACCAAGACATTACAATAATAGAAAAATATAAAACATAACCCCTCATGAATACACATGCAAATATTTTTGAAGCATTTTTAGGATATCATATCCAACAATATATAATGTGATTATACATTATGAATAGTTTCAATTTATCCCGGCAATGTAAGGCTGCTTTGACATTTAAATGTCAGTTGGTTTAATTCATCTTATTCACAGACTAAATTTACCCACATATATAAACACACGTACAATGATGAGTTTCTTTCAATAAGTTCAGAAAAAAACATTTGAAAACACCAACACACACTACCGATTGAAGTCATCAGAAAGCCAGAGCGCTGCTTTTGCTCTCATTGAGTTTCTGAAGCTCTTTGTAAATCCTAGATACTAGTCTCCTGTCTGTTGTATAGTGTGCAAAGATTTCTCTCCCATTCCGTTGGTTGCTTCTTGACTTTGTTGATCATTTCCTTTGCTCGAAAGAAGCCTTTTAGTTTGACATAGTAGTCCCATTTGCTTATTTTGGCTTTGACTGTGCTTTTGTGACTTTGCTAAGAAGACTTTCCTTATTCCTGTATCTTGGAGAGTGCTTCCTATGCGTTCCCTTCAATAGTTTGATGATGGCTTCTGGGTACAGATTCATATCCTTGATCCACGTAGATCTGATTTTTGCATATTGTGACAGGTGGGGGTCTTGTTTCTTATTTTCAGGCTGTTATCCAATTATCCCAACATCATTTGTTGAAGACAACAGACTTTTTCCCTTGGATTATTTTCCATTCTCTTGTCAAAGATTAATTGGTTGTGCGGTGTGATTAGTATTGCATTGATTTTTTTTCTATTTTTCTTTAGAATTGTTCTTCATTTTAATGATTTTTAAAATCCTTTGGGGTTTTTAAAATTGTTTTACCTCTAAATTTTCATTATCTTTTCCCTATAAATTTGGGGTTTTGTTTATTGCTGTTCTTATAGGTCCTAGACATGAATTGTTAGACTATTTATTTGATGGTTTTCCAATTTCTTGATGTAGACACTATCACTTTAGTTTTGTTTTAAAGTATTTTTGTTTTATTCTGTAAGTTTGTGTTTTGTCTCTTCTTTCCAGGAATATCATGGTTTCCTTTTGAATTCTTATATGACTCACTATCCATTCAGGAGTGGGTTGTTCAGTCTCTCCGTGTTTGAATATTTTGTAGAATTTCTTAAGTTGTTAATTCCTAGCTGTGCTATATAGTGGTCAAAAAAATATACATGATACGGTGACAATTTATTATAATTCTAAGACTTACTCTATGGCCTGACATATTGTATACCAGAAAAATTTCATTCATTGATTAAAAATAATGCATTCTCTGTTGCTATGGGATGATTCTGAAGACATCAATTAGGTCCATTTGGTTTACAGAATATATTAATTATCTCTGCTGCTTGTTGGTTTTCTGTCTGTTTGATCTGTCCATTGATGAAAGTGGAGTGTTGACGTCCATGATTATTATTGCATGGGGAACTATATCTCCCTTTGAATCTACTAATATTTGTTTTAAGCAGCCAGAGTCCATGGCATTGGGTGCATATACCTTTATTATAATCACATTTATCTGTTAAATTGATCTCTTACTCACCACATAATGCTCTTCTCTTTCTCTGTAAATAGTTTCTGCATTAGAATGTATTTTCTCTGATTTTTTTGATAGCTACTTCTATTCATTTCAGCTTTCCATTAGCATGAATATCTTTTTCTATCCTTCTACTTTCAATCTCCTTGAATTTCTCTTTAGAAGGAGTATTATTTGCAGGCAGTAAATAGATGAATATTATTTTTAATCCACTCAGCCAATCCATGTCTTAAAGAATTTAGGCCACTTACATTCAAGGTTGCTATGTAAGTAATGATTGCCTTCCTAGTTTTTATTTTTTTTTCATAAAAATTTTTGTTGTTTTATTTTGCTTTTCTTTGTTTTTGCTTGGAAATTTTCTGCCTTCACACTCTTTAACTGTATGATTTAAAAAATGTCTATAATGTTGCTTACAAAACATGACATTTAGTGAATAAATGGTAAGAAAGGTTCTATATGTTCAGAATAAGACAAAGAACCCCAAGAACAATCTGTAAAGAAAAAAGGAAAACTATAGAATTAAATAAAAAGTAAGAAATTCTCATAATTAATAATTGAATTTATTCAAATTATGAATAATTCAAACGATTGCAATGTGATTAAATATAAAATTCAATATAAAATCAAATATTTATTATTAGAACATTCAGATTGTTAAAATTATCATTGACATTTTCATATAAATTTTATGAAACTTTAAGTTCACCTATTAAAAGATATGTAGGATTTCTCTAGAAAAATCAAATCTTTATTGAGAACCTTTAAAGAAGATCTAAGTTATTGCAAACTTGATAGTATTCAAGCATTCCTCATAAGATAATCTATATATTCAATGTAATTTTAGTCTATATCCCAGAAAAGTGAGTTTAAAATTATGTGTAATGCCAAAGAATTAAAAGTAGCCAAAATATTTTGGCAGGAAAACAAGGTGAGGGGAGTTATTCTGTTATCATTGCATGCTCATATTGTGATAAAGACAGTGTAGGCTGAGCATACATAGATTAATAATACCGAATAGGGGGAGAGACTCAGCTCTGAGAGGAAGTGGGTGTTAACTTATTATGATACCAATGCAGAGCAGTAGAGGCAATGTGGATAGCTCAGTGTGCCCTAATTATCAAAACTAAAGAATACAGTCCAAATCCTTATTTGCAGCATGTTAAAATACATTCATTGCTTGAAGATCTTAGTTGATTTTCATTGTTGAAATTTAAAAGTAAAAAAGGTATAAAGCTTTCAAGAAAAAATACAGGGGAATATCTTTAGCCCTTAGCAAAGACAGAGATTTCTTGTGATCCAAATCCTATAACCAGAAAAATTACAAAAAGGAACAGATTAAAGGAATAATTTCATTTATCATGAAACATTCTCTTATGGTGATAAGATCAGTAACAGAATGAAAAAAGATATTTTTAATACTTATAATGAACCAAGATTTTAGTGTGTGTGTGTGTGTGTGTGTGTGTATACTCAAAGTATATTTATTGTATATATATATATACACTCAAAATCAAAATATATTATATATATATATACTCAAAATCAAAGCAAAAAATGATGGATAATTCACGCTCAGACACAAGTACTATTAGTTGAACGGTTTGGAACCTGGAATGGAATTATCTAGCACTGTTACGGATAGAAAAAAGGAATTAGAAAATCAACAAAAGACACATATGCTAACTCTTAAATCTTGTTTCTAAAAACATACCGTGTAATTTGCATGCTTATTTTCTAGAAGACATACATAAGAAGCAGAATGATCAAAGCAACATTCTCCCAAATTTTGAAACATTGAAGTAGCACTTTAATACTTAATAATAAATTTCTAGATCAATAAATCATAGAATACAACAACAAACACTGATGCTGTAGTGTATATATTAAAACATGGTTAAAATTTATAAGCATAATGTGTGAAACAGATTGAGTCACACAAAGTTCAGTGAGATACAATTTATGTGGTGTTCAGAGCAGGCAATACCATTTTACTAATGCATGCATAAACGCAGGCTAGAGCTAAAGAAAAACAAAGAATCTAACAGTACTGTGTCAGCAAAATCCTTCTCCAACCGCAGTTGAGTTGGTAGGAGAGGACACGTGGGGATTTTTGATGAATATCTTTTTTTGACCTAAGTAAGCAATTACATGATAATTGTTGAACTGAAAATGCCCATTATGTATACTATGTGTGTATAAATTCTATTTCATAATGAAAGAATGTTTTACTAGAAAAGCACAGACCTTTGAGAAACCTAGAGAGAGGGATTAAGCCTTTATTCCCCGGCCACTCATTATCATTATATTAAAGGTGTAATGTCTGTATTTAAGGCATGGTAGAGTCCATCAGAAAAGCAAATTGAGTCAGAGGATGTGAAACACATCTTTACATGCTCACTAGCACTAGCTGGGTTAGAACACAGCCCTTCGAATATTTTTTTTTTCCTGCTTCTTACATGCAACTATTCCTAAAAGCTACTATCTAAGGCCTCTAGACTGACTCACAAGCCAAATGAGAAAAATAACACTGCTTTGAGCTAGAGGTAAAGACTCCTGACTTAAGTGCAACCAGTCACGATGGAGTACTTCACCTATTCACTGGAGACTGCAAATTGTTCTTTCATGTGAACTGATAGCACCTCAGAGCATTGGATTGGTTTAGCAATGAAGCAGGGAGAGCTGTGTTGAAGTGAAAATAATCTGTTACATAGAAGTGTCCTAAATAGTTATAATGGTAGAGAAATGTTATGGTTGGTGCAAAAGCAAGTCATTACTTGAGGCAAATGACTGAACTAAACAAAAATTTGATTTCCCCTGGATTTTAACTTCATGGGTGGCTGCCTATAAGAAAATTCAATACACATTTGTGACTTTTGCCTTCCTGTCAGTTCGACAGAAATCAGCCTGTGATATCCAAATGATTTCATTCTGCCAGGAACCAGGAAAACATTTAAAAGCTATATTATTAACCAGATTTCAGACTTCCTTGAAGAGACTGTAGTTTCTTTGTCAGATTAGTTTGTGAAATCATAAAAATTTCAATTTCTCTTGTGTAGGAAGAATTTGATTCCTTCCAGCTGAAAGAGGTCAGTGTGAGATAAAGCTTACACGTGGAACATTACTAGATAATGATGCCCAGGAGAATCATGTCTACTAGTTGGAAAAGTGCTAGCTTCCAGAATTAACCAAACGCTATTTATGAGATAGAGGAGGAAACTGAAAGGATGATTCCGTATCCATTCTCATTTTAATTTCTGTCGCAGGCTGTCAGAAGCATAGATTTGTCAGATCTAGTGAAAGTTTCATGTGGAATGTGCCTGGGATCACAGAGGCTGTTATCTGATCTAATACAACCAACAGGCTTCAGAATTCTAAAGACAGGGTTCACAGAACATTAGGAAAAGTGCAGACACAACCTACTGAGCTTTCTTGTCATAGGACAGCACCTACAGTCATATATCAGAAAGGAGATGCATAGACAACCATTCAGTGTAATTATCAACTACTTGCAAAATACTTCAAAGCGATTATTAACATTTCCATCATATGAAATATGTTGATGGAGTGACATGCACAGAAATTATTAATAATTAATCTTGAATAATCTAAATGTATACATAGATCAAGATAGTGTACCCCCCAAATTACACTATTTGTCAATTATGCATACATTTCAAGTTTAAAAATTACTACGGGACTTGAGGCCATGAGTCAACACTTTTTTATTTATTTATTTTATTTGCAAACAGCACCTCAATCTGGACTTTCTAATAGTGTTCTTGTGGATCATTAACTTACTTGTAGGGGGTAAAATTTAGAAAGCCACAATGTGGAATACAAGTTCTTTTTTAGGCAGTTGTCCCAGAAATCAATCCCATATAGACCTAGAAGCTAGCACTTCCATTTCATCACAAAAAGATTATCTTGCTAGCTTCGTAACGTATCTTATACTTCTGATTTTTAAAATTTAGTTGGTTGAAAGGCAGGTTGACATCTCCCTACCACAGGTTGGTTGGCTCCCTAAATGTCCACAACAACCAATTCAGGTGCCTGGCACTCTGTCTATGTCATCTACATAGCTGGCAAGGACACAAACAATTGAGTAATCACCTATTATCTCTCCACATGTATATTGGTAGGAAGATGGAATCAGAAGAGATGGGACTTAACTCCAGGCATCCCACTATGGAACAGCTGTGTCCCCAGAGGTTTCTTCACCAGAAGACTGTCCCTTAAGGTGTGTCTCTTTTTACTTTGAATGATGGTTAACATGACTGGCTCAGGTCTCTGCACACACTGAGTTTTCCTTTAACAATCTGTCCAGGATAAACAGAGACATGGAGAAAACCTGAATGTGGAGGCAAGTCAGAGCATTTCAGCTGTATCTAATTCCTTCTGCTTTCAATGCAGCATCCCTTAAGTGACATATCTAAAAGAAATTACAGAGGTAGAGTAGGTCTGAGGATGTTTTTGCTCCTGACACTCATAGTTTTTTCTCTGCAATTTCCCTTCTGAGTCTGCTAAGTAATGCTCAACATTCCTACCCTCATTCCTAACTCATGTAGCAGCTTCTGGCTCCATTCCCATGAACTGAAATGTCCAGATGAAGAAAGAGTTCTTATTACCTCTATTACATCTAAAGAAATTAAAAATAATAATGATAAAAAAGAAGGGTGAGAGAGAGGAAGAAAGCAGCAAAATCAAAAAAGGAAGCACATATAACAAGGTCATCAACTTGCTTGTTTAAAAAAAAAATGGGAGATTTATAAATCCAGGAAACATTCAAGCAGTATCCAGCCACAATCCTTGGGGATAAAAGAGAGGCCAGTGGGTTTTGAGGCACATAGTTGATTTCAATGTGTGCCTGTGTGAGATCACTGCTGTTGCATGAGAAAAATTTATGATAGGAAAATAGAACTCATCTGTCAACTTCTCTCATTATGTGGGCATGTTGAGAAGAGATGAGTTGGTTTTAGCCTCCAAACTCTGACAGCTTAAAGCCACCTGAGCTGACAGTTGCATTTCTCCTTACAAAATGGCTTAACTGTAGGGGAATGGCACTTTTCTAGCTTCACAATGATCAACACAAAGGTTACAACAGTGGCTAAATCCCACATGGGAAGCTCTGAGAAAGCCATTGTATGTGCTGCTTTTCTAGAATGGCAGAAAATAGAGGGAGATTACAGTTGGGCTTAAAATACCATTTTCTTTTCCCCACGATTAACTGCATTTTTAGAGTGTGCAGCACGAGTTGAGCATCGTCAGCTGTGGCACGGCTTTATTTTGTTCCCTGGGTCTTAACACCATCTTTTCATCTGTTTACTGCTCATTTTCTCACTCTCTGGTGTTCTGAATTCTGTGGTTGCTCTTCGGAGAATGCAGCAGATCAGTTATACCTGAGACTAAAATGCAACACAGTAAAATGAAAATCCCCTTTCTATTTGTGATTTCCTACTTGTATCATTTTTCTACCTTTGCTTTGCCTCTTTTTCCTCCCCCTTCTTTTGCAAAAGGAAAAAAACCAACAAATTATTATTTTATGAATAGATCAAGCATTGAAATATGTACTAGTTTTCATTGTGCAGCAATAACACCTGGTTTTTAGTGAAAATTGTTTCAGAAAAAGATCATCATGTCATATTAAGTTGCTAAGAGGAACTGTAGAAAAACACAGCCAAATGCCTCTTGTGACAGTGCTATGACTTTTTAAAATTCACATACATAACTTCATTGATGTCTAAAATAATCACATATTTAATTTATGAATAGACAAAGATGTATAAATGTTTAAATGAGAGTTATAATATTTACTCTCTTCCTTGCCCTGAATACCTGCATTGGAATAGCCATATATTTTTTGATTATTTCAGCAAACATAAATAAACTTCATTTCTTCAAATTAAGCACTGCAATCTCATGTATTTTTTCCTATCCAACATTTCAGTTCAAACACCTAATTTGCAAATATCAAACACAAAGTTGCAAAAATAAATTCATTTCCCTGTCTCACAGTGCTTTTCTGTAGGTTCTCCTGATTCAGTAAACGATACTACTTACCAGAGAATTCAATCAAAAACCTTGAAGTTACTCTGACTTCTCATTTTTTTCTCACATCTGCCATCTAATCAAGCAGCAAAATCCACTGATTCCACCTAGGAAAACCTGCAAGTCCTTTTACTTCTCAACTCCAAGACCATTGCCTCTTCTTCTCCTCTCCCTGCTCCACTCTAACATTCTGTACATCAGGCAGTCAGTGATGATTCAAGTACCTGAATCATGAAAACATTCTATAGTTTCCTGTCACACAGAAAATTTAAGTCAAATCTTTGCTGTGGGCAACAAAGCCCTACACATTCCGTTCCCTGGATCACAAAAGATCGTTTACTTAGCCCTCACTGCTGCCCACCTGCCCTGCAATCTCCAGGTCTCAGACACAATATCTTGATGTTTCTTTACAAAGCCAAACACGCTGTTCTAACACTGTTTTTTCCCCCCATTTCTTGTCATTCTGCTTGGAATGCCCTTCCTCTAAATACTTGTACAGCTTGTCTCACTCTTCCCTAAGTCTCTGTTACTGTGTCTGCTCAAAGGACTTCCCTGATTAATAGGTGTAGAACGACTCCCTAAATCTCTTCACTGGGTTTCTTGCTCCTCGTGCGGTTATCAAAATCTATGCATAAGTTTTGTGTGTGTATTCCTAGTCATTATTTTGTATCCCACAATAATAAAGACTCTAAAATTCTAAAAGAATGAATTCACAAAACAAAGATATCCTCCTGTACATGAACTGTATAACAATTATAACAACCAAATATGAGAACGTTAGAAATTAATTGTTCCATATATCACTTTTCACGAGGTATGAATATTCAATTTTAGAAAATATCAAGACATATGTTGCATATGCAAATATAGATATAGAAAATGTAGTATTAAGAGGTAAAATATTCAAAAGTAGCCTAACCAAAAAAAAAAAAAATCAAACTGGAAACTAGTGAAAAGAAACAGTAAAAATTAGATAAATAAATAAAATAATTTTTAACAAGTACAAAAATCAATGATGAATTTTTACTTAGAAGCTTTTGTACAGCAAAGGGACTGATCAATGTAGTGAAGGGACAACCAACAGAATGGGAAAAATCTTCATACACTACACAACATATAGGGAACTAATATCCAGGATTTACCAAGAAACCCAGAAACTTAACAGCCAGCAAAAGTAACAACCCTATTAAGAAATGGATGAAGGAAATTGGGCATTTAAAAAAAAATTCAAATAGTTAAAAGGCATATGAAAAATCTTTAAACTTCCTAGTTACCAGAGAGATGAAAATAAAAAACACCTTAATGTTCCACCTACTCAAGTGACATAGGCCTACATTCAGAAATTTACTGACAATACTTGCTGGCATGGATATAGGAAGAAAGGCAGCCTATTGCACTGTTGATGGGAGTAAACTAGTACAGTCACTTTGGAAGTGAATATGGAGAGTGCCCAGACAACAGAAAATTGACCTACTTATGAACTGTGTGTAGCTATCCCATTACTGGCAATATATCTCACCAAAGCCTCTGCCCCAGGAGTCCATCGAACCAGGGCCGACTGCCTGAGACAGGCATGACCTGTCTCACCTCAACCTCTAACAGTGGGTGCTGCAGTCTGGCTCAGACAAGCCTGCCCCAGTTCCAGCTCCTGCTGATGGATGCTGTAGCCTAACCTGGTCCAATTAGCCCCAAATACTGGCCCCAGTGTGAACTGGCTGGTGTTATGGTCTGACCCAATCCATCCTGCATCCCTTCTTGGTTCTCAGATATACCAGTAAATATTCTGAACTGCCTACCCTTGCCCACTCCCAGACCTAACAACACACAGGTATGCCAATTGAGTACTACAACCTGTCCTGGTTTGGGCTGCTCCTTGCTTTGGTTCTTGTGCTTCCCTGCAGGGACTGCATCCTTACAAAGGAGTTCCCCCAGCTCCTCTATCAGGCCTCCTGCCAGTGGCAGATCTCAAGCATACTGGTGGGTCCCTGGCCCAGATTGACTTTGACTACCTCTTGTTCTTACAGGAACAGTGACCTTGCCCAACTGACCCACCACCCATTCTGATTCTCACTATTGGGTGCTACAGTCCAGCTTCCACTTGGACCATGCCCAGACATAGCTGCCACAGGGTTCAGTGGGAACCAAGATCTAGCCCAGCTCATTCTACACCCACCCTAGCTCTCACGAGTGCCAGTCTGTGCTAGAGTCTAGTTCAGTCTGGTGCTTCCCAGACACATTCCACACCCATGCTGAGGGAGGCTGCAGTCCAGCCCAGCCCAGGGCCTCCATTCCAGTTCTAGCTCTTACCAGTGGGAAGCTTATCCCTAATAGGCCATCCCATTAGTTCCCCAACCAGCATGCAGAGATTGCTCTTCTACATAGGTGAACCCAAACACTCCCCCACAGCTTCTGCCCCCAAGACCTGATATGATGGTTAGTGTCATCGCCCAGCCTCATAATACTGGTTCCCTGTTCTGACTCTTACTGGTAGGTTCTGTGATCTAGCCCTGCAAGTATAGTTGCCTTGTCCAAGGAAATCCTCCAAAGTCATTCTCATCTGAACCTGAACCCTCAGGTCCCTTCTGACCCCCATCTGTGCCATCCCCAGTCCTCCTGTAAATCCACACATCCAAGTCCCCAGAGTGAGCCAACTGGCGGCCAAAGGGCTTTACCTAACGCCACTGGTGCTCCAGCCATCCAGCTGGGGTTTAAGCTACCAGGCTGCCCACAGACATGCCTGTGCAAGGAGGACCCAGGCCATGCTTTCCTGAGTTCTGATACCTTTGTTTTCTTCTAATAAATAGTTTTAAAGTTTCAGAAATCATAATTTAAGTTGGTTTTTTTAATATACTAAGAAATAGATGTCTACTCTCATTCTTCTACATATTGATATGTAACTTCCCTAGCACCATATGTTAAAATGGTCATCCTTTTCTCATGCATGCTGCAGGCAAATTAGTCAAAGATTAGTGGGCTGCAGAAGTCTGAATTTCCTCTTAGGGGTTGCTATTCTGATCCATTGGTGTATTTATCTATTTTTATACCAATACTATTCTAATTATGGTAGTTGTGTGGTATATTTTAAAGCCAGATTAACATAATGTTTTCAGTATTATACAATGTGTTTGAGAATTTAATGGTTATTTGAGTCTTACATGTGTCAGAGCAAATCACAATAGTATTTTTCTAACTTTATGGAAAATGTCATTCAGATTTGATAGGAACTCCCTTGTCTTTTCATTGCTTTGGGTAGTGTGTATATTATATAAGATTGATTTTCTATCCATAAATATGGATGCTTTTCCATTTATTTGTGTCCTTTTCATTTGTTTCACCGATGATTTATACTTTTCTTCATATAAACTTTCAGATCTTTTGTTGAATTTGCTTCCAGGTATTTATTTGTTTGCTTCTTTGTTTTCTAGCAGTTAGAAATGGTATTGTTTCTTTTAGATTCTTATTTAGATGAGTCACAATAGGTTTATAACAATTCTAATGATTTTTGTACATTGATTTTGTATCCTGTAACATTGTTTATCTTTTCTGCTAGTGTTAAGAGTGTTTGATAGTCTTCTCAGCTTTTTCTATTTAAAACGTATTTTCTGAGGCTGGCATTGTGGTAAGGAGGTCAAGCCAGCAAAGGCAGCACCAGCATCCTGTATTGGTTCATTTCCTGCTGCTGCTTTTCTGACCTAGCTCCCTGCTAGGGAAAGCAGAGGAACAGTCCCCAATATTTGGTCACCTGCAATCCATATAGGTGACCCAGATGAAGCTTCTGGCTTCTGCCGAGCCCTAGCCGTTATGAACATTTGGGAAATGAAACAATAGATGAAAGTTCTCTCCCCTCTTTTTTTCTGTCTCTCTCCCCTCATTTCTATAACTTGCTGAATAAATCTTTTCTTTTTTTTTAGATTATTTCTTCTTCCAACAGTGCCAACTCAACTTCTCCATTTCTAATTTGGATTCCATTTATTTTTATGCCTTGCCTAATTGCTGTAACGATTGCCTCCACTATTATGGTGAATAATAATGGTTTCCTTTTCTGGATTTGGAACTAAAGTTAGACTAATAGAAGGAATTTTGGAGGATTCCTCCACCTTTCAATGGTTATGAATAGTTTAAGAAGGGTTAGAATTCGTTCTTAAGAAATCTGGTAGACTTCAGCTGAGAAGTAGCCTGGTGCTGGACTTCTCTGTTTTTGTTGTTGCTTTATGTTTTATTTGTTTGTGTGTGTGTTTGTTTTGAAAGACAGATGCAGGAAGAGAAGAACAGAGAGGGAGGGATCTTCTTTCCACTGGTTCACTCCCCAAATGGCCAGGATGGCCAGAGCTGAGCTGATGTAAAGCTGGGAGCCAGAAAATTCCCCAGTGTCTCCCACATTGATGCAGAGGCCAAAGGATTTGGGCCATTCTCTGTTACCATACCAGAGCACAAGCAGGGAGCTGGGTCAGAGGTGGAGCACCTGGGACATTAACTGGCACACATAATGGATGCCAATGCAGCAGACTGGATTAGCTTGCTAAACAAACAGCTTGCCATATCCTGGGGTTTTCTATATTGTAATGGTCTTTATGACTGATTCAATGTCTGTCATAGTTATTGGTTTCTTTAGGATTTCTATGACATCATTACTCAACTTAAGCAGATTGTATGTGTTCAGAAATCTGTCCATTTATTTCAGATTTTCAAATTTGTTGGCACAAACAACTGTTTAGTAATTCCTGATTCTTTGTATATCTCTGCTGTTCTATTTCCCTTTTCACTTCTGATTTCATGGAATTGGATCTTCTCCTTCTATTTATTGGTAACTGGGCCAAGAATATATCAATGGGCCTGGCACGATAGCGTAGTGGTTAAAGTCCTCGCATTGCACCCGCCGGGATCCCATATGGTTGCCGGTTCTAATCCTGGCGGTCCTGCTTCCCATCCAGCTCCCTGCCTGTGGCCTGGGACAACAGTTGAGGACGGGCCAAATCCTTGGGACCCTGCACCCACATGGGAGACCCGGAGGAGCTTCTGGCTCCTGGCTTCAGATTGGCTCAGCTCCAGCCATTGCACTCACTTGGGGAGTGAATCATCAGATGGAAGATCTTTCTGTCTCTCCTCCTCTCTGTATATCCACCTTTCCAATAAAAATAAATAAATCTTAGAAAAAAAATGTATCAATGTTGTTTTCAAAGAAAAAACAGGTCTTCAATTCATTGATCTTGTTCTTTTCGGGTTTAAATTATGTTTATTTATTCTCTAAAATTAAACTCTTCTTGGTAAACCTAGATTTAATTTGTTGTTTTGCTAGATTCTTGAGATGCATTGATGGATTGCTTATTTGATGCCTTTTCAGTTTATTGATATAAACAACAATTATTAGGAGATTCCCTCATAGCAATGTTTTTGCTGTTTCCCATTCATTTTGATATGTTGTAATGTCATCATGTCAATAAAAACAAATTAGATTTCTGTGGGAGATCACCCTAGATCTTGGCCTGTGTGGGAGGTCATAGTCTTATGGCACATTGTCTTCATGGGGGAATCCCATGACAATGGTTTTGGCGAACAGAGACCTCAAATGGCCTGTTCACTGCTCATACAGGTATGAACAGTGGGCTCCACCCCAGTCTCTCATCTGTTTTTGGACAAGCTCTGCTGGGACTCCCTTGATAAGTAGCTCTGAGAAGTCAGATGCAGCCCATGTTAGCTGCCATCCTACCTGGTATAGATGACCCACAGCCTACTTGCCAGCTGTGAGTGTTTTGCATGACCTATGATATGATTGGAGAGTCTAGAGAGATAGACGTACCTTCTAGCCAATTACAGTTGCACTGCTGGGTGGGAGGACTTTAGGGAGATGCCCTTCTGCCTTCCCCTTTCTTAATCTAGATTTGTTTGCATTACAGTAAATGAACAGGCTCAATCAGATTGTCTCCGGTGGTGGTTCATGCTGAGGATCACTGCAGATGCCTCACCCTCTCAGTGGTTTCCGGGGCTTGACAGTCAGGAAAGTCCTAGGAACTGGTGCCCAAGCAGGGAGTAGACATAAAGAAGGCATGGAAAGGCCCCTCTCTGCATGGGGAGAGGGAAAAGCTGCCCCTCTTTTTGGGGGTCCCTCATGCAACTTTCTCAATCAGAGATCCTGCCCCTGGCAGCACCCATCAGACATTTGTCCCTTGGTAATTAAACTGATTCATCGATGCCATGGGTCAAACAGATTCAAACATGGACCCAGAATGCCCCACAGAGAGATTCCTCCTCTGAATCTGAGGGAAGTGACAGTGAATCCCATTCTCCTGGATGCTCCACCCCGCCTGTCAACAATGCAGCCTAGCCAGGGGACACCATAGCCACGCAGACTATTTTGATGGCTGCCCTTAGGCTACTGCTTTAAGGCCTGGCCTTTGTTAACTCTGGCTCCAGGCCCAGCCACTGGGGAATCTAGGTGCACCACCTACTGCCAGCAGCCACCCACATCAGTTTTCACCCACATCATTGTGCCGCAGGTTGCTTCTAGTTCCCCTGGATCTTGCCCGTTAAGGTTTTCTTCTGGTCAAGGAGGATCCCTAGAAGCCACCTCTCTGGGGCTCTGCTGTGCCTCCCTGCTCTGGCTGAGGCACAGCCAACCTCTTCCTTGGCACATGGAGGACTGAGCCTCCTCTTGAGGCATTTCCAGTCAATGCAGTTCTCTTTAGATAGCACCCCAGCTCCTACCAGTGGTATCCACATGGCTCCTCAACCTTGAAGGAATTATATAAAGCTGTCCAGAAAAACGACTCGTGTGAGCGCTATACTGAGCAGTTGCTTGAAAGTATCACTGTTAGTCTCAGATTTCCTTTTGATTTGTTCTATTGCCCACTGTTCATTTGGTAGCATATTATTCAGTCACTGTGTGTTTGCGTATATTCGAGAGCTTCTTGAGTTGTTGATTTCCACCTTTATTCCATCGTATTCAGAAAAGATACATGGCATAATTTTAATTTTTTTTGAATTTGTCGAAGCTTGTTATATGGCCTAATCTCTTCTAAAATATACTTTGTGCATTGCTAAAATATGTGCTTTCTGCAACTGTGCGATGACATGTTCTGTATAAATCAATTAGGTTCTTTTGATCCACAGTATAAGTTAGCTCTGTTGTCTATTTGCTGATTTTCTGTCTAATTGATCTTTTCATTGATGAAAGTGGGGTGTTGAGGCCTCTGATTATTGCTGTATTAGACTCTATGCCTTCCTTTAGATCCATCTGCAGTTATTTTAAATATTCAGACGTTCCCACATAGAGTGCATACGCATTTATTAAAATCACTTCTTACTGTTGAATTGATCCCTTAATCATTGGGTAATTCTGCTTTTTGTCTCTTTTAATAGTTTTTATGTTAAAGTCTATATATTTATTCCTGATATTAGAATGGCTATAGCTGCTTGTATTTCTTTGCCATTGGCATATCTTTTCATCCTTCCACTTTTCATCTCTGTGTGTCTTAGTTGGTGAGATGTGTTTCTTGTAGACCATAAGCAGAAGAGTCTGGTGTTTTAATCCATTCAGCCAGTCTGTATCTTTTGATACATTTAGTACATTTTCAGTTGTGGTTATTATTAAGACATAACAATCTGATCTTTCTTTTTCTCCACAACTGTTCTCATTTTTTTTCATGTTTTCTAAACATTTACAAGGAGATTTTCTACCTTTAGTCTCTTCCATTATTGGTGATTAACATTTCTTATTTCTGTTTGTAAGACATCCTTAAGCATCGTTTTCACAGATGTACAGGTGGTGACAAATTGTTTCCATTTGATTTGGAAGGTCTTTATTTAACATTAATTTATAAATGAGAGCTTGACTGTATACAGTACTCTAGACTGGTAGCTGCTCTCTTTTAGGAACTGGGCTGTCTACAATCTCTCATAGGAATTCTGTAGTTGGGAAACCCATGAGAGTGAAGTGAGGCTTCTGTTGCACATATTTTCATTTTTTTTCTTTAAGTTTTACTGCTGGAAGGTTTATTATAGTATGTCTTGGTGAAGGTCATTTATGATCATGACTATTAGGAGTTCTTGGGTGATTCTTTCTCCACAGAAGGGAGATTTTATTATTATTATTTATTTCACTGAATGGGCCTTCTAATGAATTTTCCATTTCTGCACCTTCAGGAACTCTTAAGATATGTCCATTTAGTTGCTTGATTGTGTCTTATATGTCTTCAACATTGTTTTGTGTTTCTGTAATTTTATTGTTGCTACATTGAAATATTTCCAAACATTAGTCTTCTATCTGGGATATTCTTTGTGTTCAGCAAGCCTGTTTTTGAGGTTGTCCAATGTGTTCTTTTTTTCCATTCATTTTCAGATATTTCATTAATCTCTTTATCACTTTCTAATATTGAAGAACTATTGCTTTGGGGGCATCATAATGTCTTCCTTGATTTTGTTTCATATATATATGTATATATATAAATTTATTCTCAGGAATTTATCAAGTACTTGTTGGTCTTATCTCCGATGGCTTTCGTATTTGAGTGCTGTCACTTTGGTCTGATGGAGTGACTTTTTCTTTAGTGCAAGTGTATATTGGGTGTTGCAAATGTGTTCTGCTCTGTGCTCAAGTGTGCTGTAACAGTCAAGGGTGACGTACATGCGTGTCATGTGGGATGATCTCCTCTAGTGTAATGATCAGAACTCTTAGTGCATTCGCAATCTCAACATTTATTTTCTTTTTTGTAATTGATCATTTCCTGGGATTAGTCCACAGTAACTACAACACTGACCAATGGGAACACATGTACCACACAAAAATTCTATGCAGTTTTATATATGTGCAGAGACCAGAAACACACCACATACTATCATGCAGTCAGTGAATTCTCACATTTTTTGCATGTGAGTCTCTGACAGAGTTTGCTGAGGATCCCCTCACCCTATGAGCCTAATGTGACTGCAGAGAAAGCAAAGGCATTTCCAGTGCCTGGTACCTTTGAGTGATCTGCCTTGGGAGCTTGTGATGCTCTGCCTACCACCAGGGCTTGTTGAAGTGCTTGTGTGCAATGAGGTATGCATACCTCACAGATAAACGTGCTACTCCCTAACACTTTACAAGCCCATACTTGAAGCCCATGAAGATCAGGGATCTGGCACAGTGCCACATCATCCAGTTTTCTCAGCTGCAGTAGCAGAGAACTGGATTAGAAGTTGAACTTCGAGGACTCAAGCCAGCACCCATATGGGGTGTTGATGCTGCAAATGGTAGTTTTACCAGCTATCCCACAGCAGTTTAAAGAATTTGCAGTTTAAAGAATTCCTTTTAGTATTTCATGTAGCATGGGTGTGATGAAAATAAATTGTGTATGAATCTGCTTGTATGAAAATGTCTTTCTCTTCCTTATATCTGAAGGATAACTGCTGAAAAAAGGCATTCTTGGCTGCAATTCCACTTCTTCAGCGCTATAAAGTTTTATTCCACTGCATCCTGGCCTGAAAGGTTACTGATGACAAGTCTGCCATTAAGTGAACTGGGAAACCTCCTCTCTTAGCTGCTTCTTACTTCATTTCTCTAGTAACTTTGAGAGTTCTCACTTAATCTTTAAAATTAGAGAGCTTGAATACACTATGTCTTGAGTAACTTGGTATTGTTAAATCTAATTGATAAACTTTGACTGCCCTGTATGTTGTTTCTTTGCTTAGGCTTTTAGTTTTCTTCAATTATCTCATTGAATGTGCTTTTTATCCCTTTGATAGTCTTAAATCTGTATCAACTCTCAAAAACTTAAAGACTCTTGTCATGATACATCATATTTTCTAAAAAAAAAAATGTTTTCAATACTTTTACTTGTTTTTTCTTCTTAATCCTCCAAACAAATATTCCCAAAAGCCTGTTTTTAAGCTCATTGATTCTTTTTTTTTTTATTCTGGTATTGATATCTTCCTTTATGTTCTAATTTTTCTATGTATATTCTCAGTTCAAAAATTTCTGCTTGATTTTGTTTAGTTACTTCCACTTCTCTGTTAAATCCCTCTATTGGATATTGGATTAGTTCTCTGTGTTTTCTGGAATTGCATTGAGTTTCATTAGAATTGAAGTTGTTTGAGGTTTGAATATTGGTGAGTTTTTAAATCGTTATCTCCACATTTAGAAATATTAGTTCTTCTAGGAATTCCATTTATGGCTTGTTTTAAGAGCCTATTTGCTCTTCCCATGAGGTCATGATTTTCTTAGAAACTCTTGGTGCTTAGTTGGTGTATTATATCATGTGTATATTGAAGAATAGTTTATAATAATATAGTTTGACTTGCCAGATGGGCTTCTGGAAATTCAAGCTATTTATTTTCCCCAAACCTAAGGATACTTTTCTTATTTCAAAACCAGATAAAACAAAACACTAATAAATTCCTTTCCCCAGGTCCACTGTTGATACATTTTTCCAGATTCAGTGTTACGGTACTCCCTAAATTCAAGTGTGTCCCGAATGTCCATTTGGTATGTGTTGTTCAGTGTGAAAAGGGAAGTAACTAAACAAAGGAAATCTATTTCTGTAAGTCTTTACCAGGCTTGTGGTATGTTTAGACACCTTTTCCTGCATCCTCGAGTGCCACAGTATTGGATCATAACTAAATCCTTCAATCTATCAAACTGTGTACACCCTAGCAGTGTGATCAAAATTTCTCCAGTTACTTCACTGAAGGAAAAGAATAATCCTAAAATTCCCATGGAATCACCTAAGTTCCAAATAACAAAAGATTTCTTAAATAATAAAAGTTTAAGAAAGTTTGAAGTACCACAAAAAGATTTCAAAACATAGCACAGAACCATTGTAATGAAAACAACCGTGGGTGCCATGGTCTGCCCTAAAGCCCTGGGTTTTGCGGTATACTAGTGGATGCAGCAGCCTGGCTCTGCCCAGCCTCCTCCCAACTGGGGCTGCCACGAGTGTCAACGAGTTCTATAGTCTAGCCTGGTTCCGTGTATACCACTCCCAGCTTCTGCACAAAATGTGATATGCTGCAGTCACACAGAGGTGAGTCCACAAGTCCCATACAGTGTCTTCCTCCAGGTCTTCTGTACTGGTGGGTGGCTGCAGCACTTTGTCTCACCCCTGGTCTGAAATGCACAGTCCATTACTGTGGCCTAACAGGCAAAGCATTCTTACTCTCCCACACCTGTCCCCAGCTTTTGTTTGCTACGACAGGCAGTGGGCAATATTACTTAGCCCAGCCCAGATCTCCACATTGGCAGGTGCCTTGGCCTGACCCAGACATGCCCTCTGGTTTATCCATTCTGAGCCACACTGTCTCAGCTCATACACCTGTGAGCACAGTGACCCAGTGCATGCAAGCCCCCATAAGTGACTCCTCTCCCACCAAATATGCCCTTTGCAGCCCTCACCCCAACATGTCCCCAGACCTCCTGCCCTGGGGCAATCTACAGGACTAAGGGACAATCTAGGGCAGAGGGTGATGTGTCCTGGTCCATTGTATCTAGCTCTTATTATGCTGAGCAGCGCTGCAGCGGATACCATGCACATCTTTAAAGTAAAGTAAAATAAAAACTGAAAAAGAGTAGGCAACTATGCTGACACACTGGTATAGCTAACAAAGATTTGGCATTAACCAGGCCTACAATGCCTCCCAGCTATTGCTCCTTTTCTTCCAGCTGTGTAACAGTTGCCTAAGTACATGGCAACCTAGGCAGTTGCCTAAAGCTGGGATGAAGCACTCATTTAACCCTTGCATAATAATAAACACTTCCGGGCTCGGCGGTGTGGCCTGGTGGCTAGGGCCCTCGCCTTGATCCCATGTGGCCGCGGGTTCTGGTCCCGGCGGCTCCACTTCCTCTCTATCTCTCCTCCTCTCAGTATATCTGACTTTGTAATAAAAAAAAATGGAATAAATCTTTAAAAAAAAATAATAAACACTTCCTCATTTTATGAACTTCACCTTGAGTTCCACATTTGTGACTAACGTATGTCTACCCTTGCTTTCTTTATGCATGTGGTTCCCTGGGGTGTATTTAACCCTTGCATGTTTCAATTTTTAAAAATTTGGATGAACATCTTACATGTAAGTTATAGTTGAGATTCCTTTAAGAGACATTCTAAAATTTGTTTTATCTCAATAAGCATTTACTGAGAAACAAGGCAGGTACAAAGTAGAACAGAGTAGGACATAGTGAACGATTCTATTTATATGATGTTGAAGAACAGTGTGAACTAGGCAATGATTACAGAACAGTTTTGTGGTTGCCTCTGAGGGAGAGAGGTGTGGAATTAAAGCAGAAAGGAGCATGATAGAGCTTCTTAGAGCAATGGAAATTTTTTGTTTTATTTAGAATCTGCTGCCAAACAACATCCTAAATTGGTGGAGGGCATTGTTGTACAACCCCAACCTGAGTATGCTTGCCTGAAGCAGAGAAAGCCAATCACTGACATGAGGTGAAGAAAAAAGTAGGTATTTATTGCAGAGCACAGACAATGAGCCAGGCAGCTATTGCTCAATTCCCAGGCTCCTGAAGGAGTAGGGTGAAGCTTTATATACATTGAAATTGGGGCTGAGAGGTGCATGATCAGTTTGTGTCCACATTCCTGGTTGGTCAGTGTTGCTCTTGACTTTCCTGTGATTGGTCAGTGATGTCATGTTTTTTGTTTATTTGTTTGTTTCTTTGTTTCTTTGTGATGGCTTTATGGGATCCAGTTGTTCTGGGGATTACATGAAGTTCACAGATTTCTTCTGTCCTGACCTGAAATCCCCCTACAAAAATCATGCCAGAACAACACTTGCCATAGAGATTCTTGTATTTTGGAAAAGTGAAAGGCTCCTGGAGTCTGGTGATGATAACCTTGTAAGACCAGCTGAATCTCTTCCTTAAGTCAGTGGATTTCCTTTTATAAAGGGCAAGCAAGGACACTACACCTATTCCTAAGGGAGACCCAAAAGAGGCTGAATCCTGCTTGTACATTACAGGGGTTCAGTTTCAGATCTGCTTTACATATATTTACACATTCTGACCTCAGTCCATAATTGTAGATCGTACTATAACTCATTTCATCATTCACATTTAAATGTTGTATCTTTATGATTTACCTTTGGTCTAGGTGTATGTCACCATGTAGCCAGTGTAAGAACCAGAAGCTATTAAAACACTTTCAGGAAGCAAATGATTTAATATAGAGAACTAGGTACAGGTAAATTTCTGAACGTTCTGGAGAGGAAGTACAATTTACTGGGCTTGTGACTTAGAAAGTGATCACCTGTTGTCCTCCTCTGCCTCTGCTGTAAAGATATGGGAGAGAAACTAAAAGAAACCATATTGTTTAATAAAAGGGCAGCAGACGCAGGGAAGATGGCCTGTGTTTGGGCCCCAGCAACCTACATGAGCTCTTGATGAATTTCCCTACTCCTAGCTCTGGCCTGGCCTAGTCGTAGATATTGCAGTCATTGGGAAGAGAACAACCAGGTGAAAGAATCTCTCTCTATCATTGCCTCATTGTGTGTTTATATAAAAGATGCATCTTTACAATACTACCAATAGATATTATTGCAGGTAAGCAAGGAAGCTCAAGTTGCAAATCAGAAGCCAGAAGTTTTTAATAAAAAATACTTCCCATAAATAATGAAGATCTAATCCTCGTTGCACCTACATTAGGCCCTAGGATACAAGAATGAACTCACAATGAAATGACAGTCTCCTACATGGTTGGGAGGAGCTCCAGCGGCAGCATGATGGACTTGAGAAAAGTCACGAAAGACATACATGGTGAAATTGGAGAGGAGAAAACAGAGGAGGGAACTTCACAGAAGGTGAAGGGAAAGCCCAGGGCCAACTAAATTTTACCAAAACAACAACAACAACAACAATAAGATAATTTAAAATGAAAGGAAACAAGGAGACAAGGAGAGAAAAAGGGGAGGGAGAGAGAGTTTAGCAGAAAAGAAGAAAGTTCATGGATCAAGAAAATGAAATTGGAATTGGAAACTATGATAGGAGAGATCTTACAACATGAAACTAGAACATGTTTTACAAAATCCAGAAAGAATTCCATACAGAGGACATATATTGACATAAATGACATCATAGAAAAATAGGGCTTCTATTTCCATTTTGATCAAAAAATAATTCCTGTAGTTGATTTAAAGGTGTTTCTGAAAAATAAAAGTTAGGAGAAAAATAATTTAGAGTGGCCTAGTGCAATGCCCAGTTCCCAGTTCATGCCCCAACTGCTCCATACTTCCAATCCAGCTCCCTGCTTCTGGTCTCGGAAAGCAATAGAGGATGACCCAAAGCATTGGGATAGTGCTCCCCTGTGCAAAATCTGGAAGGGCTCCTGGCTCCTGACTTTGGATGCCTCAGCTCCAGCCACTGAGGCCATTTAGGGAGTAAACCAGCAGATGGAAGATCATTTACTGTAACTCTCCTTCTCTCTGTAAATCTGCCTTTCTAATGAAAATAAATAAATATTAAGAAAAATTTTAGAGAAATTTTATGTAAAGCAAACAAAGGTTCATCATAAAAGACCTAATTTTCCAGAAAGAAATTTAATTGAGTAGCAAAAACATTTTTAAAGACTTATACTAAAATACAGTATTATGAGAGGCTTAGGAATAAAGGAGAAGCTCTTAAGATTTCCAAAGGGATGCAAAATAAGTCTCAGGCAAAAAAATATGAAATGCATGTGACTCTGGCTTCCCGACAGCTTCTCCAGCAGCAGGTCAATAATGTCCTTTGAAATGATGCATACATGATTCTTAATGTGGAATGTGTTTTACAAATAAATAAAATTGAAAAAGTCAAGTAGTTGAGAAGCAGAAAAACATGAACTTTACTAGAGCTATCCTCATGAATATGAGAACCAGATCCGGGCAGTCAACAGAAATTGTTGCATAAATAAATATACAAATAAATAAATAAGTCTCTAGTGTTTAACCATTAATCCGACTTGCTATCTCTTATTTTCTCTGGTATTCCTTTTCTTTTTACTATCCATTTACCCTATCATCCTTTCTTTTGCATTTGTCAGATTTTTACTTTCTGTTTTCTATATTAAATATATATATAGCTATCTACATATGTATATTAAAGATTTATTTATTTTTACTTGAAAGAACTACAAAGAGAGGGAGGAAGAGACAGAGAAAGAGAGCAACATCTTCCATTTACTGGGTCTTTCCCCAAATGTCTGCAAAGGCCAGAGCTGAGATTATCTGAAACCAGGAGCCAGGAGTTTCTTCTGGGTCTCTCACTTGAGCGCAGGGGTTCAAGTATTTGGGCCATTCTCTGATGCTTTCCAAGGCCATAAGCAGAGAGCTAGATGGGAAGAGGAGCAGCTGAAACCAAAACATGGCACCATCACAGGCAGGATTAAACTGCACAGGCTTCTATAAATTACAAGTGTTTCAAATATACACTGAATCAAATTTTTCTGAGATGGGAGTTGAAGCGCTTTTGCTGTCTTCCTGCTTAGGTACTTGTAAGTCCTTAAACAGGCTATGATGAGTTGGTTAATGTGGGTTTAGACCCTAATTATCAACTGAGAGTAGTGAAACGCTTAAACACGTGAAAACTCCAACCACATTGTGTTAATCTCTTTAGAAATGGAGGTTGAATGACGCATTTGAATTAAAAGAGTGATTTTTCATCAGCACACCTGGGAACTTATTAGACATCTATATTAGGAAGCCTCCTCTCCAGAGTTTCTCATTCAGGCGTCTCAGGAGTGCATTGAGGCTATCTGAGCTTTAACAGTACTACTGGGTGATGGGGATACAGAGAAAAGTGTTTAAGCTACTGCTTCCAAAAAGGCTGTTGAAATATCAATGAATATTTGATATGCAGATCCTCTCTGTATCTAAGATTTTACAATTGTAAATGGTGCCCACATACTTTTCTTTCATTTTCCTTCCTTTTTTTTTCCCAAAAAATGAATTAGCTTTTCATATGCTAACTCTTTTTAGCTGTGAGAGGATAATGAATAAAAGACAGGTGTTCAATTAGATAAATGTGCACTTTCCCAGTAATACAACGTTAATATTTCTAAAACTTCTTGCACAACCCAGACACATTCTCTGTTGCAGTGAATGTCAGTTTCCTGGATTATTTAACTTTTGTTTGTTTCTACTTTACTGATTCTCCCAGAGATTGGTTCATAGTCTTCCCACTAGAGCAATGCAGGATGAATGTAGGTTCAACCATCACTTATTGAGCATCTTGTATGTGCAACATCATTGCTTTTAGACTCCCAGTTCCACGATATTTTAGGCATTTTTATATCTTTGCTCTCTGGAAGCCCTAGAAACATTTGCAGACACATTTATGAATCTTTTGAGTATTTTCTTTCAAGCAAAACAACACTAGATCTGTTCATTGTTTCATTTGATAAAATTTTAGGTCTTTTAAAAATTCTGGCTTCTTTCTTCAGATAATATTCTAACTTTCTATCATGGAGCTCAATTCTTCATATTTCAGTATTTAAATAGTATATATGTCAGCACTGATCTGCCACCTCCTTTGTCTGGACAAAGTATTTCTGGCAGAGAAACATAAAACTATCCTCAAATCCCAACTGTCAAATAACTGTGATTCATATAAACTGATGTCATATCACCTGACATAATTTTTAAAACCAAAATGTGTTAGTTTATATCTTTTCATATTATATTTCCTTTCAATAGCTTTGGACATTATTCCAATTTGTCATAACTTCTTGAACTTTGATTCTACTGTTTTTCTTTGTATTAGCTATTTTTCTTATATGTCTATTATTCCCAAAGTTTGTAGTCATCCTTTTATGTCTTTGTTCAAGTTGATAAAATGTTAAGTAGAATAGATTCCCATAATAAAACACATAATACTAATATTTTCTATTTGAATGATTGCAAAGCATTCACCAAATATCTTCATTCACATGCTCTCACCTGATATTAGATTCCTAGGTAATCAGAAAGGCAGCTTTCAGTGTTTTAACATTAAAAGGAAGTGTTACTGAGACAAATCTCATCACAATAACAGGCACAGTCAATGCTATGACATCAGCATTTGAACGAGATTTTTGTATACAATTCTTTTAAAAATATACTTACTTATTTTTATTGGAAAGGTGTACAGAGAGGAGGGGACACAGAGAGAAAGATTTTCTATGCACTGGTTCACTCCCCAAGTGGCTGCAAGAGCTGGGGCTGACTTGAACTGAAGTCAGGAGCCAGGAGCTTCTCCTGGGTCTCCCATGTGGGTGCAGGGTCCCAGGGCTTTGGGCTGTCCTCTACTGCTTTCCCAGGCCACAAGCAGGGAGCTGGATGGGAAGTGCAGCATCTGGGATGTACCAGTGCCTATATGGCATCCCAGCATGTGCATGGCAGGTACTTTAGCTGTTAGGCTAGTGCTCCGGGCCCATTGATACATAATTCTAACCAACTATGAATTTAAATTTAACTAGCTATATTCAGTTAGTATTCAACATATAGTTGTGCATCTTAATCGGTTTACTGCAAGAAGACTAACTCAGCATTGCTATGTTACCATCTTTATTTTGTAAATTTAAAACTATACAATGAGAACAGTAAATTACAATCTATAGTATACTCAAGACTTTGTAAATTATGCAGTATATGTTTTATTGTTTCATTACTATTATTATTATTATTCTATTATTTTGAATAGATAACATGGTAGTTCATAAAGTAAGCAAATCCATTCAATTATTCAATAAGTGGAAAAATACTGAAGGAATACAATCAAATGTGTATATTGAGTCTCTTCTTTATTATAAGTACTACAACAAGAAGTTAAAGAGAGAAATGATTGAACAAAAATTCTTCAAAAATTTTCAGCCAAGTGGTGGGAATGACAAAATAAATAAATGATTAAAATGAATTCCAGATGAATATATGAAAATATAGAAAGCACTTCCCTGAATCAGAGTAAAGGGGCTTTGCATGCAAGATAAACACCGTTCAGTGTTTTGATGGATGTGTATGCGTTGGCCATGTAGAGAAGAGAAATAAAAGACATTCCAAGCTACATGACTAGCAGATTATGCAAAACCTGGAGGTATGGGATGAGTGGTTTTGTGAGAGGATGGACTGTCTGGTATCAACTGAAAATCTGGAAATGTTCCACCTAATTGTAATGTTCATTAACTGTGTTCTGATAGCTAGCTTTGATTTTTGAAGAAGTCACCTCAGCTTTTCAATATTTCATCATGCTTTTTTCTTTTTGACATATTTATTTTATTGGAAAAGCAGATTTGAAGAGGTAAGGAGAGACAGAAAGATCTTCCATCCGCTGGCTCACTCATCAAGTGTCTGCAATGGCTGGAGATGAGCTGATCCAAAGCCAGGAGCCAGGAGCTTTTTCCTGGTCTTCCATGTGCATGCAGGGTCTCAAGCACTTGGGCCATTCTTGACTGCTTTCCCAGGACACAAACTGGGAGCTCGATGAGAAGTGCGACTTCTAGGATACAAACTGGTGCCGATGTGAGATCCTGGCACTTGAGGTGGGGAGGATTAGCTAACTGAGCCATCATGACAGGCCCTATCATGCTTCTTTGAGGTTTAATTTCTTTGCATTTTAGATTTAAAAAATTAAATGGCAAAATACTTTTTTTTAAAAAAAGGGAAGGTTATGTCATGATTGAGTTACCTAATCCTATTTGCATAGTATGCACATTTTACAATAAAGCACAATATCAAAAACAAGCAATAATATCTCGCTATGTTATGTAGAGGTATGATTATAAACTTTAAAACTCAATTTTATTGTGCATATATGAAGACTGGTTTTTGATTGCTCAGTGTTTTTTTTTCTTCAACCACATAGCAATTTCATTCTTCATCTTAAAATTCTAAGGATAGATTATATTTGAATTATCCATAAAATCATATGCATTTTCTCTTTATGAAAATTTTTTCATACCCATAACTTGAAAATGACTAAAGCAATTTGTGTGCAGAAAGGGGAGGGGGAGTCTTTTTGTTCACAGACAAGGGCAAGTGAGTTTGAGAATCAAAGGATAATTTCTTGAAAGAAAAGGGTGACCAGGTCAAAACCAAAGGTGATACTGAATGTTGTTTTGAAATTTCGATAATAGCATCCCTTCCCACTTGCCTCTCTGATGACATGGTCTGAAAGCTGTCAAGGGCTAGCACCCCAGGGTCTCTAAGCAAACCCTCTTTTAAAAGCCATAAAGATCCAGTATTTTCATCTACTTTCTTTTTCCTACTTTCGAGTAAGAGAAACACATAAGATTGAAAGGAAGGTTAAAATCCAAGCCAGACAACAAGGAGGTGGCTGAAAGGGCTTGTTCACCTGCCGAGTAATGAAAGCTGTTGCTTCTGAGGTGGAAGTTGTACTTTGTTGGAGACTTCTGGACACTGAGAAGCTTGCAATCAAAGGGAAGTTGGAGTCTGATGTGGCTGAGAGCAAGTGGTAGTGTGTGTTACACTGCGTGGCTGTGATTCACAGTCTGTGTGCAAGCATATGTATTGAACTGGGAATCCCTGGGAAGTCCCCGAAAGAAGAGCTCCAGTTGTGTTCTACCAAAGAGGAGCAAACCCAAAGGGATCCGGAGTTCCTATTACAAAAGCAGTATGACTGACTCTCATGGCCTTTTCCTGCCACTGCTATTTTCCCTACCCATAGGATCCTTTGATGACACACTGGCAAGTCATGCCAGCGTACACAGTTTGTTTTACTGCATTGTTAAGAAACTTCAAAGTCTATTCACAAAATGTGTTTGGTTGAAAATATATTGGCTACCCACTGATACTATATGAATTAACCTCTTCTGCCAAAGGAACTTGGGTTTCCTCAGATGTAAATACACACACACACACACACACACACACATATATAACCAGATATTCACTAATTTTTCATGAGCAGTAATATGCTAAGAAGACACAATTCAGAATATGTGAACAGATTTCAGCCCTATATATTAACATACCAGAATGCTAATGGCCCCAAAGTTAAGGCTTTAATATCTACAATGAGAGCTGGAAATAATGACAGAAGAGACTATGGAAAAGAAAAATCAGGGCTTATACAATCATTTGGGTCCTGACTTGGCATAGCCTACTTGGAAAATTATTGCAGATTCAGCACAAATCAGGACCTAGGGAAATGAAACAATTTCGAGTGAGGCAGCTTCTACTTTGTAAGCATCATGATTTATGGATGGTAAGCTGACTGCACTGTAACTCTATATTCTGAGCGGGTAGTAAGAGTAAGCATCAAGTGAGTGATGGTCCAATACAGAACTGGAGGGTTGAGGACAATCCTAGGACTAAGGAACACAGAATTATTATATTAATTCAATAGGCTGATAAAAAAGGTCGGCAGTGCCTGTCAAAGTGGCTTTCCTTAAGTGTGGGATTCCTCTGTGCTGTCAGTCTTGACTTGTACCAGAGGAAGAAACTCGACCTGTATCACAGAGGAGGTGACAGTGCCAAACAGAACTGATACGTGACTCCTTGATCTTAGGGACACAAAGGACAAGAATAAGAACAGAAGGATACCAAAAGGACACCAGACAATACCTTTATCTTGTTTCTCTTATCAGTGTCATTTTTGTGGTGTCTCCTTAATGTGTAAAGGTATTTTGAGCAGAAACAAAATCGAGATGTTCTTGGAAGCTTTAACTTTTTTTTAAATGGTCTCTGAAAATCTAACAGTGCTCTCTCTACTCCCTCCCGTTTCTTGACTTCCATATGTTGACCCCAAGGTGTAAGGGAGTGTAAGGGAGGTGTAAGGGAGGTCTTAATTTTCTCTGTTGCTCTGGCGTGGCTTTTTCCTCGCTGGGTGTCCCATGGAAACTGCACAGTCCTCTCTCCCTTTTCAGGCCCAAGTCACTGTGTTAACATTACTGATATTTCCGCTCTTTGAGTCTGGCTCCCACACCTTCTGCCTCTTTAAAGACTTTCTCTTTCCCTAACAGCTCCATCTGTTTGCTCAATTTCCACTTCCAGCCCCCACAAGCCTCTCTCAACAGGCTGCCCCTCCCATCTGGAACCAATCCTCCCATGCTTACATTACCAAACAGATCCTCACTCAGTAGTCCACATTTCTGACCTAGTACAATATCACTCTCTCCTACTGGAAACTGTAAATTTGCATTTTTTCACATCCATCATAACCAATATGAGGTCACCCTTCAATCTTCCTGTATTTTTAGAAATAGGCAGGATTTTTGCTGCAAGCGTTAGTCTGATATGCACGACGCCTCAACTGAAAGCTTGGCTTTCTGGTGACAGGCTATACAAGAGATTGAGAAGTGGAACACAGATATTATCAAGAGGAGAAGATATTGCTCAGGATTCTATAATCTCTGGCCTCCTCTCAACTCCTGTGTGTTGAAATGTCAGGTGGAGGGTGACTTAGGGATGAGAGGAACGCAGCAGCAAGGAAAAAGTAGGTGCAGATGAAGTTTCGGCAGGAATCCTCTAAACACCATTGGCATATTCACCGATTAAAATTCTATGGAGATAATCACTTTACTCAAGTGCTAATAACTTCCTTTGCCAGGATATATTCAGGAGGTTTCTTTTGATAGTTTACTGTAGGTATTTAAATGAGGAAAAGCGAATAGGAGAACTGTGATATGAGGACTTGAGATATTGTCTATTCTTCTTGAATAAACTATTTAAAATTATATGCCATTCTAGTGTTCATTTTACTTGTCTGCCAAATGCCTGGTTCATTATGTTTCTCTGTCTCCATGACCATTGTGAAATGATGGGGGAATAGAATGAAGAACACTTTCACGGGTAGAAAAACTGAGAAACCAAAAAAAAAAAAAAAAAAAAAAAAAAAAAAAGGACTAGAAGGATTTCTTGTTTCTAACTAGAATTTTTAAGTATAATAAAGGCACAAAAAAGTTAATATGTAACATTAAGATAGGCTATAGGTGTTTACATCTCCCAAGAGAAATTGAATGACATTTGTCTGTATTCTGTTTCTCCTTGTGGAAATTGATTGATACACTCACGCAGTCCCAAAGCCTTTGCAGTTTGTGTTCTATTGAGGGGCATAGCAGAGTCTATTGCTTGGCACAGACTTTGAACAACATAGGTGCTGGGTAGCAAGGTTATTCGGTTTAGTAAAATAAAGGTGAACATTCTGGTTGGGAGACCTCAAAAATACAGCTGCAGGGACAGTACGGGAATGAATGTTTGGAGCACTGAACAGTAAACTGATATCAAAACCTATCATGTCAATGCGTCAGGAAAATTTCTTCCATGCAAATACCTAAGGAGGGTTGGAGCAGAAAGAAAAAAAGAGTCAAAAAGGTATGATCAGAAGTTATTGGAAGGCAGAGTTTAACTCGAAAAAATGTATTTTTTTGTAAAAGTGTTAATGTGAATGCTGGATATTTTGGATAGTGTAATAAAGACACTCAAATGACATGTTTCCCTAATTATGTCTTCTAAGGAAAATGATCAGCCATGGGACACTCTTTTCACATCCCTTCTGTTCTTGTCCCTGAAAGTTGTAAGAAACTCTGTATATGCAAACTATTTTCTTTTTCAGTGTTGCCAAAGTCAGTCAACTCTCTTAAAGCACTGATTTGTAAACTATGAAAATAATTAGATATAACCCATATAATGCAGCACACTACAAAAGAAGTCATTTAAATGTCATACATTTATTCGTAACACACTTAATCCCATTTGTCACAGTTTTTTTTACAGTTATTAAGTTGAAACCATGTAAATGTACTCATCTGTCAACATACCTCAGCTATTTTTCAAACCCTTGGGAGCTCTGGGAGCTGTTTAGGAGCAGCATCAACACTAAAGGACAGCATTCGACTTCTTGATGGAAGAGCTTTTGGGAAAAAAAAGTTACTTTTATTGAAAACACATGCACAATTTAGTTCAACGCATAGCACACAGCAATCATGCAGCACACATCAGTGAGTGCTAATGCAATCATGTGCTACATAATGACGTTATGGCCATAATGGGGCACATGTATAAGGATAGTCCCGTAAAGTTACCACACTGTGACATTGCAGCTGTGATAAAATTCAGTATGGTATATTACTTTTGTGTTTGTGCTGGTGAGGATTTAAATAAATCTACATCTCAGTAAGAAAGTAGCACATTCAATTGCATACTACATATGATACTTGATTATTATAAGCCATCACTAGTGGATAATGGTTTTTTGTTTTCTTTTAAATTTTACATTTTACTTAACAGGCAGAGTTACAACTAGAGATAGGGAGAGAGGTCATCCATTCACTGGTTTATTCTCCCAAATGGCTGCTCAACCAGAGCTGCGCTGATCTGGAGCTGGGAGCCACCAGAAGCTTCTTACTGGTCTCCCAAGGCATTGAACCATCGTTTATTGATTTTCTAGGCCATTATCAGGGAGCTGGATCAGAAGTGAGAACCCAAACTGGCACTGAAACGGGATACTAGCACCTCAGGTGGAGGTTTAGTATGCTAAATCATGGCATCAACCCCATATGCTTTTCAGAGCTTTTTACTATCTTATTCATTTTATTGAAATATTAGAGTTATTACCCTATATGCTGTAATAAATAAATAAATAGTCTCTCAGCTGTAGTCCTCACACATCTCATATTTGCTGCATGTCTTGATTGTATCAAGGAAGCTATTTCAAGTCCTTGATCTTTACCGTCTAGGGTGACATAAGTACACCTTACGTTATTTCCACAATGATCAAATCTCTAGTCATGTGTTTATCAGAACATACCCCCACTAAGTGATACACGGCTATAGTATTCTTATTTTTGCATTTATTTGGTAATGAACATCATCATTTTTGCAATTATTTCAATAAAATAAAGCAAGAGTACTTTAAGATAAATACTAATTCACATTTCAAGAAAATTAAGATAAATAAACAAATATTTATGATTTACCTTTAATGAGCAGTAAATGTCCAAACTTACTATTAAAACACACATTACTTGCTCTCCGACTTTTTTTCTAAATTCAATCTTTCTTATAACAAGGGGGAGGTAATTATACGTGATGAAAAGAGAAATACTTGGGTCCAGCAAGTATTGGGTCCTCCTTTGCAAGTGCCAGCATTCCGTGTGTCACCAGTTCATGTCCCAGCTGTTCCACTTCTCATGTAGCTCTCTGCTTATGACCTGGGAAAGCAGCTAAGTATAGCCAAAAGTCTTGGAACACTGCCCCCATGTGGGCGACCTGAAAGAAGCTCCTGGCTCAGGGCTCTTGTCATTGGACTGGCTCAATTCCAACCATTGTAACCATTTGGCAAGTGAACCAGCAGATGAAGATCTTTCCTTCTCTGTCTCTTCTTCTATCTGTAAATCTTCCCTTCCAATAAAAAATAAATTTTGTTTAAAAATGGAAGAAATGCTTATGAGATTCAATAGGCATGTGGATATTTATTAATTTTAGTTCACATAGAAAAATTTATATATATATCAAAGTAAAAGTGTAAATGAATTTTATAGCAGATATTTGGTGATGACAAGTATCTGGAAAAAGCACAAAAGAAATATCTGAAGGGCTGAAATTTATAAAACAAAACAACTCTCACCACACCTCATTCTTCTAAAATGGGTCCCAAGGATGTCCATAGCTTATTCTTCTTGCCTTCTCTTTAAGGTAGGCTGGACTAAACTTGAGTCTAATGGACAGAATTTGATTAAAGAAATAGTATGACACGTAACAGGAGTTTGTGCCTTCCCTCTTATATGGCTCTACCCCTTTTGACTTCTTCATTGCAAACTCTGATGAAGCCAACTGCCATTCTGGAGAGCACTAGCTACCTGACAAGGGGCTGGGAACTGCCTCCTGCGACTCACCAGGAATCCCTTCTCACAACAGGCACAGTGAATAGTATTCAGGCCAATAATCATAAATGCTCATGGGATGCATTTTGCCCGGTTGTGACATAGATTCTAGAAGTCAGTTTACATTTTGAGTACTTCCCTGGGCTCAAGAAAAGACTCATTTGAGCTGAGACAAGAATCCTGATCTATAGAAAGTTACAAGAGGATAAATGATTTTATGTAGGGGGTAACATTATGTAGCAAGGGATAACTAATACATTGTCTTTTTAAATTACATTTTAAAAAGACTCCACATTCCACACATTCTCTGTATACCAGGCTATAATGTGAGAAAAATTTATCATCCAATATCTATTATCCTTGATTTATATACATTATTCCCTATTTCTTACTACAGTCAACCAACCCTCCATTATTTCTGGGCAAACCTCTGACAACTTTTGCTCTCCTATTTACAAATAAGTAAGTTCATCAAGTTACAAGGGAATTTCTGGACCTTGTTTTGTCTCCTTCCCATGGCACCCCTTCTGTTAGCAACCTGCCACTGAGACCTCATTTGTACATGAACCCGGGCAAGAAGGTCTCCTCTGACTTTGGTAAGGAACAATTTGAATGCCCCACTCCAGGTATTGCTGCTCTCACTAGAAACTAAGAGATTTGGAAGTTTTCAAAGTGTTAAGAATACATAGGGAAGCCTTTGTAAACTGAACTACCTCTGCATCTTGGGCTGAAGAAAAAAGTAAACTTGTTTCCCCAGCCAATTCATTCAACTTGTCTTTTTTTCTATCGAAAAAGCATGAAAAGCTCTAAATGTCCTAAGCACTGTTTTAGTTACAACCTATGATTTGTGATGTTTTACCTTTTCATTGTGCTTCACTTCGCAATATTTTATAATATTCTTTATAACTTGTCATTGACCTGTGTGTGATCTACGTGGCAGTGTATTCTTGGGGCTAGGGTTGTGGCCTAATGGATTTGGCTACTGTCTGCAGTGTGTATGAGCACTGGTACCAGTTTGGCTGCTCCAGTTCCAGTCCAGCTCCCTGGTTGTGACTGGGATAGCTACAGTGGATGACCCAAGTGCTTGGTTCCCAGCATGCTTGTGGAAGGCCCTGAAAAAACCCCAAGTTCTTTGCCTCAGGCTGATCCAGCCCCTGTTCATTGGGGTCATTTGGGTAGTGAACCAGCAGATGGAAGTTCTCTCTCCCTTTGCCTTTCTGTAACTTTGCCTTTCAAATAGGTAAAATAAATCTTAATCAAAGCAGGTGTGTTGATTAATTTCAATTGTTAAGGGTATTCTAAAAGTATTTTATTACTGGATTTGAATTTAATCCTATTAGTTTCAGTTAGTAACTTACGGCTTCTATTCTTTTAAACATATTGAAAATTCAAATTATACTGAGAAGTAGTAGTAACTCAAACACTATAATATTGATATAAAATAAACACAAAAAATGGAGTAAAACAGAGAATTCAAATGTAATCCAATACATTTACAGTAACTATAGTGTCAAAATAGTTACCAAAAATTTACAACTAGAAAACAGAAGTATCTCTAATGAACAGTGTTGGTATGACTGGATACCAAATGCAGAAAAACTAAAATAAATTCTCTCTCTCTCTTCATACAAAAAAAAAAATCAGCTTAAAGTAGATCAAAATAACAAACTACAAAATCAGTCAAGGAAAAAATGGGGGTTAATTGCATAACTATTGGTTTCGGCAATGATTTTCTTGACAGGCAGTCAACACAAGCAAAATTTAAGATTATAGTAAGTAAAAAAGTTGCATATAATTTTAAAAAAAGCAGTGATCACAGTAAAGCAAAAACCTTCAAACTGGTAGAAATTATTTGAAATTCATACATGACCTTATGGATTAGTGCCCAGAATATATAAAGAATTTTGACAATGCTTCATGAAGAAAATAAACGTAATTAGAAATTGAACAAGGCATTTGAAACGTACTTCTCAAAATACAAGATTTTACTCTCTGATATAGGAGGAAATTGCTCAGCATCACTAACTATTAGTGAAAGTGATTTGTGAGAAAATAAAATCAAGTGAGATATCATTTTCTACCTGCCAAATGCCTATTATAATAAAATAAATTTTGGTGAGTGTGTGAATAAAGAAGAAACTTTGTATACTGTTGTTGCAAAGTAAAGAAGTACAGCCATTATGGAAAACCATGTAGAGATTTCTCAAAAACTAAAGTGGAACTAACATACCATCCATTATTTCCACTTTTGAGTAGTTAACCAAAATATTTTTGGAGATAATCTTAATTATGTTTTCTTGAAAGGCAGATATAGATAGATCAATAGATAGGTAGATAGATTGAAGTTCTATATGCTGTTTCACTCCCAATGTGCACATAAGTGTGGATTCTGGATAAGGTTAAACTAAGGAATCTAGAATTTTATTAAATTCTCCCATGTCATGATGAGTAACCAGGAATTTGAGCCACTACCTGCTGTTCTGAGTATAAACTATCAGGTAGTACTGGATGCATATCTTGGACTTGAATCAAGCACTAGCTAATATTGCTAAGCATATATATCTCGTTTTCTTTATCCAGTCATATCCTAATTACTGTGAATTCAGCTTCAATAAAAATGCAGGCAAAAATAGTATTTCAGGCCTGCTGTGATAGCCTAGTGGCTAAATACTCACCTTGCAATCTGCTGGAATACTACATAGGTGCCGATTGGTAACTCAGCTGCCGCACTGCCCACTCAGCTCCCTACTTGGGAGCTTGGAAAGCAGTGAAGGATGGCCCAAAGTCTTGGGATCTCCTGCACTCACCTGGGAGACCAAGAAGAAGCTGCTGACTCCTGACTTCAGATAGGCTCAACTCTGGCTATTGTGGTCACTTGGGGAGTAAACCAGTGGGTGGAAGATCTTTCTCTCTGTATCTTCTTCCCTCTGTATTTGCCGTTCCAATAAGAAACAAAAATAAGTCTTAAAAAAGTAAGTATTTCATATTTTGATTTTATATCCTTTGGATAAATTTTCAGGGATGAAATTATTGGGTTACATTGTGGATCTATTTTCATATTTCTGAGGAATCGTCAAACTGAATTCCACAATAATTGTACGAATTCACATTCTTACCAACAGTGGATTAGGATACCTTTTCCCCACATACTCACAAGCATTTATTGTTTTGCCTATATATAAATGAGACAATTTTTATAAATTATATTTACCATATAAACAATCTAAAAATATGTATATATAGTGTGTATATATATGTAGTTTTGTATATATCAGTATATACTACATATACACGCATACACACACGTCTATGTGGTAGACAATCTACCTGGGTAGGGTGAAACATAATTGTGGTTTTTATTTGCAGTTCACTGATGCCTAGTGATTCTGAACATTTTGTGTGCGTCTGTTGGGAGTCTAGATTGATTTCCAGGTTCTTTTCGGTTCCATTGGTGTACGTTTCTATTTTTGTGCCAGTAGCAGGCTGTTTTGATTGTGACCGCCTCGTAGTGTCTTAAATCTGGCGTTGTTATACTTTCACTTTGTTTCGTTGTTTAAGATTGATTTAGCTTGTTTTTGTGTATCTTATTTTCCACATGAATAGTTATGCTCCAGATCTGATATGAATTCCTTGGTATTTTGATTGGGATCACATTGAGTTTCTAAATTGCTTTTGCTAGTATGGACTTTTGATGATGTTAATTCTTCCAGTCCATGAAAATGTAAGAAGTTTCTGTTATTTTTGTGTCTCATTCTATTTCTTTAATGTTTTGCAATGTTCATTGTAGAGATCTTTCAAATCCTTGGGTAAATTTATCCCAATGTGTTTATGTTGTAATTCTTGTGGATGATATTGCTATTACAGTTTCTCTAGTACAGCAATGCTTGTATATGCAAAAGTTTGATTTTTATGTGCTGATTTTTCATTTAGCAATGTCACCAAACTCTCTATTAGTTTCAGTAGTCTTTTAGTGGAGTTTTCGGCTCCCATATATAGGATCTTGGCATCTATAAACATGAATAATTTACAGTTACTGTATTAAAGTATGTATTCTCTGATATTAGGTTGGCTTCTCAGGATTGGTTTGCCTTCCATTGGCCTGGTGCAGCTTTTTCTGTCCTTTCTCACTCAAGTCTGGGTGCACCTTGATTAGTGAGGTAGGTGTCCTTTACACAGCAGATATGGAAGTCTTTTAAAATTCATTCAGATAGTCTACCATTTAATTGAAGAGCTTAGGCCATTTACCTTCAAAGTTAAAGTTACAATACGATCCTGTAATTTTTCCATAAATATCCCTACCTCTATTTTGGATTTTCTTTATACTTTTTCTAGGAGATTTTCTGCCTTTATGTTCATTCATGTTGGTAACTATCTATAGTTCTATAAACTGCAATTCTAAGTATCATTTGTATGGCTACATGAATGGTGACAAATTCAATTTCTGATTGTTTTGGAAGAGCTTTATATCAATTTTCTTTAAAATGAGAATTTTTTTTAAAAAAACCTTGTATTTATTTTTATTGAAGATGCAGATTTACAGAGAAAAAAAGAGACAGAGAGGGAAAGATTTTATATTCACTGGTCCATTCCCCAAATGGCCACAGTGTTTGCAGCTGAGCCAATCTAAAGCCAGGCGCCTGGGGCCTCTTCCAGGTCTCCCGCATGAGTGCAGGTTTCCAAGGCTTTGGACCATCTTCCACTGTTTTCTCATGGTCACAAGCAGAGATCTGGAAGGAGAATGGAGCATCCAGGACATGAGCTGGCACCGGTATGGGATGTCAGTGCCTGCAGGTAGAGGATTAGCCAATTGAGGTATTTAGGATTTTGCAAAGTAGTTCAAACCTAAACAACTGGCTTTGAGTTCTTCCCCTTATTCTCTCTCTCTCGCTGTCTTTCTCTCTCTCAAAATGAGTTTTAAATACTCTTAAATTGACAGTTTTTAAAACTCTTTTAGTACTTGGAGTATGTCTTTCCATTCTATCCTGGTCTTGTAGGGTTTCTGATGAGAAATAAGCTATAATTTTTTTTAGATTTATTTATTTATTTATTTATTTTATGTGCATTTGACCTGTTTTTTTTTATTTATTATTTAACTTCAGTAATTACATTGTATTATGTGACACAGTTACATAGATACTTGGGTTCTCCCCACCCCTCCCCAAACCCTCCCACCATGGTGGATTCCTCCACCTTGTTGCATAACCACAGCTCAAGTTCAGTTGAGATTCCCCCATTGCAAGCGTATACCAAACATAGAGTCCAGTATCTTATTGTCCCGTCAAGTTCAACGGCTTCTTAGGTATACCCTCTCTGGTCTGAAGACAGAGCCAGCAGAGTATCATCCCAGTCAATTGAAAGCTCCAACATACCATCAGCAAAAATTTACATCATTATGGAATTAGTTGACATAGTAATGATTAACCAATATGTTAAAAGTAAATGCGAGTTCCCAGCCACCTTCTGTGACCACCTCACCTATACTTCAATTTTAGTTTATACACAACATATAACATTCAAAACATAACATGTTATACATAACATCATATCATCTTAAATCAAGGCAAACATGTGGTATTTAACCTTTTGTGATTGGCTTATTTCCCTTAGCATTATGGTTTCCAGTTTGGCCCATTTGGCCACAAAGAACTGCATTTTGTTTTTTTTAATAGCTGAGTAGTATTCCATGGAGTAGATGAACCATAGCTTTCTTGTCCAATCCTCTGTTGATGGGCATTTTGGTTGTTTCCATGTTTTTGCAATTACTGATTGTGCTGCTATGAACATAGGAGTGCATGTTGGTTTCTCATAGAACAAGTGTTCTGGATATATTCCTAGGAGTGCTATTGCTGGATCATACGGTATGTTGAATTTGAGTTGTTTGAATATTCTCCATACTGATTTCCATAGAGGCTGTACCAGCCTGCAGTCCCACCAGCAGTAGATTTATTTATTTTTTATTGGAAAGGCAGATATACAGAGAGGAGGAGAGACGAGAGGAAGTTTTTCCGTCTGATGGTTCCGAAGCCAGGAGCTCTTCCCAGTCTCCCATGTGGGTGCAAGGGTCCCAAGGCTTTGGGCCGTCCTCCACTGCCCGCCCAGGCCACAAGCAGGGAGCTAGATGGGAAGCAGGGCCGCCGGGACTAGAACCAGTGACCATATGGGATCCCGGCGCATGCGAGGCGAGGAATTTAACCACCGGGCCCATTGATACATTTTAATTTGAGATTTTTTTTTCAAGGTAATCTAATGTTTTTCTTGCACATGTTTTAGAATATTTGCTTCATGCTTTACTTTTCAAAGTTTGGCTGCATTGTTATATTGATGATCTTTTGTAATAGTGACTATTGAAAATTCCATTGCTTTCCTACTTTGTTATACTCATCTTTCTCAAATTAAGGAAGTTTGCTGTGTTATTTCATGGAGTAGGTCTTCTACTTGTCTCTTTTCAAGCTTCAGAGCCTCCAAAGATGTGTATATTTGATCATCTGATATACTAAGGATCTTGTAAATCTCTAACACTTTTTTGATTTTTGTAATTATTTTTCTTTTCTTAGGTAACTTCATTTTTCTTCTAGGTCAGATATGTTTCCTTCATCTGCTGTTAAATATTTTCAATACATTTTCATTTGACCTATTGAATTCTTCCTTTGTATTATTTCAGATTTATTTCTCCTTAAAATCTATTTCCTGGAAAATTTTCATTTGTGTTATTTATGGATTTCTTGAACACAAGTATTTGCTTCTCTGTGTGTTTGAGTAATCTTCTATCATTCTTTTGAATTCCTTTATACACATTTCATCAATATCTTTGTCTTCAAAAAATCCAGGATTAAACTGTTGTCTTCATTCTGGGTAATCATACTGTCTTCCTTGTTTTGTTTGTTTGTTTTGTTTTGTTTCACTTTAATATTTTGTAAGCATTTGCAGAAAAACTTGTTGGCTTTCTCTTCTGTTGTCTTTTGTCTTTGCAATGTGCCTTTGTGTCTCAGACACCCGAAAGTACGTGCTGGGTCTGATGAAGGAATACTGGCCTGTGCTCCAGGGTAGAGCAAGGGTCCTCAGTGAGACCTAAGTAGATGTCCTGAATGACAAAGAGGATAGATGAGTGAGCACAGCACTAACTCCCTTTTGCCAAGGTTAACCAGTGACCCAGCACTTAGGTGCCTCAGGCCCCACACAGGCACATGCAGCACACAAAGGATCTACGTGCTCACTGGTGTGAGTGTGGCATGCTGAGACTCTGAAGCAAGACAAAGTGATCTCCCAGAGGCACACATTTCATCACAGGCACCTAGTTCCAATAGTCTCAGGATATAAGGGACCTGCTCTCAGCCCCAGAAGCCTCCCCTGCCCAGAAACAGAGACATGCCAATCCCGTACACAACTGTCTGTTAGACATTGATTAGTGCTCTTCCTTGGCAAGACAAATCCAGGCACCTTGCTAAACTAAGGGAAGGGCAGTGTTTAATGAGACTAAGTGGGTCCGTGTCCACTGTCAGCCCTCTAGTCCAGATTCAAAATAAGCGGGAACCATGGACTCATCCCTCCAATAAGGCACCCAGTCATGTCAAGCCAGCGATGCCTCTATTCACTAAGATGGAATTTCTTTTTGCTTGTTGATGGGTGCCTTGTTCTAAAACAAGTCATCCCTTCATCCTCTGGCTGCTAGCATCACAGGTGGTATACTTCTCACAGCTATGTGATTAAAATGCTTTATTGCACCCCTTCTTTTTGTAGAATTGCTAGTGTGAAATTTTCTCCAACTGTCCCCTATATATGCCGACTCTTTTTTTCCTGTCATTTGCTGTGGTCAGAATCAGCCTGTCTGTTCCCTATTCAGCTATCTTGGATCTTATCTCCCTCTGAAATACTGTTTGTTCTTTTTTCCAGTGGTTGTATGATGCTTAGTCTTTTGCAAACCCACCATATAAATACCCAAAATATATAAGGACATCACATAATTCTTTATAAACACAAAACAAAAAAAAAAGCAAAAGCCCTGATTAAAGTGGGCAAGGGACCTGGGTGTATAGAACTTTCAAAACAAGATATGCAATGGGCAATACATTTATCTAACTAAAGCTCCAAGGAACTTTTGTGCCGTTTCTGAAGTTCTTCATCTGCATAGCTCCTTCCTTTCTGGTACTCCAAAAATTCAAGCAGTCCCTTAACTCTGATCTTTATCATGTCATTACAGTCAAATCACTGTGTTCCAACAAATGGCTAAATACTAAAATGAAATAGACACGAGACAGCTGAATGGTACCTTACAGCCATTTTAAGGTATATAGCAGCCGGTCCTGTATATAAACTAAAATTGAAATGTCAATGAGCTAATCATAGGTTGTGGTTAAGAACTTCCCTTTTTTTTTTAACATACTGGTTACTCAAAACCATGTCAATTCCATAATGTTGCAAATTGCTGTTGATGTTATATAGGGACTCTTAATTGACTGGGATGATATTCTACCAGCTCTAACTTCGGAACAGAAATGGTCTCCCCAAGAAACTGTTCAACCCATCTGGACAATAAGTAGCTGGACTCTATGCTTGGTATACGTTTGCAAGGAAAGAATCTTGATTGAATTTGAACTGTAATACTGCATCAAGGTGGAGGAATCCACCAGGGGGAGGGGCGTGGGGGGCTGGGGGGATTCCCAGAGCCTATGAAACTGTCACATAATGCAAAATAATTAATAAAAAAAAAAAATAAATAAATTTTAAAAAATCACTGTGTTCTACTTGGATGTCCTTTTCATGAACTGTAGTCTGAAAATATCTAGAAACAATTCTTGGTCTCTTTTAAGGCATTATCAAAAAGCAAAATTTCCTTTGTTTTAAAGGTTGAACTTTAGTTTTTCCTATTTGGTAAAGCTTAACAAATGGTTGTCTCATATTTTGTGCTATTTGTAATTGTGTGCAGCAGAACAAGTTCCCCACTATGCTACCGAAAGAAAAATGTATAATCAAGAGACTTTGTAGATCCTCATGTAAATAGATTTTTTAGTATAGTGTTCTGGACTTGCAGTTAATCACAAATGTGAATGCATGAAAGTTCTTAGGGGTTCAAACACTATGCCCTATATTTAATAGAATTGTGAGAATCCCTTACCTTTGATCATATTGTGTGCAAAATAAAATGGACTCATCCCTTTTCCCTTTGCAATATGTGATTGTTAACACTTCCCATTACACAGAGATAAATAAAAAAAATACTGTTGCAGTTCAATTGCTAAACATTTACTGACAGAATACTTGGCTAAACTAGAAAGATTCCTCATTTGACTCATTCTTGTGAGTATTTGATTTTAGTTGGCCTGTTTCATGAGAATATTGGCTAAGAAACACACTCTAGAGTCTTAACATTAACCTCCAGATAGTCAGAATAGTATTTTCTCTGGTGAAGTGTGTTCTCTCAGAGCTTTCAAATGGCTGTCATTTTACCCTTCTGCTAATGTTCATTACCCATTGATTATCTGCAACAATCATAAAAACCTTGGCATGTTGTTCTTAGCATTTTGTGATTGAGCACAAATAGTAGGTCTGCATATAACCATCTGTCAAATGCCTCATGGTTTCTGTGCCTGCCGTGACCCCAACTCAGCAAAACAAAGAATAATGAGAATGCCAAGGCAAAATTTGAACAAAAGGAGGGAATTGTTAAAAATAAATAAATAAAATAAAAGGTTTGGATGCCATTGTGATAGACTCACCCCCTATCCCAGATCAAGCCAAAATTCATGCTCAAATTCTGTGTCATGAATTGAAAACATTTTTTTTTTCATCCAACCTTCAAGAAACTGGGAAAAACGGACCAGTTTTAGCTGACAGGATAAGAAGTCCCTTCTTCAGCTTCATGATCAAGACAACTTTGCAATAATCAATGTGGTTTTTATTCCTGTTTCAACTGCCCTTAGCCCTTTGCTGGCCAAAAAGCTAATCCACTCTGCTGTACTCATCAGGGAGACGATCATAGTTTGTAGAATGCAAATTGCTAATAAAAAGGTCAACTGGATCTTTACAAATTCATTGAAATTTTATGCTTTGATGGCAATAGGCGAAAGCACTTGTTGTTTTCTCATTTGCCTATACAGATTCGCCTACAGTGTTCACGTTTACATTTAGTCTACATCTTATGGAAAATGTTCTGCACAAAACAAGGATTTCTAAACATTAGCAGGCTGAACCATCACATGGGTAGTCATTAATGATTCACATATAGGTAATCATTATTTTTCTAACATTACATCTAATCTAATTAGCTTTACTTAGAGTGGATTTTTTTGCCTTTAGAACTCTGTCCTCATGTTTCTCATCCTGTATATCTGCATAGTCTCTGAAAGGTTGTGTCCCTGTTTTTTTAAAAATTATTTTTTTATTTTGATACTCTTTACATAGCTAATTAGGGTACCAAGGACCAAGGGCTACAGGAAAGTGGGTAGTTTCCACATTCTCTCTCTCTCTCTCTCTCTCTCTCTCTTTCTCTATCTGGAGTAAGGGAGTAGATAAAGGTGAAGCCCCACCCAGCCTCCCACCCATCCCAGGGTCCCCAGCATGGGGCATGCTCTGAGAGCACTGCTCAAGTCGTTTTGTTAGTTCAAACAGTTCTAAATTGCTGCCAATCTCGCCATTCCAAGCACGATGAAATCTCTCCAGAATCTACTGCCTGACACAGTCTCCCTTAGAGTTTCTGTTTACTCAGATTTTCACTGCCAACACATGCCTGGGATGGTTAATCGATTTGCTCTGTCCTCCATCCTCTGTTGTGGTATCAGGTGTCCTATGCAGGTTCTGGTGGACTGCTATATCCTCCATGTGTACCTGGATATGCTGTCCCTTGCTGCGTCTGAGCCACTGAGGAGGCTCAGCTTTGACACATGCATTCCACAGTCAGATCATGAAACCTGCACTTCTCTTCATGGTTGTTTTATACCATGCTTGGATAGAGTGCTCTTTCTTCCACCCGTAAATTAGCTTCATGTATTATTCTCTGGGGTTGTATTCTACAATCCTACAATTTTTTAAATTAATTTATTCATTAATTACATTGTATTACATGACATAGTTTCATAGGTACTGGGATTCTCCCCACCCCTCCCAATCCAAAATTTTCCCAAAAGAGTCTCCCTTCTCTAAGATCTGCCAAGGAGTAGAGCAAGCACTCAAGGATTTTTCAGACACTTTTCTCTCTTAAAAATAAAACTCACTCTTGCCTTTGTTCTCTCCTCTTGTTTTCCAAGAATGTGCCTCCCTTTTTTCCCCTCAAAATCATTACATAATTTCCATATTTCTTACAACAAGTGTTGAGGTGGTATGCCCAACTCTGTTCTCCCATCATGGTTGAGCTTTGAAGATTTGGACAGCTGGCTATCTGCTTGTAATAGAGGAATATAACTAGCAAAATGGTATTAGTCACATTCATATGCAAGTGAATGTCTTAAGAATTCATCCTATCAAATTGTACTTTTTTTGGTTTCTCAGTGACCTTACAGGTGGTTGAGTGCTGTATTTTATAAATAAACTTTGATATTTTAGAAAAGAGAATATATATTATTTTGAAATCCACATTATCTTCCCTTTTACCAGACATATGTTTACCGCTTCCTGCACTCCTCTCTGAGGCTGAATTCCATTTGCTCGGTGGGGACAGAGCCTGAAGGAGAAAGACAGACGGAGATAATTTGGTAAGAAATTGAAATGTATCCCTCTGATGATTTTGGAAAAAAAAAAGAGCTCCTAATGTGGAAAGATTTTTTTTTTTATTTCAGCAAACTATGAATTGAGTGTCTACTATGGTTGCAATACATAGCGCACTATTTTAAGTGTTGTAGGTGGATTCAAAGCTGTCTCTTCAGAAGCTTGCCTTCTGACAGACTGGGTGCCACATTATGCGAGCCTCCCACTCTTTAACTTTACATTTCTCTCTTTCTTTCTCTCCTTTCCGTCTGTCCACCCCCACACACATTCATTCCAAACATCTCTTCCTTTATGTACTCTTCCTAGCATTTCTCTTTTATTTTTTTCTAATTATTTTTTCATCTGGTAAAAATATTTGTCCTATCTTAATGAAAGATTTCTTTTCCTTCTAACTTGTAACATGGTCCATAGATGTCCTGGTGACCGCCTAACCCCTTTCCAGCTGGTTTTCACCCTAATTCTAAGGTGTTCCCATCGGTCACATTTATCATGTAATTCACTAACCCTGAAATGCATGAATCTGTGTGTTCTCCACAATGTTGCCTTGCAGGAGGTGGGCAGGGTATTGCTTACATCTTTCAGATATGTTCGATAAGGTACAATTAGACAATATTTATAACCTTTGTTTATTGTTGGAAAGTGAAGAATATAATAACCTGCAAACTTTCCAGGTACGTGTATTTTTTAATATGATTATTGTCTTTCAAGTGTCTTTTAACACTCTGAGTACAACTCTTCACCATATGCTAGGTCACGTCCTTCAGAGTCACCCATATTGCTTTAACAATTCATCGTATTGGGCTAGGGATTATGCTCAACTCACCTCTCTTCTTTCCTGGCAGAATAGTCTGAGGAATGAATAGTTGCTAAATATACAGCTTATGATAAATCCCTAATTCTCTGGGGAAATATGGTGCTCTGAGATTGGGCCACCACGAATGCACAAAGGAGTGGCTGCACAATGAGGCGGGAGAATCTCATCTCCTGGCATTTCTTTAGTTGGATGCACATATTTTGTAAATTTCTCCCTGATGAAATGAGCTGGGGTTTGCAAATCATGAGCCACTGATCACATGTGTCTGCCCTAGCTACAAGGCGTTTGAGGTTGTGGACTCCATCCAATGAAGAGGACATGAAGTTTTAACTGTGAGAGAAAAAGTTTTATTCCGCCCAGAGGTAGTTTACTTTGACCTTTAACACTGATGTTAAATAGATAGAATCCTCATCAAAGTACACACCTGCCTGATCCTGTTAATTTTCCCTCTGCTTCTTTCTGCCCTTTCTCTGTCGCTCTGTTTTACTTACGCTTCTCGTAAGAGTATGCTGCAAAGAAACTTAGCTTGAAGAGAAGGCTTTGGATCATTATGCAAACCACATGCCATACATTGCATGCTTTTGAAACATTTCTTAGTCTGCCTAGACTACTTTTTTACTTCAGAAGGAATTGCTGTATTACAGCCTCCTTATGCAATCTCATGAAAATTAACACCTGCCTTCTCATTGCTGCAAGAAAGACCTGCTGAAGATTACCATTTATAATAAAGATCGAATGGCTTTGAGTTTAGTTATCGCCAATGGAAATGTTATTACATATGGGACAAGGAGAGTAGATGGACTGCATAGTTTATTTAACATTTAACAATTGCAAAGTTCTTAAAGCACATGAAGCTGGCTCCCAACTAGACAGGAGGTTTTCGTCATTCAAAAAGAATTCTTAAGAAACAGTTTCTGTTTTATGTGGCAGGTTTCTGATTCTGATTATTTTATTTATGATTAGCATGTCTCTCTGGCATTGCACACAATTCACTTCTTATGAAATCTTATTTCAAACTCACCAAAGCCCAAACAACTTTCATCTCCTCTGATTCTGAAGGTGGCTCCTTGGAGTGGGAAGAACAACCACTCAAAGTCCTGGTGGGAAGGAAATATTATGTTTCTAGAAATGTATCCTCAAATCACATTTAATGAGTTAAAAACTTTAATGAAAAACTTTATTAATTTAAAAAAATCAAAGTACTTCTGTGACCACAATAGTAACAAACTCAGAGCCCCACTTTCCTAAACCAGTAACATAAAGATAATAACATTGTAGCCTTCTATTCGACAGTCATAATCAATGAGATGAAACAAGGGATATATTTTTAAATCAGAAAAAAATTATTATCTCTCATTTGTTCTTAGATCTTTCCTGGCCTTAATTTAGTACTCTGCATTATTTGAGCATATCGCTTTGCAAATTGCTTACAAAGCCTCCTCCAACCTTCAATGACAGGATCCTATCTTCTGTTTCTTTTATATTCAATGCTTCTTCTACCTGCACAAGTGCACTCAGGAAATAATATTTTCTAGAATGTAAAGTACCCTGAACATCAAGGGATGAGAATGACTTTAGATCATCCAGAGTTGCCACCTGCCTTTTAGACCGAGTGCCCAGTCCTAGTGAGAGCACGAACTGAGCAGTGGAGCAGGACTGGAAAATGCCTTGAGAGAAACCACAGAAAAATGGCTCTTAGTGCTGGGAGTAGAGATTGAGCAGCCAAAGACAAGAGCTGAAACAAGTTTTCCTGCTTTGTGGGTGAAAAGCACTGCTGCCTTAGTGAGCGCAAGCCTACGAGAGCGCCATCCCCAGCAGTGGTCCCATCTGTCTGTTCTATGTTGTTTTCAATTTTCTTCTGGCATTTTCTATTGCCACTGGTTCTTTTTCTAGGGCTTTCACTGTCTGAAAGCCTTAGGCCCCAGTGCAGACACAATCCCTTTGAAACAATTAAAGACAGGAAATGTTGAATGACAAATGGGTAACACATGCAAGTCTTCTCCAATCAGTGTTTTTGATAAAGAATAAGCACTCCTAATTCTGTGGGAGGTCACAGCTTCATCGTGTCTTACACTGCACCGAGGTCATAACTTCATCTCATTAGACACAGACAACTTGACCTCTTTTGCTAAAAGCTGCTATATTCCACAAGCATCTAGTCCTGCCTTCTTGCTTCTAGAATACAGGATTCTTAGTATAGGTAGACTGACTGCCTCTTGCTCTCTGCTGACTAACAAATTTGATGTAAAGATTGAGAAACTCAACTAACCTAGATAAACTTTTAGTTACCATCTGCTCTAGCCCAAAAGACAACCTAAAGAAGCCTCTGTTTCTCTACCCACCTCTCAGGATGCTTGCATGAACTGTTTTAATTTTGTAAGAGGTATTATTTCTGGCCATTGCTATACCTTGTGCCTGAGATTCCACAGATTTTACAAATAAGAAACGGCTTACTCCCTTACATAAGGGCATCTCATTTCATAATAAAAATTATATCCACACAGCATGAATTATGCACAGGCAGAAATAAGGGCTCTTTTGTTCACACTGTTGGAAACTGATTCTTACCTTTTGAAGATTTCTACATTAATTTTCAGGAAAACCCGTGGATTTAAGGATTTGGCTTTCTATGTTTTCAATTTCAATACATGTAGCTACAATAAGGTAATTACTAGTTATTACTTCTTTATTGCTATGACTGGGTCCTGCCTGTTCTACTGTTGGGAGCAGGTTAAAAGAAAATTCACTTACTTTCCTTCTTGGATTCTCTAGACATTTCAATGTATCAAAACTTAACTATCTGTCTCAAATTGATGTGTCCCCAACATCAGAGAATACTGAAATAACAAAGTTCTTGAAAAAGATTGAGGCAGTTTCTCCAGTGGAAACTTTTCAAAATCTTAATATCATAAACAAGACATAGTCATATCTTAGTTGTTAGTTTTATTTGTTTTTGTGTGAGTAAATTTGGCAAATATTGTATGGCTACTTGTTTTTATGGCTTGTGAATCTATCGACGGAATGAAGATGTCTAGCAGTTCCAACATCACAAGACCCCCTTGTATTGCCCATTTTATTTCTGCCTGTGCTGTTCCATCTATCCTGATCCCAAAACTCTACCTAATCTATTCCCCATTTCCGCATGGTCAAAGGGGCCAGTATTATAGCCTGGTATGTTAAAATGCTGCCTGTAATAGCTGCATCACACATGGGCTCCAGTTCAAGTACTCGGAGCTCTATTTATGATCAAGCTCCCTGAAGTTCTGCTTGGGAAAGAAGAGGAAGACGTTTGCCATGCGTGGGCCTGACCACTCCTATGGAGACTCAGATGAAGTTCCAGGCTGCCTGTTTCAGCTTGGCCCCACCTGGTGGTTGTAACCAGGAGTGAACCAGCAGGTCACGCTTTCTTCTTCGCATAGCTCTCCCTCTCTTTCTGCAACTCTGCTTTTCAAACATATCTTTACAATCTGTTGTTGCAGCTTTTTGAGGTTGCTTTTAATACTTCATAAAAATCTCACTTGTTACTTTCAGTAGTTCAGTCTTTTCAGTGGACGAGTAGTATTTCATGGTATTTAAATCCCAAAACTGACTTTAAGCATTCACCTCCAAAGACTCTGGGCTGGTTCCAAGTTTTGGCTGTTACAAATAAAACTACTGTGTGCATTTATTAGTGTGGTATTTTTATCGTTAACACACACACTTTGTTTTCTGGGATAGAGGCCTAAGATTGTAATTTCTGGATCACATGATATTTCCTCATTCAGGTTGAAAAGAAACTGCCAAGGCTTTATTTTCAGAACAGCTCTCTTATTTTAAATTCTGATCAATTGCAATCCTTGCAAGCATGTAGACTTGTGACCACATTTTCTTGTAGCCATTCTCTAGAAGTGTAGTAATAGCTCGCTGTGATTTAATTCCTATTCCTGTGATGACTTGGACCTTTGTTACTTGCACAGTAAGTATGTGTATAGTATGCATTGCCCCAAGGAAGTATCTTTTTCCATTTTGCAATAATTGGATTATCTGTTCTACTTGATACCGTGAGTATCAAGCATTGTTTATATATTCCAGATTCTGGTGTCAGATGTGTACTCTGAGAATATTTTCACCTGGACTTTAGCTTTTCTTTCCATTCTCTGTACTTGGGCTTTTGAAGAGCAAACTCACTTTGTTGGTTTTTTTTTTAAAGATTTATTCATTTTTATTGCAAAGACAGATATACAGAGAGGAAGAGAGACAGAGAGGAAGATCTTCCATCCGATGATTCACTTCCCAAGTGGCTGCAACAACCGGTGCTGCGCCAAGCCGAAGCCAGGAACCAGCAGCTTCTTCCTAGTCTCCCACACGGGTGCAGGGTCCCAAAGCCTTGGGCCGTCCTTGACTGATTTCCCAGCCCACAAGCAGGGAGCTGGGTGGGAAGCAGGGGCTCCAGGATTAGAACCAGTGCCCATATGAGATTCTGGCGCTTTAAAGGCAAGGACTTTAGCCACTAGGCTATCGCACCAGTCCCCAAACTCACTTTGTTATGAAGAGGTCTGACTTACTGATTTTCCTTTTTATTGACTCTCTTTTTATTGTCAAGTTTAACAATCTCTGGGTATTTTTTTGATTCCAGAAGCTTTTTTGTATGTTTCACCAAAGTTTAATTTTTTTTATTATTTAATCTATGTTTATGACTCATTTTTTTATGATTCAATTATTTTTATTGTAAAGTCAGATATGCAAAGAGGAGAAAATGAGAGGAAGATCTTCTGTCCAATGATTCATTCCCCAAGTGGCTGCAATTGTTGGAGCTGAGCTGATCTGAAGCCAGGAGCCAGGGGCGTCCTCGGGGCTCCCACGCGGGTGCAGGGTCCCAAGGCTTTGGGCCATCCTCCACTGCCCTCCCAGGCCACAAACAGGGAGCTGGAGGGGAAGCAGGGCCTTCCAGATCAGAACCAGAATCCATATGGGATCCTGTGACATTCAAATTGAGGACTCTAACCATTAGGCTACCACATCGGGCCCCTATGATTCATTTTAATTAAATTTTTTCCAAATGAAGAATTTGTTTTAGGTGGAGATTCGCATTTTGCCTTTAGGTTTTCCTGTGCGCTACTGCTTTCACGCTGCCCCCCGACATTATCCTTCTTCCTGTGGAGTTTTTCCCATCTTTTCAAAATGCCATTTGGCCTGATCTGTATGTGTCCTCTTCAGGGTTTGCTATGTGTTCATTGGGCTTCTACGGCTTTCCCTGCCACTAGTATACTTGTGTTGATTACCATAACCATGAAGCAAACTTAATATTGAGTACTGGGTAAATAGTGACTATTCTCTCTTACTAGAGTATTTATATTATTGTTTTAGCCTATAAAAATAGCTCCCTGGATTTTGATAAGATTCACATTAAACTTAAAAATCAGTTAAGGAGGAGATGACATTTTGTAAAGGAGAGGTTGATTTTTCTTACCCATGAACTTGACCTGATTCTTCCCCTATTTTGTTTTCTAGCCAGCATGTTGTAATTTGCAGCATACAAATCCTATGTATATTTTGTCAAGGTATATTAAAATCTTTTATTCAATTTGGACAACTTACACTTTATACTTCATTTTAATTTCCATTTCTATAAGCTCATTGTTACTATATATAAATATGGCTGATTTTTGTGTATTTAACTTACATTCTTTTGCACTTACTGGATTCACATATTAATTTTAGGAGCTAAACTAAACAGAATTTTTTTTGTAAACCCTGGGATTTCCTAGGTAGATAAGCATGGCATCTGCCCATAGAGATGGCTACATTTATTCTTCTCAAGCCTGTATATCACGGAATGGACACCATTACCTAATTAATGTGGATTGTAAAAGCACTGCAATAGTGAATGGTACGCATCACGTGCACGGGCAGGACCTGCCAAGATCTCTGGAAGAGGCTGGATTCATTTTTTTTTTAATTTTTTTTTAAAGATTTATTGTTATTGGAAAGCTGGATATACAGAGAGGAGGAGAGACAGAGAGGAAGATCTTCCATCTGATGTTTCACTCCCCAAGTGAGCTGCAACGGGCCGGTGCTGCGCAGATCCGATCCCGGGACCAGGAACCTCTTCCGGGTCTCCCACGCAGGTGCAGGGTCCCAAAGCTTTGGGCTGTCCTCAACTGCTTTCCCAGGCCACAAGCAGGGAGCTGGATGGGAAGAGGAGCTGCCGGGATTAGAACCGGCGCCCATATGGGATCCCGGGGCTGTCAAGGTGAGGACTTTAGCCGCTAGGCCACGCCGCCGGGCCCAAGGCTGGATTCATTTTTATGAATAACAATGACAAATACAAAAACTTCTCTTTTGATAGTGGAGAGCTCATTTTAGGGGGGAAAATATAATAGCTTTTGTTGCCACATGACACTGAGCAAAATTGGGGGAAACTTGCCAAAAGAAAGATTTTTGACTTAGTGAAAAGAAAGTGTTACAGTGAAATTCTTTTCTGGCATTGGGTGAAGGATATATCACAGTGGAATAGTTTTCTTTACTGCAGATTTCAAACAGAAGCAAAATTGCCTTCTATGAAGAGGAACTGTGTAGAAAATGCTTCTCTCTGAGTCTTAGGTGGCCTCCAAGGACCTTTTCCATTTTCCATTCTGATATACTACGATTCTGTGATCGTCTCTCTTTAAGAACACATTTTTCTTTTGTGCGTTTACTGAATCATGTTTTTTGTTATTTTTGTTGCAAGGATGATTTTAGACATAGAAAAAGTTTTCAGCTCACAGAACTAATAAGTAATGGATGGCCACAGTGATGATAATCCAAGTGTCACCAAAGCACAGAGAAGAGATGATCCTAACCAGACTAAACTATAGCAATTAAACCTCAGCCACCTTTTCAATAAACTGGTTTTTTACCTCTTGTACCTGTTTCTAATCATTTTTCTCTACTCAGTCTTGATGCTTTCTCTCTAAAACTGTGCAAGTGATCTTTTAACCTGTTCACAAAGGATAGATGCTTCTTTGAAATTATTTTCTTTTTTTTTTGAAAGATTTATTTATTTTTATTACACAGTCAGATATACAGAGAGGAGGAGAGACATAGAGGAAGATCTTCTGTCCGTTGATTCATTCCCCAAGTGACCACAAAAGCCGGTGCTATGCAAATCTGAAGCCAGGAGCCCAGATCCTTTTCCGGGTCTCCCACTTGGGTACAGGGTCCCAAAGCTTTGGGCCGTCCTCGACTGCTTTCCCAGGCCACAAGCAGGGAGCTGGATGGGAAGTGGAGCTGCCGGGATTAGAACAGGCGCCCATATGGGATCCCAGGGCATTCAAGGCGAGAACTTTAGCTGCTAGGCCACGCCGCTGGGCCCTCAAATTATTTTCCATGCTTATAATTCTGTACCCTTTATAGTTAAAATGCAGTTAACAAAGCTGAAATAGAAGAGGAGGAAAGCGGCCAGCACAATTGCTTAAGTGGCTGATCTTCCCTCAGCAAATGCCGGGATCACATTTGGGCACTGGTTCTTGTCCCAGCTGTTCTACTTCCCATCCAGCTACCTGCTTGTGGCCTGGGAAGGTAAGTGAGGACAGCCCAAAGCCTTGGAGAACTCCTGGCTCCTGGCTCCTGGCTTTGTAACAGCTCAGCTCTGTTGCAGTCATTTATAGAGTTAACCAGTGGATGGAAGATTTTTCTGTCTTTCATTCTTTCTGTAAATTTGTCTTTCTAATGAAAATAAATAAATCTTAGAATAAGAAGAAAAGCAGAAGGAGGAGGAGGAGGAAAAGGAAGAGGAGGAGCAGAAGTGAAAAAGGATGAGGAGGAAAAAAGAAGGAGGAGGAAGAAGAGAAGGAGGAAGAGGAAGAGGAAGAGGAGGAGGAGGAAAACAGGTGGAAACAGAGATGGAGTGTGAAGCCAAGATGAAGTTGACCAGCAAGTAAGGTATCCAGTGTGCAACAGAAGACAGAATTCACTCTCAAACAAAGCTAAACACCAGGTTGGCATCTGAGAGTGAGTACCTCATAGCGTGTGCCCTGTGCCTTTAAGTCCCGTCCTCCCAGTCCAGACCCCGTGCTCCTGATTGTTTTTCAAGTTCCAAGCACAGCGGACACTAAGCAAGGGACATTTCATCAATATTTGATACTAAATTTGATTTTAGTATCATGAACCTTCAGTACAATGAAGAGGAAATATTAATTTATAAATATTATGCTCACCAGGTATTATTTATTCTGCAGTACACTGTGTTTCTTGTGACTTTGAATTTAACTAAATTATGTAAATCATAATATTTGTAGGTTAAAAATCAAATATTGATGATTTCTTGAGTTTGATCAGCTGATTGCTATATGGTGTAATGGACAAAGTATGAATTGATGATTTGTATCTGTCATTGTATCCTAGATATGTTATTTAGGAGCAATGGTTACTTAAAAAACACTCATCAATTGTTTCTAAAGTTAAAATCTTAGCTTTCATCCCATATTGTTTTATTAAATGAGAAAATGTTAGTGTCAGTACTGCCTACCAATCATTACCTGCTACATCTGATGACGGAAAGAACAACACAGTAGAAGTTCAACGTTCTGAAGGAAGTTCAGATATTTCTAATCCTGTTCTAGTACCAGGTCCTGGCACAGCTTACCCCAGGTAGGAGCTTGATTAGCTATACCTTCTGTGATCTCTACAGGTAATTGAAATGTGCTGTGATATTTAAGGGATTTCCCTGAAGAGCATCAAAATCCCCTTGGGACTTTGCATCTTATAATTAATTATCAGTTTCTACTTTTGTTTTCCGTAACCACTGGAGGTTCCTTAATTTTATTTTGCAATTTCTTCTCGGCAGAGCCTCCAAGCTAATTTAATGTATGTCCCTCTTTTGTTCTAGCATCATTCTGTGAACTTGCCAGATTTGTTGTGCATTTTGAGAAAAAACTTAAATAAATCAAATTAGATTAGTTGATTTTCATTAAAAGGCATCATTGTCAGATTCCGCAAAACATTTTTTTCTTTATCTGTATTTAATACATTTGAGTTCAGCAATATTCAGGATCAAAAAGATGTTTGTTTGACTGCTGCTGTTGCCCATGACTGTCGCGTTTAAACAACCCATGCCAACACTCCAGCCTGCTGGGCGGTTACTGATAAGACCCTTTTCCCTGACTTGGCATCTAGTTCAGATATTGTAACAAAGCTCTATTACTGTCTGAGGAGCAGGTTGAGTGTCATCTTGGTGGCCTGTAGCCAGCATTCTGCCTGTGGAGAGGGGTCCTTGGGCACAATCCAGAAGGTACCTATTACCAGGATGTCCAGGAAATTTTACTTTCTGTATAGTTAAAACCTGTGATTTTGATCTTCCTTATATTAGTATGAAATGTATTCTAGTATGTTAATCCTTCTGAATTGAATCTAGCTCATATGAGAAGAAGTTTTCAAGGAAGTTGTTGATATTTTAGGACTGAAGCATTAAAGATGAAATGCACCTCCCACATAGTTTATAGGAGACATTGAGATTGGTAGCTTAATTCCTGTAATGTTGTCTCTTGAGTGATAGACTCGCAGGTATAGAAAACTGAGAGGAGAACTGAGGAGCTCTTTAAGGTCATTAATTCTAACCTTCTAACCTTCTTCCCATTAGGAACTCTATACAAAACCATATGCCAAATTGTCACCAGAAACTTTGAAGCTCATTGTATTATAAGAAATTTAATTTAATATTGAAGTTATTTAATTTTTACAAGGTGTTTCAAAATATTAACCAGTCTCTCTAATATCCAAACAATTATCTTATTCATGCTCTGGAAAAGCTACATTGAATAAATGTAATCTCTCTTCTCTATGTAAACTCTATAACATTTGGCAGGAGTTTTTTTTTTCTCTTTTTCAGTTAAAGTAACTGTTTTTCTTGTCTTTATAGTCCACAGTATTAAACAACCATGTAAGTGTCATGACCTTCTTCATGGTGTATCAGGATACATTTCCGTAATTCAGTGCATATGTATGTCTTGAGCAGGGAAGGCTATACTGGGGTTACAATCTTTTTTACACTAGATGTTACACTTTTAAAATGTATATTTTATCATGTTAGAATATTGGAAGGACCTGTTTCTTTTTTTTAATATTTATCAACCACTGGATTTTCACATAAAGTGAAAATAGATATACACTTAATAGTAAGGATGAAAGAAAAGGAAAGCCAACTAGATTAAGATAGGATTGGAGTATAATTTCTGGATCATACTTTTTCCTAAATTTTTTTGTCTAATTTTTTTTGTCTTGGGAAAATGCCTAGTTCTTTGTTTCTTCATTTGCAAAATGAAAAAATATAGATGAAATTATTTTTATGGTTTGTACCAGTTACAATATTGTATTAACCCAAGCAACCTGTTTTTTTTATGAAGTCAATTATTTTAAACAAAATCTGTGATTTTTTGTTATCTCAATAAGTATTCTTAGTTATGGAAGTGTTTGTTTTATTTTTCTTGACAGTCACGTTAAAAATTTGAGATCCTTAGATACATAGGTATGGAATACAAATTTTCCCACTAAAAGGCTCTCAGATATAACATGGAATAAAACATGGAACTGAGAAAAAGTGCTTAGAATGGAAATAAGTGCTTTAAAATAGAAAGTATACTACTAGTATGAATGATACAAAATAAAGGAGTGGAATGGGCGAGGAAGGTTATGGATATTGCTGAAGATATTTATTAAAGGTTATTGCTTGCACATCTAATAATGAGCCCAGTGTTTCTGTACTTGAGTGGTTGGGAAAGTATTGAGCTATAAGTGAAGAACAATGAAGACAAATTTATGGGAATAAATTGCAAACCGAGTACAAGCTGAAACGTACATACGTGTATACCTCAAATTTGATTGTATAGGTTACTGCCAAAGGAGTGAGGCCCTAATTCAAGGAAATTGATGTGTACGTTGTACAGGACTAGGAGAAGCTGAAGGAAGAGATAACACTGCTGTACTGCACCCATACAAGCCTGTGAGGAAGCGGAAAATGGGGAGAGATGCTAACGGTGATGAACTCCAACACTGACTTCCACCTCTGTCTTCCAAACCTTAAACACTTTTTTTAAAGATATATTTTTATTTTCATTTGAAAGGCAGATTTACAGAGAGAAGGAGCTACAGAAAGAATGATATTCCATTCACTGGTTCACTCTCGAAGTGGCCCCAATGCCAGAGCTGAGCCTATTCGAAGCCAGGAGCTAGGAACCTCCTCCAGGTCTCCCATGCATGTGCAGGGTGCCAAGACTTGGGCCATCCTCGACTGCTTTCCCAGGCTAAAAGCAGGGAGCTGGACGGGGAGTAGAGCAGCCAGACATGAACCAGTGACTATATGGAATCCCAACGAAGGATTTAGCCACTAGGCTATCATGCCAGGCCCACAATTATTTCTTTTGATTAATGGTGACTCCTAATGCCAAAGGAAAGCAATTCTGATGAATTTGATGAGTTTGTTAAGTGTAGTAAAATTTCACTGAAATAATATCTTTTTCTCATTAAATTAGCACTTGAAGACTGAGAAAAGGATCATATAATAAACCCATAAAACAAATGTGAAAATGACAAGTGTTAGTATAAGTTTTTAGTTACATATTATATAATGGCATACTGCATAACGGAAAAGTATCTAACAGTATCTTCACATACGGAACATTTAATAAACTGTTAATTATTATAAAAATCAACAAAATGGCAATAATTTAGATTAGGTATGGTGCTGGAGTTGTACAGAGATACTCATTCATGCAGTACATATAGGACATGTGTTTGTATGTGCACATACTTGCCCAGGCACATATACAGGTGGATAGGTATAGGGTTGTGGCTATGGCATGAGAAGGATCATGGCAATCTTCCTTCCTGTGAGTTGTTTCTCTTCATCCCTTGCTCTTTCTTCAGAGTGACTCCATATTTCTCACTTCCAGTCTTTATTATTTCTCCAGCAGTGCTAATGCTATCCAACATCTACATTCTTAGTTCAAGATTGCTTTTGTGATAGAATTATTTTACTCTGTGTTAAATATAATTTTCTTCTCATGGAAAGCAATGGTCAGTTATATTCTGTCATTGTTGTTTTAAGTAACAGACACACAATTGTAAGGTTATCTCTATCCTGAATAGTTGTAATGAATGATACGTATCTGTTTAATAATTCAAAATGCATTTTATGACCATAAATAAGCAGATCTAAGAATGCTGAGCGCATCCCTAGAGACACGACAGCTCAAATTGTGCTGTTCTCAGTTGTATTTTTCCAGTCCTGAGAGTTTCCCAGGGAAACAATACCAGAGAGAGAAAATTTTGATGGAAGAAATTGCCTCATGTAATGTTGGAGAAAGGATGGGAAGTAACAAACTCTGGAGGGTTAGTCAATAACAGCCAAAGCTGCAGATGATATATCTTCCATCCGAAGGACCAATACCTAGTAAAGCTGATGCTCAATTCAAATCTAAAAGCATTCAGCTAGAGAATCCCGTCCCCCTCCCCATACGGGAATACTCCATTGCTTTTACATATTCAGGCTTTTAACTGAATGAGAGAAAGGCAATCTACTTAACTGGAGATCATGGAATGAAATGTTAATCTACTATAAAATATGTCCACTGAGAAAGTCAAAATGATGTTTAACCAACAATCAGGACATCACAAAAAATTAACTACCATATTGTTAAACCTCAAGAGGGACTTAAATAGTTTACATTAAATTTGATGTGTGTCTCGGTTTTGATCAGTTTTCATTAACCTTCAGATAAACTCATAAGCCACACAAAAATAATTTTCTTGAATTTTACAAAATGATTTGTTGTTAAAATGGCAGAAAGAGTGATTAACTGCTTCCTCCTCCAATCTTTCTGTTCCTCCTCTCCCTCTTTTTGATATATAAGAAGTAAAACATATCTTTCACTCTTTTTAAAAGATATATTTATTTTTATTGCAAAGTCAGGTATATAGAGAGGAGGCGAGACAGACAGGAAGATCTTCCATCCGATGATTCATTCCCCAAGTGGCCCCAGTAGCTGGAGCTGAGCCTAACCAAAGCCAGGAGCCAGGAGCTTCTTCCAGGTCTCCCGTGCAGGCACAGAGTCCCAAGGCTTTGGGCCGTCCTTGACTGCTTTCCCAGGCTAAAAGCAGGGAGCTGGACGAGAAATGGGGCTACCGGAATTAGAACTAGCACCCACAAGGGATCATGGTGCATTCAAGGTGAGGAGTTTAGCTACTAGGCTATAGCACCAGGTCCTATCTTTCACTCTTAAGAAACTGACTTATATAGCTGGTTTGTACATTGAAATCTCACTTGTTTTTTAACTCCTGTATCACAGGGCATTGTCGTTCTCAGACTAGTTACCACTCCATGTACCCCCACAACTTTCTGCTCACTGGTGGAATAATACACTAAATAACAGAGGTGCTTATTCTGCTTTTACCAGATACAGATAATTAAATAAGAATTAGAGTTGAGGAATTATTAAGAGCAATTTGACACAAGAGCATGGCTATAAGTTAGATTTGAATGCCAACAATATGTTTATTTCTGAATTGTTAGGAAATGTTGTCATTGTCTATTAGAATGTCAGAGTTATGCTGTGATGCAGTGAAATAACTGATTAACCTTTGATAGTCGTCTGTGTTACATAGCACTTTTGTTTTTATGGAGACTTTGGAATCTAGATACATTTTTAAAAGAACAGAAATTTTTCGCTAGCCAACTAAAAACATTTACAATTTTCCTGTTATTTGAAGTGTGCCTGTAGTACAGCTGATTAACTCTGCTAAAATAAAAATTGCAGTGAAGGATGAGATTTATTATACAGTAATCTTCATATAAATATAAGTCCATGTCCTGTGGACAAAAATGGAAGGTATTTGAAAAGTCAACACTAGAGAAGAAAGAAATAGAATCCATAATGCTTTTGTCCTTGGCACAAAATGGTAGATTATCTCTTGGTATTATTTTGTATCATATTATAACAATATTTAAGTGATATGCATCAAATTGACTACTTAAATTTAACCTTTGGATATTTTACAGTAGTTACATGCTAAAATTTTTTTAGGTAAGTTGTGTTCACTTTGTGATCAAACTTTATTTCTTCTCACAGTTAATAACTCTTCATAAACATTACATGTGTCTTCACTGCGTTTTTAGCTTTTAGAAAGTTTTCATAATTTTTCAAATAAGAGACACAAATTAAGGAGTTAGTTCAAGCCTCCTTGGGGGAATCATCTCACAAGTGCTTGTGGCCAGAGCTTGAAACATACTGAATCAGGTTAATTAATATTAAACGTACTGAATCGGGTTCATTAACAAAGTGCTGTACATCAGAGGCAGGTTTGTGGAGAGATTATGCCTATGCCCTTTTCTAGCTTACAAATTTGTGTTATGTAGGGATAGTCAGCCTGACCCAAACCTTATACTGTTTTTCAGGGAATGAATACTTCACATGTAATACTGAGTAGATGTACCTTGCACCCAGTTCGCCTCAGGGAAGCTACCATCAGTTGACCAGATGACGTTTCCACTTGTTTCCTGGACAGCTTGGGGTTGTGAAAGCTGGTGTTGAAATGGCTGTTGTGAACTGATCAGCCTGACGAAGATCCTGGCTGCTGTGTTTTCTATTTCTGTAGCACAGGAAGTGGTCGTGTTGTTTTTCTTGTTGCACATGATTTATCACCAGCAATCTGACTACAACTTGTAGGCATGGATGCAGAAGAATGTTAAAACACAATCTGCTGGATTACAGCTGGAAGCTAAACGATATTGATATGGTTAGTGAAGAAAGCAACATTATTTTAAACCCTTAGGTTTTTCTCAGTCAGTAAGAGTATCACTTGCATGTTCTACTAGAGATCGGGCAAATTAACCAAAATATATAAGTACTTAGGAAGAGTGTCAGAAAAAAGAAAAGGCATATACCTGAAGATACTCTGTGAATTTTTAGTAATCGATAGGTGTTTGGACCAAATTGAGATGTTCCTTGCCTGCCAGCTCGTGAAGCAGATCAGAATTAGAATTAGTCTTGTCGTTTTTATATAATTGGAACATGAGAATTCTGAGAAATGTGGACCTGTTTTGCCTTTAATATATGCACCGGCAAAGGCTGAAATCATCAGTATCTTGTTTCAAAGGATAGTCATAATTACAAGGACAGAAGGGTTAGAGAAGAGTAAAGGGGCAATTGTGAAGGGAAAGCATGTAGGGTGGCTGAGCTCAGAGAATCGGGGCTGAGAAGTTTTAATACCTATACCAAAGCAAGGATTGCAAGGTTGGCACAGAAATAAAATGGAAAGGCACCTGCTCACCACGTGCGAAGAAGTTCTGTGCTTTTATCCTTTAGTTTGGAACAATGAGAGTAGAAAGTGATAGAACAAAAGTAGACACAGTAATTGACAATAAGAATAGCCCTAAAGGGCTTCCACTGGAGCTTAAAGAGGCAAATTTAGGATAATAGGCATGCTGGTTTTGACAGTGTGTACTATCCAAAAATTTTACTGCCTCATGTTTAGAAAGCCTCTGGAAAAACACAGAAATAACAATAAATAATAGATTCTCAAAATGCTATCTTTGCTGCTAATGTTACCTTACATTTGCATAATGCTTAATAGATTTCAAAGTGCATCTGTATAAATTAGTACATACAATTTTCAAAACCCCTTTGAGTTATAAACGACAAGTACTATAGGACAAACCTTATAGGCACTGAACTTGAAAAGAGATTTAGAAATGCTCAATTGTTGTATCCAGCATCAATGCAATTTGCAACATGTGAACCGATACTCAGACCCCAGCTTTCTCATGTTAGAAATCCAGATATCTAAGTGGTATTCATATTAATTATGTATTTCATGTACAGCTGGACATATATGAAACATTTTGAAAGTTAAATGCTTGGTGATGTATTTCGAATTTCAAAATGAGCAAGAGACAAAAGTTCTGTGCTATGTTTGGCAATTCTACCAGAGCAAGAATCTTAGTTTAGTTTGGAAAAAAAATCTTGGTGCAGTCATATGGTTCCTGGTTTTCTCACAAAGAAGATGGGATGAGCAACGGGGTGAAAACAGGTCAGCTTGGGAAACCAGTGGAGAATGGCTGAGATTGAGCAAGAAGGAGGAGCTACCCCCTGACTTGTTAGTGTGAACCACCAGAAGTCACATTGCAGTTTTGCATGGTATTCTGGTCCTTCGAAAATCCATAACAGAAATCCCTTAATCGAATCAGCTTTATTGCAGGAAATAAAGCAGTAAGGTATATGTCCAAATTCTGAGCAGCCTCCTGAACTCAGACTTCATGGCACTTTCCAACCATGACCAGGGAAAAGGAAGGATACTGAACAGTTAATTACCATTTAAGTCCCAGACATTGCACGTCATATACTCTTGCTAATTTTCCATTTCACATGTTCATTTGACACTAATGCTATAAGACTATCACACAAAATAGTTCAAAATAATTCAAAGTAATTGCAAGTATTTGTTAACATCAACTGCTCTTACAAGCATCATCTCTTTTGAGATGATTCCACTGTAAAGAAATATTCTATATAGACTGTCGGGTCACATCTTATTGCAGATAGAGTTCCATGATTGTATCACATTAAGTCAAGGACAAAAACTTCAAGAAGCTTGTATTTTTTGGGCTGGACGTGATGACAGCCATTAGTGAGAAGGAGGTAGAAGCAGCAGCTGCTCTTGCAGCTGTGGAGAGTTGCTGACACAGGATTCAGTTGGGAAGACACTGAATGGAGTGCAGTAATTTGGTGGAGAAAGCCGGAGAGAAAGCAGAGCCGACCACAGTGAAGAATGACTCAGAGAGTTTTCCCTACCCAGAACTTTGTTCTGCCAGAGTTCTCTTCAGCATTTTTGTCATTGTAAATTGGAGGCTTGGAATCAGCAGGAGACAGAAAGAGTCTGTGATGAACCCGCAGATGGAGGTACTTTGTTTCCCAAAAAATAGAGAATGAGAGGTGTAGCTGCATGCAGAAAGGAGGCATAGAATGTATGAAGGCTTGTAGACAAAGGCAGTTGTTAGCTGACTTCAGAGGGAGCAACCCCACCTGGCTGCCTGCTGGGAGATATTAAGAAATGATTTCATTTTATTCTGTTCTTTTGAGAAAGAGGAGAGAATTTAGGCTTAACTCTACAAAATAAAGAAAACCGACTTTATTTCCAGCCCAGTGCTATAAACTAACAAGCAATACATTTACTATATTCCTCTCTTTGTGTTAATACTTAAAGTAGGTAAATAGAACACGTTTTGAGAATTTGGTGCTAAAAGCATTCATATTTTTCCTAAATCACTTCATCAACATATAGTTAGCATACAATAAAATTTTCTGATCTAAAATGCCTAATTTCATGAGCACATCAAATGCACACAGTCATATAAGCACTATCACAATTAGAAGATAGATTCTCATTATGATAAACAGATTCTCCTAAAACAACACTTTCCTGGGAGTCCCCTTTTCCTGCACTTGACCTTGGATCTCAGTGATCTAATACTAGAGTTGCTCCCTTTCAGAATTTAATTATAAATGTCTAATACAGTGGACAGTCCTCCATTTTTTAGTCTTATTTATTCTATTTCCTGTGTCACCTAGATTCTTTCATTGATGCATATTATCCATAGTATGCATAAAACATAATGTGATTATACTATTTCCAATTGATGAACTTTCTCATTGATCCAATTTTTTTTTTTTTTTTTTTTATAGGTGGTCTTTTTTTTTTTTTTTTTTTTTTAATTTTATTTTAAATTCATTAATTACATTGTATTATGTGACACAGTTTCATAGGTACTGGGATTCTCCCCACCCCTCCCCAAACCCTCCCACCATGGTGGATTCCTCCACCTTGTTGCATAACCACAGTTCAAGTTCAGTTGAGATTCCCCCATTGCAAGCATATACCAAACATAGAGTCCAGCATCTTATTGTCCAGATAAGTTCAACGGCTTCTTAGGTATACACTCTCTGGTCTGAAGACAGAGCCAGCAGACTATCATCCCGATCAATTAAAAGCTCCAACATACCATCAGCAAAAATTTACATCACCATGGAATTAATTGACATAGTAACGAGTAACCAATATGGTAAAAGTAAATGCGATTTCTTATCCACCTTCTGTGACCACCTCATTGACATTTCAATTTAGGTTTATACACAACATATAACATTCATAACATAACTTGTTATACATAACATCGTGTCATCTTAAATTAAGGCAAACATGTGGTATTTAACCTTTTGGGATTGGCTCATTTCCCTTAGCATTATGGTTTCCAGTTTGGCCCATTTGGCCACAAAGAACTGCATTTTGTTTTGTTTAATAGCTGAGTAGTATTCCATGGAGTAGATGAACCATAGCTTTCTTATCCAATCCTCTGTTGATGGGCATTTTGGTTGCTTCCATGTCTTTGCAATTACTGATTGTGCTGCTATGAGCATAGGAGTGCATGTTGGTTTCTCATAAAACAAGTGTTCTGGATATATTCCTAGGAGTGCTATTGCCGGGTCATACGGTATGTTGTATTTGAGTTGTTTGAATGTTCTCCATACTGATTTCCATAGAGGCTGTACCAGCCTGCAGCCCCACCAGCAGTGGAGTAGGGTTCCCTTTTCCCCGCAACCTCGCCAACAAGTGTTGTTGGTGCTTTTATTCATATGGGCCAGTCTTACTGGCGTTAGGTGGTACCTCATTGATGTTTTAATTTGGATTTCCCTTATTGCCAGGGAACTTGAGCATTTTTTCATATGTTTATTTGCCATTTGGGTTTGTTCCTTTGTGAAGTGTTTGCCCATTTCCCGTGCCCATTTCTTGAGTGGCTTGTTTGTTTTGACATTTTGGTTGTTTTGTAGCTCTTTGTATATTCTGGAGATCAGCCCTCTATCACCTAAGTCGTGTGCAAAGATCTTCTCCCATTCTGTGGGTTGCCTTTTTACTTTGTTGATTGTTTCTCTAGCTGTACAGAAGCTTCTTAGTTTGATGAGGTCCCAATTGTTTATTTTGGTCTTGATTTCTACTGCATTTGGAGTCTTTTTTAGGAAGTGAGGGCCTACCCCTAAGTGTTCCAGTGTGTTTCCAACATTTTCTTCCAAAAGTTTGAAGGTTTCTGGATGTAGGTTTAAATCTTTTATCCATTTGGATTTGATCTTAGTATATGGTGAGAGATGTGGGTCTATCTTTTTGTTTCTGCAGGCTATCAACCAGTTGTCCCAACAGCATTTATTGAACAGACCTTCCCATTTGCCTGGGTTGTCGTTTGTCTTTTTGTCAAAGATTATTTGGCTGTATTTCTGTGGGTTCCCATCTGGTGTTTCTATTCTGCTCCATTGATCTTCTTCTCTATTTTTGTGCCAGTACCAGGCTGTTTTGATAACCACTGCCCTATAGTATGTCCAGAGGTCCGGAACTGTGATTCCCCCTGCTAACTTCCTGTTCTTGAGAATGGTTCTAGCTATTCGTGGTTTTTTGTGCTTCCAGATGAACCTTTGGATCATTGTTTCCAGGTCTGTGAAGAATGTTTTGGGCAATTTGATTGGGATTGCGTTGAATGTATATATTGCTTTTGGCAGTATAGACATTTTAATGATATTGATTTTACCTATCCAGGAGCATGGGATGTTACTCCATCTTTCTAGATCTTGTTCAATTTCTTTTTTAAGTAGTTTGTAGTTTTCCTCGAATAGGTCTCCTACATTTTTGGTTAGGTTAATTCCCAGATACTTCATGCTTTCCTTTGTTACTTTGAATGGTATCTTGCTGGTTAGATCTTTTTCCAACTTGGGGCTGTTAGCATACACTATGGCTGTTGATTTTTGTTCATTAATTTTGTACCCTGCCACTCTACCGAACTCTCGTATAAGTTCTAGTAGTCTCTGTGTTGAGCCTTTTGGCTCTTCCATATAAAGAATCATGTCATCTGCATATAGTGAAAGCTTGACTTCTTCATTTCCCATTTGGATTCCTTTGATTTCTTTTTCTTGTCTTATGGCCTCAGCGAGTACCTCTAGAACTATGTTGAATAGCAGCGGAGAAAGCGGACATCCCTGTCTTGTTCCAGATCTCAGTGGGAAGGGTTCCAGTTTTTCTCCATTCAGTATGATGCTGGCATTGGGTTTTTCATATATTGCTTTGATTATGTTGTGGATTTTTCCATCTATGCCTACCTTGGTTAGGGTCTTTAGCAGGAAGTTGTGCTGAATTTTGTCGAAAGCTTTTTCTGCATCTATTGATACTATCATGTGATTCTTGTTTTTCAGTTTTTGGATGTGGTGTATCACATTTATGGATTTGCGAATGTTGAACCATCCCTGCATTCCAGGGATGAATCCTACTTGATCTGGATGAATGATCTGTCTGATGTGTTTTTGAATTCTGTTGGCTAGGATTTTGTTGAGAATCTTAGCATCAATGTTCATCAAAGAGATAGGTCTGTAGTTTTCTTTCTCTGTAGGATCTCTGCCCGGTTTTGGGATTAAGGTGATGTTGGCTTCATAGAATGAGTTTGGAAGGGTTGCTTCCTTTTCTATTGTTTTGAAGAGTTTGTAGAGGATTGGAGTTAGTTCTGTTCGGAATGTTTTGTAGAATTCTGGAGTGAAGCCGTCTGGGCCTGGGCTTTTCTTTGTTGGGAGGTCTTTAATCACTGATTCAATCTCTGCTTCAGTTATGGGTTTGTTCAGGTTGATTGTTGCCTCTGGGCTAAGTTTTGGCAGGTTGTGTGAGTCTAAGAACTTTTCCATTTCTTGGTGGTCTTCTGATTTGTTGGAGTACAGTGCTTTGTAGTAATTTCTGATTATGTTCTTAATGGTTGTAATGTCTGTTGTTATGTTGCCTTTTTCATCTTTGATGCTGTTAATTCTTGCTTTCTCTTGTTTTTTCTTTGTCAGACGGGCCAGCGGGGTGTCTATTTTGTTTATCTTTTCAAAAAACCAGCTTTTTGATTCGTTGATTTTGTGTATGGTTTTTTTTATTTCTATCTGGTTGATTTCCTCCCTTGTTTTGATGATTTCTTGTTTCCTGTTGTGTGTGGGGCTCATCTGCTGCTGCTTTTCCAATTCCTGGAGGTGTGTGGTTAGTTCCTGTATTTGGCGACTCTCTTGGGCCTTGACATGAGCTCCAATTGCGATGAGTTTACCCCGTAGCACTGCTTTGGCAGTGTCCCACAAGTTTTGGAATGTTGTGTCAGAGTTTTCATTGGTTTCCATAAATTTTTTGATCTCATCTTTAATTTCTTCCCTGACCCATTGTTCGTTTAATAGCATATTGTTCAGCCTCCAAGAGTTTCTATATTTCCTGGGACATTTTGAATTGCTGATTTCCAGTTTCATTCCGTGGTGGTCTGAGAGGGTACATGGTATGATTCCTATCTTTTTGAAGTTATTTAGATTTGCTTTGTGTCCTATCATGTGGTCGATCCTGGAGAAGGTGCCATGCACTGCTGAAAAAAATGTATAATCTGTGGTCTTAGGATAAAAAATTCTATAAATGTCTACCAAGTCTAGTTGTTCTAATGTTTGTACGAGCTCTGTTGTTTCTTTGTTGAGTTTTTGTTTTGTTGATCTGTCTATAGTTGTTAGTGGGGTGTTAAGATCACCCACTATTATTGTGTGTGTATCTATGTCTCCCCTTAAGTCTGTAAGTAGTTGCTTCACGAAGCTAGGCGCATTGGAATTAGGTGCATATATGTTCACGATTGTAATTACTTCTTGATGGATCAGTCCCTTCACCAATATATAATGTCCTTCTCTGTCCTTTTTGATGTCTGTCAGCTTGAAGTCTAGGTCATCTGAGATTAGAACAGCTACGCCAGCCTTTTTTTCTCGTCCATTGGCATGAAATGTCTTTTTCCATCCTTTCACTTTAAATTTCTTACAGGATTTTCTGGTTAGATGTGTCTCTTGTAGACAACATATAGTTGGGTGCTGTTTGATGATCCATTCCGTTAATCTATGCCTTTTGATTGGTGAGTTTAAGCCATTTGTGTTTAGAGATAATATTGAAAGGAATTGGTTTTGGGCTGCCATGAGTGTAAGTATGCAAGTGTGTATTTGCGACTATTAGAGTTCTTGATTGGTTGACTTTTCTTGTATGGATTTTAGTGGGGAGGTCTTCCCATTTGCCATCTTTGATTTTGGTTTGTATTTTTTCTTTCTGGGTTTAGCACCTTCCTGAGGAGATTTTCCAGAGCTGGTTTCGTGTTGATGTATTCTTCGAGTTTCTCTTTACTGTTGAAGTATTTAATTTCATTCTCAAATATAAATGAGAGCTTTGCTGGGTACATTATTCTTGGTTGGCAGTTGTTTTGTTTCAGGATTTGATAGGTTTTACCCCATTCTCTCCTTGCTTGGAGCGTTTCTTCTGATAGGTCGGCTGTGATCCTGATTTCCCTTCCCCTGAAAGTAATCTTATCCTTTTTTCTTACTTGTCTTAGAATTGTTTCCTTGTGTTCACTTGAAGGTAGCTTGAGGACCACATGTCTGGGAGACGATTTGTTTGGGTCGTATCTCCTGGGGGTTCTTTGCCCTTCCTGGATTTGTGCTGGATTTATATTTCCAGTATTCTGGAAGTTCTCCTGTATTATCTCATTGAGCACCCGTTGCAAGCCTGTCTCCTTTTCCACTCCTTCGGGAAGGCCTATTATTCTAATATTTGATTTTTTGAGGTTGTCTTTCATTTCCTGTATGGACCTATTGGCTTTCTCTAGATTTGTCTCCAACTGTTTGATGAGCTGCTGCCTTTCATTCTGATTGTCTTCCAATTCTGATATTCTGTCCTCTGCTGTGTTCATTCTGTTGGTTAGGCTTTCAATTTTGTGCTCTATATCGAGGATTCCCTTTTTGATTTGATTTATTTCTGCAGTGATATGGTTTTCGAATGCCTTAGACTCTTCCCAGCGCTTTTCACTCTCTCTGACGAATTTCATCATTAGCTTCTTAAAGTCCTTATCTGATAGTTCCTCTATGTCTTCATCTTGCATCTCAGATATTGAGATTAGTTTTTGGTTGTATTGGGAGGGAGTGCTTGATCTTTCCTCTGGGTCATTGCTTTTTCTGATACTTCTCCTCATTGTGTTTTTGCTTCTTGTTGTTTTGAGATTTTAGCGGTGATTCAGCTGAGCTGGCTCTGGTTTGGGGCCTCCGGCTGAGCCCAGCAGGGCTTACTGCCTGAGTCACCAGCTGCTTTCAGGGTCTGTAGATCACAGCCCTGAGCTGGGTCAGGAGGCTTTGTGGGCCAGCCCCAGTGCCAGGCCCCTTCCCCTGTGGCTCCCTCTCAAAGGCAGTGCCCTACAGATTCACTCTGCTGAGCCGCGCCTGGGCTTTGGGTCACAAGGCTAATACAGCGGGGGTCTCCGCCTCAGTGCTGAGCCGAGACTCTCCTTCAGGGCTTGAGGTTAGCACAGCAGGGGCTCCTGCTGCTCGGAGTCTAAAATCCCCAACCCCGGCCTGTGCTGGGCTGGAAATCTCCTCGGCCCCAGTGCCGATCCAATTTTTGTCTGACGTATATAAATTCTATAGACTCTTAATAGATAAGTTTGAATATGTGCTTTCCAAAGAGATTATTGATTGTGTATAAATCAGAAATATTAGAAATTAAGAACTAACTATGCCAAATATAAGATTTATATTATTATATTATATTATGTTATTATTATATTATATGTTAGGCTCAACAACATGCTTGGGGAAGCAGAAAAAGAAATATTCGAGGTAGAAGGCAAAACCTTGAAAACATCACACTTGGACAAATGAAAAGAAGAATAGATGAGAAATACACACAATAATTTCCACACATATGGGGCAGCATAAAGTGACCGTATGCACATATCTTAGGAATTCCTGATGGTGCCTAGAGAGAATGGATTACAGGACATGTATACTGACATAATAACAGACAAGTTTCTAATGTGGAGATAGAGGAATATCAAGCACAGGAAGCAAATAGAAGTCCAAGTAGGCATGTTCAGAAATTATCTTCACCAAGGCATATTGCAGTCAAACATTCAACAGGAAGATAAAAAAGATTCTATACTGTGCACAACGTGCACCCGGTGACCCTTAGAGAATTCACAAATGCTTTAACAGCTGATTTATCATCAGAAACCTTGCAGATGAGGAGAGAATGGAGAGAGAAAGTCCAGATCCTACAAGAAAACAAGCTGGCAACCCAACAAGGCTTTCATTTACACAAGAAGACAAAGTAAATATCTTCCAAAACAAAGTAAAATTGAAATGTTACCCATACAGCAATACAAATGATGCTTAAAGATATGCTAGATAATAAAGCAGGATGATAATCAGCATCAGTAAAGATTATGAAGATATAAAATCTCTTAGTAAATATATACAGGAAATCCAGTGCAAACACTGAATGAATTTACAGGAAGATGGTAGGACCAAGTCATTAGCTCTCCGTACTCACCCTGATCATAAAAAACCTAAACATTCCAATCAAATGATACAGACAGGCTGAGTGGATTAAAAGGGAAGACTTGTCTTTTTGCTGCCTACGGGAAACAATTCGCTAACTAATACACACAGATTGAATATGAAAGAATGTGAAAAGATATTTTGTACCTACAGAAAGAAAACTAAGCTGGAAATAAGCTTAGATGTTGGACAAAATTGGTTTTATGTTGTAGTGTTAAAAGTAAGCCAATGTAAGATAAGACAAATTATACTTTAACACCAAAACTTTGAAAAAAGATGAAGAACATTACTTGGTGATGAAAAGATCAATTCAACAAGAAGAAGTAGTTATAATAAGTGTATAAACACCCAAAGCCAGGTACCTGGTTATTAAAAAAACTGTTAATGGATCTAAAATGGTGCATACACACTAATAATAACGGGCAACTTGAGTACATCACTTTCACCAATGACAAATCTCCTAGACAAAAAATCAACAAAGAAACAATGAATCTAATCTATATATGGACTATATGGACTTTATGTATACCTATAAAACACTTCACACACAGATGCAGAATACATATTCTCTTCTCCAATACATGGGACCTGCCTTAGGATCGATTACATGCTGGGTAATAAAGCAAGAATAGCCAATTCAAAAGAATGAAGTCATGTTATGTATATATTCTGACAACCATAGTTAAAGCTAGAACTCAACTCAAGAAACTCTAGAAATATTCAAACACATGAACACTGAATAATACATAAACAAATGATCAATGGGCCATGGAAGAAAAAAATTGAAATCAAAAATTTTCTGAAAACATATGAGGATGAGAGCACAACAAATCAAAATTTATGGGTTAAAATAAAACCAGCAACAAGAGGGAAGTTCATAGTAAATAGAGTCTACTCCAAGGCATAAAAAAAGGTATCAAATAAATAATCTATCCCTGTTTCCAGTGACCAAGAAAAGAACAGAAAACCAAAGTCAAAAACTGTGGAAAGAATGAAATCATTAGAATTAGAGAAGAGAGAAACAAAATTGCAATAGAAAACAATGCATAAAATTAGGAATCTGAAGAGCTGTTTTTATTTCCACAACAAAATAGATATGTAAGCAGCCCGTTAATGAAAAACAAAATAGAAGGAGAATACCAAACATTTTAAATCAGTGAAAAGAGAAATGTAACAACACCACAGATGTACAAACAATTATAAGGAATTACTACAAACGGTGATATGTGCCAACAAATTTGAAAATCTAGAAAAAGTGGATGGATTTCTGAACACATAATACAATATACCAAAATTGAGCCGTTAAATAGACCAATATCAAAAGTGGAAATTGAATCAGTAATAAAGACTCCTCAAAAAAGAAAAGCTCAGGAATGGATAGCTTCACTGTTGAATTCAACTGAGCTGATGAAGAAATATAAACTCTAGTTCTTTTTTTAAAAAAAAAAATATTTATTTTTATTGGGCAGTCAGATATACAGAGGAGAGACAGAAGAAGATCTTCCATTCGCTGATTCACCACCCAACCGGCCACAATGGCTGGATCTGAGCCAATCTGAAGCTAGGAGCCTGGAGCCTCTTTCAAGTCTCCCAGGCGGGTGCAGAGTCCCAAATTTTGGGCTGTCCTCCACTCCTATCCCAGGCCACAAGCAGGGACCTAGATAGGAAGTGGGTTGCCGGCATTCAAACCGGCACCCATATGGTATCCCGGCGCCTTCAAGGCGAGGAATTTAGCTGCTAGGCTATTACGCTGTGCTCCAAACTCTAGTTCTTCACTAACTATCCAAAACATTTGAACAGGGGGGTAATCCCCCCAAATTCCTTCTTTGCAGCCTGTGTCATCTTAATTTAATAACCAGAAAACAATATAACAAAGATAGAGAGCTAAATACCAATATCCCTGATGAATACAGTTCTAAAACTACTCAACAAAATAATAGCTAATAGAATCCAATGACAATAAGAAAGATTATTCAGTTGACCAACTGGGATTTTTCCCTGGTATGAGGAGATGTTTCAGTATATGCAGAGACCAATGTGATACATCATGTAATGAGGCAGACAATAAGTTATACATCTATTTCAAGAGATGCAGAGAAAGTATTTGATAAAATATAATATCATTTCATTGTATAAATCTTAAATTAGATATATTAGATAAATTACATATATAAAAGACATATTTATCAATATAGCCAAGGCAATATATGAAAAACCAAAAGCCAGCATCATATTAAATGGGAAAAAGTTAGAGGCATCTCCACTAAGATCCAGAATCAGAGAAGGATGGTCCCTGTCACCACCAGTATTCTATATAGTCCTCAAAGGTTTAGCCAGAACCATTACACAAGGGCAATCATCAGAGATACAAACTGGAAGGAGGAAGTCAAACTATCTCTGCTTGCAAATGAAATGCTTCTCACATAGGGAAACCAAAAGACTCTACTAAAAGCAATTTGAAACAATCAAAAAGTTTGGTAAGATATTTGCGAGACATAAAATCAAAACACAGAACTCAATAGTCTTTTTATACACAATCAATGTTTTGGTTGAGTTCCATTCACAGCGGCTACAAAAATATTAAATATATTGGATAAAATTTAACCAGGCTGTGATAAATTTCTACCATGAAAATGGCAAAGCATTAAGAAAAACAATAGAAGACACTAAGTTATTAATATAATCAAAATTTCTATTCTACCACAAACAATTTACAGCTTCAGTGTAATCCCAGTCAAAGACCCATGACATTCTTCTCAGATAGAGATACAAATGTTGATAGTAATAGGCAAACATGAAAGATCCAAAGTGCTTAAAGCAATTATAAATAGCAAAGGCAATACTGGAAGCAAGAGAGCTGTAATCAAAACAGGCCGGTCCAAAAACAAAATTGAAGATTAATGGAACAAAATTGAAATCCAAATATGAACCAACAAATATTCAATGATCTACTTTTAACAAGAGCATGTAAATTGATCCAGAGCAAAAGGGCAGCTAGGAAAATTGGATTTATGTGTTCAGAAGTATGAAACAATATCTATAACTTTACATCTTAAGTAAGAATAAACTCTAAAATAGATCACAGATCTAAATCTGTGACATGATTGCATCAAATCACTGGAGGAAAGTATTGGGAACGCCTGAAAGACATTAAGTCCTGCCAAAGTATTCATGGAAGCAATCCCACAAACATGGAAAATTAAAGCAAAAGAAAAAATTTTTTAAAGAGGGATTCAGACAGACTAAGGAACTTGTGCACTACAAACCAAATTGTCAACAAAACGAACAGGCAGCCAAAAGAATGGGAGAAGATATTTGCAAATATATGACTTATATCCAAGATTTATCATGCTCCACAAACTCAACCACCAAACAACACAGTTAAGAAATTTAAAAAGAAAATAGACATGAACAAGCAGTTTTCACGAGATGAAACTCAAATGACTAATAGATATATTGAAAGGTGCTTCGTTTTATTAACTATCATAGAGACATTGTGGTTTCGTCTGCCCTTGGTTGGAACAGCTATCATAAAGAAATCAGAAACAATTAAAGCTGATAAACATCCGGAGAAAAGACACCTAAGACGCTGCTCATGGGCATGTACACAGTGCAGTCACTGTGGACGAGTCCTTAGAAACCTGAAAACAAATCTGCCATGTAATCCGGTCATCCCACTATCAGAATTTATCCAAGCAAACTAAAATCAGAACGTGGTCTATTTATCTGTACCCCCTTGTTTATGGAAGTTCCTTTCATGACAACTAAGCTATCAAATCAATGTGGATGTCCATTAATGGCTAACTAAACAAAATGTGACATACATACATTATTCAATATAACTCACCCATTAAAAAAAATCTTGTCTTTTGCAACTACATGCAATTGGAAGACACTGTACTTACTAAAAGAAGTCAGTCCATAAATACAAATAGAAATATCATATGTTTTCCCTGATCTGTGATATAATGTGCAGATTACAAAAGATGGAATATGTGTGAGTGAGACTGACATTTGGGATTTAATTATGGCTAACAACCTTTGTTGATACTCTTTGGGAATATGATAAGTAGAGCTTTTTGGTTTTTTAATTTTCAGCTTGCTGTGTCTTGGCGTATTTACCTAGCTAAATGTGTGATTGTGAAGCAAAGGGAAGCATGTTACTGTAAACATTTAGAAAGCAAAAATTGAAATGAAGGCAAGTAGGTGGGCATGTGGGGGGCAGAGTGTATAGGGTGGGATATATCACCATGCACTAAAGTATTGGAAATACATGAAATTTGTTCAATTCATATAAAGACATTTAAAATACATGAAAAATTAATTGACCATGTATATGTGTGTCTATTTCTGGACTCTGTGTGTGTGTGTGTGTGTATTTGTTTTCGCATTCACCTACATAACTGTATTTATGACAATATGATACTACCTGGAATACCATGTTTTTTATTAACCTCAAAGCAAACATATGTGCTCTTTAAATAGATTTTTCTTTTCACAATTGTTTTGGATAATATGGGTCCCATCTAAAGTTTCTTCAGAGGACCAACTAGAGTTTTATTTTAAATATATGAACAAATTTGGACAGACTTGACATTTTAGTTTTCTTGCATGTTTCGATTTGGTCATTCAAAATCTATTTTAGCACTTCTTTATAGCTTAAGCACCCGGACCTCACACATTTTGCTAAGTCTATCACCAAATAATTCATTGTTGATATTGTTATAATTGAGCTGGCTTAAAATATTAACTTGGGGACTTATTAGTAAATGGAAATTTAATTGATTAGAGTATATTGACTTTACATCTAAAAATTTGTTAATTTGTTGCTTTGTATTGATTACAAAGGCTCTTGGCAATAACTGACTATGTTAATGTAGCATGAGATAATTTTACTGCTTTTTCCTATTTTTATTTTCTATTCTGCTTACTATTTTTTTGACTAAGAGTAAATAATAAAATATCAAAAATTTGCCTTGCTACTGATAAGGAGAAAACAGTGTTAGATGCTAAGCATGCTGTCATATTGTATTGATATTTGTTATAAAACACAGTTTGTAATATGAGTGCTTTTTAAAAGAAAATGTACATAAGTAATGTTTAAAACATAAACAGATTTGACCAATTTTGTCCAATGAAGCTGTTATAAAATTCTTTGTTACAAACACATCCATCATCTCCAAAGCCTCCTCCAAACATCTTTATCATTGTTACTACTATTTCATGAAAATAACACTTACATTAAGTATACAAAATGGTGTGCCTAATTGTGCACACTGTTTTGTATAGCACATCTCTTCGTTTCTTTGTGGTACCAAAGCTTTGACTGATACCTTCTGTTTTCCTCTTCCTTTCTTTTGGAAACCATTACTGCACTCTCTGTTTCTGCATCTCTTTTCAGATTCTATGAAGGAGATCATTCAGTGTTTGTGTTTCTGTGACTTATCTCACTCAGCTTAATACCGCCAGGTTTGATTATATTACTCAGTTAAAGTATATCTATAGAATACCACTCAGATATAAAAAAATAAATCCTGTCTTTTGCAACAAAATAAATGCTACTACAAATCATTATGATTGGTGGAATAAGTTAATCCTAAAAAAGCAGTATGTTTCTCTGATATTTTGAAAAGAAAACAAGGAATGCATAGGATGAAGATGAATGCCTTGAGATTTGATTGTCATTTTTAGATCTGTCTTTATTCTTGTGGAACTGTGGCCTTTCGTTTATTTTTTCAACTTGTTGAATATTATACTTGGTGCATTAAGCCTGTGATTTTAGAATGGACTGGAATTATGCTTTTGTGAAAGTTAAAGAAAACATGAAAAGGAAGAAAGCAAGGGGATGGAAGGAGTGAGAGTAGGAGGGTGATAAGTTCTCTTGGTGGAATTAAACCTACGGCATGCGTCAAGTCTATTCATTATGTTAATGCAAATTTTAATAGAAGAAAAGAATATTAAATGTCTATGTCTATCACATTTTGTGCATACTTATTTGTTCATGGATATTTTTGTTGTCTTAATACTGCCTTTTGTGAGTAATGTTGCAATGAATATGGGAGTATAGACATCTCTTTGACTTGCTGATTTAATTCCCTTTTAACATACACCTAGAGGAAGGAATGTAGAAGCAGACAGTTGTTCCATTTTATTTAATGTTTATTCACTTATTTACATGTGCTTCAAAGACAGAAAAAGAAACAGAGAGAACTTCCACACACTAACTTATTCCCCAAAGCCAACAAGAGTCAGGACTGGGCTGGGCCAGAACAAAACAAGGAGGTTAAGAATCTATTTGGGAAGACCCAGCAGAATAGCCTAGGGGCTAAAGTCCTCACCTTGAGCACGCCAGGATTCCATATGGGCATCTGGTTCTAATCTTGGTGGCGTCACTTCCCATCCACCTCCTTGCTTGTGGCCTGGGAAAGCAGTTGAGGTCCCAAAGCTTTGGGACCCTGCACCCGCACTGGAGACCCGGAAGAGGCCCCAGGCTCCTGGCTTCGGAACAACGCAGCACTGGCCGTTGTGACCACTTGGGGAGTGAATCATTGTAGGGAAGATCTGCCTCTCTGTCTCTTCTCTGAATCTCTGACTGTCCAATAAAAACAAATAAAGTTTTTTTTTTTACTATTCTATTTGGGTCCCTTACAAGAATAGCAGGAATCCATGAACTTGGGAAATCATCTGTTGTCTTCAGGAACATCAGTGGGAAGCTGGCTTAAAAGGAGACAAATCAGGACTCAAATTAGCACTTCGCTGATGGATACAGGCTTCCCCAGGGGTAGCTTAACCTCTGCACTATAACGCCACCAATGTTAGGAATATTCTGCTTTTCGATTTTTCTGAAATAGTTCCATAGTATTTTCTATTACTTTGATAACATTTGTTTGCTTATTGAGATATCTGAGTTTCTCATATTCTTTAGCTATTATCTCCTTATAAAATATTTTTGCAAGTATTTTCTCATCCACAGATTGCCTGTTCAGTCTGTTTATTTTCTAGCTTTTTTGGTAACAAACAAACAGCCAAACAAGCAAAATAAATGTAGTACTCCAGTTATCAAGCAGGAGAAAGATTGGGGCACTAAATCATAGATAAAAGAAATCAAAGATAACACAAATAATTGAGAAGATACCCTGTAGTCTCACATTCCAAGATTATAATGCAATGTTCATACTGCTTGAAGGAGAACTCTTATTCAATGAAATACCTGCCAGAATTTCCATGGCATTTTTCACAAAAATAGAAAAGTGAAAACTAGAATGGCTGCTTTCAGAGAGAAGTACTGAAGATCTTAAATAGCCCTAGCAACCTTTAGGAAAAAAAAGTTCAAGAAATGAACAAACGAAAAGGAACAAGGAAAACCAGAGGCACCATGCTATAAGATTTATATACTATAATGCAATTTTATCATTGCAGTGGCTACATTACATGATCCCCAGTGACCACACATAATGCTAAACCCCACATTTAGTGCATTTAACTTTGGTTTGTTTGGTTGGTTGTTTTTGTCTTAAAGATTTATTTTATTGTAAAGGCAGAAATACAGAGAGAAGGAGATACAGAAAGAAAGATCTTCTGTCCACTTGTTCACTCCTCAAGTGGCCACAACAGCTGGAGTTGAGCTGATATGAAGCCAGGAGCCTCCCCCTGTGTCTTCCATGCAGGTACAGTGTCCCAAGGCTTTGGGCCACCCTCTACTCCCTTCTCATAGGCAGGGAACTGGATGAGAAATGGATATAAAACTGGCACCCATATGGGATCCTGTTGTGTGCAAAGTGAGGATTTAATCACTAGACTATCGTGCTGGGCCTAGTGCATTTGTAAAATGTTACTTATTAATTTCTATTTTGACTAAGACTGAGAGAAAGAAAGAAAGAAAGAAAGAAAGAAAGAAAGAAAGAAAGAAAGGAAGAAAGAAAGAAAAGAAAGAAAAGAAGGAAGGAAGGAAGGAAGGAAGGAAGGAAGGAAGGAAGGAAGGAAGGAAGGAAGGAAAGAAAGAAAGAAAGAAAGAAAGAAAGAAAGAAAGAAAGAAAGAAAGAAAGAAAGAAAGAAAGAAAGAAAGAAAGAAGGAAAGAAAGAAAGGAAGGAATGGGTTTGCTGCTGGGATACCATCAAATTCCCGCAAAGTTGAGGCTGTGCCATTCGAAAGTCAGGAGTCTCCCTTGCCAGTCTTCTAATCCAGGCTGCAGAGACGAATGGCCTTGAATCACCACCCGTTGCTCCCCAGATGCACATTAGCAGCATGTTAGAACTGGAAACAGTCAGACTCAAATACAGAGTGCATGTGTCCTAATCAGAATCCTAACCGCTATGAGGAGTGCTTGTCCATTTCATTCCAAGGAGATCCTTGTAACTTTGACAAACAGCAATTTTCTTTAGCAGGTCAGTGACTTCAACCTTCTTACTGACAGCAAGAACTTTATCACTTTTCTGTGGCATAACTTGATTGCCAGGATGAGTACTCTCAAGTGCCTCTATTAAGTTATCTTTAACTTGAGCATTATTATTATCCCTGCTGTCACTCTGATAACTTAGATGGCTAATATGTGATTGACAGGCAGGTGATACATACAGCATGGATGAACTGCACAAATGGATGAATAATGTCCCAGGTGAAATGGAGCAGAACAACAAGACATCTCATCACACTGTTTAGAATGGTGTTCAACTTAGAACTTATCAATGGCTGCTTTCAGAAATTCTTAATTTTTGATCATGTAGGTTGTGGATAATTAAAACTTTAGGACATGAAAATAGTTAATGAGTTGCTATGGTAATCCATCCAGCCTGGTACTGGCATAAGAACTGACTTACAGACAAATGGACAGTAGAGAACTCAGAAATCAACTATGTATTCTGATCCGTTGATCTCTGGCCAAGTTGCTGCTACACACAACGAGTACAGTATAGACTCTCCAATAAGTGGTGTTGGAAAACTGGATACCCACATGCAGGAATGAATACAAGCAGCTTGTGTGAGATGATCTATGAACTGGATTTATTATAAAAGCACAGCATAAGCCTCAATCAGGATAGTTTCTGAATCAGGTCTTGCAAGTTGGGTGCTAGTCCAGCAGATATGAAAGGGTAGGTCGGAAGTCTCTGTATTTTCTTGCCACTTTCCTATAAGATTGAAACTTTGTGAAAAACAATTTGTTTAATGGGAAAATAATTATAAAATTTCTTATACAGCCCAAGGACAACACTAAATCCATGCTATCTCTGGTACCTTAAACAAACTCCTTCAGATATTACAACCTGGCCCTAAACATTTTATAATGGTTCTTTTTGGTTTCTAGTAAAAGCAGCAAATTGATTGTAGCAGATTTTGGACAAAGACACTTTTATTTTCAAGCATGCATGTGTACATTGAGTACAAATTTGAGTAAGTCATGAAAACTAGAAAGTGCAAGAAAGATTTTCTTTTTCTGCTAACACTATAGAGTATTTTTAGCCAAAGAATGATATTTAAAGGCCAAACAGTGAAGAATAACATACTACTATAACCAAATGCAAAGTTCTGAAGCCATTTTAAAATGGCTTTTACACTAGTTGGGAAACTTAACACGACAAAATATTATTCAATATAGTTTTTATAAAGATTTATTATTAAAGATTTATTTATTTTTGTTGGGTAGCCAGGTATGCAGAAAGGAGAAGAAACAGAGAGGAAGATCCTCTTTCCGATGAGTCACTCCCCAAGTGATGGCAATGGCCAGAGCTGAGCTGATCCAAATCCATGAGCCAGGAGCTTCTCCCAGGTCTCCCATGTGGGTGCAGGGTCCCAAGGCCCTGGGCCATCCTTGGCTGCTCTCCCAGGCCACAAGCAGGAAGCTAGATGGGAAGTGGGACCCATACGGGATTCCAGTGCAAGCAAGGTGAGAACCCTAGTCACTAGGATACTGCGCCAGGCCCTAAAGATTTATTTTTTATTTAAAAAGCAGACTAGCCTGACCGAGAGAAGAAGAGACAGAGAAACATCTTCCATCTGTGGGTTCACTCCCCAAATGGCTATAACAGCCAGAACTGTGCTGATTTGAAGCCAGGGGGTAGGAGCTTCCTCCAGGTCTCCCAGGTGAATGCAGGGTCCCAAGGCTTTGAGCCATCCTCTACTGCTTTTCCCAGTCACAAACAGCAAAGTGGATGAGAAGTGGAGCAGCCAGGATACGACCGGATGATCATATGGCTTCCCAGTGCTTGCAGGGAGAAGACTGAGCCACATTAAGCCATTGTGTCAGAGCTTCAATGTAGTTATTGAAAAGAAGAAAAGAAACGCTGGGCTTGTTAGTTTTAGGCTGTCTTGAATTGTTGGTTTGAATTGTCTTCCCACTACTGAAATCCAAAATTCTTGTTTAAAGAGAAATATGGGAGAACTGCCTCTCACAAAGATTTCATGTGAGTCCTGCAATCTTCTGCCTGCAGGGTTGAAAACTGACCCTAAACCGTTGGTGTGGTCACTATTTAGGAAGCAGAAAGTATCAGGAAAGGCAGAATGACTCTCAGGCAGACTCTGTCCTCGTGGCCCCACCCACACAAACTGCTGTTAAATTTCTGAGTGACAGCCCTGAAGCAAAGGAAAGCAATAAGCACTGAAGTTTTTGATGCTAGTTCTTCTTCTTCTTTTTTTTCCTTGAAAGATGGTGAAACACGAGGAGGTGTTTAACATCCACCAAAGAAAACGAAGAGGAGAACATGCAAAATCTGTGAGAATGGGGCACATGAGAGATCCTTTCAAAGATGCATTTTTTTATAAGGATCAGATTTAGGGTGAAAACAGTAAAAGTCCACAAGGGGAATATGTAAGAAGAACATTGATAATAAACTCATTATGAATGTCTCAAAAGAATATCTGAGTAGCAATTCAAATTCTGAAAATGCCTAGACATATTAGCTTCAGATGTGGGGCATTATGTAGGGCATTTGGGGAGTTACCAGGGGAAATTAGGAGATAAACCAAAGCAAAGACATTACTGTCAGTAAACCAATGACTGAGATGATGTATATGCAGTTTTTCTATGGAAAATTATAAATGCAATCCATTGCACTTGCTCTGATGCAGTCTCGGTAAAACATTTTCCTTTATGTGAATATCCAAATCAAGTTGTTATTGTTGTTGCTTAACCTAAGAGCCAGATAACTTTGTGTCAGTTACAAGTATGTGGAGAACAGCTCCAGATTTCCCACACTGACACCAATAGGTCTATTTATTGATGAGAGACAGTTAATTGCAAAGGGAAGTATAAAACTGAGGTGAAAGGTGTATTAAGGAACACGGATGTGCTTAGCATTTTTCTTGTCCAAAGAATTTGGACATTTTCAATGAAAAACAACTGTGAAATAGGAGACATCAATTCATCTCAAGAGGAAATCTTCAAACTTTTCAGTTTTGCAATTTCTTCGAAATCTCTACCTAATTTTACCTGGTATTTACATTTCTTTTACATGTCATTGTTTTCTGGTTTTTCCCCTACAGTTAAAATCTGTTTAATTGTTGCTTGGGTTTCTACTCCGTACATACTCTAAGCCTTCTTTTCTCTCTGCCTGTAGCCTTCTTCCTCAGTGCAACTTCTCCTCCAAAGACTATTTGCTTCATTTGAAAATATCAGTGAAAGCACACATGCAAAAAAAAAGCAGAAGTATAATTCCAGAGCCGTATATTATTTCGCGTTAGTTGGCTGCACTTGATACTTTCCTTTGCTCACTAGGATCTCAGTCACACCTGCTGTTAAACATGGCAACTATTCACACAATATTTTCTTTAAGTCAAATTCCTTAAGGCAACTTGCCAGAAACATACCTGAAAATGTTTATACTTCTACTACAAGCCCACCACAACACAAAATTTGCGTTTTAGTAATCATAAGTAATGTTTATTTTATGTCTTCACTCTACTGAGCCAAGCACTTTATTTTTAATACACATTCTCTCACTCTTTCTCTGACTGTGATAGAACTATAAACATGTGCTTTCATTATTCTGATCTTTTAGTGATTCAAAGAAATGTTAATCCTTGGTACTACTGGGAAGGGGTTTTGCAGATTTAATTCAAGTTAGTAATTAACTGATCTTAAAAATGAAGATTGTTTTGGATTGTCCTGCTGGACACAATGCAATCACCTAGGAATGAATGACTGATTAATCGGAGTGATTTGGCAGAATAGGAGAGGAGATGAGGTAGAAGAGGAAGACAAAATCAAAGCATGAGAAGGATCCTATTCCCTGAGGCTCTACACTTGGAGACAGAGGTTTGTGAGCTAAGAAAATGACCCATGATCAAATAGATATGACAACTGCTGTCTTACAATGAGATGGGGCTGAGTTCTGCATGGAAAAATATGCTAAAATAAATTTAGAAAACTGAATGAGGTTGTAAGAGAAGTCATCCTAAAGCCCTCGGAATAGAACACCTTGATTGTGACCTGATGATATCCAAACCCACTAGCTATGACACCTTGTAGTTTTGACCTACAGAACTTGAGAAATAGCAAAGCCAATTAACTTCATTAAGCTTGGTGTCATTAGTTACAGAAGAATATGAACTGATTCAGGCATACAAAACACTTTATTGAACACCTATGTATAGAACTGTCTATGCCAGTTTTGAGATGGGGTAGGACAATAATGACAAGACAATCTTTGCCCTTTCTGTGTTTCTTGCTTTGTGGATTTAATCCTCACTTACCCCCTGCATATAAATTCTAATCTATATGCTTGTAAACCAAAACCATTTATGCAAATAAACAGGAAGCTCACATGCAATGCACAGGGAAACAATTTAAAAAGTACTCTAAATATTTTTGGTTTTTAACTTAAAAATAAGGGCATGTATTATAGTCTATTTAAACAGTGTTTTGTGGGTGTCATAAGTTTGGACTTGTAGTACATTTCTTGTGTCATTATATTCTAGTTTGTCTGTCCACTGTACTTAACACCACATATGCCATGAGGGTGCTGATTAATTTGTTTCAGTTAATTTTTGGATATGATAGTCTTTATAGAGCAAGAATTTTCTCTAATCCTAGGTGATTCATATTAATGGCCTTTATAAATTCAGTGAATATATATATGCATATATATATAATTGTATTTATATACAAATCACTACTGTAATATTTATGTGCTTTTTTAGAAAGAAAAATTGCATTTTTCATCAGCTTTTATACGGAACCTCAACATTCAAATATGAGGAGGTCCTCTTATTTAAAACCTGTCTTTAATTTGAGGCCATAATCTTTTTCCAATCATATTTTTCTCTTACATTTGGTGCTTCACAGAGAGTTCTTTTATTCTAGATCCATTCACCATGCTGACTCCTCCAGTAATGGGAACTTCAGCCATCTCATTATTGCAGCAACTTCAGTGTTCTGGGAAGGAAGATCATGTGATTTGGAATGTGCAAATTGACACTTTAAACATAACTCTGGGGCTGGTGTTCGACTTGGGAAGCACATAGCCCATATCAAAGTGGCAAGCAGAATTTCTGTCCTTGCACCTAATTGTAGATTTCTGCAAATGGACATGCTGTAATGCAGCAGCGAATGGCTCAGTGGCTCATATAGATCAGTCCCTGTCGCCAACAGGGAAGACACGGAAACTTAGAACAAGTTTCTAGCTCTTTGCTCCATGCTGCCCCATACTTGGTTGCTACTGGCATTCAGCAAATGAACCAATTGAAATAAGATTTCTTTCTCTGTGTGTGTCCGTGTGTGTGTGACCACCATCCCCCTTCTCTATGTGTTAAAAATTAAGCAAATAAATATTTTAAAAGCTTCATAAATCCCTACAGCAACCATAAGAACTCATGGTTTAAATATTATTATTACTGCACACACATATATAGAGAAGAGCTAGAGACAGAGATAGAGAAAGAGAGAGACAGAGAGACAAGATAATGACACTGAAAAGGGGCCAGCTGGTGGCTGAACAGTTTAGTTGTCTGCTTGCTGTGCTGGCATTCCATATGCATTTCATTCCTAGTCCTGACCGCTCCACTTCCTAGCCAGCTCCCAGCCAATGCCCTGTGAAAGGAGCAATGGATGATACAAGGCCTTGAACCTTTGCATTCATGTGGGAGACTCAGAGGCAGCTCCGGATTTGGGATCAGATTAATCCAGCCATTGCGGCCACTTATGGAGTGAATCAGCAAATGGAAGTCTGTCTCTTTTCGTAAATCTGCCTTTCAAATAAAAATAATAAATCTTTGTTTAAAAAGCATTAAATATAAGTGACTTGGGATAAAGTTGATGACAGTAGTAATTAAAATGTAAATATTTAGTAATTTGACTTATCATAAATAATGATTATTGCACTTTATTTATAGGGCTCCTTTACAAAATTCTGAAATAAGTCAACCCCAAAAGGTCAAATATCATTTGTTTTCTCTGATATAAGACAACTCTTATGCAAAATACAAGATAGATAGGTAAACATTATATACATATATTTTCACAGCTGAATTGTAAAACAGAGACTAGCACACTGGGAGGTGAAGATATGTTGCAGTGTGCATCTCTACTCCTGAATAAAAGAAGAGCACCGCTGAATCTGTTAAATAAAACTTGAAAATCAGTCAGAACTTTCTACCAGTGTCTATACCTACAATGTCAAAATACACTTAAATAGCAGAGTGATGGACTTATGACTGTTGCTGAAGAGCTATAGCATTATACTAATATGGGGGAAAATGGGGTGAAGGGGTAAGGGCAGCAAGAGCGGAAATACTGTTTATAGAACTGTATCAAGAAAAATAAGAAAAAAAAAGATTTCTTTCCAAACACTGATTTTTCATTATTTTCAAATATTTGATAAAATTGGAAGTATTAAATTGTCTAAAAAAAGATTTTATTTTAAAACTTAAGTTTTATATAGTTACTTAAACTATATAAAGCTTTATTTATATGGTTATTTAAACTGTAAAAAAAAATTTAAGCAGAATTTAAATGCTACATTTATCTATACCCGGTAATTAACCCTGATACAGATCAAGCATCTGTCCAACATCACAGGAAACTTCATGTTCAACTCCCATACATGACTCCCTCTTTGAATTTGTTCAATCTCTGTTTTTAATAATGAAAAGTGACATTTGCTTCAGAACATCGTATGTTTAAGCTTAACTTGTGAAGAGGTGTTTGAGAAGAACGCGGACAGGCTAGGGAGGGATTCTTGAGTACACTGTTGTGAACCTCAGATGGGGAAGGAAAAGAACATTCACTGCTCCCTCCCCACCCCCACCCAGAGAGTTAGGACTCAACACAACGGCGGAAATGGTTTACAAAGATCACATAACTTGCTACTGAGCATTAATGTTAGACACCTCCAACCTGCAAATTGGATCTCCAAAGCTCATTTATGAGCTCATCATTCCAAATTCAGAACTTACTTCTGCACAGAAACATTGTCACAAATATCACAGTCGATGGTTACAATTCCAGGTTGCTCATAGAAGCCTATATTAAGTATGATTTGTCTGAAACATAACACATTTAGGGTGAAACATAGGTTTAAATCTACAATACACATAATTAAGCAAAACAAAAATTGAATTATTCTTATCTTACTGTTGGCACTTTAGAGAAGCTAACTTTAATTAGAGTATGAATGTGACATTAATTTATTAGGGGTGTGAAAGAATTCTAAGGACATTTTCAAGTATTTTACGTGACGTTATCCTTTATTTCCTCTTTTGAGTTTTTATCCTGGAAATACCATGATTTTGCTTTATTCTAAGTTGATCATTATCACCTGCCATTTGTGATCAACCAGGTTGGGCAGAGACTTCAGTAAAAAGGTAAATGCCACCTACATTTTTTTTTCTTTGCATACAAAACTCACTAAGGACCACACTGTTGTACTCAGAAACGCGCCCGTGAATTTGTGTTGAGACCATGGTCACTGTGGATTGCTCCAGGTCAATGACTCTGCTCTGTTTGGGAATTGTTGGTTCTGAAAAACAACGGGCAGCTTTGCTCTGACTGCCAAAAATTTTGCTGCGTAGACTCCCTAATGGCATCGTGAAACTCTGCCAACTGCAGAGCAGACTGGGAGCTGTCTGCCAGCTTTGCCTTCTGCCTCCTTCACTTGGACTTCAGGGTCCTTCAAATGCTCTTTTGGTCTTCTTCAGTTTCTTTCTCATGTTTCTTCAAAAATGCATCTTCCTATGTCTTTGTATGCTTCATCTTATTTTGGCATGTACTTCTTGGAAGACCCAGGCTGCAACAGATACGTTCTTTCTTGTCGCACTAAGTCTTAAAGTGTTAAATGGAAACACATCAGACTTACAGCTCTAAGAGGAAGCAGTGTTAGACATTCTTTTCATCTTTCACTCAGCCTGGAGAGTAAGGGAATTGCCAAGAATGTGTACAGAAGAATAGTTAGAAATGAAAGCTACGAAATTGATAGATACATACCACTAATTTTTTTTCTGCCAGTAAATTAAGTAAGGCTACTAGTGGGTGAAATACAGGTTGAACAAAAAAGATCACAACCTTTAGGACTTTTAGGAACGTATAAGGGAATGAAAGCTTTAGAAAAAAACATAACATAGTATGTTTGGAAGGTAGGCTCAGTGGGGAATCTTATGAGATTTATGTTTCTACGTTTGAGATTCAAGTTACAGAGAGAGATTTATGACCTGGAAGAGGATCACAGTTGATGTGTTTTGTATCAGGAACCTGCGTGGTAGGTAACCTCTTCTGAAGGATGCTGTCATGAAGTCATCAGTGGAAGGCAATCCTCACCAATGGAGTCCTCAATATGTACGTAATACTAGAAATGAAACTGTCTTTCTTTGAGGTCCTAATATTTCCATTCTGATGAGGAAGTAAGTTTGGCCATAGAAAGTTTGTGAAATTAATACTAAAAGTATAAATACATGTCATGAGTTTCTGGCAACTGCCTGTCTTTTTGGGCTTATTTACTTCTGCCAGAGGAGACCCTAAAGTCCTTATGTTCTGATGCTGACCCTCATTAAATGTGCAACTTAAAAATGTTTTCTCCCATTTTGTATTTCTCAATGAACCCACATAATTGTTTATTTGCTGTCCAAAAAGGTTGATTACAATTTTTCTAAATTTTATTTTATTTTCTGTCTAATCTAAAAATCTAGAAAATCATTATCCATTTCAATGCTTTCAAAAGGGTTTATGTGTTCTTATCCTAATACATTTAAAGTTTCAGACATGATATTTAGGTTTTTAATTGATTTTAAGTTTTTTTGTCAGGAAGATATGAATCACCAAAATTATACACAAAAATGTACATCACTAAGAGACGTACTAAGATATTAATACAGGACCACCATGAATGACTTTAAATAAAACACTTCATGACCCAGGCGTAATATACTTTCTGTAAGGGCTCAAATTTATGAAACTGGCCCATAGCATGTATAAAAATATGAATGGAACTGGAACTATTAGAATGATTATATTAATGAAAAAAGGCACCCTTTAAATTTTTTTCAAAAAAGAATGGCTTAAGGTTTTAATTATAAATTTTTGACATTTAATGAAATAATAATAACAATATTAATCATATATAACCTCTTGTAGCAAGCAGAGTGGGAGATATTCTTTGACTCCTATCATCAGGCCAGTATCACACCGATATCAAATTCAAAAACATCACAACAAAAGAGGATTACCAATATCACATGATCTCAAATGTAAAAAGCCACAATAAAATTTAATAATCAGTATACAGTCACAAGAGAAAAGTGAAATCATTATAATTGAGTTGGGTTTTTTTGACATACGAAGTTCACTGCATTCAACATCCAAGATTAAATCAGTATATAATTTAGCATAAACCTCAAAAGTTCATGGACAATGGAGTTAAAATGTATGTTTTATTCAGTGAAAGAAATTTAGAAGTTAATTCATCTTTTTTTTTTAAATGTAAGGTGCATTTTTGAGCTTTTGAATGTCCCTGTGTTTTTGTAAAGTAAAATAATGTTATACTCACTTATTAGTTCCATGAAATTTTGGGGCGATGTCAATTCTTTCAGATTTCCTGCTTATGCAATTGTGTCATCTGCAAACAAAACAGTTAGATTTCATTTTTTCCTTTTTTCATCTTGCACTAGCTAACTTCCAATCTGTTCTTTACAGGAGTGGTGAGAGGGAACACCCTTCCTTTCTCCTGATTCTGGAGTGTGAACTTCTAGTTTTCCACAATGAAGTATGATGCTATCTACAGGGAATTTCAGTTTTTGGTAGATATTCATTATCAAATGTAGGAAGTTTTCCTTTATCCATAGTTTATGCAGAATTTTTTATCATAAGCTGAATATCTAATTTTGTTAAATGCCTCTTATATATAACTGTTGTTACAATAATGTGGTTTATCCTCACTAGCCTGTCAATACAATGAACAACACTGATTTATTGGGCTGATGAAGTCACCTTGCACCCTTTAATAATTCCCATAATTTTTATATAATATCGAATTGGTGCAAGAATAATTTACTTAGGATTTTCCTTCTATATTCATGAAAGACCTTAGTTTATTATTTCATTTTCTTGTACCTCTGACTTTGGCATTTATGTGATTTTACCCTCAAGGTTGTAATAATCTCTGCTTTTTGATTTTTTGAAAGATATTGTAGATAAGTTGTGCAACTTTTTCATTAGATGCTAGCTGAATTCAAATGAAATTATTTTGACTTGGGTTTATGCTTGGAAATATTGTCAATTGTCTATTCAGTGACGTTAATTGGCCTGTTCAGGTCTCCATTTCCCCTTGAATGAGTTTTGATACACTATGCTTTTGGTAGCATTGGTCCATTTCATACCTATGGCTTATCATACTTATGGGCACAGAGTTGAAAATATTTCACCTTTATATTTTTAGTTATATGGGATTTATAGTGATGTTTCCTTTTTATTTGTTAGTTATTTGTGTGCTCTGTTTTTCTTAATCTAGTTAGATGTTTATGCACCTTATTGGTGTTTTAAAGAAGCAAATTTCTAGGGCAGTGTAACAGTTAAGCAGCCACTTGGAATGTCTACATTTCATACATGAGGGCCTGCTGAGAGTCCTGGACTTAATTCCAATTCAGTGTCCTGCTTATGTGTACCTTGGATGGCCCATAGGAGCCCTGGATTGCATCCCTGGCTTATGACTTCGGCCTAGCACAGACCTGTTTAATCTGGACACTCAGAGTGAAGAAACAGACAGAGGATCTCTGGATGTCTCTCAGCTTCATGATTTTCACGCAAAACAAAAATAAATAAGTAACTAATTAGGCAAATAAATACATAAAATTTTAAAACCAGTTTTAAATTGTATTGAGTTTCTCTATTGAAATCATATTTTTTATTTATTTGATACCTACTCTAATTTGTAACTTTTTGATTTTGCTTGTTTAAAATTTGTTCCTTAGTGCTGGTACTGTGGAATCACGGGTTAAGGCACCTCCTATGAAGCCAGCACTCATATGGTTGCCAGTTCAAGTCCCCCCTGTTTTGCTGGCTATCCTGTTCCCTGTTAATGGCCTGGGAAAAGCAGTGGAAGAGGGTATAAATATTTGGGATTTTACCTGTCATGTGGGAGACATAGAGAAAGTTCCTGGCTTTTGGTTTTGGCCTTGCCAAGCCTGGCCATTGCAACCAATTTAGGAGTGAACCAATAAATGGAAGATCTTTCTCTATACCTCTCCATTTAACTCTGAAAAGAAAGAAGGAAAAAAGGAAGGAAGGAAGGAAGGAAGTAAAGGAGGGAGGGAGGGAGGAAAGAAGGAAGGAGAGAAGGAAAGAAAGAAGAAAAGAAAAAGAAAGAAGGAAAGAAAGAAAAGATGAAAGAGAAAGAAAGAAAGGAAGAAGGAAAGAAAGACAGAAAGAAAGGCTGATTGGCTTGCTCCACTTTATTTTAGTATCCTGAGTTGGCAATTTAGATACTCATGTTAAAGCTACTTTTTCTAATATATATATCCATTGTAATAAAATTCTCTGTAATCATTACTTTTACTCCATCTCACAAATTTTGTTGTTTCCACTTTCATTTTTTTTCAAAATAATTTGTAATTTTTCTTGAGCTTTCTTAATCAAGCATGTGTTGTTTAGAAGAATTTTGTTCGATTTGCTTATATTTGATTGTAAATGTGTAAATTTATTTTTGGGCTTTGTATCTTTTTGTGTTCCTACTGCTGTCTCTGATAATGTTTTATTATTTTTCTAGTTCCTTAAGATATAAAGTTGTACTTCTTATGATTTTATTTTTTCTTAATGTAAATATTGATTGCTATAGGCTTCTCTTAGAACTGATTTGCCTTGTTGCATAAATTATGGTATGTACAATTACCAAAGGAATTTGCTTATTACTTCTAAAGGTATGTTTTCCCATGAGAAACTGTTCAAATTGATATTTCTAAGATAAGATAAGCACTAGAAAGCTCTACTATCTTGTTGATGTTACTAGTTTCTAAATCAAATTGACTATGCGTATACATACATGTCTCATGATATTCTGTTATATTACAAAAATATTAGCGGTCACATGAAAATTTTACATAATTTAAATTATTTTAATAACTTCAGGTAGTCTCACTTTTCAATATCTAACAAGGATTCTAGCTATTCCATGTTTTTTTTTTAAGATTTATTATTATTGGAAAGCCGGATATACAGAGAGGAGGAGAGACAGAGAGGAAGATCTTCCATCCGATGTTTCATTCCCCAAGTGAGCCGCAACAGGCCGGTGCGCGCCGATCCGAAGCCGGGAACCTGGAACCTCCTCCGGGTCTCCCACGTGGGTGCAGGGTCCCAAAGCTTTGGGCCATCCTCGACTGCTATCCCAGGCCACAAGCAGGGAACTGGATGGGAAGTGGAGCTGCCGGGATTAGAACCGGCGCCCATATGGGATCCTGGCTTGTTCAAGGCGCGGACTTTAGCCGCTAGGCCATGCTGCCAGGCCCTATTCCATGTTTAAATTCGTTATTTGCGTATTGTATTTGAGGAAGAGAGAGAGAGTAGAAGAAGATATCTAGAGTTATTCCTTTTGCTGGTTCATGCCAGAAACATCCATGGGAGCTGGGGGAAGCTAAATTCAACAGTCAGAAATTCACTCCAGGTCAGCCATGCAGGTTGCAGGGTCTCAGCTGCTAGATCTGTCATTCACTGCCTACCATGGTGTAGGTCAACAGCAAGTTGAAATCAGGGAAGGGGCTAGTACTTGAACCAAAGCCTTCTCAATAAGGCACAAAGACACCGTAACCCAAAGTCTAAACTGCTGGGCAAATAACCACTCCTCCTCCAATTTTCAAAATCTTAAAAAGTTAGTATGAATCTTCTTGAAGTTCTAGAAAAAAAAATAATCCTGATACTTTAAGAACAAAGTAATTGCTAGGTACATTTGAGAAGTCTGAGTAGTTTTCCAAGATTCAACTTTCTAGCTTTGCTCTTCACCAACACGTTTACTGTTTAGTATTCACATTTGCTAAAACATTCCATTAAGGGTGGGAGTGATTTCTTTGTATTCTTTGTTGTTTGAAATGTTAGACAATCTTATCTTTAGCTATAATTTTTACTGGGCTGACTGGAGAGTCGTCTTCAATTAACATTTTACAGCAAAAAAAGCAATAGAATTTGTATACTAATTATATGACAAACTGCCTCACTCAATCTACGCTTTTCATACAGATTTCTTCCACTGACTTCACTTTCTCAGTAGTAAATCATGTTAGTAGCAAATAAAAAGTCAGACATTTCCTGATTTTAAAATATTCAGTTATATTTAATTATCCAAAGAAAATGTATATAGACTAGCACCTCTAAAGTATTATTAAATATCAGTAGTGCGAGTTGGGCTGAACAGTTGTCCTAACTTTAATTAAAATCCATTTTTTTCTACAGTATAACACAATGGTTGGTCATTGCTAATCTAATCATGCTTGGTACACTATGGAATTGTCTAATTTGGTATATTCTGTTGAACATCCTGGCATAAGCTACTCAGTCTGATCATTTCTGAAATCTTGTCTAATTATCACTAGTATCCAATCAACAAAATTCCATGACAATGTCTGCCTCTGTAAACAATACATGATCTAAGTCAGTTGTTATTGCAATAAAATAATTTTATATTTAGCTTATGAATTGAATATATACATATTTTTAGTAATGTTGAATATTCTTTTACAACATATTACTAGTTTTCCAGGCTTGAAATTTGAACGACTGACATATTATCTTAATGGAATACTTCTGGAAGTTTTCGTTTACTGTCTATGAAAGTACTTTTCTGAGTCCATTTCATGCAGACCCTCTGTATTGCAGTACTTCAGGATACTTCACAGTGTTTTGAGTCCCTGAAGTTTTTATCTATTTATATTTGCTTTCCCTTCAACAAAATACATGTTCTCTCTGTTAATTTTCTGTTTTCTTTGTCAGTGTTCATGCTGGCTGTGTTTCCTACCTCTTGCGTTCCTGGTTCATGATTTTTACTACTTTAAGTTGAGTAATTTATTTTCAGCTTTGTTTATTGATGCAATATAAGGATAAAACCTTTTATGGGTGCAAATGAGTCTCATCTCATTTTTTGATACACAATATTTCTGCTACTGTGATTTTGAAGATATTCTTTTGTGTCTGTTGATTTCATCTCTTGAATGTGAGAAAAACTGCATCTCTAAGTAGTTTGCAATGTTGTTTTGTTTTGGTGCAATTATTTGTATTTCTCCTTGTTATGCAATATGATCAGAAAATGTCATCTAAGATGTTTCACTGCTTTAAATTTTAATTTAGATTATTCTTTTATGATTAACATGTTACAAACATATGTTACTGTTTTCTGAGGATAGTATGAGGTTTTTGTATACAAGCATGCATAAAATCACAGCAACATTATTATTTAGATTATTATACATTTGAACTTATAAAATATGTTAGTTACTGTTTTTATTAAGTTGATTTCTCATGCTATATTTTTGCAGTGTTGGTTTTGTATTTAATGTCCTATTAACTTGAGGTTTAAAGTCATGATGACAGCATAGTATTAATTATATGTCCCATTATTGAGATGCCTCCATTTTTCTCTCATTTGGTACATAAGTACCTTTAATCAGTCTTGTCAAGTGTATCAGCTTCCTTTGCATATAAATACACACACATATTTGCCTGTTTTATTTTTATTCTCCTTCTACTATGGGCATTTTGAGTTATTTATCTGAGGTACATGTCTTGTGTATGTCCAGTTGTCTCTCTCTCTCTCTCTCTCTTTTTTAATGGCAAAGAGCCAAAGAAAGAGACAGAGGGAGAACCTCTGCTCCACTTGTTCATTCTCCAAATGCTCACAACAGTTGGGTTAGAGAAGGCCTTAGTTGGGAATCTTGAACTCAACCCAGATGTGCCACCTAGTCACAGGGTTCCAGCCACTGAGCTATCACCTCTCAGAGTGCAAAGGACGAGGAAGCAGGAGCAGGAGGGTGGGCGGGACTCCAAACCAGCACTCAAACATGAGATGCAGGCATCACAAGTGGCATTTAACTTCTAAAACAAGTCCTAGTCCCAGTGCATATTTTCATGGTGGAGTTTATCTCTATTATTTTAAATCTTTTTTTTAAAGATTTGTTTTTATTACAAAGTCGGATATACAGAGAGGAGGAGAGACAGAGAGGAAGATCTTCCGTCCAATGATTCACTCCCCAAGTGAGCTGCAATGGCCGGTGCTGTGCTGATCCGATGCCGGGAACCTGGAACCTCCTCCAGGTCTCCCACGCAGGTGCAGGGTCCCAATGCATTGGGATTGGACCGTCCTCAACTGCTTTCCCAGGCCACAAGCAGGGAGCCGGATGGGAAGTGGAGCTGCCGGGATTAGAACCGGCGCCCATATGGGATCCCGGCACGTGCAAGGTGAGGGAGGACTTTAGCTGCTAGGCCACGCCGCCAGGCCCTATTATTTTAAATCTTGCTTATATATTTTACCCTACTTGGAAATTAGTTTGCATTTTTAACTTGTTGATATTTTCTACATTGTTATAAACTTACACTTCCTTCTTTTTATCTCTTCTTTTTCTATAAACTTGAAATCGTATAGTATTTTTTCTTTTGACTTCTTTTTGTGACTAAGTTTATAGTTTATAGCTAATGTCTAGTTTGCATTAAACATCATCATATGTGAAATTTCTTTAAGATATTAGCTACTGTCCTTACCTGGTCTCTACTCCTACACCTTGAGTTTTGTGGTGATGCTGGGATTTTGCACTAACACCCCACAGTGATGATATTATATTTATATGTACTTTTCTTAGTGTCCATTTGTTTCATTTTCTTCTTAAACATACTCACATACTTCTTTTGCCATATCCCAGTGATTTTCTAATACATGGTATATACTTTTGCACTTCTAATCTATTCTATATTTTCACCATTACTGCATTGTCTATTTGAAGTTTCCCTTTTGGCTTAAATTCATCCATGAAGTTGATTTTTATAGATTTATGTTTGCTGTATTTCACTTTTTTGCATGCTTAAGAGTGTCAAACTTTGCACTACTGTGTTCCCAGTGACTTAAACAAATATAAAATATTGATTTGTATCAACTTCTCTTTATCCATTCAGATCTCAAGAACTTGGAATCTGTTCCTATCTACTTGCAAGCTGATTTCAATATGAAGAAATCTAAAATCATCTTCTCACTTTTGGTCACTGTACTATCTTTCCTTTCAGAATGTTTATGAGACTGTCCTTGAACTTCATTATTTATCTCACTTCTTTTTATACCCTGCTAAGTTTCTTCCTGTTTTACTTATCAGGGGTATCATACAGCAGATACCTCGAGACTTCAGCATTTGACCTCAAAAATCTCTTCACCCATCAGAACATGACTATTACATGTGCTTTCTGTTCTCTCTGTTACCATGGGTAACTATTTTACCAAGTATTCAGTTCTCACATAGTATAGCATGACATGTTACCCAGTTATTATAATTTTGCTCATTATTTTTATAACCTTCAATAAATTTCCATGTCACCTAATGCCAAGTTGCAAAACCAGTGTCATCTATGTTAGATACTTGTAACAGCATCTCCCCTGATAACAGCGATCACAACATCACTGCATAAGCAATCACCCTAAAATTGCTACCTACAGCAATAAGCATCTTTTTCATCTATGCAATACATTTTTATTTAAAAAATGCATTTATTTATTGTGTTTATTTCAAATGAATAGAAAGAGGAGAAAGAAGACAAAGAATGATAAGGAAAGGGATACAGAGAGATTGATCTCATTTGCTGGTTCTCTTCAATATTCAAAAAATCATGGCTTAACGTCAGGCTGAAACCTGGGGCTGTGAGCTCAATCTGGGTCTCCCTGGGGATGTTCAGAATGCAAACACTTGAACCATTACTCATTGCCTTCCACACTGCACAGTAACCAGAAAGCAGGTCTCAAATCCATAGCCACTGGGCCAAATGTCTGCCCTCAATGTGAGATTTTTGCAATTTAATGGACTATATTGAATTTAGCACCCAGATTTAGATGAGAGAAAAGTCTGCACAGTGTGATTGTAGGTAATCATTGACCACCAACAATCCATGATGTTTTTCTTGCAGTGCAAAAAATTCAAGAAGCAAGCTCAAATATGTAAACATATTTCAAGTTTTGCTTATGGTCATATACAAACATGTAATTGTCAAAACAAGGCAGTTGGCCTAGCTAGAAGAGAAGAGGTAATTATACTCAGCTCAGTATGAAGCCATGACAATTATATGGCTATATATCCACGTTAGAGTGGCATGAATAATTTAGAGTTTTAATTCAATCTACAGACATATTTTGTTGCTGTTGTTAAACAGAATTCAATAGCAAACTTCCAAAATCATATTTCATCTTGAGACATATGAATTATAATTTTCCTATATAAAAAATCATGAAAATAGAGGTCAATACAAGCAGCACTCTTAAATATGTCATGTCCAAGCCATACAGATTTCTCTATGTTCATCTTCTGTGAGTGCTAATATTCTCATAACTCTGTTTTGTTAAGAGAGCTAAAAGGAACAAGTTTAAGAGAAGTTCTTGGCATTCCTAACTCTCATAGGTTGATAACAATAGCCTAAGTCAAAAGTAAACTACCATAATGAATGGAGAAAAAAAAAAACGGTGCCAAAAAAAATAAATAAAGGCTCATGACTATAGCATGTTAAAATGACTAAGAAATTCTTTCAAGCTTGGCCATACATAAGAAGGGAACTAAACCTCCTCAAACCACAGGCACAGCTCCAGAACCCATGCCTCTCAGAAAAGATGGTAGCAGAAAAAAATACAGGAAAAGGGGACCCTCACGGGGAACAAAAATTGAATTAGTCCCTGGAAGAGAGAATTTTGTATTTAATATAGTTTTACAAAGAGGTTTGTTAACTGTAATTCAGAACAGTAAGATTCAAAGTAATTTTGTGGACAAAATTCCAAGTAGCATATTCTGGGAGGCATGGCTTCTAGAGAAAAGAGAAAATCTTAGAAAACACAGCCAAGATTTATGAGTGACATTGAAGAAGGAAACGGGCAGATATTAAAGAACATGAATAAGAAAATTAAGGAAAAGAAATGTTAGCAAGGCTTGTGTATCCAGATAAGCTATCTTTTGATACCAAAGCTATAGAAAAATAGTACTACTCTGTAGAAACACAAAAGAAAACAAAATTTAAAACAGAACTCTCTCTTCCTAAAGGAATGCAGTGAACTATACAAAAGAAAAACGTCATTTCAAACTACAAAACATAGAAAACTATATAAAGATTTCCAGCCACATTTGTACACAAGTGGTTATAATCTCAGAAGACATCATATTGCAAACTGGATTAATGGTCACCAGTGTCTACAAAACAGAACATGGAAATAAAATGAAATCCAAGATAAAAACTTTGATGTTTTGAAAATTTTCCCAAGCAATGAGTCAAGAAACAGGAAAAGCATGAACTCATCATGCAATATTAAACAGCATTAAACAAGCATGAAGATACATAGCTACCACCTTAATTTAAAATTCAAAAACTCACACAAAGAATCACAGCTTTGTGAAATAAGAGAGAGAATAGAATTTTAGCACAACAGCTTCGGTCTCCTCTTGCAGGACCCATGTTCTAAGTCGCACTGCTGTCTTGAGACCTGGCTGCTCCACTTCTAATCTTGGTTCTGGCTAACCATTTGGTAAGCAGCAGATAATGACTCCAGTAACATTTGAGAGATTCATCTGGAGTTGCTGGCTGCCAGCGTTAAGCCAGGTAACAGCCTCGGCCATTGTGGCCATTTGGAAAGTGAAACAGTGAGTTGAAGATCTGTCTTCACATTCCAAATACACATACCACCAAACCCTTCCTCTCCGTCACTCTGCTTTTAAAATCGATCAATAAATCAATCGTTTAAAAAAAAGTACATAGGAGCTGGCCATCATCAGGAATGAAATTAAAAAAAAAAGAAAAGAAAGAAAAATATATGGGACATATTAAAAGATACTTAAAATGGAGTAAGTAACTAAATGAAAATGTGAAGAAAAGGCAGTGAAGCAGAAAACAGAACATAAAGGCAATCAATAATGTAGAGTAAAATGATCATGGTAAAGTGATGAATAAAATAGACAAATTAAGGCATAGTATATGTAATTGGATCCCTTTCAAATTAAAAGTTCAAAAAAATGCAATTGTAATAGAACAGAAATATTTTGTAAACTATTTTTCAGTATATTTTCTCAGGATAAAAGACCTTCATTTTCTTATGTAAAGGCCATTAAACATGCAAAAATATGCCAGTACTTATATACAAATCAGAAATTAATGTTAAAGGGAAACAAAACTTGAGGACTGTAGTCTAAAAGATCAAGTTATATACTAAAGAAAGAAAGAAAATTGATGGTGACATCAATTTTTTTTTTTACAAACCAATAACCTATAAAATAGCAGAGTTGCATTCTTTTTTCAAAAATCTAGGAAACAAAGTGTCACCTATATAGCCCAGTTGTCACAAAATATTAAAGTAGTAATAAGCTATATTTATCCTCCAAGAACCCGCAAGAACTGTGTTCAAAGACCTATGATTGCAGAATTACTAGTCTAACCAAACTATTTCTAGGGAAACTGGTCAAGAATGAATGATAACCATTACAATTCTGTGAGATGGTCATGTGTTCATATTTAATTTTGAACCATCATAATATACTTAGTTATTATGTAATTATATTTAGGGTGCTTTTCTCATGTGTTTTATTTTCTTTTAAAGGCAAGGTGATAACAAGAACAAAATTAGTGTAAATGCAATGCAACTAACATTTGGAGAAAACAAGAAAAAAGAAACGTGGAATAATCTTAGTAATTATCCCACAGTAACAGAAATCTAACCTATATAACTAGAGGTGAAAGCCACAGAGTTGAATGATAAGAAATAATGGACACTATTAAAGGCAAAAATATCAAGTTATGGTGACTGTGTGGTAACATAGTGGGCTAATCCTCTCCTATAGTGATGGCATAACATATGGACACCAGTTCATTTCCTGGCTGCTCCAATTCTAATGTAGTTCCATGTTTATGTACTGGAAAAGCAGCAGAGGATAGCTTAAGTCCTTGCAGCCCTGCACCCACATGGGAGACTCTGAGGACGCTCCTGGCTCCTGCATTCAGGTGTTCTTAGCCTCAGCCATCACAGCCATTTGGAGAGTGAATCAGCAGATGGAAAATACCTCTTTTTCTCGTTGTTTCTTTCTCTCTGTAAATCTGCCTTTCAAATATAAACGCAACTAATCTTTTTTTAAAAAAAGCTAAATGTTAACAAAAATAAAATTTTCTCACACATCAAAAAGAATGGAAAAAGTAAAAACAATCATGTAATGAAAGTAACATTATGAGTGTATGATAACTTACCAGGTAAATATAATCAACACACATTTTATTATTAAGAGTGATTAAATTCAAGCCACACAAAAATAATTTTTAAATTCCCTCACAAGGACATGGCCTGATGGCCTAGTAGCTAAATCCTCACCTTGCAACTGCCAGAATCCTATATGGGTGACAGTTCCTGTCCCGGCTGCTCCACTTGCCATCCAGCTCCCTGCTTGTGGCCTGGGGAAGCAGTCGAGGAAGCCTACAGCCTCGGGGACCCTGCACACATGTGGGAGACCTGGAAGAAACTCTGCTCCTGACTTCAGATCGTCTCAGCTCTGGCTGTTGTGGCCACTTGGGGAATGAACCAGCAGATGGAAGATGTTTCTCTCTGTTTCCCTTCTTTGTAAATCTGCCTTTGCAACAACAAATAAATAAATCTTTTAAAAAACTTCCTCACAAGTGAAAATACAACTTTATTTATCGACTTCAGATTCACACAGTGATTTGATAGTACCCTAGGAGTACCAAAGCAGAAAAGAACCAAAGAGGGATTCAACATGTGAAAGCAAAATTATTGGTGAATGTCCTGTTTTTATGACTTTCTACCTGGAGGCAGAATATAACAAAGTGCATACTGTGTCAGGTTTTACAAACGTGACTGGAAACCTCAAGTGTTATTGGCAACAAAAGTCAGAGGAACAGGAAACAGTGCACCAGTGAAGCTGGAACGCATGGTACAAATCCTGGAGAGGAGACCCCAGTCTGTCTGTTAACTTCACCCACATCCCTATAGCTATATTTGAGGCTAATCCCTCAAGTATTAATGCACAAGAAGCATTCCATAATACTCAAAAAGGCTAAAAGAGCATCACATCAGTAAATGCTATATGTTATCAGGTGAGCATTTGAGTGTTTGGATTCAGTTAACTAAAAAAAAAGATACAGAAATTATCATTTTTCAGAAGATAACAGAATCCATAATCTATAATTCTCAAGACACAATATCCAATAAATACAGCATTCAAATTTTCCAGCTAAATGAAGAAACAGAAAATGACTCACACTTGACAGAAAATAAAAATCAATGTAAATGAAATCTGAGATAGCTAAAATATTAAAATGGGAAGACAAGAATTTTAAAATGGGCAATATGACTAAGCGATATCTAAGCATAGGAATGAATATGATAAGAAATACATTTATGGGAACTGGTGTTGTAGTATATTCCATATTTCATGTTCCAGCTGCTCCACGTCCAGTCCAGGTCCTTGCTAATGGTCAATGGCCAAGGAAAACAGTAGACCATCATACAAGTGTTTGGGATGCGGCAACCCATTTGAGAAACACAAATGGAAATCCTGGACCCAACATGAAAGCCCTCTGGAGCAGATAACCTCTCTCTCTTCTCTCTTTCTGTAACTTATACACTCAAATGAATATGTACATATCTTTAAAAACAAATAAAAAGCAAATTAGAGATCGGAGAAAATGGCCGACCACGGAGGGTTGATGTAAAGGGGAAGGCAGAGAGAGAGGGCCAAAAAGTGCCAGAAGAAGGAGCAAGTCTAGTTAAAAATAGTATACACAGGTGTGCGAATCCCACAGGACACTGCAGAATCAACAAGATCCACGCAATTTGGAGAATCAACCAAAAATAATAACAAATAAACCAAGGCAGCGCTCAGCGGCCGGCTCAGTCTCACCGCAGCTTGAAAACGGGTGAGTTGGGAACCCAGCGGGGGGGGGGGAAAGGCTGGCGGGAGTTTTGAACAGCCAACTTTGGGAGATCGTTGCACAAGGCCCCGCCAGTGGCGGCTGGAAACTGCAGGAGTGCTGAAACCTCTAGCACTGGTGGCGATATTAGTGACCTTGGTGGGACCCAGGCAAAGACAGGGACGGCTAAGTAACACACATTCCCACATAACGAACGCTACGGTACCGGAAGGGCGCTAGGATCCTGAAGTGCGGTAGCCGGCAGCTACCCCGGGACCACAGCTAAACTAAATTCTGGGCCAACCCAGGCCGAAGGAAAGCGGCCGTGCCTCAGACAAAAAACCAAAGTAAAACAACAACAACAACAAAAAAATCCTAGGCGCTGAAACCTAAGGCGCTGAAACCTGAAACCCAGAAGGGAAACAAAAACAACAACTCCCTGGGCCTAAGGAAAACAAAAACCTAGGCTAGCAAGACCTCAGGCCACCCACTAGGTGGCAACAGAGGTCAAGGGTGAGAATTCAGCAACACCTGGGGCCACAAGCATGAGGCGCAATAGGAGAGCCAGTGAGGTAGATGCAGCTAATGCCATCCCAAAAAGCCACCATAAAGCCTGGTCGATCGCAGAGATTACAGATGAAGAAATTGAAGACGTCTCTGATAAGGAGTTCAGGAAAATAATTATAAAACTCTTCAGAGACAATGAAAAACGATGGGACGAGCTCAAAGATTTTAAAAACCACATAATCACAGAAACAAAATCACTCAAAAACGAGATCCTGGACTTGAAGAATAAAGTTGAGAGCTTAGCCAACAGAATTACAGCAGCAGAAGACAGGATATCCGACTTAGAAGATTCCCAGAATGAAAGCAGGCAGATTATTAACCAACTAGAGTCACAACTACACAAGGCGACCAAGACGATCCAGGAGATGAATGACAACATCAAGAAGTCAAATATCAGAATCATGGGGCTCCCAGAAGGAGTGGAAAGAGAAACAGGCATACAACCAGTACTTGAGGAAATTATGCAGGAGAACTTCCAAAATACCTGGAACATGAGTCCAATCCAAATTCAGGAAGGCCAGAGGACTCCCCACAGGGTGGACCCAAAACGATCCTCCCCAAGACACGTGGTAATCAAGCTACCCTCCAATGAATACAAAGAAAGAATCCTAAGGTTAGCACGATCCAAAGAGAAGCTTACATTTAGGGGTAGGACCATCAGAATCACTGCCGACTTCTCAGAACAGACGCTCCAGGCAAGAAGGGAGTGGAACAAAATCTTTCAAGTACTGAAAGAGAACAACTGTCAACCAAGAATACTCTACCCAGCAAAGATTTCATTTGTATACGAGAACGAAACTAGATACTTCCACAGCAAAGAGAAATTAGAAGAATATGCCAACACAAAACCAACTCTACAAAATCTCCTTAGAAATGCGCTACTCCCAGAGAAAAAGGAAGCAAGCCATAAGCAAGGATGGCAATCAGGGAGATCTCAATAAAGTCCATCCACGGAAACGACAATCAATTACCAACAACCTCAAAAACACAGGCATATGTCACAGCATTATTATAATTTCTCAATATTAACCCTCAACACAAATGGCTTAAATTCATCACTGAAAAGGCACCGATTAGCAGACTGGGTTAAAAATCAGGACCCAACTATATGCTGCTTGCAAGAAACGCATCTAACCAGAAGAAACTTCAGGAAACTCAAAGTGAAAGGATGGAAACAAATATTCCATGCCAATGGACGAGAAAAAAAGGCTGGGGTGGCAGTCCTATTCTCAGATGATACGGACTTCAAAGTAACAAACGTCAAAAAGGACAGGGAAGGGTGCTACATCCTCTTGAAAGGGAGGATCCAACAAGAACCAATCGCAATTCTTAACATATATGCTCCTAGCCCGGATGCACCCAGCTATGTGAAACAACTACTTTTGGACTTAAAGGGAGACATAGATGAACATACGATAATTCTGGGAGATCTGAACACCCCACTAACACCAATAGATAGATCAACGCAGCAAAAGCTCAACAGAGAAGCCACAGAACTCACACAAACAATAGAACAACTGGACCTAGTAGACATCTATAGAATATTTCATCCTAAGGCCACAGACTACACCTTCTTCTCAGCAGTGCATGGTACCTTCTCCAGGATAGACCACATAATAGGACACAAAGCAAGTTTAACTAACTACAAAAATATCAGAATCATACCATGTACCTTCTCAGACCATCACGGAGTGAAACTGGAAATCAACAACTCAAAATGTCCCAGGAAACATGTAAACTCCTGGAGGCTGAACAATATGCTACTAAACGAACAATGGGTTAGAGAAGAAATTAAAGACGAGATCAAAAAATTTATGGAAACCAACGAAAACCCAGATACAAATGTCCAAAACTTATGGGACACCGCCAAAGCAGTGTTACGTGGTAAGTTTATTGCAATTAGCGTGCACGTCAAAGCTCAAGAAAGGCAACAAATGCAGGAATTAAGCACACACCTCCAGGAACTGGAAAAGCAACAGCAGAAGGACCCCACAAACAAGAGGAAACAAGAAATTATCAAAACAAGACAAGAACTAACTCAGAAAGAAATTAAAAAAACCATTCAGAAAATAAATGAATCAAAAAGCTGGTTCTTTGAGAGGATAAACAAAATAGATACCCCACTGGCCCGACTGACAAAGAAAAAACAAGACAAAGCAAGAATTAGCAGCATCAAAGATGAAAAAGGCAACATAACAACAGACACTACTACCATTAAGGAAATAATTAGAAATTACTACAAAGAACTATACGCCAACAAATCCGATAACCACTTGGAAATGGAAAGATTCTTAGAATCCCACCACTTACCAAAACTCACCCCAGAAGCAACAGAAGACCTGAATAAACCCATTACCGAATCAGAAATAGAATCAGTGATCAAAGAGCTCCCAACAAAGAAAAGCCCAGGCCCAGATGGTTTTACCACAGAATTCTACAAAACATTCCAACCAGAGCTAACCCCAATCCTTTACAAGCTCTTCAAAACAATAGAAAAGGAAGCAGTTCTTCCAAACTCATTCTATGAAGCCAATGTCACCTTAATCCCCAAACCGAACAGAGAATTAACAGAGAAGGAAAACTACAGACCGCTCTCCCTGATGAACGTTGACACTAAGATTCTCAACAAAATCCTAGCCAATAGAATACAAAAAAACATCAGACAGATCATCCATCCAGACCAAGTAGGTTTCATCCAGGGAATGCAGGGATGGTTCAACATAAGAAAATCCATAAATGTGATACATCACATCCAAAAACTGAAAAACAAAAACCATATAATAGTATCAATAGATGCAGAAAAAGCCTTCGACAAAATTCAACACCACTTCATGTTAAAAACCCTAACCAGGGTGGGGATAGAAGGAACAATCCACAACATAATCAAAGCAATATATGAAAAACCCAATGCCAGCATCATACTAAATGGAGAAAAACTGGATCCCTTCCCACTGAGATCTGGAACAAGACAAGCCTGCCCATTATCACCACTGCTATTCAATATAGTCCTAGAGGTACTTGCAGAAGCCATAAGACAAGACAAAGAAATCAAAGGAATCCAAATTGGAAATGAAGAAGTCAAGCTTTCACTATTCGCAGACGACATGATTCTCTACATAGAAGAACCAAAAAACTCAATACAAAGACTCCTAGAACTCATACGAGAATTTGGCAGAGTGGCAGGATACAAAATTAATGAACAAAAATCAATAGCCATGGTGTATGCAAATGGCCACAAGATGGAAGAAGATCTAACCAACAAGCTACCATTCAAAATAACAGAGAAAAGCATGAAATATCTGGGAATAAATTTAACCAAAAGCGTAGATGACCTTTATGAAGAAAATTACAAAACACTCAAAAAACAAATAGAACAAGACCTCGAAAGATGGAACAACATCCCATGCTCCTGGATAGGCAAAATTAATATCATCAAAATGTCTATACTACCAAAAGCAATATATACATTCAATGCAATCCCAATCAAATTACCCACAGCATTCTTCATCGAACTGGAAAAAATGATACACAGATTCATCTGGAAACACAAAAAACCACGAATAGCCAGAACCACTCTGAAGAACAGGCACTTAACAGGGGGAATCACAGTACCGGATCTATGGACATACTATAGGGCAGTGGTCATCAAAACAGCCTGGTACTGGCACAAAGATAGAGAGGAAGATCAGTGGAGCAGAATAGAAACAACAGATGGAAACCCACACAGATACAGTCAATTAATCTTCGACAAAAAGACAGACAACAACCCAAGCAAATGGAAAGGTCTGTTCAATAAATGCTGTTGGGACAACTGGTTGATAGCCTGCAGAAACAAAAAGATAGACCCACATCTCTCACCATACACCAAGATCGAATCTAAATGGATAAAAGACCTAAACCTACATCCAGAAACCTTCAAACTTTTGGAAGAAAATGTTGGAAACACACTGGAACACTTAGGGGTAGGCCCTCACTTCCTAAAAAAGACTCCAAATGCAGTAGAAACCGAGACCAAAATAAACAATTGGGACCTCATCAAACTAAGAAGCTTCTGTACAGCTAGAGAAACAATCAACAAAGTAAAAAGGCAACCTACAGAATGGGAGAAGATCTTTGCACACTACATAGGAGATAGAGGGCTGATCTCCAGAATATACAAAGAGCTACAGAGAAACCAAAACAACAGAACAAACAAACTGCTCAAGAAATGGGCACGGGAAATGGGCAGACATTTCACAAAAGAACAAACCCAAATGGCAAACAAGCATATGAAAAAATGCTCAAATTCCTTGGCAATAAGGGAAATCCAAATGAAGACAACAATGAGGTACCACCTAACTCCAGTAAGGATGGCACACATACATAATACCACCAACACTTGCTGGCGAGGCTGTGGGGAAAAGGGAACCCTTCTCCACTGCTGGTGGGACTGCAGACTTGTACAGCCTCTATGGGAATCAGTTTGGCGAATACTCAAACAACTGAAAATCAACATTCCATATGATCCAGCAATAGCACTCCTAGGAATATATCCAAAAGATCTCCTACACAAGAAACCAACATGCACGCCTATGTTCATAGCAGCACTATCTACAATCGCAAAAACCTGGAAGCAGCCAAAATGCCCATCAATAGAAGACTGGATAAGAAAGCTATGGTTCATCTACTCTATGGAATACTACTCAGCTATTAAAAAAAACGAAATGCAGTTCTTTGTGGACAAATGGGCCCGACTGGAATCCATCATGCTAAGAGAAATGAACCAATCCCAAAAGGTTAAATACCACATGTTCGCCTTAATCTGAGATGAAAAGATGACAACTTGAAAGATAGTACCTGTATATTGTAATATTAGTGCAATCTCTAACAAACTGTATCCAATGCAATAAGATAATGCGATATAATCTATAAAACAACAATTAATGTCAGAATACTTAAGATCTACATCAAAAAAGTGTAAAACCTACTATACCCTCAATACGCTATGTTAACCGGTAATGGGGAGGGAGTGCAGGAAAATCTTTCAAGACCATAAAAAGAGTGAGAAAAAAAAAAAAGTACAATATAGCTTATCAAGGTCAAATCTGGTATTTCATAGACAGCAGACTCAATGCGGCACTAAACAACAATAAAACTACTATACCAATGCATGAGGGGGGAATCGGGTGCGATCCTGACAACCTCTTAACAGGAGGTCATGTGCGTGGAGCAGGGGGGCACTCCAGAGTGGAGCAGGTGGTAAGGAGGAAGCTTGGATCCCAACCATGAAGACTCCCAGATCTTCAGCACAAACTACTAATACGAGCAACAAGGACTATACCCCAACTGCCAAGGAGGCCACAGGGAATTGGATGCCCTCGGAGGCCGAGTACTCTGAGGTCACCCACCCCCAACCGGAGCTTCCGCAGGGGATGGAAGAAGTCCAAACACTAGCGTGCAGAAACCAACGTCATCGGAAAGACAGCCAGAAGCCCTGAGCGGTCCGCAGACACAAAAGAACAATTAATGTCCTTCAGGACCAGGGAGGAGAGCTTTCTCTGGTCCAAGCCTGGCTCCACCTCTGGACCCCCGCCCTCCCTCGCAATGACCATCGGGATCGCTTCGAAAACCCCTCACAGCAAACAATCATACAAACTAAAAAAAAAAAAAAAAAAAAAAAAAAAAAAAAAACCTAAAATAAATAGACAAACAACAGAAAATAGAGCTTGAAATCTGACAGGAAAGAGCTGGCATGGATTGGCTCATGCCTTGCTGGGTGGGACACAAAGATTGGTCACTCCTCACCATGGTGTTGAGGATTTCCCTGCACACCCCCCACCCAAAAAAAAAAAAATGTTCTGCACCTTAAATGTCGACAAATATCTTGTTAGAGTTAAAAGCCAGTCTGGATTATCCCAAAATCTGCCAAGATCAACAAAATTATACTTCAACACAACAAATGGCTAAATACTAAAATGAAATAGACATGAGACAGCTGAATGGTACCCAGTGGCCTTTTCGGGGTATATAGCAGCCGGTCCGGTCCTGTATATAAACTAAAATTGAGATGTCAATGAGCTAATCATAGGTTGTGGTTAGGACTTGTTTTTTTGTTATTTTGTTCTTTTTTTTTTTTTTTTTTTTTCTTTAACATACTGGTTACTCAAAACTATGTCAATTCCATAATATTGCAAATTGCTGTTGATGTTATATTGGGACTCTTAATTGACAGTGAGGATATTATACCAGCTCTGACTTCGGACCAGAAATGGTCTCCCCAAGAAACTGTTCAACCCATCTGGACAACAAGTAGCTGGACTCCATGCTTAATATATGTTTGCAAGGAAAGAATCTTGATTGAATTTGAACTGTAATGCTGCATCAAGGTGGAGGAATCCACCAGGGGGGAGGGGAGGGGGAGGGGGATTCCCAAAGCCTATGAAACTGTCATATAATACTAAATATTAATTAAAAATAAAATTAAAAAAAAAAGCAAATTAATATAGCACATGAAGAACTAAATTGGGCAGTGTCTGGGTTAAATACACACTTCTGGTTCTAGACTCCAGCTTCCTGCTGAAGTAGACCCTGGCAGGCAGTGATGATGACCAAAGTCACTGGATTGATTTCACCCACATGGAAGCTTTTGATTCTATTCCAGCTTCCTGCCTCTAGCGTGGTCCTACTGGCAGCCCCCGCCTTCTGGTATTTGGTGAGTAAACAACTGAATGGGAGTCATCTTTCACTCTGACTCTCTCCTTCAGATTTAATACATAAATAAATTTAATATATAATATATTTTCTAAAATATGTAAAACTATTGTAGAATGTAAAAATAAATAATGACATTTTGAGGACAAAATGAGATTTTTTTTTAAAGCTTATTTGAAAGTCAGAGTTACAGAGGACAGAGACAGAGAAAGATATTTCACTTGTTGGTGTATTTTCCTGTAATGCCCAGGGCTGAGGCAGGCAAAAACAGAATCCAGGAGCTCCTGTTTGTTCCCCACATGTGATTCTAGGGTCCCAAACACTTGGGCAAGCCCCTGATATTTTCCTAGGTCATTAGCAGGGAGCTGAACACGAAGTGGAGCAACTGGGACCTGAACTGCTGCCAATATGGGAAGTTACTATCATAACTGGTGGCTTTACACTGTATACCATCATACTGACCTCATCACAGGAAATTTTATTTAAATATTTACTTATTTTTAATTGAAAAGCAGATTTTTACAGAGAGAAGGAGAAGCAAAAATCTGCTGGTTCACTCCCCAAATGGCCATAACATCCCAAGATGAACCTATCTGAAGCCAGGAGAAAAGAGCTTTCTCTGGGTCTCCCACATGGTCACAAAGTCCCAAGGCTTTTGGGGCACCCTCTACTACTTTACTTCATAAGCAGTGAGCTGGACAGGAAGTGTAGCAGCAAGGAAATGAACCTATGCCCATATAGAATGCTGGTGCTACAGGCGGAAGCTTAGCCTACTACCCCATGCTGCCAGCCCAATGAGAAGGATTTTTAAATAAAATAAATAATATTCTCTAAGCAAACAAAGAAAAAAATCTATGTATTTCTTACGTGGATAACACAAGTGAAAAGGAAATCTATTGGATTGTATTCATAACACAATGAAGGTGACAAAAGCATTAGGACGTGTTTAAACAGATGGACAAAAATTATCAGAATTTAAGAACAGAGAAGACAAAATCACAAAGTAGCATGAATAGACTTCCTGGTCACTCAATAATGCATCATTGAATGTTGCAAAAAAAATTCAAAGGTGTTTCTCATTCTGAATCACAAAAAAGAAAAACACAGGATGAACAATTCCAGGTAAAATGATACATGAAATCTAAATATACAAATCTTAAACATGTATTTATTTTTAGTTGAAAGGCAGATTTTACAGAGAAAGAAAGAGAGACATAGATAGTTCCTCTATTCTCTGTTTTTCTCCCTAAATACCTGCAACATCTAGAGCTGAACCAATCTGAAGACAGGAGCCAGGCACTTCTTCCAGGTCTCCTGTGGGTATGTAGGAACCCAAGGACCTGAACCATTCTTTGCTGCGTTCTTATGTCATAAGCAGGGAGATGGAGCAGAAGTGGAGCATCTGGGACTCGAACCATTGCCCATACAGAATACCAGCACGACCGATGGAGGATTAGTCTACAGAGATACTGTGCTGGACCCTAAAAAATATATTTATACCCCTTATATATTAGAAACTGCAGCATATATTCAAGGTAGCTCTCAGGAAAATATAAAAACAGTCTTAAATATTTGTATGAATTAAAATAAAACATAATGTTACAAAAAGGATTTTCTGGTAGCTTTTTTATTGATATAACGGGATCAGCCTTCCTATAATTTATAGGTACAGTTCTAAGAAGATAGTCATACTTTCCTCTCTCCCACTGTCCCTACCCTAATCTGCATCCTTCCCTCCCTTCTTTTTTTCTTTCAGTAATTTTTGCAAAAGCATGGTTTTTAATGATTAACATGCATACATTGGGGCAGGTGATTGGCTACTAGCGAATACACTAGTTAAGACATATACATACCAGATGGGGATGCCTGACTCAGCACCCTTGATTTCAGCTTCCTGCTGAGGCTTCCTTTGTGAGGCAGAAAATGCCTCAAATAGTTGGGTCACTGCACTCACATGGGAGACTGAGATCGTCTCCTCAGCTCCTGGTTTTGGCCACAGTTACAGGCCGTATTGGGCAACTTGTTCCTTTGCTCTCAAGTAAATATCTAAAACATGAGCATCCCTATGCCCACACACATTTATCCACAAAATGCACATGATGGAAGACGTAGCAGTGACAACCAACCTAGCAAAGATGCTTATGTGTATACAACTTTTTAATATTGTTTATTAGTATAGAAAAATTGGAGAAAAAGATAAAATCATGGGGCCCACCTCAGTAGCCTACTGGCTATACTTGTCATCTTGCACATGCTGAGATCCCCATATATGCGTTTGTGACCCAGTGGCCCTGCTTTCCACCCAGCTCCTTGACTGTGGCCTGGGAAAGCAGTCAAGGATGGCCCAAAGCCTTGGGAACCTGCACTCGTGTGGGAAATGTGGAAGAGCTCCTGGCTCCTGGCTTCGGATCAGCTCAACCCCAGCAGTTGCGGCCGCTTGGGGAGTGAATCAGCAGACAGAAGATCTTCCTCTCTTTCTTCCTCTCAATATATTTGACTTTCCAATAAAAATAAATAAACCTTTTTTCTTAAAGATAAAACCATAAAAATAATACAAAGAATTTCTGTGAGAAAAATTACTGAAGATTTATTGGATAAATTATAGACTAAACTCAGATTTTAAAACTATTTTATAATATAAAAAACAACAGCCTTTACACAAAGTACCAATTTAAAAAAGTAATTGGAAAAAATTAAAATAAATTGTGTAAAATACACACAAAACACTTATTAAAAGCTTGAACATGAAACAAATCTTTTAAGCGAAAAGTTTCAAAACATTCATCCAAGAAGCAAAACTAGATTTGGGTAAAGAGGGAACAGTCATTGATCATATGCCTCTGCGAGCTTGTTTGGGGGTTCGAGCAGGGCGCACACCTATTTGTATATCCTACTGATCCTCCTTTAGCAGAGATGGTCATCCTCTTCGACCGAGCGCTCAGCTTCAGGAGGGACACACATGGAGTGGAAAGGGAGAAAGGGGACACCTGCCTAGCCAGCCAGATGAGCCAAATCAACCCTGGTGATCAATGGGGTAACAAATGTCACAGCCAGATCGCCCTTACATCATGTACCTGTGTAATTCTCTAAGTCGCATGTTAACCAAATGCAATTTCAATGCATTCAATGCATGTAACATAGCTTTCTTTTTTAGCTGTATCAAGTAAGTCCAAAATTGATGTGGGAATATAACCAATCATACACAGTGACGATCTGTAAGAAGAACCATAGGAGTTATATGTTTAGCATATATGCAAATATTAATAAAATTTCTGTCATTAAACCAGTTGCATTCTGGCCCATGAAAGAATAGAAAGAACTGTACAATGAGTAGAAAGTCCAGAAGGAGAGCCATTATATATATATATATATATATATACATATATATATATGCATATATATCTCCATATGTAAAAATAATATTGAGTGTACACTCCATAGCCTAAACAAAAATTAACTAAAGTGATTAGGAATATAGCTTCAAAGAAATCAAACCACACACAATTGGAAGTACTGATTAATTACCTCACAATCTGGGCCCTGGCATGTAGCCTAGTGGCTAAAGTCCTTGTCTTGCATATGACAGTATCCCATATGGGAGTTGGTTCTAATCCCGGCAGCCCCGCTTTCAATCCAACTCCCTGCATGTGGCCTGGGAGATCAGTGGAGGACGGCCCAAAACCTTGGGACCCTGCACCCATGTGGCAGACCCGGAAGAAGCTCCTGGCTCCTGGCTTTCGATCAGCTCAGCTCCAGCTGTTGGGATCATTTGGCAAATGAATCATCGGACAGAAGATGTTCCTCTTTGTCTCTCCTCCTGTATATCTGACTTTCCAATAAAAATAAATAAATCTTTTAAAAAGAAATTACCTTACGGGCCCGGCGGCGTGGCCTAGCAGTAAAGTCCTTGCCTTGAACGCCCCGGGATCCCATATGGGCGCCAGTTCTAATCCTGGTAGCTCCACTTCCCATCCAGCTCCCTGTTTGTGGCCTGGGAAAGCAGTCCAGGACAGGCCAAAGCTTTGGGACCCTGCACCAGCGTGGGAGACCCGGAAGAGGTTCCTGGTTCCCGGCTTCAGATCAGCACAGCACTGGCCGTTGCTGTCACTTGGGGAGTGAATCATCGGATGGAAGATCTTCCTCTCTGTCTCTCCTTCTCTCTGTATATCTGACTTTGTAATAAAAAATAAAATAAATATTTAAAAAAAGTACCTTATATTCTGGATATAGACAAGTTTTATATTTGTGTCAGAAAAATCTTCATACAAAGAACGCGCTTGTCAATTCAAAGATAACCTTTAAAAAGCTCTTCCTTGAGGCTCAGTGCAATGGCTCAGTGGCTAAATCCTCACATTGTACGTAACAGGATCCCATGTGGGCACAGGTTTCTGACCCGGCTGCTCCACTTGCCATCCAGCTTCCTGCTTGTGGCCTGGGAAAGTAGTTGAGGACGGCCCAAAGCCTTGGGATCCTGCACCCGTGTGGGAGACCCGGAGGAAGCTCCTGTCTCCTGTCTTGGATCGCCTCAGCTCTGGCCGTTGGGGCCACTTAGAGAGTGAACCACTGGGCAGAAATTCTTTCCCTCTGTATCTTCTCTCTGTAGATCTGCCTTTCCATTAAGGAGAAACGGATCTCAAACAAAACAAACAGAAGGAAAAATCTCTTCTTTGTAAAGTAACAACTAATACATGAAACCCAATGTAGCAGGATTTTTAATTTATCGCAATTGCTAATATCTGAAGTAAAGAAGCTTAACATATTAGGAAATAGCAAGACCAAAACAAAAGAAGTGAAGATATCTGTATATGTCAGTATACAAATCTGATTATTTTTGAAAAGTAGTGCAGCAAGAATCAAACAGAAAGATTAAATGTGCTACCTAAATTGAAGATATGTGCAAGTATTAGAAATTATATGAAAAAGAAGTGGATTTCACTTAGTACTTTGATTTGATTTGGCTTCATTGAATACTTTATTGATTTGACTTTTGAATAATGTTAATATTTTTGTACTAAAAAACAAATACTACGAAGAACTGCAAAAAAATGTATTCATATGTGAATGTAAACACAAACAGATTTCTAACTGCCTAGACAATCACGGAAAAGAAAGGACTTAATTACAATAACTTTTGTACAAAATACTCTGACCATATTCCCAGTAGAATGAATCTATGCACAAAAGAAAATCTTTGTCTTTAACTGATAGCTTTCAAACAACAGTAATTTGAATCTAGTAGCTCTGAAATGTATAGAATGAATGAGCAAGACCCAACTCAGTTGCCTAGTGGCTAAAGCCCTCCTCCTGAATGTGCCAGGATTCTGTACGGGTACCAGTTCCTATCCCAGCACCTCTACTCCCCTTCCAGCTCCCTGCTTGTGGCCTGGGAAAGCAATAGAGGATAGTCCTTCATCCACAAGAGAGACCCAGAGGAGGCTCCTGGCTCCTGGTTTAGGAATGCAGTTGCAGCCACTTGGGAAGTAAATCAACAGATGGAAGATCTTCCTTCTGCCTCTCCTTCTCTCTGTAATTCTGACTTTCTAATAAAACTAAATAAGTCTTAAAAAAAAGAATGAATGAGCAAATGCACCCATATATTGATATGGATGCAACCAATGTTATTTCCAACTGTGGGAAAAGGATGTTGCAAATATGAAATGGGAGGGAAGCAAAAATACTGCAGTGTTGGATTTCAAATGAGGTTAAAATTATGAACTACAGATTTTTAAAATATATTTTCTCAGTACATTGCCTGGAAATGTTATTGACCATAATTCACTTATTACAATAGGTATATTTACAACTGTGTTGTATTTTAACGAGTAATAGTTTCCTCTGAAAGACACTAGCTCTCCTTGAGCAACTGGCTGGTTGTCTAGGACCATGGAGAGGGAATATGGGAATGCACTTAAGGTATTTTATGTCAGACTAAATTCTCAAATCTGATAAGTGCATACAAAGAAGGAATAGAAAAAGTTTCTCTCATTGGCCAAATCTGAGAGAATTTGAGTATTATAAATAAATAATGGTAGAAATGGTTAATGATACACCGAAAAATGAGTCTTACTGATACTAGTTTTGAAAGGACAATGAAGGAGGGAGTCAATTTTGACCTTTTGTTATCGAACCATGTCAGCTAACAAATGCAAAAGGGCATGATAATTAATAGATGACAAACCCATTGAGCTATAAATTAGTAGGCAAGTCAGTCTTAACAAATGTCTTCACAGATTAGGGGTTATTTACAAAGGGGAAATGCTAATATCACAAAGGAGAAATTTAGTGAACATTACTATCAAAATGTCAAATTTAGTATCACCAAGAGTATTGTAGGATCAGCTTGATAGCTTAACAAGCATCCCCTAAGGGCTTTGGTTCACGTCCCAGCTCCTCCACTTCCAATCCTGCTCCCTGCTAATGCAAACTTGGGAAAAGATGGTCCAGATGCTTTGGGCCCTACCACTCATGTGGGGAGAACTAAATCAAACTTCTGACTCCTGTCTTCGGCCTGACACAGCCCTCGCAGTTGTGACCATCTGGGGACTGAACCAGTAAAAGGAAGATTCTCTTTCTCTCCCTCTCTTTCTCTGCAACTCTTCCTCTCAAATAATTAAATGAATCTTTACGTATCTACATATATTTATTATATAAATTTGTATATATTATAAAGATATATCCTATATCAATATTATAAATATTGAATATATATAAATTAAAAATACGTTTTCTATTATCATTGAAATAAATATGTGTATATGTATATATGTATATAATATGCATATATGTGTGTATATGTATAAGTATGTGTATATATGTATGTATATAGTGTGTATGTATATATAGTATGTATTTATGTATATAGTGTGTATATCTGTATATAATATATATACAGATATATAATAGCATGGTCTACTTATTGTAGAATAGATAGCTAGAGTAGGGTCATGAGCATGGAAGCCACTCCCCCTACCATCTTTGTGGTCCCTTCTGCCCAACTGTGACACTCACCTATCATCACCTGGAACCTGAGAGGGGGCAGTATTGCATTGTTGCATAACCACTCCCCTCACAAGACCCCACAAAGGCCCATGATTGGGAGGGCTTGCTCTCTTGAAGACCTGCCTCCATCACTGTCACTTTGACTCTTGACCTCCTCAGTATGTGCTCACTCTTTGGCCTCCTGTGGACAGACTCTGAGGACAGCTAGCCCCCAAGCACGGCCCCTGTATGCCTGTATTCCTTACCCTCTGTTCACTGCTTTGGCAGGACAGTAAAGACGTTAATGCTAACATGTTTTGTACTTCTCATTTGAAGTGATGCCTAGCAGCAATGAATGTATGCAGCAGAGAAGCCAGGGAAGGGTGAACGCCCACAGCTTGTAAGTGCCCAGGTTGTTCACTCCATGTGTCTTAGGATAACTTATACTGCTGGGGAAACTGGGACATAGGTTTCAGTTTAATGGATGGAGTCCAAAGTAATGACCATTTGCTTCTCTTGGTGTGTAAGTTCAGACTGGATTGCCATATGGACTTGTCATTGGCTAATTTCTAGTGGGCCCCGTTATCATCAAGCTTGGTTAATAAAGACTCCTTAATATACCCTAAACTTGTCTGGAATGATCTCACTCGTGCCCTTCAACAATCTCACCCCATGCATCTCCAGCTCTCATGCACTGAGAATAATTTAAGCTCTCCTACGAAATATTCTTGGTAACATAAAGTTTAACCTGAGAACCAGTGCTGTGGTACAGCAGGTAAAACCACCACGCTTCACGCCAGCATCCCTTATGGGCACCACTTCAAGTCCTGGCTGCTTCACTTTTCATCTAGCTCCTTGCTAATGTGCTTGGGAAAGCAGCAGAGGTGCTAGGTGATTAGGCCCTCACATCCAGTTAGGAGACCTGGAAGAACATCCTGGTTTTGAATAAGCTCAGCTCCAGCCATTGCACATGTCTGAGGAGTGAATCAGTGGATGTAAAATTGTTGTACAGTGTCGGAGATCACACCTGGCAAGTCTAGGATGTACTAAGGGTCTTTGTTAGCCAAGTTTGGTGATGGCAACACCCTTTACTTTAGGAACCATTGGCAGGTTCAGAGTTGCACCTTCCTAATTATTAGCTATGGTTGCTAGGCTACCATTTATCTGGTGATAACAGAAATTAGCAAATGAAAAGTCACAGTAGCAACCCAGTCAGAATTGAAATCCTGAGAAGAAGAAATGGCCATTACCTGTGGAATCTATCTATTAAACTGAAGATGTATGTTCCAGCTACCCCAGCAATATAAATTACCCTGGACACATTTACAAAATTGCAAAAACTGACCTCTCCTTGACCCTGAACTAGCTCCCTAAGACCATAACAGGATCTTTCTCTCTCTCTGTCTCTCTTTCTGTCTCCTTCTCTCTGTAAATCTGCCTTTCAAATAATAACAGCAATAAAATGAATGAAAGACATTCTACCCAACAAATGGCTTACATTTCTCAAAAATAATGTCATGAAAGACAGAAAAAGGTGCAGAACTGTTACTTTTAGGAAACTATGCTAAAGAGTGACGACAACTAAGGCACCATTTGGTCCTAGACACACTGGGAAAAAACACATAGGTCATTATTAGACCAATTAGGGAAATCACTGTTACTTACTGAAAAGTACCAGAGTTTCTGACAGTTCTTACGTTGTTGTTACGTTGTTGTTACGTGCAGCTAATTCCCACAGCCATGGTCTTTCACCATGAGCCGAAAACACCAAAAGCAACGAGGTACTTTAGCACATTTCCTCCAGTGGGGCAGGAACGGGACTGAGGTGGTGGGAGAGCTGGGAGGAAAGGGAAGGCTTTATGTCATTCAGGTGAGCACGTAAATTGTGGGGAGAGGGATTGAGGGCATGCCCCCAGGGGATTGGTGCCTGAGATTGTCACAGATGATTGCCGAAAGATGATTGGTAAGTGAGCAGCGTTGGGGGAGGGGCTGAGCGATTCGGGGTGGGGTTCGCAGGTGAAATGCGGAATTACATCTGATTGGTGGACGGATGGACAGGTGCGAATTTCATGAGCTGTGAGGAGGAGGAAAAGGCACCGGGTTCAGGGTGAGGTGTTCGAATCACTCCTTACAATCAAAAGCTGGATAATATAAGTTAATAATAACAAATCAATGTAAATTCCTTTCATATGAAATGTATTACGGTCATATAAGAACATTCTTGCTGCTGTGAGCCACCTGCCTCATTAGAGGGGAAAAACTTAAAAAAAATTGGTGAAAGTAAATGAAGGATATAAAAGTGTGCATTATTCTTTTGTTAATTTTTCTAAAACAAAACATTGGAGAAAAAGAACATTGCAAAAGCCAAGCAAACTTCAAAAATCAGACAAAACATTAAATACCCTTGAAATTTAGGGAAATGAATTCTGATCCTCTAACGTTCTAGCTTCTCAATGTAATTTAAGAGATCAAATCAAGATAAAAAGCAGATTTGATGCAAAAAAACCCTGAACAATGCCCTTGCTCGTGGAATAACATACTTTTTTTTTAAAGATTTATTTTATTTTATTGTTTTATTGCAAAGTCAGATATACAGAGAGGAGGAGAGACATAGAGGAAGATCTTCTGTCCGTTGATTCATTCCCCAAGTGACCACAAAAGCCGGTGCTGTGCAAATCTGAAGCCAGGAGCCCAGATCCTTTTCCAAGTCTCCCACTTGGGTACAGGGTCCCACGGCTTTGGGCCATCCTTGACTGCTTTCCCAGGCCACAAGCAGGGAGCTGGATGGGAAGTGGGGCTGCCGGGATTAGAACTGGTTCCCATATGGGATCCCGGCACATTAAAGGCGAGGATTTTTAGCTGCTAGACCACCACACCGGGCCCGAGTAACATACTCTTAACTGCCAATCCCACATATAGAACATATTTTTGAGACCAGCTTCCCTATTCCCAGATTGTTTATCCAAGGAATCCCTAAACCAAGAGAAAAAGATGACCACATACAAAAGCAACACATGAGAGCATCAAGAATAAAATATGCTATTACTCAGCAATATTGAGATTTTAAGGACAAAAGAATTGACATAAATGTCTCCTTTTCAGTGTTTTTTTAAATTTTTTAATTTCTTCCTCACGACTAGATGATAAAATGAGAATGTCTTTCTAAGTCTGAGATAGATGTTCAGACTTCTCTTGTGTGTGTTGAGGAGGGTGGTGTGCTAAGAAAAATGCTAGGGTGTTGACTTTAAGCTAGATCTTAGAAGAAATGGGTTAAGGGAGTGATGGATATTGTAGATGGGGACTATCCAGGTGACAGACCCTGAGTCTTGAGAGCCAAGGGCTCATGCTGCTGCTTCCGTTGAATCCCTCTTGACTGGGCATGAAATGATGGCCGAGCCTCTACAGCTAACTTGTAAATACGAAGGGAAGTCATCCTGAACTGCTGAGTTTTATAATCATTCCGGCTATTGACTACTTTTGTACTTCTGTTTTAATAAAATGATACTTGCTTGTCTTGTTCAAGTTACTCTCTTTTGGTTTGTGACCCAATTCAACTCTCCAGGGTAACCCGGATGTATTGCAAAAACTAACATAGATCCTGAAGAATTTAGTTCTGTTTGAATGTCCCTTGAGTTATGTCCCTTAGGGACCTATGTGACCAAATATAGTATTCTACCACCAGAGATAACTCATACCATTAACAAGTGTAAAAGTCAACATCCCACTAGACAGAATAGACTGAGCTATGTCAGGTGAGTGGAAGAAGACATGAGCCTCAGAAGAAAAGAGAGTGAGCTTGGACAAAAGTTTCCTGTATCAGTCACTTGGAAGCATTGAAGGCCAGAATGTGGGGTATGTGAGACCAACTGATGATGAAGATGCAGCCCTTTCTGGGTAGACTGAAGAGAGAGTATGTGGAATGGTTCTGTTAAGAAAGGAGAACAGTGAGTAATTAACCCCAAATTACACTGCTTTAAGTTGAAAATTTGAAGGACATGAGCTTTCCTCTGACTACTTAATAAATAATTTAGAAGTTATTATATGATGACTCAAACAACAATAAATCTTGATGAGTGTAGTTGATCTTGAGACCTGGCCAATATTAAAGATCCTGCCAAAGCAGGCCTGGCATTTGGCTTCATCACAGAGGCAATCCTGTAGATGCGGAAGCATCTGCTGTCCTCGCGACTGCTTATGTTGAAATGAAAGCTATTCAATCAAATATTTATAAGTATCGCTTCCACTGGTGGCTAGATAGAAATCAAGTGGCGAGAAACCAAATTTCTAATAAATATATGAATAGCCATTCAGTTGACCACTCTTTGACATGCACATCATTCATAAATCCTGATTATTTTTCAGTATGTGCCTTGTAACAAAATTAAAAACAAAAACAAGCTTCTACTGCTAAGTGTGTAGAATAAATGAGTTCTGTCAATATGGACAATAATAATCATCTGGTACAAGTATTTTTTGCTTAAAAATTGGGATTGCTAACTCAATCATCTATTAATTCATTTAACACATATTTTGTCCCAGATACTGTCACTGGCGCTGAGGATAAAAGAAGCAAAATTAACATTCCTAAAACTTACCCATAAGAGAATCATTATAAAAGGGAAAAAAGGAGGGCCCGGTACGGTGGCCTAGCGGCTAAAGTCCTCACCTTGAATGCAACCAGATCCCATATGGGCTCTGGTTCTAATCCCGGCAGCTCCACTTCCCATCCAGCTCCCTGCTTGTGGCCTGGGAAAGCAGTCAAGGATGGCCCAAAGCCTTGGGGTCCTGCAACCGCAAGGGAGACCTGGAGGCAGTTCCTGGTTCGTGGCTTTGGATAGGCCCAGCACCGGCTGTTGTGGTCACTTGGGGAGTGAATCTTCGGACAGAAGATCTTTCTCTTTGTCTTTCCTCCTCTCTGTATATCTGACTTTGAGATAAAAATAAATAAATCTTTTTAAAAAAGGAAAAAAGGAAATGAAAAATATGCTCATTACTTAGTATCATATATTAATTAACATTTGGATCTTGCTTTGATCTCAGCCTCAGCAGTAACTCAGTTTAAAAAAGATTCAAATAGTAGCTATTGGGCCACAGAAAAACATTGTGTGTCAAAACTGTTGAACAGATAGGTAGCAATTCAACATTTGAGTTTTTTCTAATTCTAGTTTCATTGGTTCTCTGTGATAATACCTATCATGTAAATTCCTTTCGACCTATAAGCTTCATAAGAAACAAATCCTTTTTTTACCCTTTAAATAGGGTTCATTAATACTTTTTCCCTTTCTTAAGTTATTTAAGCTTCCTTGTTTATTCAGTGGTGGATTGCACAGAAAGGCATGAGACATCTATCACTTGTCAGGATTTTCTAGGCCAATACAAAGACAGGCATGGTATTTTATAATGCCTTTTGTAGTTTGCAAATCAATCTCTTTAATAGTCTTTCTTATTTGAATGGAATTTATACAGGATAACTGCAGGAATCTTTCAATGATAGTTTTAAGGTCCACTTTGAGAATCAAAGAATTTAAGGAATTATGACTTTTCATTGGACAAAACTAGAGCAACACTGGTTGGGTTGTTATTACTTTAAATCTGTCCTCAAAAATGAATTATAGTAAAACAAATAAAGAAAATGAATTTTGTAACAAAAGGCTTTTTAAGAGTGTGGTAAACCCAGGCTATAATCTTCTTCATAAATTTCACAGTTCTTCACAGATTTTGAGAAAGTCATTCTTCCGATCTCTTTTGATTTATTTTACTTATTTGGCATTTCCTCTAACCCCTACCTCTGATTTTCTTCTCTTCATGTATAAACTCGGCACACTCTGATTTTACATAATCTGTAAAAAGGCTATAGTTTCACCTCATTCCCACCACACATTGACCTTTATTACTATAACCAATTGATTCTGTAGGTGATGCATTTTGTTAATTTTTCTACTTTACTCATTGTTTGGATTCACTCTAATAAAGAAATGCCAGACCTGGCATAATAAGGACGTAAGAAGGACAGTAGCAAATATTTACAAATTACTAACATTCGCTTATCCTTGTCGCAACTGAAAACAAATACATACATAAACATGGTAGAAGAGAAAGGAGGAAAAACGCTATTCCTGAATGCCTATAATGTGCTAAGAAACATATTAGGTTATTTTATAATGTTGTTGCTTAATAGAAGTTTGACTTGCATAAGTGTGAGGGCAAGTGACCTGGTCCAGCATGTTAGGCTCTCATTCAGGACACCATCCCATATTGAAGTGTCTGAGATCAAATGGAGCCTCTGATCCAGCTTTCTGTTGTTGTCTATCTTGGTAGAAAGCAAATTATGGCTGAAGTAGTTATGGAAGACCTGAATGGAGTTCCTAGATCCTAACCTAGCCTTGGTTGTTGCAAATATTTGAGGAGGGAACCTGTCCAGTACTTGAAAGATTTTCCAGTAGTTGAAAGGGCCCAGTGAGATAGCCTAGCTGCTAAATCCTCACTTTGTACATGCCAAGATCCCATATGGGTGGTGGTTCTAATCCCGGCAGCCCCGCTTCCCATATAGCTCCCTGCTTATGGCCTGGAAAAGCAGTTGAGTATGGCCCAAAGCATTGGGACCCTGCACCTGCATGGCAGACCCGGAAAAATCTCTTGGCTTTTGGTTTCAGGTTGGCACAGCTCTGGCCATTGTGGACAGAGTGAATCAGCAGAGGGAAGATCATAAAAATAAATAAATCTAAAAAAAAAAAAAGATTGATTCATTCTCTCTTTCTCTTTCTCTCTCCCCTTTTCTGCCTTTCATATCAATAAAAAGAAATACATTTGTAAAGAAAAAAAAAGAATGTGGCTGGGATGAGCATTTAGTGTGACATCCTGTATCAGATTTCCTGGCTTATGCCCCTACCTGACTATGTGCTCAATGGAAGGCAGCAGTAACGTCCAAGTAGTTGGGTCCCTGCCATCCATGTGGGAGAACCAGAAGGAGTTGCAGACTCCTGGGTTTACTGTGAGCCAGGCCTCACAGCTGCGGGCCTTTGGAGAGTTGTACCAGTGCATGGATGATGTCTTTCTGTATATCTCTGTCTCGCCTTTTTCTCTACCTCCCTGGCTGTCGCTCTCCTTCCAAATTTTTTTTTTTTAAAGAAAAGAAGTTCCAAGTTCTCAATATTTTGGGCCAAGATTTTGATTGGCCCGTGTAATTCAGTTAGTCCTCATCTCAATAGTTAGATCAATCATTAATTTTTTTAAAAAGGAATTCTCAAACTTTCATGTTTACTCTTCTCAGCAGGACTTACTGGATGGATGACTGCATGACTATTTCAAAGAGCAGATTTTGATAAATACAAGTAGATCAGTAAATGAGATTATGTTTTCTAGCATGTCTCCTTTAAACCCATCTTTTTATTTCCTTTTTTTTTCAGTTAAACACACATACAAGTTGTAAAGATGATGTAATAAAACAGTGATTCAGGCACATACATGCACACATATGTTTATATGTGTGTATGTATCATCAGCTTAAACTATCACAAAATCTACCAGAACAGGTGGGTTCAAAATACTTTAAAAAGTAAATAAACAGCAAATAACCAGTAAAGTTCTTCTCACATCTTCTATGCATCCTGAAAAGAAACAACTCATTTCACTAATTTTTATTTAGCAACTACTACGCACTGAGAGTTTATCAGTGGGATAGAAAATGCACCAAAAGAAAAGAAGGAAAATGTACCTGCCTGTGGGGCAGTCATCTTCAGATAGACAACAAGCTAACAGATACTTGAGAGGGACATCAGAAAATTCCAGGATAATGTGAATTGTGACAAAGCTATCATGGCTTCCAAATTGTGTTTCCACCAAAATAAACTTATTTCCTGACTTCATTTCCACACAAACTTTAAGAAACACACAAATACAATATACATGAAATTGTAAATTTGCCTCGAAAAAGACAATGTAAAGGACAAAAATCATGAGTGGGTGGGGGTTATAGTTTTAGATTAGGTACTAAGGCCAGATCATCTCTCTAATGAAATGTTAACTGAGCACAGACTGAAAGTTGAAGGAGCCAGCCTGGTGGTGCTGGAGAGAGGAGCATTCCCTCGGGGGGACCCTCTCAGAAAAGGCCCGAGGCAAGCATACGGCCAGAGAACCAGGATGAGTGAGAAGAAATCAGATCAGAAAAGTAAGGGAAGACCAAGTCAGGTAGAGGAATTTGATCTTACACCAAAGTGATGGAAAGGCATTACAGTGCTTTCAGCAAGGGTGTAATACGATCGGATTAATGTTTTAAAAGGATCACCACAACTACCGGGCAGAAAATAGCTACTAGGGGCAGAAGCACACGCAAGTGTTCGGGAAGCTACTTCGGTAGTTCACAAGGGAGATGTGACCAACAGGCCTTGAAAACAATTTTCTGAAAAGTGTGTTGCCCCACACTGTGGACATGAAAAATAACATACTGCTCTTATGGAAGAAGTCTATGGAGGTATGAATAGGGCAGATTATAAACAGGTCTTTGCTATATCTGAGTCCCTGGTTACTGTAGATTGATTTTATTATTGAGAATAAGAGCAAATGCTTATTAATACAACTATAATTGATCATGTGTTTGGTGATATGGATTACTTTTCTATAATAATTATATATTTAACATGAGTGGTCAGCAAGCACTGTAGAGGGGGAGGATGAATAGAAGGTAGCTCCAAATTTGCATATTTCAAACACCCGTCTGGATCCTCAATCCCTTTGTGCATTTTGGAGATGTTCTCTGTCTTTGGTTGAATAGATCTTGTGTCAAGCTTATCTCTCAAATATCTGATTTTGCCTGTGGTAACTTCTTTTATTCTATTCCACCATTTCTATTGTCTCTCAGCCCACATTAAAGTTGATACAAGGGCCTACAATAAAAAATGTTAAAAGATTTCTAGTCTGAGTTAGCATTCGTTTAAAAATAAAACAAAAGGAATGAGCAAATGAAACAGAAAAACTACTTTGAGTTTGTGTGCAGGTAAGGATAAAAGAGTGGCAAAATGAGAGAGAGCAATAATGAGAGGAATAAAAGGAAATCAACATGAAGTATGTTGGGGCAGAAAGAAAAGAATTTTCAGTATTGGAATGGAAAGTAACCTATTATGGGTTCCAGATGGATGATAACTCCCTAGACCCAATCTGTTGCTCTGTCCTTTACATAAATAAATAGATACATAAATAAATAAATAAAAACTCTAATGGAGAAATAATTCACTACTGAACCAAATGACCTCTTGAGATGATTTCTTTATGTATCAATTTCCTCATATATAAAATGAATAAGTAAGGATTGATATTCTCAGTGATCTCTTCTCCTTCGGACATTTGCTAAAACAATACATGGAATAAACAGTATATAAAAACAGGAATGATTTCAATAGACTGCCTCTAAACTTCATGTTTCCTTCTCAGAATTTTCTTCTAGAATGGTATAATCATGAGATAAATCCTCAGCAATGCAGAATGTTGCTTAAGAGAGAGACAAAACATGGCAAAATAGCATGAATGTTGAATTGAAAGGAGTGGAAAACATTTTTTATTCTATTTTCTAGGTTAATTTTTATTAAAATTTAATTATTAAATATAGTCTTCAATAAAGCTACTGGAATTCTGTTTGCGATAAGGAGTGGCTGCAGTGTTTTCTATGGCTCTTATATTTGAGGTCAGGGAAACCTACCGTGAAGGTTGAGAATTTCTTTCAGACTTAGCCTTGAGCTTAATGATGTTCATGTTGAATTTTCTTGCCTGCAATGTGAAGGAAACACATTCTGTAATTTTTATAGAGTTGGTTCTAGATGATTTTAAAAAAATCTGATAATAGATTAGCTTTCCGTTTGATCTGTGCATAGTTTATTTCTGGGAAGTAAATAAGTGACTGGAATACATATTTCTCAACACTCCTTTCTGCAGTGATGGAGTTCTAAATCCTCACGTGTATGCATTTGCCTGTACAATGGCTTCTTTTCAATATCAGAGTGTATGCCAAAAATCTGCCTAGACATTAGTTGCTTCCCTTTGAAGGCACGAAAAGTCATTGGACAGTCTTGGACGGTAGTTTCTTGACTTATTTTTGTGCTTTATGTGGTCACTCTTAGTACCAAGATCTTTACAAGGGGAAATGTAAACTCAGACATACCGTTTCCATAGTAGCATGACTCTCTAGTGCTCTCATATCAACCATTGCAGGCACTAGTGGCAACTTAAAGTTGATAACTTCAGGAAAGAACAGACAGCTGAGAATACTTCAACTACTGGAATGATCCACTCACCTTATCCTTGTCTTCCTCAAGACTATCCTTGGATTCCAACTCTATTATCATTTGTGAATAAGTGAGATTGAAATGTGTTTACATATTTGGTTCTATTGTGACCTGCTAGCTGTCTAACCCTTATGCTTGACAAAGATGCAAACAAACACAAGCTACTAAAAGAAGCAGAAGAAAAGCAGCACTAACAAAGACTAAAAAATGGGCCCCCATCTCATTTTGTTTCTTATGATTTGGCTATTACTTCCTTGAGAGCAGCACTGTCTAATTTTTGGAAGGGTTTAAAATGTTCATTGAGCTAAAGCGCTTTCAAAACAATTGGTTGTTCTGTATTGAAGTTATTACAACTCTGCACATTAACAGTGTTCTGTCTGAAACTGTTGGGATAGGTCAGATGTCAACATCTGACTATCTAATGCCACCAAATTTTATATTTTGGCAATGGCTTGGGGCAAGCAGTGGGACATGTAATTCATATTTGCTTAGTAGTGTAATTAACTGCTTTTATTTAACCAGGGCCAATTGCAAGAATTTCTGACAAAGGAAGTTTTTCCCAATTTAAACTTTTCCCCAACTACATATGTTGTCCTCTTTCTTCCTCTTCATCTTTTTTTAAAAATAATTTTATGGGAAGTGAGTGGCTCAAACATGGATCATCCTAGATTTCAATAAAAAAGACAAGGCTTATAGCTATTTTAATTTGAAAAAAATAATATGAAGGATAATCACAGATCCTGCGCTATTATTTGGCCAAGATTTGCTATAAGTTTTCCAGAAATATTATACAAAAATAGATCTGGTTTAAGATGCAGTGTAATGTATAATGGTTGGACAATAGTTTTCAAAATGGTTTTACTGCTTTACATGATTTTCTCTGTGTTGGACTAATAGTAGTTCTTCGTCTTCAGACTGAAAATTAGTGTGATTTGCAATGGGAGGCAATGGAGAGGAGTTCTTCACAAAGCATTCCAGGAGAGGACTTATGGTCTATTTGCCTTTCTAGTCAGTTCTTTAGTATTGCTTGTAAAATTGATAATATTGAGCCCGGTGCGGTGGCCTAGCAGCTAAAGGCCTCGCCTTGAACGCGCCGGGATCCCATATGGGCACCGGTTCTGATACCAGCAGCTCCTGCTCCCTGCCTGTGGCCTGGGAAAGCAGTCAAGGATGGCCCTGCCCCTGCAAGGGAGACCTGGAGGAAGTTCCTGGCTCCTGGCTTCGGATCAGCACAGCACCGGCCGTTGCGGACACTTGGGGAGTGAATCCTCGGATGGAGGATCTTCTTCTCTGTCTCTCCTCCTCTCTGTATATCTGACTTTACAATAAAAATAAATAAATCCTTTTAAAAAATTTATGATACCAAAAAGAAATATAAAGTCAAAAGGAACTGACAGACTAAAAATTTCTTGTGACTTGGTTTGTTATTATTATTAATGTAACTTAAATAGCAAATAATACGTAATGTTTAAATCATTGTGAAACACATATTCCTAATCTAAGCTCCTATATCCACTGGAGCTCACTTTCTTAATTGTAATTATTTGTAACAATTTAAAATCATCTAAAAGACATTATTCATATTTGTTTCTTTTAATTATCTTACAGCATAGCCAATTTATTTATCTGTTTAGTAAAAGTAACAAAAGTTAATTATCCATTAATAAAAATATACAGGTTGGTGAGAAGGTTTTCAAGCCAACTTAAGTGATAATAAAAGCAGTTTTGGAAGTGCAGAAGTCATGACACTATGAAACAATGGAGTATCTCATGTGGTTCTCACCGTATTGTGTGAAACTGATGTGGGGTACATTGTGAGTCCAGCTGTGACTCCTACCTGCTTTATCTGCAATTTCAAGTTCTGAGATTTTCTTTTCATGCTTTTTTAAAAAAATTATAACTTACAGATGCATTTTAACAAAGTCAAAGTATGTTCAAAAATAACATCATGCCAATTCACTATAACATTAATGTATATGTAATACTTAATTTTACTCATCATGCAGTACACGATACAATGGTGATAAAAGATAATCCATATGAAGTCACAAATAAATGAGAAATGAGGATAAGGATGACTTATTCTTCTATGTAATTATACATAGATGTTGAATGTGCTTTATCTGAAATGCTTGTGACTGGAAATTCCTCCGGTTTCAGAGTTTTGTGAATTTTGGAAAACTTAAATAGACTTTAATGGTTGAGCAGCCCTAATATGAAATTCCAAGCTCAAAATCCTCCAAAATTCAAAATTTTTCAGCATGATGTCAGTGTCCAAAATATTTTGGATTTGAAAACATTTCAGATTATGGTTTTTTCTGCATTAAGGATGGCCAATTTGTACAATAATATCATTTCTATAACTTGAGAAATCCCATTCAAATAACCAAAATGAAAACAAAAATGAAAAAGATAAAACAAAAATGAAAAAGATATAACAAAAAAGGAGAGTGTGGGATAATTCTAATTTAGTTGAAAGGAGGAAGAGGTGTGGGGAGTGTGAGAACAGAGATGGTGAGAGAGAGGCAAAGAATGGGACACAGAGAGAATTTCCTACCTGCTAATTTATAATCAAATTCCTTCAGCAGCCAGGGCTGGGCCAGGATGCAGCCATTAGCCAGGAGCTCCATGCGCATCTGCTACATGGCTGGCTAGGACTCCAGTCAGTGAGTGGTCATCTGCTTGCTGCTTCTGTTGCATTAGCAGCAACAGGATACAAAAGCAGGTGGAACTCAAACCCTGATACATTGTTATGGGATGCTGGGATGCTTAAGCTGCTTTAACACCCCAGGGATTCTTTGTTTTGTTTTGTTTTTTGATCAAAGTGAGGCTGGTCTTAAATGCTTGATGTATAGATGGGGAAGTAAATCCAGTAGGATTATGACTATGTCTTGTGGTTTGTCCTTCCTGTATAGAGTATTACATGTCACTGCCTTGTGTTTTTCTTTTTTAAGATTTATTTATTTTTGTAGCTCTTTGTATATTCTGGAGATCAGCCCTCTATCACCTATGTCGTGTGCGAAGATCTTCTCCCATTCTGTGGGTTGCCTTTTTACTTTGTTGATTGTTTCTCTAGCTGTACAGAAGCTTCTTAGTTTGATGAGGTCCCAATTGTTTATTTTGGTCTCGATTTCTACTGCATTTGGAGTCTTTTTTAGGAAGTGAGGGCCTACCCCTAAGTGTTCCAGTGTGTTTCCAACATTTTCTTCCAAAAGTTTGAAGGTTTCTGGATGTAGGTTTAGATCTGTTATCCATTTAGATCTGATCTTAGTGTATGGTGAGAGATGTGGATCTATTTTTTTGTTTCTGCAGGCTATCAACCAGTTGTCCCAACAGCATTTATTGAACAGACCTTCCCATTTGCCTGGATTGTCGTTTGTCTTTTTGTCAAAGATTATTTGGCTGTATCTGTGTGGGTTTCCTTCTGGTGTTTCTATTCTGCTCCATTGATCTTCCTCTCTATCTTTGTGCCAGTACCACGCTGTTTTGATAACCACTGCCCTATAGTATGTCCAGAGGTCCGGAACTGTGATTCCCCCTGCTAACTTTCTGTTCTTCAGGATGGTTCTAGCTATCCGTGGTTAGCAACCAAAATGTCAAAACAAACAAGCCACTCAAGAAATGGGCACGGGAAATGGGCAAACACTTCACAAAGGAACAAACCCAAATGGCAAATAAACATATGAAAAAATGCTCAAGTTCCCTGGCAATAAGGGAAATCCAAATTAAAACATCAATGAGGTACCACCTAACACCAGTAAGACTGGCCCACATGAATAAAAGCACCAACAACACTTGTTGGCGAGGTTGCGGGGAAAAGGGAACCCTACTCCACTGCTGGTGGGGCTGCAGGCTGGTACAGCCTCTATGGAAATCAGTATGGAGAATATTCAAACAACTCAAATTCAACATACCATATGATCCAGCAATAGCACTCCTAGGAATATATCCAGAACACTTGTTTTATGAGAAACCAACATGCACTCCTATGCTCATAGCAGCACAATCAGTAATTGCAAAAACATGGAAGCAACCAAAATGCCCATCAACAGAGGATTGGATAAGAAAGCTATGGTTCATCTACTCCATGGAATACTACTCAGCTATTAAAAAAAACAAAATGCAGTTCTTTGTGGCCAAATGGGCCAAACTGGAAACCATAATGCTAAGGGAAATGAGCCAATCCCAAAAGGTTAAATACCACATGTTTGCCTTAATTTAAGATGATATGATGTTATGTATAACATGTTATGTTTTGAATGTTATATGTTGTGTATAAACTAAGATTGAAGTATAGGTGAGGTGGTCACAGAAGGTGACTGGGAACTCACATTTACTTTTAACATGTTGGTTACTCATTACTATGTCAACTAATTCCATAATGATGTAAATTTTTGCTGATGGTATGTTGGAGCTTTCAATTGACTGGGATGATGCTCTGCTGGCTCTGTCTTCAGACCAGAGAGGGTATACCTAAGAAGCCGTTGGACTTGACTGGACAATAAGATGCTGGACTCTATGTTTGGTATACGCTTGCAATGGGGGAATCTCAACTGAACTTGAGCTGTGGTTATGCAACAAGGTGGAGGAATCCACCATGGTGGGAGGGTTTGGGGAGGGGTGGGGAGAACCCAAGTATCTATGTAATTGTGTCACATAATACAATGTAATTACTGAAGTTAAATAATAAATATATATAAAAAAAAAGATTTATTTATTTTTATTGGAAGGCAGATTGATAGAAAGACAGGCAGAGAGAAAGATCTTCCATGCATTGGTTTACTCCCCAAGTGGCCACAGTGGCCTAAGCCAATCTAAAGCCAGAAGCTAGGAGCTGCTTCTGAGTATCCCGTGTGAGTACACGGTCCCAAGGCTTTGGGTCATTCTCTATTGCTTTCCCTGGCCACAAACATGGATTTTGATGGGAAGTGGAGTAATTGGAACGCACATTGGTGCCCATATGGGATCCTGTTATGTGCAAGGTGAGGATTTAGCCACTAGGATATTGGGCCAGGCCCAGGCACTAACTTCTTTTTTTTTTTTTTTTTTTTTAAAGATTTATTTATTTTTATTACAAAGTCAGATATACTGAGAGGAGGAGAGACAGAGAGGAAGTGGAGCCGCCGGGATCAGAACCAGCGGCCATATGGGATCAAGGCGAGGACCCTAGCCACCAGGCCACGCCACCGAGCCCCACTAACTTCTAATATGCCGTAATTTTTGCTATTTTTTCAACTGTTGAAAATGAGTCAGAAGTTGTGCATTGTAAGTAAATACCTTGAAACAGAAAAAGGACTAAATTTTAATATTATAACATCTACCCTCAACCTAACAGAATGCAACAAATGACAGTGGGTCATTGTTTGTAACCACACATTTAAAATGAAATTGGGTCTGACTCTTAGTACAGATTCATATTATATCAGAAACAACAAAGCAATTTAGCCAGAGCCACAGCCAAAAGAGTTGTTAAACTAGGGAATGAGGAAGAACGTCAGGGTGGGGAAGACAGCATCAAAGGAAATCATTGAATTGAACCCAAAGAATAATAGTGACCTAAGCAAACTTTGGAATAGTCTACAATGCAAAAATCACACAGGCAATAGGTGAATAAGAAACTGGATCCAGTTTGCTCAATCTATCTGAAACTGACCAGGTGTTAGAACATTCGTCAAACCATTGATAGACTACAGCACCCATCCATGAGCAATCTCATTTCTGGACATTCAGGAGTCCTTGACCTTGAATGCAATTCTGGACCGATAGTCTAACTTGATAAATGATAACTTCTCAGAGAGAAATGGAATTCTCCCAGTCCGCTCTGAAAATACACACACATGCACTCTCTCTCTCTCTCACACACACACACACACACACACACACACACACACACAGACATGGTACAAAGATGTATAGCTATACCCATGGAAAGACCCATGGATTGTGGCATACTCATTCTACCATGAAGTCACTGATAACAGTTGTACACTTGATGTATTCAGTATGATTACTGATGCAAACGCCTGCACATGTCTGCCCTGTTCAAAACACTCAGAGAAATCTGTATTGTGTGATAGCAACATGTACAAAGAAGACATTGACATAGAAATAGGAATACCAATGCTCATTACAAATAATGCTCATTACAAACAATGCCTAGGCAACATATCTATAAAACAAATAGATATATAGGTAAATGTGTATAAAAATATATTTAAATTGATGAGCTATATAATAGAGACCAGTATATCAGGAAGTGAACATATATTGCAGAATGCATTTCTATTCCTGAATAAAAGGAGGACACCCATAAAACTGATGAATATACCTCAATAGCATGATACTAGATTTTCCACCATTACCAGAGGCTACAATGCCATGACAGATTTAAATAGCAGAATGTTGGACTTGTGACTTGCTCAAGGACTAAACCATTATAATAATATGGGGGAAAATAGTGGAGATGGAAGAAAAAGTAAATAATGTCTGGGGTTATGATGTGCTATCTACAGAACTATAGTGTTCTGTCTCGTGCCCCTGGCCAAACAATATCAAAGTGTGCTGGAGTTTTTCTACACTTTTTAAAATAAACACAATTATATTTTATGTCATTTCCTACATTACTATTGCTGACTTATTTTACTCAGTTATTCCCACTAAGTTGTGAGCCCTGTTAGACTGAGGAACTGAATAAAACAAATCTGCAGTAGAAATATACGTTACATATAAGTAGATATGTTAACAAAACATCAATTTTGAGAATGCGCTTGTGGCTGGGGCATGGATTCTGGTTTTCCTGTTATAAATATTCTTTGTTCTATAAAATTCTATGTTCATTTTGAAATTATAGATATACATTAACAATGATTCCTTGATTTATTTGTTACAGAAGATCATTGGCTTACTTTACATATTAATCACCATTTTCTCCTGAAACCCATAGAAGAGAAAACCTCCTTAGCACCCCATGTTGCTCTCTCCCATTAGTTAAATTTTATGTTTATTTAGTATTAAGTATTTTTCTAATGTACTTATGCAGGTTTTTTGATGTTCTATATCTTTAACATTATTTACTTATTCAAAAGGTAGAGAAACCGACAGAGATGGCCCAACTGCTGGTTTACTTGCTAAATACACGTAATGACAAGAGCTGGACCAGGCAAAATTCAGTAGCTAGCGACTCAGTCTGGGTCTCCCAAGTAGGTGGTAGGCTCTCAACTATTTGCATCTTTACCTGCTCCTTCATTTTCTTAAATAATAAGTTCATTTTATTTTTGATGATGTTTACATAGTTCAGAGGGATGAATGACCATGTAGATCACCAATTAGGGTAGTGAGGATCAAGCAACGGGGGGAAAGTGGATGAGACACTGCTTCCAATCTCCTTTTTTGCTTCCTGTATCTGGCGAAAGTGGAGAGAGATGGGGAGAGCGCTGCTCCCAGAAACCCAGCCACATCAGTATGTGGGATTAAGAGATAGCCACCCAATGTTATACCACGGTTCTCGATGTGGAGCATATTCTGAGGTTACAGCTTAAGTAATTTTTTTTCAAGATTTTATTATTATTGGAAAGCCGGATATACAGAGAGGAGGAGAGACAGAGAGGAAGATCCTCCATCGACAATTCACTCCCCAAGTGGCCACAACAGTTCGGCGCGCGCGCTGATCCAAAGCCGGGAACCAGGAACCTCCTCTGGGTCCCCCACGCGGGTGCAGGGTCCCAAAGCCTTGGGCCGTCCTCAACTGCCTTCCCAGGCCACAGGCAGGGAGCTGGACGGGAAGTGCAGCTGCCGGGACCAGAACCAGCGCCCACATGGGATCCCGGGGCACTCAAGGCGAGGACTTTAGCCACTAGGCCACGCTGCCGGGCCCTTAAGTGGTTTTAATAGTCTGACTTGCTGTTGATTTTGTTGCTGCAAGGTTGAGGAACTCCTTCCAAGGTCCATTGGCTGACAAAGTGCACCTCAAACTCTAGATTCACCCATATACTTACAACTAAAACTCAGCCAGGAGAACTGTCCAATGCGTTCTGCTTTCCATGGTACTAGACATCTTCAGCAGCCCTCAATTAATTGGCTGCCATGTCCCCCATGAGCATCTGGAAATGATGTCCACTGCACAGGCTTCAATATCTGGTGATCCAGTTCTGACACAGGCACTCTACAGTTGGACCACAGATTCTATGATTTTCCCCATGGTTGGAGTTCTGAGTTCAGTGGTCCAGTTGTGAGGGTTCCCAAGAAACCTTGCAAGAGGTGATCCTAGACCGGAATCCTGTGTGTGCCAGCCAGTATGAGCTTCAGCTCAATCTATCACCCATATTATCCTACACATACACTGGTAATTGCAGTCACTTGGTCAGTTCTATCCCCGGCCCCATCTCATACGCACACCAATTGATGCTGCATATACTAGTTATATATAACATTTTAACTAATTAACTTTAAACCAAATAGATGATGAAAATAAAAGACAAGATAAATTAGTATTTCAATGAAAATTATGCTGCATATTTTGGAAATATATTTTTAATAATGAGCTATAATACTATCGAATTAAGTGGAGTGGGGATGAAGCAATTGCAAAATAATCTGTAACTCTGTTTAAAAAAACACTGTGGTTGGATGATTCAGAAAATTTTATGGTTTCTGTAAGAAAGATAATTGACCTATTTAAAGTTTTCAAAGTAAAGCTGTTCTTAAAATGGTGGGACAAATATATATACATATGTATATATATATACACACACACACACACACACACATATATATACACACACATACAGTAAGCTCTAAGATATAAGAAATCTTCAGATGTGACTTATCCTGAAACTATTAGATATCTGGCTTTTCCCTATTCATTGTGTATGTATTAAACTTCACATGGTACTTCATTCATTCACTTTAAATTTAGTTTGTGTGTGTGTGTGTGTGTGTGTGTGTGGAAAGGCAGGGAGAGAGAGCAAGAGAGATGAAGAGAGAGATTTCATCCACTGTTTCATTCCCCAAAATGTCCATAACAGCAAGGCTGGTCCAAGACAACTGGGTATACGAAGAGTATACATTAGCAGGAAGCCGAATTAGAAGTGAAGCTTGGGTTTACGACTTTGTATTCCAATGTGGGCTGTAAACATCACAAGTGCTGTCTCCATAGCTACACCAAATTCCTGTCCTGGTTCATGTCATTTTTTTAATGTAATTCTCTCAAAACTTGCAGTAGAATGACTCATTCACAGAATTAATATTAATTAATTAATTTTTATTGTGATCACTTGCTTAAAGTAATACTTAATGATGCACTGGCTGCAGTTGTTAGCTGGTTTTGCCCTCAGATAACTTGCAATTGAATACCAAAGTATATTATCAACACATTAAGCTAGAATCAAGCACTTACATAGGTGGCACAAAGTCTAACAGGTGTTCACATACAGAAGTGTAGATAAAAACTTCTTTTTTATTTTTAAAAAATTATTTACTTATTTATTTGAAAAGCAGATTTACAGAGAAAGAAGAAGAGATACAGAGAGGGAGAGCAAGAGCAATAGAAAGAGAATGAAGAATCTTCCAACCACTCGTTTACTCCCCAGATGGAAGCAATGGCTGAGGTTGGTCCAGACCAGAACCAGGAATCAGGAGCTTCATCCAGGTCTTTCATTTGTGTGGTAGGAGTCTTAGCACTTGGGTCAGCTGCAGCTTCCTTTTCAGGTGCATTGGTAGAAAATGAACTGGAAGTGAAGCAACCAGGACTTGAACCTGCAACCATCTGCAATGCTGTACCACAATGCTAGCCCAAGATTTATTTCTTTGACCAACACTTAGGTTTAAAAATACTGGATGGCTGTCAAGAACTGTGCTGAGTTACTGGGATATAATGCTAAGACAGACAAATCTTTCCTAGTGGATGTGGCTGACTGCAAATGTGTTAAGTGGAAAGGTTCCTGATCAGTACACAGAGTTTGAAAAAAAAAAATGCTGAAATAAATGAGTGGCTTAAGTGAAAGCAGGAAAAGGCTCTAATTCCATCCATTGAGTGATTAGTGAATTGTCTGGCTAGAGTGAGGTAGCCGAGGAAAAGAACTGAGAGAGGAGGCTGAAACACCTGTTGGTGAGGACAGTTAGCTGAAAATTGCTGCGGCCTCTTTCAGAGTCCCTCCCTCTTCTGTGGAGGGCATGATCTCAGTCCACTGCCATAGGGCTACTTCTTTTTGTATTAGAATTCAAATCCCATTTCTGTCCTTTGGAAGACAACAGCCAAAAATACTTGTTACAGGTGTGGTTAGTTCGAATCTGTCATCCTGGGCTGGAATTAACTCAGGATCTGAAGATGAAGGTACGAAAGTCTTTAATCAACATTACTCAATGCAAGTTAGCAAGTCTTTCCATAGCATCCCATTAGCTGATGTAAGTGCCAGCTCTTGAAGAAAAAACAGGAAAGAAAGCTGGAGAGTTTCTAACTCCAATTCTACCCTGTAATTTCTTGTCTAAAGAGTGTGCTTTGCCCCCCTGAGTCTTACATACTAAAGTGTCATCTATATTTGGAATTTATAGCTTCTTCTTTTTATGTTATTTGCTTTTATAGCTTAGGCTTTACAAATTCTCAGACTATGTCTATATAATGCCTAAAAAGATTTATTGGGCAACAAATTTGCTTGGCCATTTGCATCCTAATGGCAAAAGCAATTTCTTTACCCAGAATAGTTTATTTTCCTTTCAGTTGCAAATGGGGATATTTTAAGGGAAAATACATTATTTTGGTTCAAAGGGGAGATATTATAGCTCCTTATTTCTGACACCTGTCAATGTACAACCACACAAAAGTTCTTTCTCGGGCAGGATTTTATGGCTTGACTCAGATGACCCCATGCTACATTAAAATTAACTAGTTCCTTCATATTTTAAACTTCAAAGATATTCTCTAGGTTTGTATGGATAGTTTAAAAATATAACATCCACACGAAAAAAAAGCATTATTTTATGGAAGAGGCAATTCCTACTCTTCAATGTATACCTCTAGATGATGGAGAGTGAGAAGGGAGACGGGCATTGTGGTATAGGGGGTTAGGCCACTGTTGAGATGTTCACATATCCTATTACTCATCAGAGTGCTAGTTTGAGGCCTGGCTACTATGCTTCCAATACAATCTCTGAGCATTATGCATCCTGGTAAGCTGCAGATCATGGTCCTTGCCACTCATATGTGAGACCCAAATGAAGTTCCAGAATCCTGGCTTCAGTCTGCCCTAGCACCGACTCTATCTCTCTATTGCTGTTCCTTTAGGACAAGGACTAGAGCTCAAAGCAGTTAGTATTGTTTTTACCCAGAGTCACATGGTTGTTGAAAAAAAAAGAGTCTCATGTTAAAAATCGACTTTCCTTTTTTAAATTATTCATTTATTTTTGTTGGGAAGAGAGATTTATACAGAGAAGGAGAAACAGAGGGAAAGATCTTCCATTTGCTTGTTCACTCTCCAAATGGCAGAAACAGCTAGAGCTAACCTGATCCAAAACCAGAAGCCAGGAGCTTCTTCCAGGTCTACCAACAATTTGGGCCATTTTCTGCTGCTTTCCCAGGACATAAGAGGGGAGTTGGACTTGACGTTTGGCAGCCGAACTTGAATTTGTGTCCATAAGGGATGCTGGAACTTTCAGTTGGAGAGTTAGCCTGTTGGGCCACCACACCAGCCTCATTTGTTTGTTTATTAAAATGTATTTACAGTTATTAGAAACACAGAATTCCAGAGAGATGGGGAGACAAAGAGCAAAAAAATTTTCTTTTCTAGAACATTGGCTCACCTAAACTCCCTTCAAGCATTGAAGTCTTTCACTTGAAGCTCTACTGCTTGGTTTTTGACATGACATCCTTTATTTTCCTTTTTTAGCTGTACATTTCCAGAGTAAAATAATTCCAAGGTAACAGCATAAGTTCCTACCTTCTGATTTGGTTGTTGTTGTTGTTGTTGTTTTGCCCTGCTGTATTAGTGTGATCATGCATGCAAAATAACCTCACAAGATGAGGTACTGTTCTTATGAGATGAGTCCAATTACTCACTGCGGGCTTTTCAGACTAGGGTTAGAATTGTTTCATTTCAGATACATACAAAAATCTTCATTCTTGTTCTTCAGTTTTGGATTCCACATAAATTATCTAGCTGCTTCCAAGATCCGTGAAAATGACACTGGCAGGCATTGGGACAGTCAAAAGAAACCCGCAGGCTAGACTGCAAAGTCTATTACGGGAGATACTGTGCGTATCACCTTCCTTTGCCTGAAGTCAAGCAGTTGGAGCATAATATAGGCAAGAATGAATTGCAGTTACATGCTATTGTAGGCTGATAATTCTCTAACAGGTGTTGTGTGTTGGGGGAGGGGCGGAGGAGGGTGCAACTCCAATAGAGGAAAGATAGAAATAGATAGCACATCCTTTAAAAGTATCGTTCTCCTTTTGTAGGTTTAATGACTCAGTAGAGAATCACAAGGGGGCTCATGGGGAAAAGATCCTTACTCAGAGGTGAGTCTGTGGGGTAGCAGGTAAGATACTTCTTGAGAAGCAATTGTGCAGCACCAGAGTGCCTGTGTTTGGATTCTGGTTTCACTTCAAATTTCAGCTTCTTCCTAATGTGCACCGGAAGAGGCAGCAGGTGATGGGTCAAATACTTGGGTCACTCCTACCCACGTTAGATCTTTGAGTTCCAAGCTTATGACTTTGGCCTAGCTTGGCCCAGTTGTCGTGGACTTGGGGAAGTGAACCAAGTTGCTTTTACTTTCTTCTCTCTCCAATAAAGATAAATTAAACATTTTTATTTAGGAACTCAGTTCTACAGAAATACACCTAATTTTAGTTGCTATGAAACTTAGTGTGTTTATGTTTTCCTTTGACTCCTGATACAGAGAAAGAAAAAAGCCACAGCGAAAAGCAGAAGGGACTTCTAAGAACTCCTGGATTCATCAGGTCACAAATCATTTGAGGAAATGCATATGATTTCTCAGTAATATAGGAAAGCTCCCCTGAGAAAATTATCACCCTTTAGTGAAGATTAGCCATGGGAGTTGTCAGGTTTTATCAAATTCTGAGATTTTATAGGAGTAAAACGCAGCTGTTAGGAAGGGAAGAAAATGACCCTAAGCAAAAAGTGATTAAGAGTTTTCCACATGGATTCTTCATTTGTGTCATTCTTTGTAGTCAATATGGGTAGTTGTATTATGCAATTTAAGCTGTTGTACAGATATGCCAAGGTGTACAAAAATGTCTTCCACCATGAAATTAAGATGGATGTCATTCACACCATTATATAAACTGAATTTAATGGAAGATAAGTTGATTTTTGTATTCAGAAAATTTTAATGTATACACACACACACACACACACACACACACACACACACACCTCTCCAAGTTCAGGGTTCCTGAACCCTGGCAATGTATCAGATTGACATGCACTACTGTCTACAACCAAATTAAGGCATCAAGGGATAGCACCTGAATGTCTGCTATTTATCAAGTTTCCACAAGTGACTTCACCCAGCCAATTTGAGAACCACTTTCTTATGTTGTAAACAGTGTCCCTGAACTAAAGCAAAAGAATATGAACAGAAATAGAATGAGATACATTCTTTTCCTTGGCAAAGAACATTTATGAAAAAAATCTCTAAGCTTAAAATCTATTTTAAAAACATTTTTGATAATGATATTAAGGTCACTGGTACCTGACTGCAGAAGCTCTCCACGGTCTCACAAAAACAAGTCATTATCCAGTTGCTAGTTGTATTAAAAAAATTCCTGCCCTGCACTCAGCATTCTGCCAGGCTCTGTAAGACATAGGAGATATTTGGAAACCTTAACTTACAATTTGGAAAAACATGACGCAGAAATACTAATTAATTAGTGATGTGTCTTTAAAATAACACAGAAATGGATGGATAGTATAGATGATAGAGTGTATGTTGCAAGCAAATACCTAATTTGGGCATCATACCATTAATTTTTTTAAATTGAATTTTTTGAAGACATAAATACAGAGAGAGAGGGGAATCTTCTATCTGCTGGTTCATTCCACAGATTTCCAAGACAGCCTGGACTGTACCAGGGAAAGTCAGGAATTCTGAACTCTGTCTTGGTCCCCTACTTGGATGTCAGGAAACAAAAATTTCAGCCATCACCTGTTGCCTTCTAGGGTGCAAATTAGCAATGAGTATGATTAGCAGCAGGGGGTAGGGACCCTGCACCTGCATGGGAGACCTGGAGGAAGTTCCTGGCTCCTGGCTTCAGATCAGCGCAGCACCGGCCTTTGTGCTCACTTGAGGAGTGCATCATTGGATGGAAGATCTTCCTCTCTGTCTCTCCTCCTCTCTGTATATCTGACTTTACAATAAAAATAAATAAATCTTTAAAAAAGAAAAATAGCACAGATAGACATGATGTATTAAACACCTCCTAATGCATCACAAAAAGCCCTTCAGACATATACAAGATTTTACAGTGTGTTTAGAGAAGGAGGACCTGTCCCTTCTTACTTCTTGCTCCAGAGTCCATTCTCTGGCTCCTCAGCAAAAAGTCTCCTAAGAGCAGCACAGCTTGGGGCAAGACAGATAAAGCAGCCGATGAAAGACTGGCAAATGACAACAGAAGTCTGGGCAACCTGGAAGAGAGCCTCTCCATGGGGGTGGGGGAGAGAGATGGGGAGAGAATAAATGTGAATTGTACAAAATGAAATGAGAGAATTCAAAGGACTTTGAGTGTAAAAGTGAAGGCTCTGAATTCAGCAGGCCAGGGTTCCTCAACTCTTGCTAAAAGTTCCTGATGCCAAGGTCCCACTACAGAGATTCAGCTCTAATAGATCTACAGTGGTTATTGGGTCTAAATAGACTTAGAAGCCCCCAGGTTGTTCTACTCTCTGTCCAGAAGATCATGGGAGCCATTGAAAGGCAGAGGTCGGAGTCTCTGCAAAATTGCCAAAGAGGATTAACCTGGTGGTAATGAATAGAGTAGGGCAGGGCTCTGTTCCAAGGCTATTGTAGAAACCTGGGGGTATGGAGAGGAGGACCCATACTAGGCAATGGGTCTGAAATAATGCTGGAGTCGGAGGCCTCTTCAGCTCTGACGCTGTTGTCACTAGTTTGCTATACGCCCTGGGAAAACCACGGAATTTTCCTGTCTTCATTTCTCAGTCAAGAGCTTATATTGCCCTCTGAATATGCCACAAAAGTGCTATGAAATTTGAATTATATAAATAACAAGTAGTAGGGCAAGAACGAAACTCAAGCACACTGCACGGTACTGTAACGGGTGTGATGCAGTGCAGCTGGCGAAAACAGTGGACACCTGTTTCCGTTAGTGACCAGGAAAAACCATTCAAAGGCATTAACTGGTACTGACAGCCGATCCTTCCAGAAGAAACAGGAATGGAGGGAAAGAGAAATAGTTTATGAAGAGAAATGACAGAAGTGGTAGACCAGAAGTTGTCCATTGGGACAATTTTGCCCTCCCAGGGACATTTGGTGTTATCTGGAGACATGTTTGGCAGTTCTAACTAGTGAAGGACTGGGAACTGCTATCCTTTTGTTGGATGGAAGCTAGGAATGCTGCTAAATACCTTGTAGTGCACTAGGCAGCTCTCCATCACCAAGTAATGTGAGGCAGTGTATAAACAGTGCCAGGACTGAAAAACATGGTACAGGTACTATAGATGTGCAAGGGCCCAAAGGCATCACGAACATGTGGTTGAATTCCTTCCACTGGTGACTAAAATGAAGATCAGAGATTCAGTGACCTGGTTAACATCCCCAGCAAGTGTAAGCCAAGGTGACAGAAGTGCAACATTCCTGGATCCTGGTCAGGGGTCCTGGGAGGGGAGCCCTGTGACCCATCTCCCAACTAAAGCCTGGCTTCTGCTGATCAAATCAGAAGGGGCGGAAGTCAGCAGGAAGGCTGCAGCTGAGTGCGGGTGAATCCCTGGTGTTTAACCGAAACAGGTGTGTCTTATTTGCAAATAGCTTAAACATGGGGAAAGGAACGGACCACAGAAGGTATAACTACGGGTGAACCCAGGGTTATCTAGGAGTTCAGAGGGAGGCTTGGAAATGTCTCGAGCCAGCCGCTGAAATCACGTAGAAAAACGGTGCAATCAGCATGACAGTGTAGTAGGCCGAATGTCCAAACTGGCAGCTGAAACTTTGAGGTCATGGTGACATTTGGAGGAGCATCTCCCTTGACTTGCAGGGGAAAGAAGGGAGATTTGGAAGAGAGCAACGGGGTAATTGAAGACGGTCGACACCCGACTTCCAAGTGCTTCCTCATGAAGAAAATCCGGGGCGACAAGGTCAAGCCAAGGACTTATAGAAGCAAAAGCTTCACCTTTGTTTGCTGAGACCAAAGAGGACTTGATGGCCTTGGACAGACCTGGCACAGCCACCAGCAAACGCTGGGCCACGGCGCTATCCGCCTGCGCGCACTAGATGGCAGTAGCGGGGCCCTTTCGGCTGGCTTCCCGGTCCTATAAGGCGCTGCTTGTTTAAGTACAGTCTCATTTAGTTGGAGCTGCAGGGGAGTGAGGGAGAGGAGGGTAGAAGGCGGAGAGCCGGCTTGAGGCAGAAGGGGGCTCGCGGTGTTTGCGCAAGGCCCGGGCTCCGAGCGTCTACCTCGACGCGGGCTCGCGCGCTCTCAGAGCACAGCCAGGCTGTTCCCGAGTCGGGCCGTCGCGCGGCAAGAGCTTCGTCTGTCCTGCTTGTCCGCGCCGGGAGAGCCCTGAGGGGACCCCGGGGACACGAGCGGCGCGTTAGACCTGAGAGAGCGCGAGCGAAGAGGCGAGAGCCGGAGTCTACCAGAGAACATTCAGCGCGGCGGAGACATGAGGACCTACTGGCTGCACAGCGTCTGGGTGCTGGGCTTCTTCCTGTCCCTCTTCTCGTTGCAAGGTAAGGAGCGGGATTCCTTGAGCCCTGGCGCTCGGTGGCCCCCGCCGCCAGGTTCGGGTGGTCAGGGCTGTGAGGAGCGCTTGCCTTCGGCGGGCGAGGGGGCGTCGGTCCCGGTCCTGCGGTGTGCTCCTTGCCCTTCGTTTGTGCGCCCAGACTCGGTGCTGAGGCGTGCGGGAGGCTGCGGGCTCTCTGCTACGCCGGCGTGGACGACGATGGTGCGGGGTGTCGGACCCTGAGTGTGGCGTGTGCTTGTGTGCGTGTGTGGTGTGCTGTGTTGGTGTGTGGTGTGTGTGCTGTGTAGTGAGGGAGGCAGGAGGAGCTGGGGCTGCTTTCTAAACTCCAGGCACCACCGCGGTGTTCCGCTGTCCCTGAATCCCCGGTGCTGATACCACTGCATTCCTCCTCTTTCGGGAGGGAATTGGCACTTAAGTTTAGGATGAGACTGGGTATCCGCTTGCGCACCTGGTACTGGCATCTCCGTGCAAAATAAACCCCACAGATTCTTCTGCCCCGAGGAGGGGAGGGGTGGTGGTGGCGGAGGCTGCGGGTGGAGGTGGGGGGGGGGTGAGTGAGGAGAGAAGGATGGAATTCACGGGTTGGTATAATAGCTGTGCTGGCTCGGAATGGTCTGTGTGCTTCATGCTTGGAGGACCAAACGGCTAGTGCTGGTGTTTACTTTGAAGAGGTTCTGAGTCTCTGTGTTTGGACTAGGTTATGAGATGAATTGATGAAGGTTAAAACAGAAAACCTACATAGTATATTCATTTCACTTACAAGCCGGTTATCCTCAGCTCTTCTCTATGTTGAACATACTTATAATACAAAGTAATTCAAACGTAAGAATTTTGTGTCGTTGTAATTCCCCTGGCACACACTTCTTGCCCATGACAGGAGCCCTTGCATAATTAGCCAGAGAGTCTGAGCTGTATTACTCTTCCCTTATGGTTCTACTACATCTTCATGTTTGGGCTTTCTGCCATCATTAGGACCTGCACTGGCTCCCCTTCATCATGCTACTGAACATGCATCTCTCTTCATACACCACACACACACACACACACACACAGCCCTTTTCACCAACATTCAGCATGAAGTGACTGGACTGGCAACCCTCCGCTTGGTTTTCTTCTGACAGCTGGTTGCTAATGTTACGTTTGTGGGTTTCATTTTCATTGCTGGGGGATATTTTGTGTGGCTATAAAGCCCCCTTGCTAAATGCAAAGAGAATAGTCTCCCTGACTGCTTACTAGTTGAAGCGTTGCAAGTAAATAAATAGTGTGTCGAAGTTACATTTTGAAATATGTTTGTGGGAACAGCTGGAACTCGCCCATAACACAATTGCAAGTTACAGGTTCTAAAAACTTCCTCATCTCCAAACTCACTGACCCATCGCTTCCCTATCTAAATGGCAAGGTCTTGTAATACACAATTCTTACAAGCATACATGCATGGAAAATAGAATCCCAACCAAGACTTGACTTTTCATATTTTATTCCTTCATTTCCCCCTCTAAGCCTCTCAGGGCTTCCTCTGTGATTTCAGATATTGCTGCAATTCAGCTTTTCCATACAGAGCCATTAGCATCCTGACTGTGCTATACCAGCAGCAGAGGTTAATCCCTTTCCTTCCTATTCCATTTAACTCTGGGAACTTAGCTCTTGAGATAAAATGCTGCAAACGAAGTCACTAATACATGTTTCTCTTAAGTTTGGATAATGCTGTGGAATATTCATGACACAGCCAAGGGGTGGCATGAGTGAAGGGCGCAATGAGTGCTGAGCTCATGTTAGATGGTGCTGTGAAGGGATAGGGAAGGAGAAGAAAACAGGATCATTGTATTTCAGGAGATATTCCACTAAACAAAAATAGAGGCCTGTGTTTTTCTTTAGTAATTACCAAAGTGAACTTTGGTGACAATTCTTAGAAGTAGAAAATCTATCATTTGGCTAAAGGATGGCTTTTGCTCCTAGAATATTTTTTTTAAAAAGGAGTTTTCAAAGTTATGTGTGTGTGTATGTGAGAGAGAGACAGAGAGAGAATGAATCCGTGAATTGTTTGAGTTCTCAAATTTGATTCACTGATGTCTGTACAGCACAGGTACCATAATAAATTGGAGTTACATGGTAGGAGGAGAAAGTGGTATATCCAGATGGGGATAAGAAGCATAAAGGCAACTTACAAACTGTTCATACATATTCTTTCCTTTTGCCTGAATCGTGGTGGCTTTGGGGTGTTCTCCTTGCACATGTTCATGTGTGGGCTACACACACACACACATACACACACTCTGTGCCAGATTGTATGGCCTCTTTAAGCAGGCCATGTACTTTGGCTGTTGGTCCATTTCTTCAGTGGTTACTTGAGTTTCTCAATAATGGTATCCATGTATTCTTAGAATACTGTTAGTATTCCTTTTATTTGGATTAGATATGTTCAAAAACATGCAGTGTGAGTGTTGAGGGTTATGTGGTGCTGAGGGAGAGATTTTTTACTGAATAATTTGGGTGATCCCCATGATAGTATGTGAAGTTGAAGTCCTGACTTTGTGATCTTGGGCAAGTTGGCAAGAGATTGGTAAAATCTCAATATTTAGTTGTATACTGTTTCTCAATGATGTTGTATATACTTTTGTTTTGAAAAAGCTCGTATGAGATAAGTCAGTCAAGATATGTTTGTATATAAATATAATTAATGCATGCATTTTCTTGTTTCTACGAATATGCTAGAGTACTCTGATGTGGCAGGTTGCCTTGTCCTATTCATGAGGTGAAGGGCTAACTTCTGAATAATGGGGTTGATGAGAAGGTCATGTGCTTAGTGACTTGGTTGAGTGTTCATCCTGATATCCTGGTGTTTGTACTTTACATTAATGACAAAGTATCTAGAATTCTCAAGGGAATATTCTCTAGACACTTATGACTGTACTCTTACCGTTGCACTTACCCATAACCTTGAACAAGTAGCTTGTGATTTTTATAAAGGTAAAGGGAAGCGAGCAAAGACACCCAGATACATCTCATTAGAATGCTCCATTTTGTGCTTGATTTAGTTTGAAGCTCCTGTGCCATTGGCTAGGAGCTGGCTGTGTTTCTTTGTCATCTGGCGGTGGTCCCTTCTTTCTCATGCTCCAGATCCGTTGCCAAAAAGCAGCCAGTGCTTTGCTCTGAGGTTGGCTCTAGTCTGTCCCCTTGGCATCTGGGGCAGCAGTAGCTGCATGCCCTTTGGGGACGGCAGAAGAGATGAACTTGGCTGCCCCACCCCCATTTCTCATTCATCTGGGTATGAAGGTCGCCGTGGCTTCTGCTTACAGCCAGATTCAGGAGGTTGAGTGGCCAGGAGCAGAGAACAGTGGAGTCATACTGCATCAGAAGCGTGTGACCAACCCTGAGGGCAGCTGCTAGGGAGGAAACAGCCTCGGGTGTAAGCCTCTTGCAGCCACTTTGAGGCTCTGTTTCAAGAACTTTTCAGTTGCTTTGCCTAGCCTGCTCAGAAGAGTACTGCCCATTGCTCTGCCTAAATAGCTGTCATGTGAATGAATGGGTGATACTACAGCTCCTTCTGATGTGGATTAATGTGAAAATCTGAAATAACTTCAGAATCCACATTATATGTTGGTTTAGTATTCAGTACAGAAGTAAGTAAGTAAATTCAGAAGTGTTAAGGAAAGTTTCTTAGGTAACATGACAGGAGTTAAGCTCCATCCATGGGGTCTGGTTCCCTGCTGGCAGATATATTGATCTTGCTTGTCACCCTATCATGGGAAGCATAGAGCAGGTTCTTGAGCATTGGGTGTCTTTCAGTGAGGTCCGGAAGCTTTAGATTACAGAAGCATAAGTCTTTTTATTTAAGACATTGGCTTTCCAGGAGAGGTTTGCTAATGCATTGTTAAGAATAATGTACCAACACTGAAAAAAATCTAAATTTTGCTTTTGGAGGGTGATGAACAGATCTGGTTCCAGACTTCCAAAGATGACAATTAGTACAACTCCCCCGTGTCTGGATGCCTTCTATTATCCACTCTGTCTTGTGTTGCCTTCTGGCAGGAGTTCTTCCCGAGCAGTGTGGAGGTAAAGCACTTGACCAAGAGGCCTTGGTGTTCCTTGTCTTTCATTTGGTAACTGTCAGTGTCAGGAGACTTGGATTCATTTAACACAATTCTGGGCACATGCTGGAGCTACCATAATTTCTATCGTAGTTTCGTGCTATGAACATCACAATTTCACATCAGATTTGACTCCATAGTGTATTTTCCTCACTTTGTGTCTATGCTGACCGGCATTCTTGAAGGAAGAGACAAATACTTCACTTACACAATTCCTCATTTTCGACTAGTATCCTGCTGTGATCCATGTTTTTCCTGTGTGCTGTATCATACTTTATAATTTTAACACATCTACACTGTCAAGATAAACAGTGGCTGTCTAGGTACTAGGAAGTGGAGATAGTCAAGTGGTAAGATCATGGGGATACACGGTAAGCAACTTGGATACCGGTTTTGAATTTATTAATTCCCTGATTAAAAATAGATTATTTCATGCAAGCCTCACTTTCTTTTACTGGATTGGAATATTCATGGCTGTAACATGTCATTATGTATGCTTTCCAAGTTATAAGGCTTTAAGTGAATGCAATATTTGCTTCTGTGAGAGAAGATAAAGAGTTAAATTAAAAGGAATTATTTGGCTGCTTGCCACTGACTGAACAGAATCTACCAGTGTTCATAGCTTTCTCCCTCTCTCTTGCTCCATGCTTGCTTTCTGTCTCTGGATTTGGGTGAGAGCCATATTGAGCTCCCAGTGCTAATTTAATGCTGAGGGGAGATACCAGTATTGATACGGGGTTACATAAGCTGCCTCTGCTTCTCAATTTGCTGAAATGGCTTAAGCCAGAAAATAAAAATTGAAAGAAAACACGTGTCCACTTGTAATTCCATGCTAACCACCACCCTGTGTTTGTTTGCCTTTTCTCATAAGCCTACGACAGTCTCACTTAATATGTTAGCTTGCAGTACTGAGGAATTGCTGAAGGAAGGAAGAAATGTTATGGGATCTAGATTCCAATTAACTTTGCTACTGTGGCTGTGCAACTCTGTGTGAATCACTGTTTAGTAAATGAGAGTGAGAGTCTCCAAGATGAATGAATCTTGCTGAGGGTGCCAAGCCGACCAGAACTCTGCTGCTCCCATCACCTCCATCTCTCTTTCTATACTTTGGTGGGAAGTGGTAGAAAAAATAGGAATTTATGTGCAGAGAGATCTCAGCATAGTTGGCATGTCTGATTCATATTTGTCTTCTACTGAAATGTCAGTGATATTAAAGAATTCCAGGAAGCATTTATAGAGCTGTTTTTATAACCTCATTTCAGTGGGAGGATTAGATGCCTTTAAACCAACAGTACAACTTAGTTGTATTGTGTTTTGTAAAGCTGTAAAAACTTAGTGTTTTGAGGAATTTATATTAATGTTGTAGTCCCTGTCCCAAGTTTCTCTTCTACAGAAAGTACTTTGGCCCCGAGATGACTAGGAAAACAGGTTCACTTCTCTTACCACCTCTGCTTCCTTCCATCTGGCAGCCTCAGAAGCTGTCTCCTACTTGCTGGAGCAGAGAACTATGATTCTGTCTGCTAGGAGAAAGCCCCGATGAGCTGTTCCTGAACATTTAGGATTCTGGCTGGGGCACTTGACCCAGGCAGCCGGTGACTAGGCCAGCCTGCTGCCAGAGACCCTCATCTGCAGGGAATAGAGAAAAACCACCTGGGGATTTCTGCCTCATGCAAAGGGATAATAATCCCACTAACTTGCCTCGGTCGGACCCGTGCTGCTATGCTGTCTCAGATGCAGGCTTGAAACTGATCCTAGCAACAACTATGGTTTTGTTACTGAAATTTTAATTTCCTGTCTTTCCCATTAGACAATAATGTGGCTTGCACTGAGGAGGAAAAATGAAGAGTGGGCATGTTGTGGATTTAAAGTTGTTTCTATTTTGTATTATGTGGGCAGGATGAAGAATGGCTAGTTCTGTCACTTGGCATGGGTAAATACAATGACCAAAACATAGAAAAGTGGATGTTCACCTGTGGATAAAACTAACCTCCTCCTCCTCCTCCCTTGCTTTTCTTGTTTCCATAAGTATTTATCGTTCCTTAAGAAAACACTTTCATAAACTTTATGGTAAGAGAGACAAATACTTAAAAGATAATAAATTAATCACTGTTATAACGAAAGGCAATAGAATTTAGGGTACCATGAGAAAATATTTTAGGGAGACGAAGTTTAAGAAAGGCTTTACTGAGGAACTGACTTGTGATTGGAGTTTGAAGTGTTATATGAGTTAGCCGCGTGGAGAAGATAGAAAGAAGCATCCTATCCAGTCGAAGGTTTGAGTTACCCAGGGGATAGACACCTTATGTACGTTAAAGGGGTAGGAGTATGAAGACCAATAGTATCGAAGCCTGACCTGATGAGGCAAGCTTAGCATGTCTTCAAGAGCATTTCAAGGACAAGGATTTAGGCCAGGCTTGGGGGCTGAGGGAAGGCACTGAAGTTTTAAAGTAGGCAATTACCACCTGAAGAGGGAATTTTCAGAAAACTATTCAAGTGTAGGACAAGGATGGGAGGGAATGGTGATAAGCTGGTTCAAAGGTTTTTACTACAGAAAAAAAGGATAATGATGGTTTGGGGCTAGGTTGTGCTGGTGGAGGTAGAGTGACTGCATTGAAATTTCAGGGGCCAAACTTTCAGGACTTGGTTGAGGCATAGTCTCTGGCATGGGATGGATAAACAACAATTGAAACTGTTGTGGAAGATCCAAAGATTGCAAGAGAACCATGTATGGATCTAACTTATTCCCTGTTAAACTGACCTGTTACGAACAACCTTGTGAGGTCATAAGCTGCTGTCTCCACGCTACAGCTGAGCAAAGATGTCCCCAAACGAGTGAAGCAGAGATGAGCTTTGACATTTGTGCTGTCTGCAAATCTAGGTTGTTTCCCTTATGCTGTGCTTTCTACCCTAAGAAATAGTATAAATGGGATTGATTTGCAGAGTTCTCAAAAATTGTGCTTGACTAACCACCTATGTGGCCCTGGGCAAGTTGTTCTGATTCAGGAAATGATCTCTAAGGTGTCTTAGAGCTAAGTAAAAAAATTAGGCAGCTTTATGATTTAATTCTGATTAGGGAGAAATGTAGTCTTAATTAGCAAAACCGCTGAATTAAATACTATTTTTAAAGATAGGTATTCAAGTTTTATTACATGTGAGTGCATATAGAAAAGTAGCTAATTCCTAATAGTCTTTTAAGAAGGACTTGCTGACCTAATTTAATGACAACATTATAAAAGGGCCAAACTTTCCTTGTAATTGGAAGCAGCACCGCTTGTTTACAATTGAGTCCCAAGATCACAATAATGAATTTTTTGGTACATATTAGCATTTTTTTTCTATAAAAGCTTATCTCTGGATAATGTACTTAATTCAATAGGAATTTTGAAATATTACTATAAAATAACAAGTTTTACATAGTACAGTATAAAGCAGAACAGTTTGGTAAATACGTTGAGAGGTACCCAAGAAAAGGAATGTATCAGGGACATAGATTTACCCTTGATATTAAAAGAGGACAATTTATTGTGGGAAATGAAAAAATGAGAGGGATTTACATTGGGGAAAATAGCATGAACAAAAGAAAGGGTGTTCATTCTGCATTTGAGTTGCAGTATAGTCTCTGGCTTAAGTGGAGTTAAAGTTCATGTTGAGAAGTATTTCCAAAGAAGCCTGGAGAAGCAGGGTGAACCTTGGATGCCAGGCTGAGCTATTTGTACTTGATCCTGAAAGAAATAAAGGGCCATTGATTGGTCCAGGAAGGAAGTGACATAAAGGAAATGTTGCTTCTGGAAGACTAATTTGATGCCAAGAAACCATTTGCATACATAATACAGAGATTCAAGGCTTGCTTTTGTGTACTGCACATTCGAAGCCACTTAGCTTTTTAAAATAAAATCTATGAATATGTGCGGCAAGGCTGTCATCTTAAAGTCAGTAGGGTCATCTGAGGAGGGTGAATATCATGACATGTTTTAAAGACACACAAATGGCCCATAGGGTGACTTTGACATATGAGTTTTCTGAGATTTAGACATGTGTCTTACCAGGAAGTGAGTAGACAAGGATGTGTGGGTAATAATACATAGTATTACAGTGTGTAGTGTATGACGAGTAGTTAGAGTGAGGATAGCTTTTCCTAGATTGCTGAGTTTCCGATGTAGACCATCTGTTTAGTTCTGTTCTTGTATAATATATGGTGAGAAAATATTGTTAAATAAACCTTGGCAACACTGAAGGAACGTTGAAGTATTTCCCATTGCATTCTGAAGCAAAGCTTACTTTTTATATTCTTAGAATGAATGAGGCTATAGTGTTGCCTGGCTTAAGTCATCAGTTGTGGTTTTAAAAATTTATTATCATGAATTAATGGAATAAATGCAGAAAAATAAGAATCGAAATGTACAAGAAAAAAAATGAAAAAGAAATCATATTCTTAGTGTCAGAGAACTCCTTGTTAGATAATTGTTATAGACTATTCCAGACAGCCCCTACCTGGAATATATATAGTATGTTCATGTTATAAGAGATAATGATTACATGGGGTATATTTAATTTATCCATCAATGCTGTATTGTTGCATATAATTTCTTGTGAAAACTTTTATATTTAAAAATAGAAAAATACTACACGATTCCATCCGTGATAAATTGTCTCTGCTTCATGCATTATCACATAGTGGCTGTTAGCAACCTTAGGAAACTAACAATTAATTCAGTTTTTATTTTCCTTCAATGGCTTATGTTGGATTGTCTGCTCAATGACACACTCTGGCCATCATTTTTTTCTTAGGAGCCTATATACTCCCAGCAATTTGCTTATGAAGTGTTTTTACTCAGTGACTAACTTGGGTCCAAGCATAACCTGTGGGGATGACAGAAAGGTAATTATATGAACACCTGTAATGTGAAGATTGCAAGGCAAAACTTCCTGGGCTGCCTGGAAGTGTACAGGAGTACTTACTTAGGAGTTCCAGAGAAGAAGAGGTAGACATCTAGCCTTCAGTTCACTGGCTGTAATGGCCAGCGTGGGTGAGTCTGCTGAGTTTGACACTTCTTCCAGATCCCCCAGTTGGGTGCAGGAGCCCTGGTGCTTGGGTCATCCTCCACTGCTTTCCCAGGCACAGTAACAGGAAACTAAATCATAAGTAGAACAGCTGGATCTCTGACAGGTGATCATATGAAATGCCGGTGTTGCAGGTGATGGCTTTTTTCTACTATGCTGCAAGATTACTCCTTGCATTTGTTACTGTTTGAGATTATTTATCCTTTTGAAGGTAAGGACACTATTAGGGATCCTTAGAGCCCTTTAAGGGACTTACAGAGGCCCAGTACTTTCAAGGAGCTAAAACCCTGGCCAGTGGCAGAGTGAGTCACGCTCTGCTCCCCGCTGGAAGAGCATTCCTGTTTCTCCACCATGCTGCTTCTGGCTTCAGAGCATCATTGGTTTAATGCTTCTCCCTGGAATTTGACTTCATTATGAGGGGAAGTTTTACCAGGCTTCTTCTTGATGACTGGCTGTGGGGAAATCTCTCCGGCAACTCTCAAAGCTTCTAGGACGTGGCAGTTTAAAAGCACTTCCGCATTGATCTGACATCTCCAAGGCCCACCTCAGTGTTACTTTTAGAGTTTGTAGGTGGATGCCATCCAGCACGGATGACTCATCTGTGTTTGTCAGTTTGTTTTCAAAGATCATACTTATTTGTATCTTTTGAATGTCTCTGCAGTATATGAAACTGGCAAAACTTACTGTGTTGGCTTTTCTTTTTTTACCATTTTACACTGAATAGGCATTCTTATCAGATGGTTTGGGGTGATGGCCTCTGTTCCATTCACAGAACTTCCATCCAGCTTTGCTGTGCACCACTCCTGTGTCTTTCTGAAATCCTCAGTTGTATTTGTCTTACGCATTGTCTCTTTTACCTCTTTAACTGTGTGTGTTTATACATCCCTGTTTCACTCAAATAGCTCTTACACTCTACTAGTTCACAATAAAGTACTTTTCTAATTGTCTGTCTTTCCTGGACCTGTTTTTACTCAAGGCTTTCAGATATTCATAGAGTTTTCAGATGTCTTGTGTGTTATTTACATTGATAGTTTTCGTTTACTAATGATGTCATTCTATTAGCATTTCCTTTTCTAAAAAAAAGCTGTGATTGCTTTGTCTGGATTTCCATCCAGCACCTGGATGGGATAAACTTTTGTACACACAGCTTGGCTCATGTAGCTTTTCCGGTTGCTTTAGACAGACTCCTGTCCTGCTCAGTTGTACTTGGTCCTTTGCCCTGTAATAACTAGCAGTTACAAAGGCACATGAGTCTTCTCTTAAATCATCACCAAGGCTGTTTTTTTTTTTTTTTTAGTTTGCATTTAGTACATAAAATCTCATTGTTAATAGCAGCTTTTGGTTTTATTTGTGATGAAAATTAGGGTCATTATCATAGTAAAACATACTATTGTGTCTCCCAGTTAAAACATTTTGACTCATTTGCATATACAATTAGTCAGAAACATCCCATATAGTTCAGGTGTCCATATTTTCAATAAAAGTATATGTAATCTGATTCCTAATTTCAGATGCTATTTTTAAAAAATTTTGGTGTATTATGACTTATTGATATTTCCTATCATGTATCATCTATACCTTATAAAAATATATGAAATGTAGGAAATCAAAGTAATTATCTAACTCAGTAGGTGTTTAATTTTCTATAAAGCTTTTTTTTCCTGCTTTATGATACAGTTCCATAGGTTCTGGAATCTTCCCTCCTCCTTCCACCAATCCCTTGTATAAACTGATTTCCCCTGTATTATTACAATAGTAGAGTCCTCCAGAAACAGTCCTAAGTCCTTCATTCTGCTGAAGGACATTAGTCCATTCGCTCATTTTCCTCAATGAACATTTAGCGTCTGTCCAGATCTCTTTGTTTCTGTCACTACTACTCCTGCTGCAGCTGTAATTGTCTCCAAATCTACTTGTTCTATAGATCCTTTGTGGCTTTGTAGCAATTTGTCTTCTATTTTGAGAAGAATAATCTTAATGGTCCTTTCACTAACCCATAGGACAGCAAGGTGTTTGGAAAAACTGCATAGCCCGATTCCAATTTGCACTTGAGCAAAATCACTTCATCTCATTCACTTAATTTAGTCATGTGCAATGAACACATGGTTTAAAAATTAGATAACTTTTCTAATGCTTTTTGACAGTTAAATGTCTTTAAGATTAGCTCTTATTTTGTTTGACAAATGGTAAATATTAAACAAAAGGGATTGGATGTCCAAGGGTAAGAGAGAAAGGAAACTGTACAGAAATAAAAGTTAATTATTTCATTTGAAGTTTTGAATGTATTTTTATGCAGTTGGGAAAATCATTTTGTACCTTTTATTCAGTATGAACATGCTTTGCTATTGGAGACGATCCTGTCTCCGCCCTTCACTATCCGGTACTCATGTTCTGTTGAAAAAATCTGGCTACTCACTGAAATGTTCCTTCTCAAACTGCCAACATGTCCTAGTGATCCAATATGAATAGTTGTAGTTAGGTCAAGATAGTTTGATTCACTGTTAAGTAAAACTTGCTACTCTCTAACTCCTCATTCTTTTACTCATGTTTCTTAACCTTTATCATTTTTAGTGGTATATTTATTCTTACAGCATTGCAGTCACTAATGCAACTAGGTCCCTCCAGAAGTCTGTTTACAGAAAGCAAGGCCTGACTTCTAGGATATGATAATAAAGTGATTTTACAGAGAATTTGGCATGAAAGAGGACAGCAACCTCATTGTCTCACATGAAAGAAGAATTTTCATGCAAACAATTTCAGTGTGCAAAGCAAGATTTGAGAGTGAGAAAGGTTTCCTACCACGGTGACAGGAGGTGTTGTAAATTGACCAAATCTCTCCCAGAAATGAGTCAGAGGCCGACTTTTAGAAGCTCAGGAGTCTATTCACTGGCCGATGCCAACCAGTGGACTGTCCCATTCCACTACATGTGCAAGAGGGGAGCAAGAACAATCAGGCATGTTCAGGGATTCTTAAGTAATGATCATCCAATCGACTAAGAGCACTGGCACATAGTATAAATCTTGCAATCAACTAAGCCTACATCAGTGTGCAAAACAAATGATCCAGTCAACTGTAGTGGCATGGAACAGATACATGCACTTGAAACTATGTACTCAGTGATGCGTCCCACCTAGCAGCAAACAATAGAACTAGGCACGTAGGTGCTTTAATTTCCATTTACAGAAAACAATTTGGGGATCTAACATAATGGCCCAGTGGCTAAATCCTTGTCTTACACATACTGAGATACCATATGGGTTCTGGTTCATACCCCGGTTGCTCTGCTTCCCATCCAGCTCCCTGCTTGTGGCCTGGGAAAGTGGTGAAAGATGGCCCAGAGCCTTTAGACCCTGCACCCAATGGGAGACCCAGAAGAAGCTTCTGGCTCCTGGCTTCAGATCAGCTCAGCTCTGGCCATTGAGGCTACTTGGGGAGTGAAACACTGAATGGTAGATCTTAGTCAGATTTTTTACAGACAGAAGGAAAGACATTCTCAAATATTTATTTTTATTGGAGAGAGAGAAAAAAAACAATTTGGGGCGATCAGCTTACTGCCTGAGCTGTAAAGTTAAAGCAAAATCTCATCCTGGAATGCGATGCCATCTTGTGATAAGCACTCTCAATCCCTTTCTGTACTTCTCAAGAACCCAAGGTTCTGTCAATGCCAGGTTGTGGGCATATCTCAGAAATGTTTCAGAAGACCTAGCCTTACTGTCACCATTATTCATTTTCTGGGCTGTCACATTCCTCACTGGTTTTTAGTTACCTAGCAGGAGAAGGGCAAAAGATCTGGCCAGGACAGTAAGGAAAGGAATTAACCATGAAGATCAGGAGAATAGATTTTTCTTAAGCAAGTCCTAGTCTGACATCTGCTTCAGGATGGCCCCTTGTACATTTGGTTTCTGGGTGGAGTCCTTCTTTAGTTGGCTCTTGGTGGATCCAGTGTCATTTCCCAGATACCTTGACAGCTGTGGGAATCTTCATGATGAAGGTGAAGTGTGTCTCATACCAGGTCTATAGGCTGGGTTGGTGATGTCTTAGGAGCCAAACCAGATCTACCTCCAACAGCAATTGTCCATTGTTTCCCGGCCTACTCCTCACACCAATGGGTGGGAGTGATTAAGATACAGTTGGAGGGCCTGGAGAGGAGGTTCCACTTCCCAGTTACTATTGTTACCAAAAACCCCAGAGGAACTCCTCAAAGGAGGCTGAAATAGGGGGAGAGCAATATTTTACATTCCAAAAAGAAACGTTACCAGGGACAAGAAACCCAAACTGCCTATTAGCTCATCTCATTGCTCAGTGAGATAACTAAAAAAAAGTGTGACACAAAACGATTATCTTTACCTGGTTGCAAGTGGATGGTGTTCGTTATACAGTTTATCTATGAGAATGCATGTATATGCTTGTTTACATAGCCATTTGTTTTGCATTTTGCTTAAAGGAGATTAGCATACCAGAAAGTGAAAAGATGTTGCAGTGGGAATCTCTACTCCCAGTGAAATAGTTAGATACACCTTGACAATACGGTACTGGATTGTTTACCTTTATACCTACCATGCCATATGGACTAAAATAGCAGAATGTTAAACTTGTAACTGTTACTAAAGCAGTACATGACTGTATTAGTATGGAGTAAAATGGTGGGAAGGGAAAAGGAATGGAGAAAGGGGTGGGCAAGAGAAAATCCCTATACCTAGAAAAATATATAACAATTTTTAGAAGTAGATAATGCCACTTGCCTGTAACTTTTGATTTCCATTCACAAATTCAGTATTTATCCCTGTGAGTCAAGTGTTGGAAACAGTCTAATCATATGCTGACCTTCCACAATAAACACAGAGTGCTAATTAAATAATACTAGTTTACCTGGAATTTGACTGCTTGGAATGGAACAAATTGTAGACAGAAATTTCACACTATCTGAAAGTCATGGGGATAGAATACCGTGAAGGATTGTATAAGCCAGGTCCTCAACATTTCAAGGTGATCTAATATTAAATGCAAGGTGGTTTGCCCTTATTAATTCACATCATCTTATTGTGTCAAAGGTGAAGGAAGTGAAATATAGAGAAGTCTGTTTAACTTTATGCAGCAAGAGAGTGATGGAATGATGAAACTTGGTTTTGAACCTGTGTAGTCTGGTTGCACTATCAAACACTTAATGATTATACTGTATTGCTACTGAATAAGAAAACATTCACATAGTTATGGTTGTATACGTAAGAATTGTCTTTCCAAGAATTCCCACAGAAATAGTGATAATTTGATAAAGTTCCAAGGATCCCTCTGTTTGTGAATTTTCGCTCATGGCTCTAAGTGACCTTGTGTGTACTGGGTTAATACTTTCTGTAGTATTTGTGTGGATTGAAATGAGCCGCAGTAAGTATAAAATGATTCACAGAGATAAGTGGTAGAGAATGATGATGCCAATGACAATAGCAGCAGGGATGGGGAGGGTGGTGTTTCTGTGGCTGATGCAAGTACAATATAATTTTATAGCCACTGTAAGGAAAGTCAGGCAATACTTATAAAAATGCGAAGTATCTTTTTAATACAAGGGTTCAACTCTTAATACCAGCTGCTGTAGCATTTGACATTGCATGAGAGGAAGCAAAAACATATATATTTGGAGTAAATAGGGTCAGCCTTCCAGACAACATTCCGCACAGTAGATACTCTGTGTCAGAAGCAGGCGCTTGTCTAGAATTTTCCACATGTAGTGACAAAGTATTTTCAGCTAATATTATAAAAAAGGAATTGGTTTTGCATGTTTTCTGTACTACAAAAGTAATAACCAAATACAGTTTAATTGGACAATTTTTTTTACATCAGAATATATTATCTACATTAGGACACAAAATTTTGGAAGTGAGAAGTTGATGGCATTGGTAATTTCAGTTATTAATTTCAGAATATTCTCAGAATAGTCCTATGTAAATCAGACCAATATTGACTACTTTGTGAGGATGTTTTGAAAATTAAGTACAAAAAACATATTTGAAAAACTTCAGAGTACTGATGAATTTAGGATCCGATTACCATTAAAATATATATCATTTTAATAGGCCATTCAGTAGTTTTCTTTTAATAGCTTCTGATTCTTTCCATGGAGAATATTGCTAACGTAAAACTCTTCTGTTAATTCAACGAAACAGTTGATGTATAACCTCTACTTGCTTTGCCAAATAAAGATATGCTCGGATATTTACAGCACTGTCAATGTTTATTCAACTCTCCTTCTTAGATTCTTTATCTCCCCAAGCCTGTTCTTTAAAAGGCTTTTCCTCTCCTAGATCCTTGTAAACAACACTTGTCTGTCTTTCAGTATTTTTTCCCCAGCAATCCACAGCTCTAGCAGTGTATTTGAAGTTTTTCTTCAGTGGGTCTTTGAAGCCTGACTTCATTCTCCCAGCTTACATTGATCTCAATACACCGCATCCTACAGCTGCTGCACAAGAATCTCACTGTCATGCTGCTCTGTGTGTGTCATGCCGGGCTAAGCCATGTGGCTGGGAGCATCCGCTGATAGGCGGATGTTACTGCCTTGAAGCATCAACAAATTGGAGATGTCCAAAAGTTCTTGCCATATAAAATAAGTCAGCCCAGTGGCACCTGGGAAGTAAAGCTGGCCTCTTGTAGAGATGCCTGTTTCTTTTGGCTGAAGTTACTGTTAGAAATCAGCTGATCTAATGCAGGAGTTCATTTGTTTGGCTACTTCCCCTCTTACAGGGGTAACATCATTTTTATTCCTCTGGTAAATTTTAAACAATGAGGTTTTACTTCCTAACCTGTCTTCCAGCAGTGTGACACATGACATACATATGTAATAATTCCTCATATATACCTTAACAGTCCATTTTTCCTCATGTTCAAATAAGCTTTTATGATATGCTTCATGTACTAAAGGGGATTTGACGTGTAAGTGAATTTTCCCAACTTGGAAAGGCAGTTCTATATCAGAATGCCAGTGCTGCTTTTGGCAACTTGTACAGTGAAAACAATGTAAGTTACTGAAATAGCTGTTAGAAACTTTTGTTCAGATAGATTGCTGCATAGATCAACTTTCAGTAGGTGTTGGTTACATATGAGCAGTATGAAAATACATAGCACAATATTTTGAAATGTAATCTAGAGGCTATGTATATGTAATTCTCATAGGTCACTTAGTAGCATTCTTTGCTTCAAGAAGGCTTTTAATTTTCATTTCTTTAGCAACATCTTCGTCATTTAGAAGCAGACTAATCAACTTCATGTTAATTTTCTGTTTTTTCTTCCTGTTGGTTTTTGTTTTATGATATTTAGGGGGATGTAGTGTAACTGTGTACTAGAAAATAGTATATTCAAATGTGAAGATACAATGCAGTATACATCTTTAGTTTCAAATCAAAGACGGGACTCCTAATGAAACTGTTAAATATAGCTTGACAATACCTGCAATGTTGGGATGCACTGCAATAGCAGAATGATGGTCTTATGGCAGATTATGAAGGACTATACTATCATAATGATACAAGGGAAATCAGTTGGTAGGGGGTGTGGAGCTTTGGGGGGAGGGGAGGGAAATCCCGTAGTCCATGGTACTGAATTATAAAATATAAAGTAAATAAAGTATTTAAGAAATTTAATTTAAGTAGGTAATCTAGAGGCCATGTATATGTAATTCTCAATGCAATAGTGCCTAGATCAACTGTAAGGGTCTCATTGGGGATCTTGTAGTAAATTAAAATGATGAGCGTCAACCTAAGATACTATAAAATCAAACTCTGGCAGAAAGGCCCAATACAGATTTGAGATGCCTTGCTCTCTCAAGGCTGGAGGCCAGGGAGACCTTTTCTAAGGGTGGAGATGTTAAGTGAAGACTGAGGAGTGTCTTTCCACTGCAACATGTGAAAGTTAGGGTGGAACCATATTCTGCTTTTCTTCACTCCTCAGTTCAAATATTCCAACCGTTTTAACTGATGTACTTTCACTGGAACATAAACATTTGATTCAAAATAACACTAGTTACTATAGCAAGGAACTGTGCAACTATCCAGGAGTTGAAAGATAGGAGTATGTGCCTAATGCTCCACGAAAGCCTCAGGTCTATTGGCTATCCCTGACTTCACCATCATTCAGTACCCAGGCTGCTGACACGCCTCACAAGCTCGCCATAGGACTTAGGAGTTTGTCCCGGCTGGTATGTTTGTCAAGCAGTATGGTCAAATGGGATGGTTTCATGGTGATTCATGTGAGTGTTGCACATAACCTCGGATTTCATTCCTTTGGGTGTGTACCATGAGTTGTAGTTACAATCAAGCAAAAAGAGAAAGTACTTTTTAGTGAGTGACTGGTCCTACCACAGTAACTACTGATTTCAATATAATTCACTTTGTATTCTCATAGATAATTTTATTGACAGACATTCTGGTTCACAGATAGAAAAATAATCGGTCATTATTATATACTGTTATTTTACAAATGGGTGTATTTTACATGTGACTGAGAAGCTACTTTTCTGTGGACAGTGATGTTCAAAAGCGGAACATGTGGCACTGAATTGGAGATCGACTATCTTACTTAATATTGGATCCAAATGAAGGTCTAGAATTCATTTGTACCTACTACATGTAAAATACTCAAATACAAAATTCTCTCACCTGAAAAAGTTGGCATAGACGTCAAAAGGCACATAGATCTTGGTGTTGGTCATCAAGATATTTGAGCCCTCTAAATAGCATATGCTTTTTGTGTAAACTGGTGGTTAGATTAAATTATGTTATTGGTCTTTGATAAAATATTGCTGATAATGAGTGCATTAATTTTGTATTCTCTTCTGAAATTAGCTGTGAACAGACATTCACTGAGTACTAACCACCTCCACCATGTTGCGCTCTGAGTCTGAGAAAACCCTGGGTGGATCAGCTGCCTCAGAGAGGTCTCAGTCTCTGTGTGAAGGAAATAAATCAATTAGGAAGTAATTTTGTTTAGAAGACTTATTTTTATTGGAAAGTCAGATATATAGGGAGGAGGTGATACAGAGAGGAAGATCATCTGTCTGCTGAATCATTCCCCAAGTGGCCGCAATGGCTGGAACGGAACCTATCTGAAGCTGGGAGCCAGGAGCTTCCTCTAGATCTCCCACATGGGTTCAGGGTCCCAAGGCCTTGGGCCATTCTCTACTGCTTTTGCACAAGCAGGGGATAGGATGGGAAGCAGAGCTGCAGGGATTAGAACTGTAGCCCATATGGGGTCCTGGTGTATGCAAAGCGAGGACTTTAGCTGCTAGGCTACCATGCTGTGTCCATGCAAGTAATTTTTAAGTAATGATTAGCTAATTAGTTTCACACATTCCAGAAAACCAGCTTAGTAAAAAGAAAAATTCAGAATATCAAAGAAATTGATTCCGCTGATGAAAACCTAGGAATTATTTTTGTCCATATTTTACATGTCCCTGTCTCACTGAGGTGTTGGACTTATATAAGTCACGGCTGTGAAACAAATTTACTGTTCTTTTTCTCTAAACATCAGTATACTAAACAATTCTTGAGTAAATTCAACAATATTGTTGGAGAAAAAATTAACTCTAATCCAACTTCCAGGACACACAGCAGTTCCATTTGTGTTAGTTTTAACTGGTTGCATGATAAAAGAAAATTTGGTAGATATCCAAGTAGGATTTGGTAAGGTTTGCAGTATGTTCGTTTTTTCCTGTTTTTTTTTTTTTTTTTTTTTTAAGATACTACATTTTGAAATCATGTAAATCTGATACAGCCAATTGTTGATCTATTTCTCAAACTAATTGATGTATAAAACTTTGTAAATCTTTTTAGCTGAGGATGAATTCAAAGTAAAAATTTAGTAAAGCTGAGGCTGGTCAAATACTGCCTCCAGTTCAGTGGACTGCATTTTTCTGCTTAGGACTGTCTTTCTCACTCTCACAGAAAATTCTTGCAGAAAAAAATATCTTAAAGTATTTTGGTTGCTAATGTTTATGAATATTGTTTATGTCCAAAACAAAGTGCAACTTTTTAAGAAATAAAAAAACATTGTAAAAATTAACAGAGCCAAGGAGAACTAATGGCCTGATGAGCCTGTTATCTGTTGTCTCCATGCTTGTTAACAAGCCTTTTATCTGGGAGAACACTTAGCATCTGGTATCTAAAGACACCTATTAGGGAGGTAAAAAGCTAAGTGATCTGATAAGCCTCCAGGTATCCTGTCAAACTGCACCCTAATTGGCCAAAGAAATGGCTGTCTCTCTTTTTCAATCTAAGTTGAAAAGTGAGTTCACCCCTTTGAGAGGGGGCAAAGTGGAATGGAAATGATATTCCAGTTGCAACTACACTGGTAGGCATCAGTGTGACCTAATCCTGCTCCATTTATTTCCTCAAATAGCTTCCTACTTGAGCCTTCTGTAATCTACATCCATCAATTGCATCTTGTCTGTCAAAAAAATTTCTGGGCAGGTCAGAAGGTCAAGTGATCACTGTGAGGTTTGACATACAATGTCCCTTTCACTGAAGACCTTTTCCTTCTCGTTGGTCCCAGTACTCCAGTACTCCTAAGTTGTTAGAATAACAGAGCCAACACAACCCATGGCATCTCAGACTCTTGTTTTATCTTGCTGTCCTTATGTCCCCATCATATTGTGGTGGCAAGTTGATTTAGTCTCATTGCCTCCATAGTATAACTGAATGAAATGTGGCCTCTACATCCAATCAAATTCATCAAACATGAGCTGGAAAGGTGGTATAGCAAGCTAATCCTCCAACTGCAAGCACGTGCACCCTATATGGGTACCAATCCCTGTCCCAATTGTTTCACAATCATCTGCTTATCTGCTAGGAAGGTAGCAGAGGGTGGCCCAGGGTCTTGGGAACCTGCACTTGTGTGGGAGATCTGAAAGAAACTCCTGGCTCCTGACTTCAGATCCGCTTAGCTCTGGTCATTGAGACCATTTAGGGAGTAAATCAGCAAATGGAAGACCTCTCTGTCTCCCCTCTAAATAAAAGTCTGCCTTTCAAAAATAAATTTAAAGCATTTAAAAAATCTAGCAAACATTTCTTGAAATACTTTGTGCTAGGAATTATTTAACGCAGTGGATATTTGGTAGGCTACAAAGCTTCTTTGTTGTTGCTTTCAGTATGATTTATTGTAAATGCAGAAAGATTTATGAACAACTAAGCAAATGAGTAAGACAATGTTTAGAGAGAAATACCTACCATGAAGAAAGCTAAGGATAGCAATGAGTGCTCTTAAAGGATCTATACCAGATTGGCCACGATGAGTTCTTGTTATCCAGCAGTTATGTGCTAAGCATCTTGCTACCCACCAGCTCCCTACTGCAATTTCATGTAGTATCTGACACCTTGGCAATCTAGATGAATGAATGAATGGCTAATATCTGCAATTATTTAGGCTATAACCTTAAGAATTGGCAAACTTGATGAGGTATTCAATTCCCACAACTTTTAGGATTGACAAAGGGTATGTCCTATCTTTTGATCCCTAGAGTATGATATGCAAATACCTGAAACATTATTTTCACAAGTGCAAAGAATATTGTCATAACTATGGCTCGCATCTCTACAGTATGCTTTTTTTTTTCTAATAGAGTCATTGAAATGATACTGGAAATTTGTATTTTTTGAGATTTGGCTGAGTGGATTTCCCCAGATTCAGTGATAGAGATTTTATCACATAACCTATTCCTAAAATGTTTTGTATGCAGTAAGGCAACATTTTTTTTCAAATACTAAGTGAGTTAAAATTATAGTTTATATTGAGTGATAGTATTGGAATTTAACATTTTAAAATAAAAGTTTACATTCATTTATTATACCCAATTCAAAGAAAATCAACGTAGTATGATTCTTATAAAACTACAGTAATTTTTCATTAAAATATTCACATTGAATACAAAGCAAAAAATAAAACTGAAGAAAAGATAATAAAATGGCAGCAGAAATTAATTAACTGAAAATAGAGCGTAGAAAATCTTTGGATAAAGTTGGCATAATAGGTAAATGGCAATTTCATTAAAGTAGAAAATTATGAACGATAAAGGTCTGTACCTACTGATAGGGAGATTTACAACAGTACAAAATTTACTTTGTGAGGAACATTGTGTTGCACTACAAAATTCTAGTAAATTAGATGACTATCTTAGGACATAATTATTAAAATTCATATAAAGATTAAGGTAATGTTGAAGAAAAACAGAAAAAGTATGAAAGTTGTTAACTATTTTTTAGAAGTCTTATGCCCTGCACGGTTTTGTAGGAAGGTTGTTTGAAATTCCTAAGGTGAGTTTTCATGTTAATGTTTTAAATCCCAGCAAAGCACAATTATAGGAAAAGTGAGTATTGTTCTCTACTGTTAAAAACCATAATAACAAAACTTTGAAAAAACAGGCAGATGCTGCATTCTTTTCCTTTATGTCGACTTTAAAACATGTTAACTTTAAGGACATTTAGAGTCAAATGTCTAGCAAGGGAGGGAGGGACTAGAGAGACTGGAAAGTGGAAAGATGTTTCCTAATTATCCATAATTGTGTATATATATGTTTTTTTTTTTCTTGGAAGTGAGAATAGAAGAGAGAGAGAACATCCATCCACTGGTTCACTCCCCAAATTGCCACATCAGCCAGGCCAGGATGGGGCCAGGACTAAGCTAAAGCCAGGAGCTTCATCTGCACGTCCTGTGAAAGTGAAGGGGACCCAAATAACTTGGGCTGTCCTCATAGCGATCCTAGGCCCAAGCAGCAGTGGTCTGAACTAGTGCCCATAGGGATTTTGGTATTGCAGGTAACAGCTTTACCCACTGTGCCATCACACCGTCCCTGACCAGTGATGTGCACACACAGCTGTGATGATCCCAGTTGCTCGCTGGTGATCAGGTAGTGGTTGCAACAGGATAGTGGAGCACAGGGAACCATGAACAGAGACATACACTTCAACTCTGAGAGTGATCTAGCAGTGACAACTGTCGATAAAAAAGGGTTACTACCAAGACCATGGTCAGTGGGAAGCATGGTGGGGGTGGGTGGAACGTGCCATGTAGAAAAGTTAATTTTGTGTCCTTTGATATTCTGTTCTTCGGCTGTGATTTTGAATCGAATGACTCAGATCATCCTGAGATGATGTTGCATGAGCCAGTATTAGGCCCGTTTCCCTGCAGGAACTTCTATAGTGCTTTAATGTGGATGACGGGATGTCAAATGCCTGGAAAGAGTAGCTGAATATATACACTTTTTTTTTCCATTCCAAGAGTGGTGGTACCCTTGATTTACAAATCTTTTTCTTGCGTTTGCTTTTACCACTCCTCTCCCCTCGCACACACCACAACGCAAACCAAGGAACAGTTGTTTTTTGTTGAGATCCTCAGAAGAGGTTCAGAAAGGTTCTGATGGGTTTAGAACATGTATGCTGGGAACTCTGTTATTAATTGCAGTTCTCCAGGAAATGAGGGTGTTGAGGGTGTTGAATGTGATTTGTAATCAAGATGTGGTCTTGTTGTTTTAGAGTTCAAAGGAGTCACGTGGTAAGAGGTGAAATCTAAATTATCACTGCAATGCATATTTGTAAATGAATGACCCATCATACCCATTTGAATCCTCAAAATGTGTGCACACTTCAGTTTTCTAACATAATGCTGCCTGTCATTCAATGGAAACAGAATTCACAATTGTTTTCAAGGTGGTGTCCCTTATAAAGTTTGTCTTTTGCTGGTGTTTCCTGTAGACCAAAGTGCCTCTAGGCTGACTGTCAATCCAGATGATAGCGCAGGTTGTCCTGGAGCCACGCTCCCTGCATATCTTAACAGTGCCATTGCTCCTGCAGCAGCATGATTGGCATCCAGCAATTCCTCAATGACTACAACTAGGACCTCTGAACACATTTACCATCTGTTGAGCAGAGATAGGATTTCAGGACACCAGAATGTGTTTAATAGCTTCTTCAGGTTCTTTCTTGATTTCCCAGGACAATCACTGAAAATATTGAAGAAAATTTGTGCCTGGGTAGGGCCCTATCAATTTCACAATAATAATCCATGTTTTCCTTAGAAATGGATATCTGTTAAAAAAAAAATCCAAAACTATGGTGCTTATTTAGAAATTGATCCATCTGATTTTAATTTGAAAATGAGACTTTTTAGTATTTCTCTCACTTGTTTCAATCATTAGTTTACTTTGTAGTATCAGAAGAGATTAACTGATGAATTGGTTTTATAATATTGCAATAATATACTATATATACTAGTTTTCACAAGGGACTTTAGGCGTTTGTCTTCCTGATTTTTTTTTGTGTGTGTGCAAATATTAAACACTACAAGCAAACAAAATCTGGAATTCCAGTGAGACTTGCATTTTGGGGCTGGCACGGAGGTATAGAAGTGTAATCTTCCACCTGTTAATGTCGTCATCCCATATGGGTCCTGGTTTGTGTCCCAGTTGCTTCACTTCCAATCCTGCTCTCTGCTTATGGCTCTGGGAAAGCAGCAGAGGCAGGTCTAGGTCCCTGGGAAACTACACTCAACTTGAGAGACCAGGAAGAAGCTCCTGGTTCCCAGATTGAGATCAGCTGAGCTCTTGCCATTTGGGGAACAAACCAGCAGAGGGAAGACCTTCTCTCTGTAAAATCTACTTTATTTGATAAAATTTTTTAAAAAGACATTTCTTGGGGAATTATGTCAGCAGCTAAAGTGGTGTCACTGGTCATTTTCACTCTTATCTCTGTAGTGACTTTACAAATTGGAGGCAGTGGGGTAAGACTTTCACTTCAATGCTGTTCTCATGTTTGCCTAGGTTCCTAAGGTTGATACTTGTGGGTGGGATTTTTGTGCATAATAATGTGTCTACTAATGTATCAGATCAATTGGAAGATTATAAAAATGTGTCAGTCTAAGCAAACACTACAGCCTTATGTTAAATTCAGAAAATGTGACCACTGTGATGATATTTTATTGGATTGTTGTACACATTAACAATGAGTTTAACATGTTAATTTTCAGGAATGACTTGTGTAGGCATTTTCATGACACTTTGGGAGAATTTTAAGCAGATGCTTTTCAATTTTATTTAGCCTTAAGGATATGCTTGCATTGCAGGCAACGCAGACATAACTGCCTGGAGCTAGTGCAGAAAGTTCCCAGGCTCATCAAATGAAAAACAAGGTGGAAAAATGTGAATTAACAGTGCAACCCAAAGAATGCTGCCAGATGTATCGTTGAGCCTTGGGTGTGGGGTTTGGCTTCACCTGCGCTTTTACAAAATTTTTCAAAATTTTTGTCTTTATTATGTGATCATTTGAAAACAAAAACAAGAATGTGTTAGAAATGAGACTATCTTGATTTAGCTAGTGTTAGTGGAATGATTTATAATCTGAAGCATAGAATGGAATGGCCAAATGAAACTGCATTTCATAGAATATTTTAGCTTCACTTTTCTTGGGGTTATTACTCCAGCCTATAAGAATCTGAACACCAGGCTTTCCTTCTAGAAAAACATACATTCATAGTGTCGAAGGCCACAATGCCTGTCAGTTAACTGAACAGTAGATATGAAATACTTTGTCATTCTCCTGGCATTGGTAAATTTTTAAAATTTGTTTATGACATAGGATCCATCCAATTGCGAAACTTCTAGAGGACCCAGTTGTGTGTGTTGTGAAAGTATCAACTGGGTCAGTGGTTTGGGGAAGCAAGTGTGTGTTGGCAGTCCTATCAGGAAGCAGCTTCTCTTCACTCCTGCAGTCATCCAGTTGATGATCAAATAGTCCACACTGCGTTTCTGGACTTTGTACTAGGTCTCCTATCCACTGAGATACTAATGTGTTCAATATTAATAATGTGTGAACAAATTTTCAACTCCACAAACACTACAACCTAAGAGTTATAATAAAGTCCTGCATGTACAATAGTTTCAGCTGAAGACCTTGCCATACAGCAGTAGGTGGACCTTGTCCTACCATGTGTAGATTTGCACACCAACTTTACGTGATTTTTAATGGAGAACATAGGACATCTTACAGTGTAGTTTAAAATTTTACAACCTAAAGGTATAAGTGTGCTATGCTATTGATAACAACTGGATCTCATTTTGGTAGACAGTTTATATTCCCCATTTCACAAATATTGAAATATGATGAGCCATAATTTATACCAAAAAAAAATTCCAGGGAGGTTCTATATGTATGGATGTTTTCTAAATTATATTACTTGTTTGGAATCCTATTTAAGATAAAAGTTCTGAGACCTAAGTGCTATCCAACCTCAAACTGTTGGATTTTCAGGTCAATTGTGAAGCTTTTTTCTAAATTGGAAAGTATGATAAATATTCCATGTCTCATAGAAGTGATTTTTTTAAATAAACTTTGCACATCCTTTCCAAAGAGATGTCAAGATTCTACTTCTTATTCTTGCTTACTGGTAAAAAACAATCCATATAATGGAAGGAAGATAGAATATTTTCAAATAGGTTATAGGAAGCAGGCTTCTCACCAGATACACTGTAGTGACTTAATTCTTGTTTCAAAGACTCTTTCAAACCCAGAGATAGGCACGTGTTTTGGTGGGCAAAGTGGGTGGTTCTGCAAAAAACGTAGTATAAGTAGAAAAGAAGAAAAAGCTGTTAAGATCCTTAAATGTTTTCCCGTTTCCCCCTCAGAATTAGGAAGGAGATTCTCAGATTTTCAAATGTCTGTTTCCCCTATACCTCTAGCCCAAGTGGGTAAGGGGTTGCAGAAGAGGAAGCTAACAACTTCAATGAAGAGGCAGGTTCCTTTCATGTCAACACTGCAAATACAGAAGCATAATGATAGCTTGGCTTCATCTCCTCCATATTTGTGATTTGAGACAAAATTTTAAGTGACTTTTCTGCATTTTGTTACATTCTAAGAATAGGAATTAGGCTTATGTTCATGTTCCACTTACTCCCCACCTTCTTTCCCTTCCTCCAAATCATACTCTCTTCCTCATCTCCTCTCTGTCTGTACTTGTCCCCACAATAATGACACTTTATATTTTTGAGTGTTCCAGGTGGAACACTGCATGAGTTTTGTTTACATTTGTTATTTTCAAACCCTTAGGTGAGAAGGCATTTGCTTCTACCTTTAGGAAAATCATGCTAAATGTGGGAATAGAGTAGAAATTCCAAGTTATCAATTCACATGACAGTTCACCTAGAGAAAATATTGGAAAACTTTGATCTATTTCAAGGCATGTAAGTTGGGTACATTCAGGCAGTATGATGGCACTTTACGTTTCTTCGTAATATGCCCCAAATTCCCCTTAAGTAGATTCTGTTAGTTATTTAAAAAAGGTGGCGTTCTAGTTCATATGATATTATGATATTACATGCAGCTAATTCCTGCAACTTGGTTCTTTACCGTGAGCTGAAAACACCAGACGCAGCAACGTATCTTAGGTTTATTCCAATGGGCCAGGAACAGGGTGGAGGTGTTGGAGATCAGCGGAGGGGGGTGGTGGTGGGGGGGGTGATGAGGAAAAAGGGAAGATGGAGGCACCTGGGGCCTCCTATGTTCAGGTAGGTCTGCAAGATGTGGGGGACGGGGTTGGGGGGGATTGAGGGAAGGCCCTAGGGGATTGGTGCTTGCAGGTGAATGCCTAGCAATGATTGGTGAGTGGGTGGGGTTAGGGAAGGGTCTGGAAGATTGGGGGTGGGATTCTAAGGTGGAATGCCGGATTACATCTGATTGGTGGATGGCTAGACCAGTGCAAATTTCGTGAGCTGTGAGGAAAGGGAAATGACATCTGGTCAAGGGTGGGATATTGAAATAATAACTCCTTATACCTTATGTTCAGGTAGGCCTGCAAGGTGTTGAGGGGGGCGGGGTTGGGGGGGATTGAGAGCAGGCCCCAGGGGAATGGTGCCTGCAGCTGAATGCCTAGGGATGATTGGTGAGTGGGTGGGGTTGGGAGATTGTGGGTGGGATTCTCGGGTGAAATGGCTGATTGATGGATGGCTGGACTGGTGCGAATTTCGTGAGCTGTGAGGAAGAGGAAATGAGGTGGGGAACAGGGTGGGATATTCGAATAACTTCCTATAGATTTTGAAAGGAGATCCTAATTGTTGTTAAAGGATACATGCTTAGGAAAGAATTATGCCAAGAAGAAGATAGAATTGAAAAGCTGCTGCTTTTTGAATGTCTTCCTGATCTGAACTAGTTTGACACATCTCTTCTGTTGCAGTCACTGTGACTGTGTTCTTTCACGCTCTTCGTTTGGTTATAGTATGTGTGTCATCAAAATTTGAGAACTCCTAGATAACTTATAGATCTTTCTTCCCTGTTTGTTTAATCTCCTGTTAATCTCTGAGTTCATGGTAATGATTTTCTTTGTAACACATATTACTTTTAGTGATTTTATATTTAGCTGTTGGAATTAAACTAGTTTTTTAAAGTGGGTTGTCAGCATTGTGAAGAACTATTCTCAGTCTTCTATCCTAGTGGAAACTATAGTGTCAAGGATACACACACTCCGTTTTCAGTAATATGTAATTTCACTTTAAAAGTATGGGCAGTACTCCTTACAATACATGTTATTTGCCATCACTATTATGTAATGCACATTTATTACGCTTAGTTGAGTTTGGTATCTGTTATAGCCTACATAAGTGCTTGGCTATAAAAAATCAATATAATAGGAAACATAGAGGGGAATAAATGCATTAAATATCTGACTGTCAGGCATAGGTTCATGATAGGATTGATAAAGTAGTCATGTATGTACACTTGTGCATGATGTGTTTTCAGCATGGCAACATTACACTCCATACAGTAAAGCAAATGGTGAAGTGTCATGGCGTGGCATTGATGATAGGATTTTCCAACATTGATGACTTATTATTACCTACTTCATAAATTCTGAACCAAAGAATGTGAACCATTTCTTTAAGAGCGTATTTGTACTGAGGGAATTCAGTGTATGTTAAAATTAAGGAACACTTGGAGCCCAAACAACCTGTCAGGCACCTCTGACTTCTGCCAGACGCCTCTGAATTCTTCCAGGCACCTCTGGTGACTTCTGCGTTCTACCGGGGACCCTTAGACCAACCCCCCAGAGGAATACCCAACTGCTGTTTCTCAACAACGCCCCCTGTCAGCAGGAAACAGCCAAGAACTGATCACAGTCCCATTTCCCCCTAACAGCAGTTCCGGTCCCTTCTTCTGAGGGGCAGAATGTGTGAGGAGTTAGACTGGGTAGTAGGCAGTTAGGGCATTCTGGGTCCCTGAGCCATTTTCTTCTCAAAGATAAAGTGGCATTTCCCCACCATGTCGTAGACTCACCAGAGCAGGTTTCTTCTAAGAGACAAGGGCGGCATTAACATGCCAATTCCCCAACTGAAGCATCAGCCATTGTCTCCGGCCATTGTGGGGGAGGGCCTCAGATTGTCCCGGTTATCATCGAAAAGGGACCAAGGAAGTAGCATGTCTGACACCTTTCTGACCTTTTGTCTCAAAGCCAGGTACCATGGGGACCAGGAATTTCCTTTTGTCTTTGGAGAAACCCCTTTGAAGTAAACCTTTAAAAGGTGCTTTCCCCACCATTAATACAAGTCCTTTTTTTCCATTTTTCCTCCTGCCACTATGGCAGGGCACTAGGGTTTTTATTCCACTTTTCCTCCTGCCACTATGGCAGGAGGTACGGGTCCTTTCTATCTCAAAAACCCCTCCCGTCACTAGGACGGGAGTCTCCTTTCTCAGCTTTTCTAATAAATATTGCTCTAAAACTAAAAAACAAACAGAAAACCCACAAACCCCCCAAACAAACAAACAAAAAACTTAGGTAAATCATTTTTATTATGATTAAAATATATTGAAGTTTTATTTAAAAATTATAAACCAGCTTCTCACTAACACTGACATGAGCAGTCAGTGGGATGTCTGAGTCATAGAGGATTGGGAAAGTCTTCATTAAGACTATTCTGAATGTTGCAGTAATTCAGACCTCCCTAGATACTACCAATAAATTCCAAGAGCTGCCTCATTTATTGCTGCAACCAAAACACATGCTGACTAAATTCCAAAATTGCCCACTCTGTTCCATAATGTCACAGCTTTTTTTTTAAAGATTTATTTTATTTTTATTACAAAGTCAGATATACTGAGAGGAGGAGAGAGAGAGAGAAAGTGGAGCTGCAGGGATTAGAACCAGCGGCCTTATGGGATCAAGGCGAGGACCTTAGCCACTAGGCCACACTGCCGAGCCCAATGTCATAGCTTTTTAAAATTTATTGATATAAAGGGCATTTCAGGTAGTTCATACAATTTTATGAACACAGTGGTAATCCCACCATCCTACTCCTTTCTTAGTTTTCTTTGAATTTTTCCAGTGCTATTCCTTAAACTGATATTTGAGAGTTTCTGACCATGCCTGTTACAGGTGCTCCATAAGTCTTGAATGAATGTTTCTGCCACCATCGTTGTGCATTTCTGGCTCGATTTTATGTCTCTTAGATAGCTTTCCATATGTCTAACACTGCAACTTGCTTATATAATCTGTTTAAAATTATTGAACAAATAAATGAATGCTAAAATTATGTCAGTGTGATAACTATCAGAATACTATCTGCCATTCCTTCTCATAGGCCTATACTGTCTGCGTCAGGACATTCTGATTTTTAATTCCTTGACCTCAAACAGGGACTCTGATGCTAAGTTTCTGTATATCTGGTCCAGCTTGATTCTTCCTGGTCTGTTCCACCATATGTGGACGAGTCACTGCTTTCATTAAGAAGCTACAGGGCCTATTTCCATGAGGCAAGTCTGTCTTCAAGGTGCTTAGGCCTTTCTCATACGTGAATTCTTCTTTTCATTGTGTATTTTGTTTACATTGGAACATTATCCTTTTTTGAAATTGCATTGTTTATTCACAACTAAATTCAAATTACAAAAAATTCCAATGAAATATCCAAGATATAATTTGTTTCTTGCAAATGGGTCAATATCTCCCAAAAGTAAGTTTGTTACAAAATTGCACTTTTGGTTATGACCTCACCAAGCATTGCTTATAAGGAATATAATTGTAAGTGACTTAGGTACTGTTACTTTTTTTCGCTATTTTATTTATAATTTTATAATACAATTCCCTTACCCTTTCCAAAATCCCTTCCCTCAACAGATTGTACTGGCAGTTGCAGGTCACAGTTGAATAGCAGATTGGTGGACTTATGACTGTTTATGAAAGAGTATATATACTATCGTAAGAATATGGGGGAACATTATCCTTTTTATTACATTCGTTTTTATAGCAATGCATCCAGATTTTGTCAAGCCTGGGCAAAGTCTTGGGAATGATAGTACTAAGAAATAATCCTATTTGAAAGGATTCTGAGGCTTTATCTGTATCAATATGAATTTCATGCTATAATTTCTTAGTATGTCAGTGGGTGCTTAAATGTGAGGTCATTGAAACTTGAGGTGGTTTACTTTTGTGCAGGTGCCTGAGCCATGGATGAGGGTGCCTGTGCTTTATGTTGTCTTCAGGACTGTCTCAAACCCTTACGTGTTACATTTCTCTTGTGAGGCTAAATTAATGCTTGTAAACAGTGCTCAGAGTGAGCTATTTCAATAGATGTCTCAGAAATGCAAAATCTTGTTGTTACAATTTGTGCTTATTTAGATTCATCTTAACTTTCAGAGCTAAGCCTGTGATTGTTCAGGGATGGCTAAACCTCATGCTGAAAGTTAAGATAATGAGACCAATATAGTCACAGATTCCTGAGTCAAACTTGAAAATATTTAGCTCCAATGCAAATACGAAGTGGGTAGTACACACAGAGAATATATAGGTGTGTGTGTGTGTGTGTGTGTGTGTGTGTGTGTGTGTGTGTGTGTGTGTGTGTGTATCCACCTGAATTTGCAGTGGGAGTTATTGGCAGATGGAAGGAACAGAACTGCTTGTTCTGTTCTCTCAGGCTACCTGGTGAGCAAGCTGGAGAGGCAATGAGAAAAGTCCCAATTCTGAAAAGCCAGACACATGCAGAATCAAAATGACAAGTTAAATCCACTTAAATCAACTTGATTTTATAATTTAGGATGTTTATAGCCATGAAAATAGTGAAACTTGATTTCTTTTTCTCTAATCCACTTATGGCACCTGGTGGCTTTATCACTCAACATTTATCATGGCACTTAATCATATCTGCTTTGTGTTGTTACCTGTTTTGTGGGCATATATCTTGTCATTCTAATTAGGTTGTAAACTCCCATGAAATAATAACCATCTTTTCTTTTAGAACACTGTCTTCGCCAACGTGCTTGTTTTTGACTTATAGGAGGCAGTCCATTATATAATTACCCTATAACCTGAAATATTTTGATTTTAAATAAACAATGGAAGATGCTGCTCTTATGTAACTCCAGGACTTGTTCATCTATAATGTGAGTGTTCATCTCCTACCATTTTTTAACACTTATTTATTTTTATTTTTATTGGAAAGTCAGATATACCAGAGGAAGAGAGATAGAGAGGGAGATCTTTACTTCATTGATTCACTCACCAAGTGGCCACAATGGCCAGAGCTGAGCTGATCCAAAGCCAGGAGCCAGGAACTTCCTCCAGGTCTCCTACGTGGGTGCAGGGTCCCAACGCATTGGGCCATCCTCGACTGCTTTCCCAGGTCACAAGGAGGGAGCTGCATGGGAAGTGGGGCTGCCAGGATTAGAACCGATACCCATATGAGATCCCAGTGCATTCAAGGCGAGGGCTTCAGCCACTAGGCTACTGCACTGGGCCCTCCTACCATTTTTTTAAAAAAACAAATCTGTGCTATCATTGAAGTTACTATCTCTCAGAAGTAAAAAGCAGAGTTAAGTATACCTGTCTAGTAATCTACTTCTGTGTTGGTGAGTATGACATACTGAATCTCGTTTAATCCATTGGACTATCATATTTCCCAATGAACATCTATTCGCAGGTTTTGCAAATAAGTTTTAGAATATTTAAGGACCTATTTGAAGTAGTGTGCCCCATACCACTTCCTGAAAACTGCAGGTTATATAAAACATAAAAGCATATTTTTATATTTCTCATAAAAGAATGAAATTCTTTTAATGCTACCTTTCCCACAAAATGCATGAATCTTCAGTTGAGGGAGAAGGTCCAACATGTGCTGATGAACAATCAGAACAAGCCTGTAAGGTTCGTACTATTTTTAAACTGTAGATGAGGAAACCATAATTCTCTCTACCCTCCACCAACTAGAAAATGCAAGGAACAGAATGTAAATGAGATTTGTCAAATGTCAAGCATCACCCAGTTTTTTTCATTGTATTGTATTCCAATCAAAAACTATAGGCAATGTTTTATAAAAAGAATTAAGTTCCTGTACTAAATTTGAAAAAATCTATAAATCCATTACTTTCAACTTAGAATATTTCAGGATATTTACATAATTAATGTAATATATGCATTGTTAAGGATATCTTCAGCTTCAAGTACCACAATATTATTGGAGCAGTTTGAATAGTGTGTGTGTGTTTATTTAAGAGACAGACAGGCAGAATTCTCCCATACACTAATTTACTCCCCAAATATCTGTGATAGCCTTGGCTAGGCCAAAGCCACGAGCCTGCAATTCAATCTAGTTCTGCCACAAGGGTGGTAGAAACCCAACTATTCAGTATCTCGCTGTAAAACGTGTGCGAGTCTTAAGCCATAGGCAAGATACCTGCCCTGAGCTGCATGTTTTTAAGACACATATCAGAAAGGCTGTGCTGGAGAACATGTGGACAAAATTCTCTACTCTTCTCCTTGCCTGCATGCTGTTTGTTTTAAATATCATGCATCCAATACCTTTTCCCCAAACCATGCTTCAAAAGCTATAGTATTTTTCAGTTGCTATAAACACATTCAGATGGAACAGCAGCTGAGGAATGGCACATGTTGGGGATTACTGCAGTTTATTTATATCCTTTTGATCAACAAGCACAACCACCTGTCTAGAACCCCAAGCACATACATGTTTATATCTTTATGTTGGAAAACATATTCTATGACTGCACAAGAAAGTTAGAAATTGAGACCTTGCCTGGGCAGACAGGCAAATAGCTGGCCTGAGGAAGATCAAAGTTTCCTTAGGAGGAAAAGGAAATAGAACATTGTGTAGATTACTAATAGTGCCTGTCACCATATGCCACATGCTGCCTTATTGGTTTCATTCCACATTTCTCAGTGTTATTAAGTTTATTGATTGGTTTTGATGATTCAGCCTTCACTGTTTCAAGGTCTATAGAGATAGATTAGGTCTAAATTTAATAGAAGGGGGGATTTTTGCTTCAATAAAAATGTTTAACGTTCTAGATACAGATTATAGATAAATTATGTCTTCTATTTTTAAGAAAGTCAGTTATGGTTATATCTTCAAGATGTGTCAATGCTTTGTTTATACAATAATTTGAGGAACTGTCTTATTCAGAGGGCATATTATAGGTAGAGTCTGAAGTGGCACTACCGGCTGAGGATAAGGAAGTTAATAATAATAAAAATTTAGCTACTGAGACTTCAGAAGATGATTTGAAAATACTGATCAGAATTTAAAGTGGGCATATGATTTGACTCAGCAGTTTTACCTCAATTTATCATACAATATTTATAGTTATAAAATTATGAATTGTACAAAATACATGTTACTAACATTTTACTGGTGACTATCTGAAAACACTCAAGATAACTAAACTCTACATTAACATTTTTACTTCTGATAAAATGTATTTATTCAAAAAACAGAAGGAGAGATAAATCTTCAATCTGCTAGTTCATTTCTGAAGTAGCTACAATAGCCTGAGCTGACATAGGTCAAATTCAGGAGCCTGGAACCTTGTCTGAGTGTTCAGCATGGCTTATAGAGGCCCAACCTTATAGGCCATTTTCCACTGTATTTCCAAGCCCATCAGCAGGGAGCTAGGGTGGAAGTGGAACAGCCTGGACATGAACTGACACCTAACTGGGATACTAGAATTGCTGGTAGTTTTAACTCATCACAGTGCTGGCTCCCATTAGTGTTTCGTATGTATATGCATTGCTTCACCTTTCATAGTGAACATGAGTTCTTTCGTGGTAAAATAATACATCAGATATGTATTGCAAAGAAAGATGTAGATTCTCTGACTACATTTCCTCATATTTTGAGTTCTACCTAGGAGTTTGGGTCTATTCATTTGTTATGGTTGGCATAAACAAATAACCATTGAGATAACCACTGGAGTGACTTCGACAATAGAAATTATTTTCCTATTGTTTAAGAGACTGAAATCCAAGGTCATTGTACTAGTAGGCTGGGTTCTTCTGCAGATGTTTTCCTTGGTTTAAACATGGCCACCTCCTCATTCTGTCTCCACTTCATCTTTATTGTGTTTGCTGGCATCACTTGTTTTCCTCATGATGTCACATGTTTTATTCTATTTGGGCTGTGTGTTTAAGACCTCATTTATTTTAAGACCTAATATCCAATTTCAGTTAATTTTGAGAATTACGGGATCAAGATGAATTTTTAGGAAGGTGATGCCATTTAGTCTGTAAAAATATAAATGATAAAAACTTACAATGTGAGAAATTTTATCATTTCCCTGCTCAAATTTCAGTCTCCAAAATTAAAATGAGATTTTAATATAATGTTAGAACAAAGCAGACTAGATAGATCAGATTTGTTTATTGGTTGCTTGATACTTGGTATATGTATGATGGTAAGTTATAAGGTGATTTGAATTTACCTGAACTGCAAAGTTTGTCACCCATATTGGAAAGTATGTGAATTACATGCCAGTGTAATCCAATAGCATTTCCTTAGTATGTCTTTCTGGGGCAAAAGGGCCCCTGATATCTCTTATTTTTATGGGAACCATCCATATTTTGAGTCAGTTACGGGGGGGATCTAGGTATCTTATTCTGCCTCAGTCTAAATCCCTACACCAAAATGTGTACTGTTTTTTGCAGATCAGAATGTGCTGTGAGTACCTTTTATATAGTTTTCCTCCTTGCCTCAGTGTAAGCCCTTCTGACTCTCTGCTTCAGTCTTTTGGAAACCTTGCAATGTGGTCAAACATGTCTTCTATACCGCCAGCTTTTTGACAGAACCATGTGCTTGCCTCCATCTCCATACTTGAAGATAATCAAAATCTGTGGAGTGCAGACCTGAACTTGTCCTTACAGTTGTATGAATCCGAGGTGATTTTTACATTGGTATTTATGGTCCTCCTGTAAGGTCCTTGTCATTTGACTGTAGTGCTTTAATTCCTCAATCCTGCTATTCATGGATTTCTGGGGTCTAGGACCCCAAGACCAACCTCAATATTTTTCTTTTTCTTTTCTGAGAGGATAAATCCATGTTTGTGTAGTCCTGGAAATACTCAGCTGCCTGAGACTTTGATTTCATTAGTCCTGCATTCCTCATTACAGCTTCACGACAGGCTACTACGTGTGTTCCCTTACTCAGAAATATTAAACTTCACAATGTCATTTTTGATCGCTTATGTTTCTGCATTAGTCATATTTCTATGACTGCAATAAAATTTCTTAGACAAGCTACATGTGATGGAATGAGGTTTATTTTGGCTGCTGGTTTTGGAAGCTCCTTGTGCACGATCAGGAGAGCTCCTTCTATCACTTGACCATCTGGTGTGGCTATAGGATGGGAAAAGAGTGTGTAGAGGAACAGTCACACGTTGAGACAGGAAACAGAAAATGGGTAGACCCAACTTGGGTCTATAACCAGTTGTCTCAAAGGTACTGTCTGAAGACATGCCTCCAGTGACATAAATGGGTTAATTTTTCTGTTAGCACTAGCCATCACATTCACATCCTAGCTTTCAGTATCTCACATTTGAATGCACAAAGGTGCTGTCTTTCTGAATGTGTTTACTCTCTTAGGATGTTTGTAGATACTATTTTTCCCTCTGGACCTTTCAGTATTTGAATCACACTTTACCACATAATGCTGGCTGCCTTGTGTCTTGCTTGCATTGCATTAATGTACAAAATCTGAATGAGTGTTACAATCCACATTTAAATAATTTCTATTGTTTCGTTCTCTTAATCCCTATAGCTGAAAAGGCAGAGGTTTATTTGCCTTCAAGGCAGTTTAGTAACTAGATCTTCAGCAAGATTAAATCACCTAAGAATATATTGGTGGCTAATAGATGAGTATAGAGAAAAGCACAAATCTTGGTATCCTTATTATGAGGTTTTCAATGGATTAAGGATTTTTAACATGGCAGCATGAAAAAGAAACAAACAAAACCACTATTTTCTCGCAAGATGGTGTCTTGACATACAAAGTACATAAAAACAGGCTTCTTTTTCTTTTTCTTTTATTAAATGAGTCAGAATGCAGTGAGCCCTATTTTTTCAGCTTCTTTGTTGCTACTCAGTCTGGCCCCTAATACAAATAAGAATGTTGAGGATGACAGGCGCTATCAGATACTTTTATATCCCTACACATCACTACTTAGTGACCAGAAAAAAAAACACATACATACAGCAGTATTTAGTGATTATACAAAGCTTATTTTAGCTAAGAGGAAGAAAAAAAAAAACAATCTAGAGATAGAATGTGAGAGTACCTCCAAATGGAGAAGTAAAAACAGTTTGATTTCTTAGCAATTGGCCCTGGAACCTGTCTTATTTAACATTTTCATAAATGATTTGGAAGAGGGAATGCATGGTGAATTATCCAAGTTTGCAGATGACACTAAACTCTTCCAGGTAGTGAAATGCCAAGCAGATGGAGATAAACTGCAGGAGAACTTGCCAGGCTGCGTGAGTGGGCAGAAAAGTGGTAGATGAAATTCAGTGTGGGCAATGAAAGGTAATTCACTTAGGAAAGAATAATACAAGCGAGGCTTATATAAAAATAAATGGAGTTATCTATTTGTCTTGTAAAAGACACCAATGTGATTAGAAACTATTGTTTGAGATAAGTCTAAAGTATCTTGAAAAATCAAGAGGGATTTAAATGTAAACACACGTAAACCCAACTCTTAATTAAATTAAGTGGTATGACGTGAGGGCTTTAGTTCATTTGTCAGATAGTGCTAATTGAACAATGAATATGTGTTAGGCTCTCTACTGGAAATGGAAGTCGTTCAGTTGCTGAATCTCAAAGAATGTCTATAAAATAATTACAGATTGTTAATGAGGATGCACTACAAATTAAGTATCAATTATCAAAACTTAAGAAGTGCAAATGGCATTGATATAATTTTTGACTATGTAAAGGATGTACTTTTATTTCTTGTGATATTGCAATTACCTGCATGATAGGGAGTGTAAGACTTTGTTTTCCTGGTGGGTTTAAAAATGAGAACTTGGGAAAGTCTTTCCAACCACCTTGAGTTCTAAGTTTCTAGAATAGTGGAAGATACAGATTGAAGCATTTTCAGACTGCAGGGTTTGTTATTTTTCCATGACCAACTAGTACTCTATTTAAATAAGCAAATTGAAGAAACTTATCCCATTCGAAAGTTGACTGACTGGAATGTAAGCAGGCTCTGATTGATGAATACTGGGTTGTTATATGTCCTGGATGAAGCAGATATGTATGAAGGAATATCTAGTCAAGAGTACCACTTCAACGTCTTTCATTTTTGTAAAACTGTGTGCAGCTTAGAAGAATTAAGGGTAAGTTGTTGGATGCCGAACAAAATAACACGTAAAACAAATTTGAGTTGGAATTCCATTATGATGGCAGAAGGGAAAAAGTAAATAGAGCATACAGCACGGAGTGTTCAGTAGAGGAGAGTAATCTGCTTCCTACCAAGGCTCATGTTCTGTGTGTCAGCGGGAATTTTAAACTGTTGTGTTTTGGTTGTAAGTTAGTGAACACTTTGCAAATCAGAGAAGAATGAGCTAAGAAAATCTTAGCCAGTAAGATCGCTTGTAGTAAAGACTCTAGAGTTTGAAAAGAAATTGAAAGGTGAACCAAATAACAAAAAGAGGAAAGGCTGTGGGACTGACCGGAAGGGGGCAAGAGAAGTAATGAGAGAAAACATGGGATCCAGAAAGTAAAATTAACATGAAATGTTAGGTGACTGAGATTCAGTCAATTTAAGTATGTTATGTTTCCTGCTACATTATTCTACCTCTTTGAGTCATTAAATTTGTGAACTGTTACCATGGGTTAATTAATATTATATTATAAACTTGTAGTACTGGAAAACATTATGTTTAGTGAAATGATCCAATTTTCAAAAGACAAAGATCATATATTTTTTCAGATATGGGGTAACTAATACAGAATGCGGAAAAAATTTGTATAATCACTTTTTAAAAAATTTATTTATTTTATTACAAAGTCAGATGTACAGAGAGGAGGAGAGACAGAGAGGAAGATCTTCCATCTGATGATTCACTCACCAAGTGACCACAACGGCCAGTGCTGCGCCGATCCAAAGACGGGAACCAGGAACCTCTTCCAGGTCTCCCATGTGGGTGCAGGGTCCCAATGCATTGGGCCGTCCTCGACTGCTTTCCCAGGCCACAAGCAGGGAGCTGGATGGGAAGCGGAGCTGCCGGGATTAGAACCGGCACTCATATGGGATCCAGGGGTGTTCAAGGCGAGGACTTTAGGTACTAGGCCACGGCGCCAGGCCCTGTATAATCACTTTTAAGGGGAAAATGGTTAAACAGGAATGTACATGTTCTGCTTATATATACTTCTACCTGTTGTTCTTCATTTCATCTTATTTGTATAAAGCTGACCACCTCAGTACAACCCTGCTTTCTCATTCTCGTTATTGTCACTGGTCTTTTATTCTAGTTGATTCAGTATAAATATTTAGCAAAATGCTGATATGTTAATGGAATTTTGCTTGTCTGTTGAACATCTAAAGTACATATAGTTCAAATGATCTCACAGTGAAAAAATTTTTGCTGCTCAGGCTGCAGCAAATACAGTTGAATGTGTGTAAATTATTAGATGGACCATGCTGAGTTTTTCTGCTTTACTGCTTGCCCTCAGGCTAAAACATATTACACCCATTGCTTGTTTGTCTCACAGATAAATATTGTCATTTGAAAGTGAACACATAGGTATCACCTACTTTGAAGTGGAGAATAACTTTTATTTTTCTGAAACATTATCTTTTGCTTTGAAAATGAGATTTCCCAGCAGAAACAATAAAAACAAGTTTTCAAATAGAACCTGATAATTCTTTTCCAATTTCTATCCACACTTTCCCCACTTAAATCTCTCATTCAGTTTTAGCTCTTTTCCTAGCTTGGCCATGCAAAGCTTCTTAAATTGTCATTTTGACATCTTGCTCATCTTTTATATTCAAAAATTATTTTTGCCATTTATGAAAAGTTTGGATTTTTTCCTAGAAAAATCCTGTTGGTGACAACTGTGGGTGTCATAGCACCTGGTTTTGGTAATTTAAAACGTAAACCAAGAAACTCATCATTTCTTTTCTAGGATCGTAGCACAACTAAAGATGATAAACAGTAACAACAGCAAACAAAGGCAGTGCAACTCCAGGGTTAAGCAACAAGGACTCTGCAAGGGAGGTTTGTGGAAAGCAAAAGATATACAATGTAGGTGGAAGTTGACGTGTGAGGACCATTTCTTGCAACAGAACACATGAGACCCTAACACTCAGTGGGCCAGACTTTATCAAGTAGGTGTTTGAAATAGTGTGAGTAATCTGTCCCTGAATCCTTGAATTGTGGCAGAAGAGGAATTTAAACCACTTTTCCAGGGACTTAAGCTGGGTGTGAGTGCATCTATAATTCATTTGTCCATGCTGATGTAACTGTTTCTGTCAAATTCAGGTTTGCACTCCTCATAGCACCTGACATTCAATGACTATTACACAGATACAGTAGAGTTCAATTTGGTTAGCATTGATGTACAAACGGAATGCCTGGCTATTATAATAGCAGACAGCAGAACTATGGAAAAAGAAATACGAAACTGGAGTAGGGGTTAGAACTTGTGGCTTGGGGAGCCAGAGAGACACAGCAGCACTGGTTGGGGTGTTGGACAATGAGTCAATGGGGAAAATGTGATCATGGAAAGCGATCACAGGGGATTTTAGGAATGATTTTTCCTGATGTCATAATTTTTCATAGATCTAACACTCCTTTACTCTGCCCTAGTAGCCTAATGTAGTAGTTAGCTTAAAAAAAAAAAATCTGAAAACATTCCTTTTGCCCTCAAGTTTTACTTGCAAAATTTAATCATTTCCCCAAATTTATCTCATTGTACTGTGTTCAATAATCCTGGCAGGGGACTCTTCATTTGTAAATTTTCTGTAGTTCCAAATGTTTTCTTACCAATTTATCAATAGCTATTTTAGCTGTGTCTTCACTACTTCCTAATTTTAGTGTTCTTTACTGTACCGCAAAGGAAAACAAAAAAGATTTGGTATCTTAGCTATTGTTGAGTAGTCATTGAGTAGCCTGATGCATTTATTTAGAATCTAGTTTTTCTTTCACTTTGATTCAAAAACTTTATATAGTTAGTTTTCGTACTACTTTTAATCACTTTGGCTAGTGTCTAGTTTTTTTGTGACAATTGTCTGCATTCAGCTGTGAGGAACTGATTCATACTCTGTATAACAACCTTGTTTCTCAATAAATGCTAAGTAATGTTGCATAATGATGGCTGTGAAAGTAAAGGAGAATAATTTAGCTCTTGAAGTTTAAAAGAGGAAAGCGAAGACTGGCGCGCATGATCCAAATCCACCCAAGATTGACAGAACACCGGGTATGTAAGGATCTCAGAAGGAAATCCTTAAGGTGGCTAGCTTAGAGTGCATTTATTGAATACAGAAAGATGGATTTGCTTGGGTATATCTTTGTTACGTGTGAGTGTTGATGACAGCAAATGTGAGAAGGATAAGGCAAGGAGTTTGAATGGAAACTATTGAATGTTTAAAAATGCTTGAGTATCAGATCTTGCAATTATCATCTTGAATATATGGTATTGGGGAGCAAGAAAATAAAATGAAGTAATATACGTAAGCTCAGACTCAATACACATCTTAACTTAAAGAAGCAGAACAAATCCCTTGAAATATTTTGATAACATTAATGCACTGTTTATTTGATTGCATGCATTTTGTAGTACACATTGGTTCTTCAGGATTCAAAGTAACAAGGCTTTGGATGTTTTTGCTATTAGTGCCTTGTATGTTGAAGTGGGATCACAGTGTAGTAGTAAAACCATTATCGATATGGAGATAGCAGGTAGTATAATTACAGTTAATATTAACATCATATACTAAGATCAAATCCAAACACCTGCCTGAATTTTGTAAAGAATCATAAATTTGGTTCCATTATGTCTATACAACTCTATTATTTCTTTCCACATTATTTCTTACCTCTACAATTTTAGTCACTGATTCCTGAAAATATCATTAATAAAGTTGCTCTATTCTTTAGGATTTCACCTTATACCTTTTAAAGTCCATTGCATCCTTTAGACGTAAGTTAAAGCCTATATTCTTCAAAAACCTTTTATCCTTAAAATTAGTTGTAAGAATGACTGCCATATAGTTATATTGTAGGTGAAATATAAACTGTGAACTCTTCAAAGGCAAAAGCAGCATTGCTTCTGCATACTATAGTGACAGTAATGACAAGAAGGGGGCTAAAACATAAAGGGTTTTCATTTTAAGTTGGTGGTTTCTACAAAAAATAATAATAATTGTGTTGTGGAGACAAAATAAGACAGTCATGACTTATTCATTACTATTATGGGTTCTCTAGGTGTGGATTTGACTTACTGGCTAAATATTAACCCAAGCCAGCAGTGTTATTTCTGTAGAATCTAAACAGTCAACTATGGATCAGTGAACATAAAATGAAACCCACTTCGAAAATACTCTCCCCACAATGAGATTCTATAGTCTATCCTGAAGGCTTATAAGTGTTGCCTTTTATTGATTTCTGTCAGCAACAACCGAGTGATGTTTGCTTGGTATTAAATAATAGTGATGACAGCAACAGATAACAAAGAGATCTATTCTTTTTAATGTCAGAATCCTCTAAAGGGAGTTCAGTTATTTGTCTGATGGCTCAATGGTAGGGTGGCCATATTATTTATTGTTGAAGTCAAGGTACTTCTGACAATGAAAGTGAGCTTTATTAGTGATTATTTTGGGACCATGAGAATCAAGTAGAGCTGCCCAAAATAAACTAAAACATGCTTACCTCATAGATTATAATCTTAGTATTTGGTCATGGAGCAGTGAGAAAGATTGTGTATTAAGGTGCGTTCTGGATCCTTATTTCCTAATCTTATGTCATAATTGATTTCTTTAGTTGCCTCATGATAGGTATCAGAAATTTCATACATGAAGAATGAATACCAGTAGAATGACAAAAAAAATTATTTATCACATTTTTACCAAATTACTTCTTTCCAATTTAGTACAAAGTATCTTTCTTACATTATAAACTGTGTATACAACCCATCTTTATTAAAGTATCCAATGATGACTATTTAATTCATAATTAAAGATGTTAGGCATTTAGTTTTTGATTTCACCTGGTGTAGAAGCCCAAGATACGTTGCCTTTGGGACACTAATGCCAATGGTCCAGTGGTAGAATCTACAGGGAACTAAGTATACTCAACATTGTTAAAAGCAGACTTATTTTCATAATCACATAAATACCAGGAAGGAATAATTGGGTATTATTTACTATCTTGGACCTCATGCAGAAGTTGCATTGGAATTCTATTGTTTTAAGATTTATTTTATTTTTATTGGAAAGGCACATATACAGAGAAGAGACAGAGAGGAAGATCTTCCATCCCATGGTTCACTCCCCAAGTAACTTCAACGGCTGGAGCTGAGCCAATCTAAACCCAGAAGTCAGGAGCTCTTCTGGATCTCCCACAAGGGTGCAGGGTCCCAAGGCTTTGAACCATCCTTGACTGCTTTCCTAGGCCACAGACAGGGAGCTGGATGGGAAGTGGGGACACCGGGATTAGAACCGATGCCCATTTGGGATCCGGGGTGTGCAAGGTGAGGACTTTATTGCGCCAGGCCTGGAATTCTATTTTGAACCAGTTAGAGTTTTATGATGTAGATGACATTATATTGTATATAGTAAAGCTTAACACCTGATAGTAATAGTAGTTTAAGTATGCCCCTTCAGTAAGATTAAATTACAATAAATCGAAAAGTGTTTTATAATAGTACTTTTAATTTATCCATTGAATGTTGTAAGAATTACAGAAAATCCTAGGGAGCTGTTAATAGATAAACAAGAAGCAGTATTTAAAAAGCGCCAAGAATTAATAAATTTTCTCAGTTGAAATAAAATGATATTTTGAAGTTATTGTCTGAAAAAATGTTTTAACAAGTGTGCAAGAAGTATTTAAACTTTCCCTTATGATGCAGTATGGAACCACATCATGAATTAAAATATTAAATGAGAAACAGTGTTGAGAGAGAATATTCTGAACTTCAGTGTCAAGTGAATGGGGCCTACTTGAAATCACTTACTGACTACACAGAGTTGTTGAAATCCTTTAACCTTAGTGGGCTGTCACATAATGAAAAATGCTATACCGGGGGCACAGGGAACACTCACTTAGTGTTTGTTCAGGACTTGGGCTTCACAAAAAGACTTCCCTTTTCCTACTGACAGAAAGAGGCAGCAGTCCTATGGCCTGATATCAGTCACTCCTCCCGTCCGCCAAGTGTGTTTCCCTCCCACCTTTGGGTGACCCCGGAGGTATCCTTCAGTCCTCTTTCTTATTTCAAGTAAAGCATAATTCCGAATCACGGTTTTCATGAACGTCATACATTATTTTTTAAAACTTGCTATCACCTAGTTTTCTTAATTTGTTGACATAAATAGGACCTTTGCCCCAGCAGAAACTGCAACAGATGGCGTCTAAAGCCAGAAATAGTGATTAACCTGTCCCATGGAGGGTGTGAAGCAGCATGTTTAGAAACAAGTGTGGCTGTAAGATGACACTTTGTAGATGTCTGGGAAATGAATTCTTCAAACCTTTAGAGAATAAGGAGATGGAAGGGATGGATGGGGTACAAAACAGAGCAACTTGAACGTCATAGTGTTGAGAGCTGTGAGTTCTCGAGGTAGAAATGTACTCAGCTCAATACTTTGCAATAAAACACTGAGATGTCTTAGTATAACTGAAGAATGCGTATTGATATTATTCTGGATGCTGTCTTCAGTAAATGGATATGATAAAACAGACGTTAGCATAAATACTTAAGCTTATAGATACTTACATCTTTTATTTAATTAGCACAGCCCTGACAAAAGTTATTGAGAATTGATTGCTGGCTGGTGGGATCGTGCTTATATTCCTTGGGTGATTATCATAGTTTTCACCAGTTTTTTTTCTTTGTAGATTCTTACAGTTGTTTGGTCTCCTAAAAGATGCTGTCAAATTTTACAGTGGTTGAATCTTACATTAATATTTGTATAAACAAGTAATAAGCTCAGAAAATATCAACTTCAGGTCAAAACTTTGACCAGTAAGTACTGCATTATTATCATTTTGTTCCAGTGTTGAGCAGTTGCAGTAACAGTTTTCTCTCAGGTATTAAAGACAGATGTTTGTTGCATTTCATTCCCCATCACTCACTGAAAGTTGTCAAGGAATTTCTGCTGAGCATGCCGCTGTGGGCAGCAAATGAATGTTGCTTTTGCTGTCCTGAGAATAGCAGCTGGCTTGTCACCTGAATTGTTGCCATTACCATACTTTTCCTAGCCTGCTTTTGTCCATGTGATGGGTCCTGAATTAGCATGAACAGCCAAAAAAAGGAAGAGCTTCCCTCAGAGGAAGATAATTTCAGCAGTAAATTCAAGCTGGTATACTTGAAGCTTTATTTTGAATTAAGCTTTTACAATCTTGTCTTAATCTGATCGTACCAGTACAGCAAAATACAAATGGTGTTTTTATAAAAATAAACGAAGGGAAAGGGAAGTATGGTTATCTTTTGAGAATCATATCCACTAAACCTGTTCCCTTTAATCAAGTTTTCATTAAATATGAGAAAAATATTGTAAAACATCTTATAAACAACAAAGTTTTTGTTTTTTTTTTAAAGATTTTATTATTATTGGAAAGCCGGATATACAGAGAGGAGGAGAGACAGAGAGGAAGATCTTCCATCCGATGTTTCACTCCCCAAGAGAGCCACAACGGGCCGGCACGCGCCAATCCGATGCCGGGACCAGGAACCTCTTCTGGGTCTCCCACGCAGGTGCAGGGTCCCAAAGCTTTGGGCTGTCCTCGACAGCTTTCCCAGGCCACAAGCAGGGAGCTGGATGGGAAGTGGAGCTGCCGGGATTAGAACTGGCGCCCATATGGGATCCCGGGGCTTTCAAGGCGAGAACTTCAGCCACTAGGCCACGCCGCTAGGCCCCAGTTTTTGTGTTTTTTTTTTTTTTCACTTCCTGACAAGTAGACCATCCAGGACAGAGACACTGGCAGGCTTCACATTGAACAAGGGCACATTTCTCTTAAGGAGTAATTTGTAGTTGTGTTCTCACATTGCTTAAGGAGCAAGACTACATTCTAGGCTGGGTTTTGGGAGGCTAATTCCATTCATGTGGGCTGTGCCTTCTTACCTTCTCATATGATCACCTTTGCAGCTAAGGCTTCACATAGGAATTTTAGGAGGATGTAAGTACCCAGACAATAGGGTTTTTCTAGCATTTTCACAAAACTTGTCACCAGACCCTCCCATCCAAGTTTTACATAATTTCAGCATGCTTTCAAGTATCTAAAGATAAGTGTTTCTTGTAAATATCATTGATTTTAGGAATGAAGCTCAGAATGTATTTCACTCTGGGACAAACTGTTAACTATGAACCGATGAAATCGAATGGGTAATGATGCTTCCAAATTAGTTTGGGGCAGGCAGGCAGTTTTATTCCATAAAGGAAAAACATGGGAAAATGAAGAAGTGACAAGTCTCAAGTCCCAATCTTGGCAGAGGCGGGAAATGACATGCCTTCCAAGCTGACAGGAGCACAGGTTCTGTGGCAATGTTTGCCAGGTAGGGATGGTAGAAATTTGTCAGCTTTGGGGTAGCACTCTCCCTGTGGCTTTGAATGTTCTGTCTTATACTTTGGTAGATGCAGTCCACAGGGCAGCTCTCAAGGATCGGAGGGCATCCTTGATGCCCAGGTTGCAATCACAAGCTGGTAGCTTTACATCTGTGGTGGAATGAATAAGCCCTCTTGAACAGCCTTATTAGTAGTCACTGGTTACTGCCCTATTGAGTCCTGTTTGCAATGATAACTCTTTTTTTTTTTTTTTTTAATGATCAAAGATATAGAGAGGAGGAGAGACAAAGATCGTCTGTCTGGTAGTTCACTCTGGAAATGGTCACAACGGCCAAACCTGAACTGATGTGAAGCCAAGATCCAAGAAGTTTTTCTGTGTCTCCAGTGCGAGTGCTTTGGATCTTGCTCTACTGCTTTCCCAGACTGCAAGTAGGGAGCTGGAAGGGAAGTGGAATAGCTGGGATATGAACCTGCACCCAAAGGGGATCCCAGCGCATGCAATGTAAGGACTTTAACTACTAGGCTATTGTGCTGGTCCCACAATGATAATTTACTTGAATTGTCCATCTGCCTAGGTTGGGATTTGTAGGCTCCTTCAGTTAAAATCTAGGTGAAACAGACATCTCGCACAATCTGTGAACTCAGTTCTGATGGAAAAGCCGCTGTGCTAATGTCACTAAGATTTACCACCTGTGTCATTGAGAAGAGTGATTAATATGGTTTGAACTTTGCAATCAGAATTCAGGGGAACAGAGCTTTAGTTTCACTCTGCCCTCAGACTATTGTATTTTGTGCCTTTGACGGGGGGATGGGGAAGACCTAATGATCTCTGGAGTATATTCGACTCATTTTTTCATGAAGCCCCTACAAAATGGTGGCTTGACCAATCTTTTGTTGTTTGAAGAAGCTCATTGTTCATAGTTGGGCTGAGAATTTCCTAACTCTATAAAACATGCTGCTATTTCGTTTGAATTTCTATCTTTAAATCATTTCCCTTTTTGGTTTTACTGAAAGTGGCTATGAAAATTCCCTATATTCTATTTATAATACACATTTAGGAGCCAGTGAGACTTCTCAACCTACCCTCCCTCATGCCTGTACATCTAACCCACCCTTGCCCTCCTTCTCCCTTTCTTCTCCCCAGTATCTATAATAGCATGCTTCCATCTCATTTTGCAATCACAGGCTTAACATTCCATTAGGTGAAGATAGCAATGCACAGCAAGCATAAAATCATAAAGAACAACAAAAAAATCCCTACTGATTCTTGGGAGTATCAACAGAATATATAAAATCCAAGGATTTTTAAAATCTCTTGGTTTTACAGCTTATGAACTCGGTGTATTTGTGTGGATCAGGGAAGATAGTTATGTTTTGGACTAGCTTATTATACTAAGTCTCATTATTTCCAATTGCATCTAGTTATTGTAGGAGACTGTATTCCATTCTTTTTATGGCTGAGTAATATTCCACAGTGTATATATACCACATTTTCTTTATCCAGTCATCTGTTGATGTGCATCTGTGTTGCCTCTGTATTTTAGTTATTGTGAATTGAGGTGTAATAAAACTCCTTCTGCTCCCCCAGTACTTTATTTTAAAACTTTCTTTCAAGTATGGTGCTTGATCACTAAGTCTGCCATTCACACAACACTGGAGAATACACATAGGTCTTTGAAATGTGTTTCCGTTTGATTCTGAAGAATATTTTTCATCCAGCTTGCAATGAAATGCTCTTTATTTTATCCCGATATAACAATGCTTTTTACCATCCATACTTGTAGCAGCATTCTGTTCATGGCCGGTTAAATATTTCTGGCATGCTTGAGGCTTTCTCAGTATCCTCTTTTGAACTATCATCAGAACAGCCCTTTACATTTTGCTCTCGCAGTGTGTATGCTTTTCTCATAATGCATTTCTGAAGTCTTCTAGCTTGTACTTATTACTCCAGTATGAAGGCATTTCACATATTTAGGTGTTTGCTATAGCAAGAAAAGATAACTTCTCAGTATCAATTTTATTTTTCTAAGTCCCATCACTAATTATTGGTAGGGAAGTGATGGTTGACATGATAATGACTCGACCGTAGGATGTGTATCTGAGATGGTCAGGGTAGAAACATGAGCAACTGCGCAGCACCAGGCACAAGCATGCGTGCACAGTACTCAGCTGCTGTTCATGCACCCACTCCCTGTTCATTCCCTCTAAAAACATGACTTTGTAACTAAGCCATAGCATGTGGCTTTGATTCACTTTAGTGTACATTTTGTGAGTTTTGTTAAATGTCAACTCTTCATTTAGCTCTTAATAATCTCTTTACCTTCTAAACATGATTCAAATTGAGTAAAAATTTTTATGCTGAGATTTTTCTTATAAATTATGCTTAATCTTTTCCCTTATCAATTAGAGATTTATAGATGATCAAACTAATGCTTACGATGCAGACATTATTGCCTAAAATGTCAGCTATTGGCTCTAAGATGCTTGTTTGGGTTTAGTTATTTGTTTTTGGCTATTTACCTCATAGTACCTTCATTTATGAATTTTCTTGGAGATTAAAAAAAATGTTGCTTCCCAGGAAACAGTTACTTTTTATTTATCATTTACATGAAAGGGTTTTCAAGTGCTGTAATTAAAGTTTCCAAAAGGTTGCTTGGGTCAGATACAGCTTTCTCTGAGGAAGCAAATACAAGTATAAAACACCTAGGCTTTTTTTTCTTTTTGGGGGCCTGACTGAATGTTAGTTCATTTCCCTTGCTGCTCCTTGTGCTGATATCATTCAATTGCACATGCCTTAAAAAGTCCAAGAAAAGTTGTGTTAGTGAAGTCTAATTTTTGTGCAAAAAAGGCAGAAGATACGTTGGGGACAAACTCCAATGGTCAGGTGGCCACAGAACATTAATATGTTGTGTATCACTTCTTCTTCACCCAGATGACATGGTGATGGATTTCATCTTTCTGAATTGCAGAATCCAACTAAGAATGTATTTCAGACACTGTATTTACATCTTGAAAACTTTGTATTACCTTAGTAGGTAAAATTTCCAATATTGGAGACCTCCGGACAGTTAAGTAAGAATTTTAATGAAGGCAACTACCCATTAATTCATGTCACCTATTTCTGACCTGTCCTAGCTAGAAGCAGGAACAGCAGATGGCCAGGAATAAAGAAGTGAGGTAGGTAATGGCATCGTATATTGGAGGAATTGTAAGTAGGGAGGATGTCAGCGTCCTGTATTATCTCCCACTCAGAGGCTCTCTCAGTGTCTTCTACTGCAGATTCTTCTGAGATTTTCCTATCCTTTAACAACCAGGTATGTTCACGGAGAGCACCTACCGAAGTTTTTGGCCCAGGCTTTCTCAGGAGCAATGGTACAGTAAAGAACAGGTTTTCGACAAGTACATGTAAAACTGAAACACACACATTTTTTCATTTTCCCTACTGAGCATTTCCTAAGAACCTTATTTAACATTGTATCATCTTCAACATTTGAGACCAGGAATGTAATTGCATAGGCCAGTTGAATAGCTTGAACCAACTTCCTGCCTGGCTGAAAAAAGAATATTCCTTTAGGATGATAAATAAGATAAAAGAAGGCTTATTTTAAGCCCTGATTATTTCCTTCACCTCCCTACCTGGACCTTGAGACATCATTCATTGATTTGGCTAATCAACAACAGAGAAATGTTTCCTGAATGCCACTCTGCATGGTTCTGGGGTTTTAGCTGTGAATAAAATCACTGCTTGCTCCTCCATACCCCTCACCAGGTGGAACTTATACTCTGATTGGAAGGGCAGAAAACACATAAAATCAAAGATAAATTAGAGTCTATGTGAAGTTAATTTCAATGAAGATAATTTTGTGGGCAATCCTGGAGCAAGGGGGAAAGCCTCAGCTTCATTTCGTAAAGGTGCGTAATGAAAGGTGATGCTGAGGCCAGATCTTGAGGGAAGTGTGTGAGCAAGTGATGTGGATATCAGGGGAACTTGACCTAGCAAGGATGGGCAGGCAAAGTACAAAAAGGGGAGGGACACAGCATGCCTCAAGCTTCAAACAGTAAGGATGGTCGGACTAAGCAGGAGAGACATTAGAACAATGGGATTGTGGAGGGCCTTGTAGAGCATATTTTCTCATATTTTCTCTGAACAAGAGGAAGGGCCATGGGTGTTTGTAAACAGAAACATGACATACTCTGAATTAAGGACGTAAATGGACATTTATGATGACTGTACAGGAGGATGAGTATGGCAGAAGTCATAATAGTGGGCCTGGCGTGGTAGCCTAGTGTCTGCAGGTACTTGTCTTTCACATGCCAGGATTCCATATGGGCATGGCTCTGGTCCTGGCTGCTTTGCTTCCAATCCAGCTCCCTGCTTGTGGCCTGGGAGGACAGTCAAGGATGGCCCAACGCCTTGGGGCCCTGCTCCTGTAGGGGGGACTCCAGGGAGGCTCTGGGCTCCTGGCCTCGAATCAGCATAGCTCCTGCCATTGCTGCCGCTTGGGGAGTGAATCAGCAGACAGAAGATCTTCATCTGTGTCTCTCATTCTCTGTTTATCTAACTTTCCAATAAAAATAAAAATCTTTTTAGAAGTCACAGTAGTGACTCATGTAGATGTATTTAAGATGGTGAATGCAGTAAATTCAGATGGGCATAATGTAACATGGAGCAAAGTGGTAAGAGTGAATGTCAGAGTGGTAAGATTGCAAGATACGTGCTGAAGGTAGAACTGGAAGTACTTCACTTGCAGTTAGTTATGTTGGCTATGAAAGCAGAGACAACTCTGAGCTCAGATTTGTCCAAGCAACTCAAAGAATGGAGTTGCTGTCAACTAAAGGCAAATCCACAGGAGAGATGTATTATGAAACCACTGAGATGATGGGAAAAACATTAGAAAATACTGCTTTAATAAACAGTTGGGTAAATATGGTTATTATCAGCATTTCTTAAGGAATAGAACAGTATAACAGTGCTGTACACTGAGAAACAAATTTTAAATACTTCTTAAGAATCTAAACACAGATGCACAAGATCAAGGTGCTGGAAGGTTTAGTGGCTAATGAGAACCTGTTTTCTAGGCTGTGAAGATAGTAGGTCATCTTCATTTTCTTAGCGAAAAGAAAGCGAAATAGATCCCAAGTAAAAGGGCGCTGATGACATGCAGGAGGTCTCCACTGTTACGATCGTTACACTTTCTGTAGGATTCAATACCTAATTCCATCACATTGGGTGCTGGGAGTTACCACATCCGTTGGCAGAAAAGGGCGGCACAATCAGTTAGTTCATGGAGAGTTGTTTTAGGAGTATGGCTTCTAGAAACCACAATTGTCAGCCGAGTAGAATGTTTGGCACAATGTATAGCACACTGTGAGATGCCTATGCTGTTGTTCACCTGGGCTCATTCACTCATTTTCTCTTTGTTTTTATTTCTAAAAGTGATTCATTTCTTAACTTGTAGGAAATTCCTCTGGGATTTTTATAGCCAGCAGTTAGAATGATTCCATATAGAAAATGCAGTAGGAGCTAAAAAAACAAGTGCAGCTATTTTGTACTCATTCATACACTAGTGTTCCAAAATTTTACATGAAAAGAAGAATTAAGGTCATTGTCTGTTCAGGTAAATCAGAGCATCAAATGGGATAGTTAACGTTCAAAAACTTTCTATGTATTGCCAAGTTTGACAAACTGCATTGAGCATGTAAAAATGATGATCCAGCTTTATTATTATTTTTGTGTTGATTATCTATACAAAAAGCTTGTGTTAGAGAAAATAAGTAGATTTGTGAGTATGCCATTCTGGGTAAAGAGAAACCCTGTTGGCATTTTGAACATTGTATCATTTTATGTAATATAATTATCTTTTAGAGCCCTGATATGTGATAGAAAGTTTTTGGGTCACAAGTCAGTGCTTATCTCCAAAACTATGAAATTTCCATCTTGCTGTAACAAGCACATGAGATACTGTATCATCAAGCTATCTGTTAGATGATGGGGCTTATTAGTCATGGAACACATGAAACATTGATATCTTACAATAGTCTTCCACGAGCATGGGTGTGCTATATATTTATGGTTGCTATTCATTTATGAAAGGTCCATTTCATTTCAGCTTTCAGATTTGGGGGCTTTCCTTTAACACTACGTGTCAGGTTGTATGGGCTTGTGGTGGCAGATGCAAAATTTTTGTTCTTCAGTGCTCTTACACTCTGTATCTCTCCTTTGCCCCGATCCTGACAATCCAGGTGCAAAGGCGGTTATACAAGGTTTGATTTATTTATTTTTTTTGCCATGGATGGGGTTTAGAGGAGGTGTTTGCAAGCCTCTTGGTCAGCAACCAGTTCTGGAGGCGATGCAAAACCCAATATTGATTCAGGACTGAGAAATCAGTGACTGTTACATTATATAATTATTGATGGAGCCAGAAAATGCCACAGGCAAAGCACAACTACTATTTGTTATGCTGGATTGTCTCTCTTGCATGTGTCAGGATGCTGTTTCACTTGTGTGTTCCCATACATGTTTATTTATATTACACGCAGGTAGCTTTCGTATTTCTCTTGTGATTCCAGCTTGGAAAATGAACATCAGTTTAATTTAGGGACTGCAAGCGGAATAGCTTAAGACATGCTCATGGGCCCCTCCTTAATATCAAAATGTGAACATGGAAAATGGCTTTAGAGGAAAGACTATGAGAAGAGTGCATGGAGGAAGAGCCTCCGTTCTGCCTAATTCTATTCCATCATACTTTCCTCAGCATTTGCCCCATGGAAGAAAGGTACAAGTGGTTGGCAAAGGCTCCTGCTGGAGAGTATTGATTGAACATCTCCTGGCTGCATGGATGTGTAGTAATTCCTTGAGGGAGAGACAAGAGGGGTTTGAGATTGTGAAGGTAATATGACTGTAGCCTACATGTTATTTAAATTGCACATGTGTAGTATTTAATGCTGTTTTGTTGTACCGGCTCCTTGTTCCAGTTTCTTTCCTTCTCCTCAGTGCTGTTAGTTGGTTGTTTGTAGGTACACATACTTATCAACAAACTTAGCATCTAGATGAAACACTACCTAATTGTGTTCATTTTGTACTAGAAATGGAATTGGTTTCCCAAAAGTTGTTGGGAAAATGATGAGTGAATTAATGCCCTTATTGTGAGAGCGGGTTAGCTATTGCGAAAGTACGAGCCTGAAAAAGAGGGCATGTGTGTCTTCCTTTACTACCATCTCTGTGCTCTTGTCTTTACAGCTCCATTATGAGGTGACATTGCAAAGCGTCCTTAGACTTCCCAGGTTCCAAAGTTAAAGGAAATGAATCTGTTCTTGATACATTTCCCAGCCTTCCCGATGGTTACAGCAGCACCAAACACACCAAGACAATGTGTCTTTGATTCTCCAGCTTTGCCATATTTATAAATGGAGTGGCTAATTCCTCCTTTGTGCTAAATACGACAATCTTTTTGAATTGACATTATCTCCGGATTTCAGGGATATGGGCAAGCTGTGAACAGTGAAAGGCCACCGGTACTTTGAAATGTGGCAGTTAACATTCAACAATTGACTTCTTTTAACAGTGTTAGGATAAATTGTTAAATTACAATTAAGGTCTGCATTTTTTTAAAACTAAGATCTGACAATAGGACATGATATGTTAAAGACTGTGTAAAAAGTTAAGGGAACAATTTTGTTATGCTAAATAGCAGATCTAAATTAAGTATCTTGAAAAAAAATTACTCAAGGTGATGCTGATACCTCTTTGGGAGTATAAGCACCATAATTCTTTACTCATACAAAATGAGTTTGTATATTCAGGTTATTTTATAATTGCTTATTTGAAGTTTCTAGGTAAATGAGTTTCAACATATTTAGTATCGAGGGCTTTGCGCTACAAACAAGTTATAGCTGCTGCCACGTTGCTTATGCATGGCTTGCACAATTCCACTCAGTGATTCCTGAAAATCACTGAAAATTCCTGAAACCACAGTCTCCTTTATTAAAATTTGAACTCCTGGGGCTGGTGTGGTGGCATAGCATGTCCAGCTGCTGCCTGCAACACGAGCACATCATACATGCACAGATTTGCATCCCAGTTGTTCCACTTGTGCCTTGGAGAACAGCAGATGATTATTCAAGGGTTTGATCCTTTGGACCCATGTGGGAAACCTAGATAGGTTTAGGCCTGCCCCAGTCCCAGCTGGGGAGTAACTAAACCAGTAGATGAAAGATTTCTTGCTCTCTCTCTCTCTCTCTATCTCTCTCCCTCCCTCTCCCTCTCCCTCTCCCCCTCTCCCTCTCCCCCACCCCTACCCCCATTTCCCTCTTTATGAAATACATCACATTCCATAATCTTTCTTTTTTTAACATATTTTTATTGCATTTCATTTTTTCAAAAATGAGTTACATTGCATTGTGTGATACATTTTCTATGCACTGGGATTCCCCCCGCCCCTCCCCATACCCCTCCCCCCACGGCGGATTGCTCCACCTTGTTGCATTTCCATAGTTCAAATTCAGTTGACATTCTTTCATTGGAGGTATTTACCAAGCATAAAGTCCAGCATCTTATTGTCCTGGTAAGTTCAATGGTTTCTTGGTGAGACCATCTCTGGTCTGAAGGTAGAGCCAGCAGAGTATCATCCCAATCAATTAAAAGCCCCAACGTAATATTTCCAACCATTTACAACATTGTGGCATTAATTGACATGGTATTGATTAACCAATATGCTAATAGGAAAATGCAGTTTCTCAACCACAACCTGTGACTTCTTCATAGACATTTCAATTTTGGTTTATATTCAACCATATTCTATACACCTTAAAATGGCTTAGATTGTTATTCAGCTGTCTCGGGCTTTTTTAATTTTAGTATTTAGCAGTTTATAGCATTGAAGCATGTTTTCGCTGCACCTGGCTGTTTTTCAGGTGGTCTAACTCTATAATTCTAACAGGATATATGTCAGCAGTTTAGGTGAGCATGTTTAGCAGGGGTGTGCAGAGAAATCTTCCATACCCCAGTGAGGAGTAACTAATCTTTTGTCCCACCCAGTGAGTTATAAGTGCATCCCCGCTGGCCGTTTTCTGTCTGTTTCTAAGATTTCTTTGTTGTTCTCTATCTATTCTAGTTTTGTTTGTTTGTTTGTTTGTTTGTTTTGAGGGGTTTCTGGAGCGCTCCTGATGGTTATTACAAGAGGGGGTGGAGACCCAAAATTGGAAGCAGGCAAGGACCAGAGAAATCTCCTCTCCCTAGTCCCGAAGCAAGTTTATTGTTCTGTTTCTGCGGACCGCTCAGGGATCCTGGCTGTTGTTCCAATGACCTTGGATCCTGCAAGGCAGGATTTGGGCTTCTTCCATCCCATGTGGTAGATCCAAATGGGGGTGGGTGACCTTAGAGTTCTTGGTCTCTGAAGGCACTCCATTTCCCCGTGGTCTCCTTGGCAGTAGGGATGTAGTCCTTGGTGCTCATACTGATAGTCCTTGGTGAGGATCTAGGAGTCTTCAGGGTTGGGATAAAAGCCTCCTCCTGTCGCCTGCTGCACTCTGGGGACCCCTCCCTGCTCTATGCACATGACCTCCTGTTAAAAGGTTGTTAGGATTACTCCTGATTCCCCCATTTGCCCATCTATGAGTACTTCTGTGTTTTTTTTTTAATCTATTTTATTGTATTGTTGTTGACAATCTTTACATAGTTAATTACAGTTAAAGGAAAAAGAAGAAAAAATAGAAAAAAAAGGTTCAGGGGGATAGGGAAGTGGGTAATGCTATTATGTCAATATTATTTCCATCATGTATCTGAGGTAAAGGCGGGTATTGAGGGAGAAGCCCCACCTGGTTTCTCGCCCACCCCAAGTCCCGGATGTGGGGCATGCTCTGAGATATGTGCTCAAGTGGTGTTAATAGTTCTCCAGTTATGAATCGCTGCCATTTTCGCTCGATGAGGTCGTCCACTGATTGATACGGTCCATCATAAAGTCTCCCTTTGCCCCATATTTCACTGCCAACATATAGCTGAGATGAATGATTGTCCTGTTCTTCTTTTCTGTCTTCTTGGTTAGAGTTCTGAGTCCAGCAGTTCTATTGGGGAGATCTCCAAAGATACTTTGAGGTATTCCCAGATTAGTTTCTTGTATGTTCTAGCAAGCACAGGGCCTGGCACAGTCCATCACCCTGATCAGCTGGTGGTTGCAATTGCTGTGTTGGTTCTGTTTTCGTTCCCGAGTTGCAGTGGAACCAATGGGTGTTGCAGTTTTTTTTTAATGATAACTATCTAAGTCCAGAAACCATGGAAGTATCTTTTGAGTTTAACATTGGCACAAATGATGTGTTTAAATACCAATCATTATGCTTTAATTCTTGGACTTGGTTTTGTTAGAATTTGAATTTTAAAGACTTGAAGAATACTTTTCTTAATATTTTAACTTAACAAATGATTAAAGGTTATATAAGACTAAACTTTTTGTTCTCATAGATTGTCTACAAGAAGCTAGATGAAACATAAACAGGGAAATTAATAATTCTAGAGTCTTATGGGAAACTTCTAAACAGAGAAAATTGTTAGAACTTAAGACTCTGACAAAATAGTCAAGTGTGTTTCTACTTAAAAATCTCAAACTTGTATTCAAGGCACGTGTTATTTCATTTTTAATCCATCCCTTCCCTCCAGTCATAATATCAACCAACAAAATATTAAAAGTGTAAAAGGTGAACTTAGTAAAATAAGTTGTATGACAGATTACTCTTTCCCTTTCCTAGAAATTGAAGCATTTCATAGACTCAGGTGTGTTTAATTTGGATATCATGAAAGATGTATCGAGGCACAAAGATAAATTTACTAGAAATGTTAAAAAAAAATCATGGTTGACTCATAATTAAAATGAGCTAAGACTATTACAGGAAAGACATTTTTTTTCCGGTTCTCAAGCTTTATCAACGGCAAAAGGTAAAAATAATCAACGTCTTGCAAAAGCATTTGGTCAATGTTATTAATGAGGTAATTCTTTCTGCATAAACCTTCGTAGAAAAAATAATGAGAGAAAATGTGACAATAAATTGCAGCCTACTTTGTATTGTGTGACATTTTTGTTAATAAGAATCAACTTTAGTGGAAGAGATCGACTTTCTGTGCATTGCAAATACAAATTTCATACTTTATGCATTATATACCAGCATGTTCTTTTATCTGGAACCAGGGGCAAAGTCAGTTTTTATGGATCCTGAGGCTTTTAAGTTTTGAAATCTCCTAAGAAAAAGACTACAAAAAATTACTTTTGAAAAATGCATAAAACCTGAGCAGGTTGCTTTGTAGCATCTTGGAAAAGAACTCTGCTTGTTGTGCCTTTTGTGAAATTTAGTTTATATTTGTTACAGGACAAACATGATTGTGTCTTCCTTTTTAAATCACCTGAAATCAGTCATGTTTTAATTGTATGAATTTTATTTTTTATAATTTTTACATATTTGATTAAGATGCAAAGGGTCAACGGCTAGAAGAAAGTGCATGAGACCATTGTTTTGACATTGTTTCCCTTCCTGTATCTGGGTAAAGGGGAGAGATGAGGGGAGAAGTCACACCCAGCTTCTCAACCATCCCAAGGTTCCCAAAGTGGGGCATGCTCTAAGGGTTCTGCTTAAGAGGTTTTCATAGTTCAACACTTCTGTATTGCTACCGATCTTGCCACTTTAATTATGATCAAGACCTTTTAAACACCTAAGTATATTCTGATTCAAGTGTACACTGATGATTCCCAATGTGTAGCAATACTCTGTTGGTTCCCAAGTTGTAGTGTTAGCTAGGGTAGAAGAGCATGAAACATCACAGCCCTACCATTCAGAAATTTTCTTTCGTTAGAACTAAACAGTTAAGATACAAAATTGATCCTTAGTCCTGAAATCTATTACTGCCTGCTCACTACTGGTTGTAAATATCTGACTCAGTTTTCTGCTTAGAGATTTTCTATCAAATTCAGTCCATTCTCCTAGAATCTATTCAGGCTTAAATGATCCTATCACACCCAAAACAAACCATCAGGTACTTAACATAGCTCAACCCATTGGTAGACATGGCATATGACAGGGTTCCCTGGAACACAATGATGCCATTTCTATTTAGGAGTTGCTTCTGGGGCCTCCCATATACGCAGATTCAATGCTCAAATGGTTGCGTCTAATTGAATCATGTCAATTTTAAGATTTAGATTTGGCATGCCAACTGAATACCTTAGAATCTGTCAGAATCAATGAGCAGTCATCTTACCACTCTCCCCCTTCCCCCCTGATGATGTTACTCACTTTCCTGTTAACTTGCTGTTGGCTCTCTCCAATGTCTGCCCAAGGTCTGTAGGCACTCAGGAGCTGGCTGATTTGAAGCCATGAAGGCAAATGAAGCACGAAACTGTATGTGGAAAAAAGAGAACTGTAATACATTGTTGATAGGAATGCAAATTAGCACAGTCATTATAGATAATAGTATGGAGGTTTCTCAAGTAACTAAAAATAGATTGATTATATGACCCAGCTACCCTATCTCTGAAAATACATCTATAGCAAATGAAATAAGCATTTCAAAGACAAAACTACATTCTCTTGCTCACGGTGGCACAATTTGCTACAACCAACATGTGGAATCAACCAAGATAGCCACACAGCAGATAAATATATATATATATATATATGATCTGAAGATATAAGTAAGTTAGTAATGTCATATCATAATTAGTGCACAAAGCAAAGATAATAAAAATGTTCCCCAACTTTATTATACCATAGCATGCTTGTTCTAAAAATTCCAGCAGTGAGGTGAGTGTTACGAGGTTATGCAATGCCTGTGTAGCTCATTATGAAACAAATTGACAGGTAAGGGATTTGGATTGGGATTTTGCTCTTGGGTTGGGTATCCTTTCCAAGTTCTTCAGTTTTCTGCGTGAAGTCTCTTCCAGCACTCAAGGTCTTAGGTGACAGGTAGAATAGAAATCCTTGTGCATTGTGAATCAGGTAAATCATTGCATGGAAAAAGCTTGTAACACTATACTAAGCCTTTCTCTAGGGCTGTAAGAGTTCTTTCAAGTAAGAGGGAGATTCTATGAAAATACAATTGAATAATATGGAGCCGCATGAATTTCCTTTCTACCACTTAATTTTAAGATCAGTTTGTAACCTCAGAGTCAAGGCAATTCTATACCTACTGATTTGGACTTCTGCTTAAATCAAGAAGAGCATTTTGTGAGTTGCAATACTCCTATCTTAAATCAACTTCTTTTCCCATTATTGATGAAATTCAGTAAGTTTTACTCTTTTCTTCAAGATCTTGACTCTCTGAGGGAGAAAGATTTCTCCGTGATTGTGAGACTGGGGAATCTCCCATTTGTTAAATATTTTGTTTCCTTTACTATCTGTCCCAAATTTCAGCAAAATTTTGCAAATGGTACTTACATTCATTACCTGCAACCATGTCTTGATGCTTTAGTGAAGGTCTAGTACATGTACAAGTGTTAGCATGCGTATGGACTGTGACATGTCGTCACACTGCATATACTGCTTAGTGTGGCCTTGGGCCATCAAATCTTAAGCAGTTTTAAGAAGATATAGACTTTGGCTTATCAATGATGTCATGGAGCAAGGTTCAGCAAATCTCTGAAAGGTCAGAGTGAATGTTTTAGATTTTGTGACCATTTAATCTGTTACATTCATTGCTATACACCATTAAAGTGGACGAAGAAAATACTTAAATGATTAAGTATGGCTGTGTTCCTGACTCATTTAAACACAAAAATATAAATAGGAGATGGTCTATATTTGGCCCATACATGTTATTTTGTTGAACCCTGGAGAGGTAATACTGGAAACTCACTTGGTACAGCTATCTGATTTTTCAGATAAAAGAACTAGAATCCAGAGAGAAGATATAATGTAAGATCAAGAATTATATATCTCAGTTATTAAGATTTATTTATTGGAAATGTGGAGAGGCATGGGGAGAGAGATGGTTCATCCTTATAGTTCACTTCCCAGATAGTGCTAACAGATCGGGGCCAGATGGAAGCCAGGAGCCAGAAACTCCATCTCTATCTCCCATGTGGTTGGCAGGGGCCGTGGTACATGAGCCATCATCCTCTTTCTTCTCAGGTGCATTAGCAGAATGCTGGGTTGGATTGGAAGTGATGTAGCCAGAATTCAAAGCAGCACCGTGATACGGGATGCCAGCATCACAAGTGAAAGCTTAACCCATGGTGCTGGCGACTCACACCCAGTTTTAATTCTCCATTAAGATATCCATTACATCGGGCCCGGCGGCGTGGCCTAGCGGCTAAAGTCCTCGCCTTGAAAGCCCCGGGATCCCATATGGGCGCCGGTTCTAATCCCGGCAGCTCCACTTCCCATCCAGCTCCCTGCTTGTGGCCTGGGAAAAGCAGGAGAGGACGGCCCAAAGCTTTGGGACCCTGCACCCGCGTGGGAGACCCGGAAGAGGTTCCTGGTCCCGGCATCGGATCGGCGCAGTACCGGCCCGTTGCAGCTCACTTGGGGAGTGAAACATCGGATGGAAGATCTTCCTCTCTGTCTCTCCTCCTCTCTGTATATCCGGCTTTCCAATAACAATAAAAAAATATTAAAAAAAAAAAAAGATATCCATTACATCAAACCATAACATGCTTTTTGATTTGTCTTTTGCCAGGAGTTTTTTTCTACTCCAAACATGAAGAAATTTCTATTGCTAATAATGACAATGGAAATTGTGACTCCATATGCTTTTTAAAGCAGAAAAAATGATTTTGCAAGGTATTTTTCATATTGAAGTTTTGTACAAGGCTTGAAAAATTATTCCCTTGAACCAAAAGTTGTTTGAAAAAAGTTTTTAGGGATTTGTTGAAAGCTTCTTTCTTCTAACCTTTCCAGTCCATAACAGCACATACTAAGTATCATGTTTATGTCAAGAACAAAAAGCAGATCTAAGTGATCTTTAGAGTGAAGCAATATTATAGAGTCTTGTGTTGGAGCCTTTGTAATTCTTTTCATTTGATAACTCAAGACTTAGTAATTCATTTCATTTTATAATGCAGGACTTAGTTATATAATTTGTCTTCATGAAACAAAGAAACCACACAGGCAAATTATGGGCGGTCTTCAGAGAAATTTTATAATGTGCTTGTGTTGAGTTCATGTAGCATTTTCACTCAACTTACCAAGAAATGAAAAATCAGGGTGTAGATTTTCAATTCACTTCATTAGTGGAAGATAAATTCATTTGGATTTTAGATTTGTACTGTATAGTCAGTGGTATATGTGTGTCTATTAATCACAGACACATAATGAAGTGCTTCTCAGGCCACGGGGTACACAACAAAATGTAGAGTGCAGTTTTGGCCATTATCCAGTTTCTTTGGTCAATGTAGACAGTCAATCTACGTAATTGAGGGCCTAAATCGGATTTTCTGGCCATAATTATTCCTGTTTGTCTATACACATCCATCACATTTATCAGATAATTGCCATATAGGATTTTTCTTTTTTTTTTTTAATTCTCTGATCGCAAGTTGTCTAAAATGGAAAGAGGACTGCTCTGACAATAATACTTGGGTCTAGTTTTGTGTGCGTAATTGTACAGGTGACCTTTGTATAAACTGCTTAAAACCTCTGCACTTTAATCTTCTGAGCTTGTACATTCATAGACTTGGTCATGTCTGAAATCGTGCTCAGTTAAAATGGTTTAGAAGTATATCATGTCTAGTTTTAAAAATTGTATTTAAAAAATTTGATCTGTATATTAAATGATAATTAATCATATACTTTCCTTAATATTTGTTTCTAAATTGATTTTGAAAATCAGAGCCTATCACTTTCCTAATTGGTTATCTAGTTATGTGTCTTTAGTGGTGAAATAGCAAAGTATTTAAAATATTAGAATAATATTTACAATTGGATATTTGACCTATTGTTATTGGATTGTTTTTGACAGAGTTGAACAGGCTCAGACCTGATGAATGCTCACCAAAATGTCCAGGCTATTCAAGGTAGATGTGTCTGTTCCATGGAAGTTGTTCATTTACTCAGCTCCCGAGCTCATTAAAAGCAAACCATTGGCTTTGTTTATGTATTCACATTTAAGATAGTTTTGGTATTTTTTCCCTGACAGGAAGAAACAGAGGTGATAGAAGCAAAATGAGATATTTTGGATAATCACAAGTATTCTAAAATCAGGGATATAGAATAGCCAAGAACCATGTACCAGACAATTCAGTATTTCATAAAATAAAGCTTATATTTGCTATCTTGCCAATATCTTAAAAATCACATCAAGTTAACATCCTTGAAATAGATCTTAAAATGGAATTAAAAAAATAGTTTACTCCCTTCCCAATTGATCCTAGCCCCTCCTAGATTTTGTTTTGTTTTTTATTTTCCTTGCTTCTTAATTTTACCAGCAAAGATTACCTGACCTACTTGCCATTTCTCTGTTCTTTGTGTCTGAATCTGACTAGTTCCAGCTTTTCGCTGTCTACCTCCGAATGAGCCCATTTCATTCTGTTCTTTGCGCCTTTTGCAGTTTCCTGCTCCAGCACTGTGAAATTCAGGAAACCAGTATCTAAGACTTAAAAAAAAATCATTCACTGTTAGAGACATTAATATTTTTTTTTAAATGACAGTGGTCTTTTCACTTGGCCAAGGACAAATGCAATAGAATGATGAGAAGGAATATGAAAGTGTCAAGAGGTCTATGCATGGTTTTCAGCTGCTCAGAGAGTTAAAACCCCCAAGAGAAGTGAGATATTACCCTGCTTAACAGTTCTCCACCTCAACTCCACTGGAGACTTATAAAAACAATGCCTTCCTAGCTCATGTTCAAGTCACATTGAACTGTCCATATTCCTGAAGAGTTAATCTGATATAACAAAATCTTGACATTATGTATGATTATTTTTTTGTAGATAAACCTGATAGACATGTAAAAACCAAGAAATGATGGTAATGAGTGAGCTAGGTGGAAAAAATTATCTGCCTTTAATGCTTGTTCTTTAGAATGTTGCTACTACTGCGATTACAACTGTTAACTGCCACTCAGCTAATATACTCAAGAGCAGTATGAACACAAATTTGTAAATACTGTACTAGAAAAATACAACATATTCATTGATAGGTATAATCATATACTGGGATATTATAATTCACAAAGTTTTGTAGTGAATGATAGGTGAAATCAATTTCTGTGTAGAGCTAGCCTGAAAAAAAATTCTCTAAATATTCAACATTACTTTCCTGAGATCTACCCTTAGTATTTTAGATGTGATAACTGTGGGATTAGGATTAAATCTTCTACCTTTCTAACCGTTTTCCAGGTGATGCTGTTGTAGCTGATGTAAGAAACACACTGAAAAAAACAGTTCATGTATGCAGATATAGTGGTATCCAGATCTGTTATTTTAATACAAAATATATCTATAAGGTCAATAATGGCTTCAATTCACAGGATTATATTCTTGCTCATAATTATATACATTAGGATGGCATGCATTTTCAGGCAAACATGATTTCATTAATCTGGAATAGTAGATGATTTGTCCTTTAAGATAGGGAGGACTTTTTTTTTATGAGCAACCGGGTATTAGTTGATTTCCTACTTTATTGGAAATAACTGACAAGTAACAATTGCACATATTTACAATGTACAGTGTACTGTTTTGTCATACATAGACATTATGGAATGATAGCCACAATTCAGTTAGTTAAAATCCTAATCACTTTTATAGTTCTGTTTTTCACCTTCCTAGCAAATTTTGTCAGTCATATAATAATGTTAACTATAGTTATAGCTGTATGTGAGATTTTTGGAACTTACTTCTATACACTAAAATATTACTTCCTTCAGTCCATATCTTTTATCCCCAACCCTGTGAATCACTGTATGCTTTCATTATTTAAAATATTTTTTTACCCTTATGATTTATGAATTAGCTACTGATTTCAGCTCACCTGATATTCTAAAAGATAACTGTTTCTATTAACCTTTTTCAGAGTTCATAAGCAGAATCATGCAATATTTCTTTTTGTGCCTGGCTTATTTCATTGTGCATAACATCTTCCAGTTTTACCCATATTCTGAACAACAGGATATCATACTTTTCTTAGACAGGTATGTATTTATTCACTTTACTTGAGATGCAAAGAGACATAGACAAGCATCTTCCATCTCCAACTTTCACTCCCCTGATGCTCATTCCAAAAGAACTGGGCCATACCATAATGAAGAGCCATGGTCTGGATCCAGGTTTCCCACGTTAGTACTGGAGTCTGAATTTGCTTTCTCCTGGTGTGCTCATTAGCAGAAATCTAGAAGGCAGAACTCTACTATCGCAGGTACTTCAGTATGAAGTGTGAACATCCTGCCAGGTGTATTAATGTTCTACACCACTACACCAGCATCTTAATGTTTTCATTCTTTCATTTTTTTAGTGAAACATTTATTTTTATTCAAAACACAGACTTAGAAGGAGATATAGAGATGGAGAGAGACATGTTCCATTTACTCAGTCACTCCCAAAGTCTCTGCAATGTGTGGAGCTGAACTGATCCAAAGTTGGGAGCCTCAAGCTTTTTCCAAGTTTTCCACAGTGTTGCATTGGCCCATGTGCTTGGAATGCTCTTCACTGGTTTCCTGGTTCTTAGGGGGGCTAGATTGGAAATTGCACAACTGGAACTAGAAATGGAGCCCATATGGGTTGCTGGTGCTGTAGGTGGAACATTGTTAGGCTATTAAGCCACTGTGTCAGCCCCACTCTTTTTATTAAACATACAAGCATACATACATTTATCTGGAAGGTGGTTAAAACATAGGCAGAGATCTTCCTTCTGCTGGCTTGCTTAAATGGCTGTGAAAGGTCTGGGCAAAGTCAGCACTGGTCGCCAAGCATGCCCTCTTGTTCTCTCACATGGTTGTTAGGGGCCCACGTATTTGAGCTGTTTTCTGTCCCTTTATCAGGAAGTAGAATCCAAGATGTAAATATCCAGAACTCAAACTTGTGGTCAGATATTGGATCCAGCAGCGTATCTTCTGTACCATAACAGAGCCATCCTGAACTTTTTTTAAGGATGAGTAATTCTTCATTACATATTGATCAGATGTACGAATGCAGATTCTGTATGTTTATAAAGGCATAACACTTAATCCCTACCTTGTTTGATCATAATACATTTATAATTTGGTGAAACAAAATTTCCATAGCTTAGCTTTCATGCAACGTAACGTGAAGATAGTCTGTCTTCTGCAACCCAGATGACACTGTGTTCTGCACATCCAATTTGATTTGTGTCCGTTTTCCTCACTCCTGTTGCCTGGGTGCCAGTTAATGTGGAATGCTGTGTGCTTAGATAGTTCTTTTATTCTCAATTGAAGTGGCTGTAGAACACAAGTAAGCTGATTGGAAATAGCTTTTGTGCACTAGATTAGATCAGTGATATATTCAGGACCTAAAATTGCTTAAAGAAATTTGTCACTGACCTGTACTGTATTTCCCAGAAAAGGCAGAAAGCATAAGTGATTAAAAAACACACTCCACTGTTGTTTCTTATTTGCAAAAGCTTTTGCAAATAATTCACAATTGTAAAATGTATTTATTGTCCTGTGGTTCTGGTGGCATATTAGTTTTCATGTTAGCTCTGCTGCAGTTGGGTAAGAACAGATGCTTCAGCAATCTTAAACCATTTTCTATTCCTTGGGATAATGGAAAATTTAAAGTTTTTTGCACCTTAGAGAAACCTGGGGTTGTAGAAGGACGTTCAGAATCTTTGTTATTGTGGCAATCATAGCCAAAGCCAGTTGAATCTCTCCTGAAGGTGCCTGGAGCAATTGACACAGACATGAATGAGGAGGAAACCTCCGGGTTCACAGGTTTAGGTAAAGAACCTGCTAGAGGAACAAGCTTGTTTAGGGGAACTGCACCTTTCTGTTGAGACATAAATGTCTCAAACCTTGGCTCCCTGGATGGCTAGGTGACAACCATCTCTTACAAGTCCGGTGCTGTTAATAAACTTTGGCTATTGACCATCAATCAGGAGTTCATGTATATTATTATTGTCTCCATGCACCAAGTCCTTCACTGCAGGACAGGAAGCATGGGGTGAGGGCCTAAACTTCTGAGCTGACTTGGAGATGCCTACTGTTTTCATAACATCTGTGCATATCCTTACAAAGCCACCTGTTACCCTAGCAAATGTCTGAATAGTCGGCTGTGTCTGGCTTACTCTGAAGCAAGAAAAAAATTAAGAAAACCTCTAATTTTTAGACTGATATAATTTTTAGAGGTTTAATTTTCAGATTGCAGCTAATACTTCAGAGTTGAATTTTGTACATGGTTTCCCTGTCTCTTATTCCAGTTACAACCAATCTATTAGAACTAGGATAATGAATCCTAAGGGTTATTCAATGTAACTTCAGCCTTAGGAAAATACTACAACATGTCAGAAACAAGCTTATTTAAATTATATGTTAAGCTGATCCAATTAATCAAATGAGAGATTCAGAAGGTAATGTATTCAGCCTCCTACAGACTAGAATGGGAATATCAGAGTTTCTGTCGTCTTCTGAACTGTTACTCAATTATGAATAAATTGTTCCAAGGTAAAACAACTTTCTATAATGTTGTGCTTTAATTCTGTATCATTACTTTAGTAATCTCTTTTGAAGCTGTTTGCTAAAGTGACTTCCATCATTGTATTCATACAATTTCTTTAAAATCTCCTCATGAAATGTATGTTTCTTAAATGATTCATCTTATTCTTAAAATGTATTATAGTTCATAATTTTGAAGGAGAAATTGCTTTGAACTTGCATGAAAATAAGGTGCTTATTTGAAGTAAAGTATTGAATAAGTTATTAAGACGATGGCAAGAGTATGAGCTACTATGCACATCCTTACAGTATCCCACTTTTCTTAGCAAGTCATTGAAAAAGCTCTATTTCCAAGCTAGGTCTTCTACCTTCAACCCCTTGATTATTTAGTTTGTCATATAGATGCTTTATCTTACCCTTAAGGAGCTTACACAGTCACATAGGACACAGAAGAAAAACATACAAAGCAAAAATTAAAGATAATACCAGTGTATGAACCAGCACCAGTGTGCCCATGACCATGTTTTTGTTCTGTTCTATGTGATTATGTAAGCTCTTTAAGGACTTACGATACCTTGATGAGCTTAATTTATTTCTCAATTTATTTTTGTAACTTGTATTCTTGGAAAATAATATTTTATGTATTTTATATGCTTTGTAAAACTTATGTTAATCCTGTTAAAAAGGCTAATTCACCTGCTAGCATCCACAACCCAAATGGATGCTGGTTTGTGTCCTGATAGCCCCACTTGATACCTTTACTTTCTGCTTGTGGCCTGGGAAAGCAGCAGAGAATGGCTCAAGTCCTTGGGTCTCTGCACCCACATGGGAAACTTGCAAGAACCTGCTGGCTTCAGATCGGCTATTTGGGAAGTGAACCACAGATTTAAAAAAAAAAAATTCTTTCCATGTCTCTACTCTGTAAATCAAGTGAAAAGAAATCTTTAAAAAGAAATCTCCCTAAATAATTATCCTGTTGGCCCATTTCCCAGAACCTTTCCTTTCATTGAATTTGCAAGGACTGTGTTCAGTTACTTCACTTTATCAATAAGCAGTCACCATATCAATACTTCCAAATCTATAAGAGATAATTAAGTATTTGGTAAGTTGTTAGTATTCAAAAAATGTACTTCTAAACCACTTCATACAAAATTGGTGATGGGAATTAATATTTGTTATGTATACATGCACAAAGAAATACATATTTATTTCTCTTTAATCCCCTCAGTGTTTCATAAATATTTTACTTAATCCTTCAACCATACCACATGCTTTGATTAATCCCAAGAAATAATTATAAGACATTTACAATAATGATAATATTACTTTATACAAATATTATACAAACCCATTAATCCTTAGGGAAAATCACAGCTGGTAAGAAAGTCAAATGCCCTGCATTCTGTAAAAGAGATATTAGGCCATTGATTTAATATTTAATGGAAAATTAAGCTAACTAAACAATATTTTAAAAATCCATTTTCTACTTTGTCTAAAATCTTCTCTAAGATCATTAACATTAACCTCTAACTTATCCATTGTTATTTTTACAGTAATTACTAGAATATATCCTATTGTCATGTCCTTTTTAAAAATTCTGTTTGGTGATATTTAACTGGTTTTACATTGAGCCTTTGCTTCTTGCTTATTGTCCCATACTGTTATATTAAACTATCTCTTCTGATAAGTCTTAGAAAACTCTTCATTTCACTTTGTTTTTAGAAAATCTTTGCAAGTGGCCATTTAGTGTCCAAAGCTCCCTACATAGGTTAGGTTTATGCTTGACAATTTAAAGATGTTCACACCAACCCACTGAAGGACTTATACCCTCTGTAGTACTTTTTACATAGTTGTACATACCAGGTAATATGTTTACATTACTGACATGGACTCATATTTTATATTATGAATATTTCCAGAATTATAGATACATCCCTATTAAAAGTTGAATGGATGTAAAGGATCCTGAGGTCTTTTGACCTCATACTTTGTACTGTTATGCTGAACTAGACAGAAAATTCTTAAATTCTTGGATCATTAACATTAACATCTATATAAATATAAATATAGTATTTATATATGTATACTCATGTATGTATACACCACACTGAAAGTAGCTATTAAGTTTGAATTAGGCAGTTATGGGGGAATACGTAATACCTAATGAAAGTATTCTGCTTCCGTTAAAATATTTTCCTTGCTTTTCCTTCCATCTTTTCATCCAGTGGAAATATCTTCCTTCTTTGCTAGTTTCTTTGAAAGCATGAGGTTTCTGCTTTTAGCACAGTTACCTAACTGCATCTATCTAAATTTGGGAGTCAGTGACCTTAGCTTGTTGCCTTTACTGTATCATGGCTAATGTAGTATTTTACAGAAAAAAAATCTCATGCTAAACATTTGCTTAAATTTTTTTTAAGATTTATTCATTTTATTACAACCAGATATACAGAGAGGAGGAGAGACAGAGAGGAAGATCTTCCATCCGATGTTTCACTCCCCAAGTGAGCCGCAACGGGCCGATGCGCGCCGATCTGAAGCCGGGAACCTGGAACCTCCTCCGGGTCTCCCATGCAGGTGCAGTGTCCCAATGCATTGGGCCGTCCTCAACTGCTTTCCCAGGCCACAAGCAGGGAGCTGGATGGGAAGTGGAGCTGCAGGGATTAGAACCGGCGCCCATATGGGATCCCGGGGCTTTCAAGGCGAGGACTTTAGCCGCTAGGCCACGCCGCTGGGCCCCATTTACTTAAATTTTAATTGAATCAGATTAGTGAAAATTTTGATATTCATTTTTTGGGGGTGTTATTTGAGAGGAAAAATATTTTCTTTGAGTATTGAGCAAATTCTTACATGATTTCATGTTGTACACACTCAAGAAAAGGAGGACAGATGTAGAGACAGAATGGAGACAGAGACCAGCAGTAGAGATGCCTGTCGCTCATTGGGTGAGGTATATAGCTGGGGAGTTCTTACTACTGCATGAGGAACATTTTCTCTGCTGAGACAATTGGGAACTGAAATAGCAATGCGAGAAAGATGGGATCAAAGCTGACAACTGAAATGGGCCAAAGTACAGAGGAACTGCAGCTGTAGGTGGATGCATAGAGAAGCATGTCAATGATACTGAATTTCTGTAGGGAGATATTACTGGGTCTGGGGTTAGAAAAAAGCACGCTAACAAGTGAATGAAGAAGGTAGTGTTGACCTGAATGCTCATAGGAGGAGTGATGAGACCATGAGCTGAGGCTGGGTGGTGCAGTGAGAGCTTTGGGGGCTTTGCTTTATTACTTTCTAGCCGAGTAGCTTCATGGTGTGCTTCATGTTTGCAGTGGGTTTAACAGTCATGTTTTATTAATTAATCCTATGGCTTTGTTCTGAGCCACATCTATATTATTAGCTTCATTTTACAGACAAGAAGGCTGACGCATAGTGGCATTCAGCATCCACAGGCATGCAACAAATTAAGGGCCTTCTGCAGACCAAGTAACAGAAGACCCCTGTAAGTTGACAGTAACAACCCCAAAAGGGGGCGGTGTTAATTTAAGTTAATCTGCCTTTTCTTAAGTTCTACTACTTTCTGTCTACTCTTTTTTTCTTTTGTCTACTGTTCAGATCCAGCATGATAAAAACGGGTAATCCCGTTTTTATTAAAGTGAAAGAAAAGAAACATGCTACAAACCTGTCAAGAGAATCCCATTAATCATCCAAGCAATCAAATTGCCGGGCAATGAAATCAGTGTTAGCGACTGATGTCCGAAGCTATCCACTTAAGCTTGTCGTGGCTGACATCTCAGCCGTGGTTTCTGTCATCGAGGGAACAGCCAGGCAATTCTGGGCCAAGTGGTGGAGGTGAGATGAAAGGGAGGAGCCTGTGCCTGCATGTTTGGAGAGGGCCCTGCAGTGACTAGAATTTTCGGGAGAAAAAGGATTTTTTTTTCCCCCATAGGCAGTAAATAAACCTGTCCAAAATCCCCAGTTATTTTTTTTAACAGTTTATACATTTAACCATTCTAATTTTATTCACTGTGAGGTTAGCTTACCAACATTCATGGTAAATATGTATTAGAAAAATAAGCACAGATTTCATTTTGTTGCTTCAAAATAAACCTGCCTTAATGCCATTTCCATGAACATTTTGAAGGTCCCTTGTATACTCCATCTATCTGAAATGTCTTGCCTTTTGAATGCTTAATTTGTCATTAGCTATTTCAGTTCCAGCTTAGTGACCTAATGACTTCAAGACATTTTGCTGTCCTGGGAATAACCATCAAATTTTTCTACTATTTATATGTAGTAGATACTTGATATTCACCTTCTTCATGATTTTCTTTGTAAATGCATATATTTTATCTCCTTTGTTAAAACCTTCTCTGAAATAACACACGTCATGTGTCATTTATAGTTTCAGTAGCATCTAGCATATGATATTCCCTGTCACACACCTTTTCCTTTTGAATCTTTGAATTATGTACATCAGAAGGAAACAGGGTTGTCAACCACTCATTTCATGCTTGAGATTTTAGTGTAGGCTTTCAGTTTTAGGCTTGGTGATAGGTAAAATTATCAGAGAAGAAAGAGTATGAACCTAGAAGAAGCATTCTGTATGTAATCTGTTTCTTTGAGAAATGAATATTAGGATGATTTTATCTTTACTATTGACCTATTGTGAAAGAAGTGTTTCTCATTCCTTTTACACTCCCTCCCACACACAAACACTCCACACCCCACCCCACAACATGGGAGTTACACTCATCCAAGCCTCTCAGGAGGGTCATTTATATAACTAAAGAAGCTATCAAAGTGACCAGAAGATACAGTGGTTGGTCAGGCTGCTGCCAGTCTGCCCATGAACCCTTCATGTAAGTTCATATTTGCTGACAGGGATGCCCACAGAAGCGCAAACTGACTAACAGGCTGAGCTGCTGCTTAGTATGGTTCATGCAAGACATCTTTGTCCCAACAGTGATCTGCTTAGGGCTTCAGAGTTGGCATCCCAGTCTTTTAAGTAGACTCTTTTGTCTTTTCTGTATCAAGATCTCTGCCTGATTTCTGAGCTAATTAAAAGGAACACAAACTGGTCTTGCATCTTTTCAGCGCTAGTATGTTATTGACAGAAATTCTAGTCTGTCAGGTTAGTTTGTGGAAACAAATCAGCAAACACCCTGACTGGCAGCTCAGATCACTGCCATGGCAGTTGGAATGTCATGGTGTGATCTCTCTAGGAACTGCCACTCTGCAGGTGACATTGATCCCATAGCTATGTGCTGGCCTGTCTTACCGAATGAGGACATCCTGTACATCTTACAGGCAGAAATTGTGACCTCTTCATTGTTCTCTTTTCTTTTTCAAATGTGATGCTGGGTTCAAAGCAATACTTCAATAATTCTGAAACGGAATTGATTTTTTTTAAACAACCTATCCCTCAAAACATATCTTGCATCAAGGACATGTAACTTAGCGCAATAATGATGTAGACAGACATGTGAAATTTGCTTTCCATTGTGGTCCCAATACTGCTCTAACATCATTTGATCTTACTAGGTTAGATTTCCCCCTTGGTCTCTTTTACTATGCTCTGCCATTGGTAATATTCCAGGCCATCTGTCTAGCTAGGCTGGTCCTGTATAGTTGCTGCTGAGATTTTTCCCTTCGTCTAGAGGTCATTATCACAGAAAGTTATAAGACCAGTTATTGTAGGACAAGCTCTGAGGAATTGTTAGGAATAGATACAGGTAGAATAGATTCAAGAATGCAGATTTCGGAAATAGAAAGCTGGACAAGGACACAGAAATTCAGCAAATGAAGATGAAGACAAATAGTTAAACATGCACCAAGAAGGTATCATGGCAGTATTGCTTAGGGAATCAGACAGATAGAATTTTATTAGACTGTTCCCAGGCATCTGAGTGTATTTAGCTTTTAGTTTTTTAATAAAAGGAAGGTATATATTGACACTTCCTCTTTTCAACTAGCTATTTAGCCAAGGCATGCTTTTTGGTTGTTTTTGAAAGGAAGCTCATTTTAAAAGCCATTTTAAGTAGATTTCCCCTACCCTGTTCACTGTGGTAGCCCCATTTCTGTAATGGAAAGTCCCATTTGCCAGTAAACAAAGCTTACAGTATTATTACACACTCTAAGGTGTGAGCTGGCCTGCAGTGACACTTCCCTAGGGCATATTTTTATCTGGTAAAATGAAACAAAACAGTAATTAAAGCAAAGTTACAGACTGTTAATGGAAAAATTCAAAGTGTTAACCATTGATCAATGGGAAGGTGCTTCTACAGCCCTTTCATGATACTGATCAACTTTCCTTGCTACTCAAGTTTATCCTACTGAAATAATGACAACGTATACATAAAAAATGCAAACATCTATTTATGATAAAATGTATTGGATGTAATTTTAATAAGATTATAAAACATCTCAAGTATGCAAAATACTTTAAAAACTTGATAAAAGTTTTGCCCTTCCTGGCAAATAGATTTGAAAGTAAGTTTTTTTTTTTTTTTTTTTTTTTGCACAAATTATTCTTTTGGTCATTTATGCAAGAAATATTTAAATACCTCAGGAAACTTGTATTATGACAAAGCTAACCATGAATTTAAAATTTTGTTTCAGCATATATATGCTTTGTTTTATTCCATGAATTTTAAATATCCTTCTATACAAAGTTTGAATGTTAGCTGAATAGTTTGCACACGTTCTGTTTTTTTGAACCTTTGTTTCAATTTTCCCACCTCAGTAATAACTATAAAGGTATCAACCAAAGTTTCACTTGCTGGACTAAATTAAATCAGATCTGTACTGTATTCCTCACTAAGTTGGCAGTTACAGGAAAGTGCTGTGTTTTTGCATTAGTATGTTTGGAAAGTAATGCAAGTTCAAGTTAAAGAACGACTACAAAATATTCTAATGCAGTGCCCGTATAGCAACTCAACGGCTAATCCTCCCCTTTTTGGCACTGGGATCACGTATGGATACTGGTTGGTGTCCTAGCAGCTTCACCTCTGACCCAGCTTTCTGTAAATGGCCTGAGAAAGTAGCAGAAGATGGTGTAAGTTCATGAGACCCTGCACCCACACAGGAGACTCAAAATGTTGTTGGTTCCTATATTTGGATCAGCTAAGCCCTTGCTGCTGCAGCCATTTGGGGAGTGAACCAGTGGATGGAAGATATTCTCTGTCTCTCCTCTTTGCATAAAATCTGCCTTTCAAATACAAATAAATCTTTAAAAAAATCTTAATGCTAATTTTATGATACATAGAATACCATGATTACTACTCAGTGCTTTAATGATAAACAACACAGACCCTTAGTATGAATAGGAATTGGATTCTTAACTGTACTAATGATTTCACATCTTCTCTGGTTATTGATGCTGTATCTGTCCCTATTTTTAAAACTTGTTTTTAAAATATCATTTGAAAGATAAAGCTAGAGGCAGAAATCTTTGATCTGCTGGTCCACTCAACCAAATAACTGCTAAATCCAGAAACCTAGAACTGCTTCTGGGTCTTCCTTGAGGGAAACACAGGGAACAAAGCAATTCTCCTCTTTCAGTGGTTTTTCAGGGCTATTAGCAGGGAGCTATATGGGAAGTAGATCACCTGGGTCCCTAGCCAGCACTCAAACATGGGATGCTGTTGTCAAAGCTGGCAGCTTAATTCCACTGGACCACAACAGTAATCCCCTGATTTCCCGTATTCTTAGTGCTTTGTAAGTTGTTGAAATTGATTTCCATTTCTTTCATTGCCTATTTCCTCAATGTTTCTACCTCTTCTCCCTACTTTTTATATGCACAGAATGCACAATCTTTTTTTAGAGAGTTATTTTTTATTGGAAAGGCAGATTTAGAGAGAGAAGGAGAGACAAAAAGAAATATTTTCCATTCACTGATTCACTCCCCAAATGAACGCAACAGCAGAAACTGAGACTCTTCCAGGTCTCCCTGTGTGGGTGCAGAGACCCTAGGCATTACGCTTTTCTCTACTGTTTTCCAGGCCACGAGCAGGGAGCTATATGGGAAGGGAATCAACCAGGACAAGAACCAGTACCCACATGGAATCCTGGTGGTTGCAATACAAGGATTTAGCCACTAGGGCACTTCACCAGAAGGTGTGATCTTGATGACAGAAATTGTCATGGTTATTTTCAGTTCCTGTTGCCTTTGTTAATTGGCTTCATTCTCTTTTTATGGCAGAGTTCTGACAAGGCAGTACCTTCAGTTTACTTTCCTTGTGAAGATTTGGACAAACTTAGAGTGATTAAGCATGAAGATGCAAAGGGAACCGTAGATGATGGATGCTAATGGGATCTTTGCAAGTTTTATGTTATCTTTCAGGAAGAGGAGGTTATGAAGGTTAGACCTCAAATGCAAAACCAACTAGTGAATCTATAACTACACAAACTTCTTTTAGTTATTAGGATTACTTAGCTAATTTCTAATTCTGGTCCTTGGTTCCAAACATGCATTGACACTGATTTTAGGTACAGATAAGCCTCGTTCTTTAAGAGAAAAACTTTTGAAAAAAAAAAACATTTTGAGTCTGTCTCTTTAAGAGGAAGTAGTAGGTGACAGTGTATTGCAGGTTTGTACTAATGTAAGGCTGTCTGGTTGCTGAATTGACATGTGTTTGCAGCTTATCTTAAATTCATATTCTTTTTTAAAAAGCTTTATTTTGTTACAAAGCCAGAGTTAGAAGGACAGATCAAGAAACTTTGTAGTAATTCACCCAAAATACAACAATGACCAGAGCTGGGCCAGCCTGAATCTGAGATCCTTGAGCCTCATCCAGGTCTCCCACATGGTGGCAGGGCCCAAGGCTTCGGGACATTCTCCACTTCCTTCCCAGGCCTTTAGCAGGGATTGAAAATGGAGCATCTGGGACTAGAACCAGTACCCATGTGGGATGCCAGCACTGCAGGCATGGGATTAGTTTACTATGCCACTGTGCCAGTCCCAATTCATATTCTTCATCATTGTCCATTTCTTAGCCATAATAAGGCAGAGTTTAGTTATGTTTGTTCTCAATTTAGTTTTCTCAGGTGTGTACATATATATATATATGTATATATACATATAAAATTAGCAGGGGATCATAAACACAATTATATTCTAAGAAGAAAAGTACTTTTGTTACAGAAATAATAAGGTTATGCATACTGCAAATGATCAGTGTACAAAAAAGAACAATTTACCTCTACTATTTATAAACATTATGGGATAAAATATAAATGTTACTGATGGAGATGTATTTATAAGCTTTAGACTATAACATGGCACTATGTATTTCATTTTTGCATTTTGCCTTTCTTACAGAAGTTTCTCAGAATGTTGTGGAAATTGGAAATAAATGAATGCCCATAAAAATAATGTCTCCAGGCAATTGCAATATCTGATGTAAAGAGTATCTACAGGTTGTGAATTTTAACCACAGTTGGCTTCTTCTGAAAATGTTTCCAACACAACCCAGAGGCATTTAAATCTGATATATTCAACGGTTTAGGGACCAAGTGGATAGATACTCTCAACCTATATTTAATTAATACATAATGGATTTAGTTGTAGTCAATTTTATTTTGGATAAAATGAAGGAAATTCAATTTTGTGTTTTCTTAACAGTTTTGAGAACTAGCTTTGGGGAAGAAATCACAGAAAGGAATGATGAGAATACAAAATGGACATAGGACAATTTTGGTGATACTAGGTTTCCTAACTCAGTAGACAAATACCTGCATATTTATTCTCTTTTTAAGCGTATATATTTTAGACATGTTTTAAAAGACAATACAGGTATCTGTGCCTTGATTAAAAAAGTATGAATGTAGGAAATAGTTCATAGAAACAATGAAAGCTGAGTTATCATTAATTTTTCTGAGAATTCTATCTTAAGCTTTGCTTTTACAGTATAAGATGTTGAGTCCAGCCAGACTAAGAGACACAACAGACACTAGAAAGTCAGTTAAATATTGATTTAAAACATAATTTTCCTAAGAAGACAAAGTTGTGTGTTAAATATGAGGTCATTGTCCAAAGGAGAATATACACTAGCTGTGCTGATCAGAGCTGCCCTCGGGCTGCCGATGAAGAGCTAGGACCTTACTCGCATGCAGTTATTAACACTCCCAATAAATTCTCACGATCCCGATCCCATTGATGTATGTTGTGGCAGAAATAGCTCAGTGCACAAAGCGACAAGAAATGCTGTTCCTGTCAGTGGAGAGATACGGTCGTCCACATTAAATCAGGGGAGATGGAGACACCACAAGCGCAAGTTCATAATGCTGGGACTCCTCATCTTCCCTGGTTCTAACTCTGTCTTAGACACTTTTCCCCACCATGAGTTTGACAAAGGATGATGTGTCTGAGATATAATGGTTGTCAGTGGTCTTCTGTCAGACTGGGCATCTAGAAACTGATTGTTTAGTTTTGTACTTTATGTAAACTTTTGGCAACTTTTGTGACCTTGGACTAGCCATTTTAACTTGACTCCCTGAAGTTTTATCAACAGGGAGACAAGGAATAGAATATTTACTTTGTTCTGTGGGACTGTTAGGAAAATTACACGACCTTTTTCTTCTCTGATCACTGCAGAATGTAAGTTCACTTGTCAGATGGAAAATACCACCTTCAGTATCACTGATCTTGGACCCTGCTGGTTTTTTAGCCTGAACATAGAATCACTGAGTTTTTCACAGAGTAGAGAAGTGTGAGTAGCGGTGAAGTTTCGGGGGCTTTTGGACTTCCAAAGCACTAAAGTGGTCATCTGCACTCACCTGTCATGGGCACTCCTACTTTCTTTGTCTCCAGAAACACTGAGTGATATGTTGAATTAGAGGACAGTTAATTCTCTAATCCCTATCCCTCAACAGTCAAGGTAAGAAATACCATTCAATTTTTAAGAATTCTGAAGGGGTAAAAGATGCAAGGGAAGCTGGGGCAAGGCAGAGCACATATAGTTCAGTTAGCTGTCCCTTGCCAGAGAGGGAAACTGCAACTCAAGGATTATCAACCGCGTGCTGAGTGCTGAACAGAACATACGATTTGCAATCAAAATCAGACCTATCAGACAACATGCTGTTCTCAAATGCTCAAGGCAGGGTTTCATTATTTTATTGAAGCTAAATCTGGAAATGTCATGGAAAAAGACAGGTTTTCTCTATGGGAACCCAGGGACTTCCTACTTGAGAAAATGCCAAAAAAAAAAAAAAAAAAAAAAAAAAAAAGAAAAAGAAAAAAAAATAGAATGAATGACCTTTGCATACTAGACTGGCCCTGGACCTTGTAGATTTTACAGGGCTATGAGCAGGCACACAGTTTTGCAAATGGACATAAATTGAAAAAAAAAAAAAGGGAGGCAGATAAGGGAAGTGGAGAGATGGAGAAATTAGAATGAATATTTTTAAAAGCGAGCCAGAGTGTATGTGGACTCTTTCAAGGAAGACACGATAACAAAATGAACAGAGGAGAAGAAATCAAAGGCCATGAACTGGTGAGTTGTAGGTAAGTAAACAGCGGCTTGGATGCTGATGTGGGATGTTTTTGGAGGGAGTATGTAAGAGGATGCCAGGCTCTACTGACACTATACAACCATAGCGTCCACAATTTTACAGGGCACTTGTCATTTTCCATTCTTCATTACTTTTTAATTTTTTCATTTCAATTTTCTGTCAGGTATGAAAGCCCAAGGTGCTTTGGCACTAAGTTAAGTGGTTTTGATTTATTATCTGAAGATCTTCAAGTTCCAGAGACACTTGCTCTTATTCTAGTCATTTACTGTTTGGCATAGTAAGCTTGCTATTCTGTGGATATATTTTTTTCTTGTTTCAGATGAACAGCTTCGACCTCTTCCCTGTATTGTTAAAGAATTGGAAAATATAACCCAAAATGAAATGGGAATAAAAAGGCACAGGGTGCATGGAATCAAAGCCAATGAGAGGGAAAGTATTGCGTGATGTTTTTGCAGAGAAAGATGCGGACGATGACAGGCCAATGTAGTGGATATGTTGTAAACTGCAAATACTAGCAGTCTGAGCTAGGATGTCAGGTAGACAGTCCAGTTTCCATCCAGCTAGGAACTCATACATGGGGATTAACATGTCAGATTCTTCAGATGCAATCTGCTGTTTTAAAACACATAGGGCATTCATTGCAAGTATTACAGGGACTCTTGTTGTTTGCTGCTGCTACTGCTGTAGTGTACAGGACCCAAGTATGAGGATATGGAATTCTCAGAGCTATGGAAAGATGTTTGTTTTACTCTTTGGAGAACTTCGCATTAACCACTCAAGCTCATTGTCTTGGACTTCTGGGAAATTCGTAAACAACAATACTGCCCAAATGAAACATGAAGGGACTTCAGAAAGTTGATGGAAAAGTAGAGTTGATGAATACAGCTATATTGGGTCTCAGAATGTTGATCTATGTATATTTCTGCTATTATATGAATTTCCATGAACTTTTGAAAAAGCCCTGATTTACAGACATCTATGACCCAAGAGCTTTTTTTGCATGTCTTTTTGTCATATTTGACAAAATACAGTAAGCCCATATTAGAAGAGACTTAAAAATTATCACTAAAATATTGGAGGCATTATAAGCCACAGCTGTTATGAAAAACAGATAGCCAAGTACTAATCTGGGTTTACAATTTTGCCTCCTATGTGTTAAGTATTTGCAACATTATTGTATTAACAGATAACCTTTCTTCATCCTTTACACATCAAATATGTAGCAGTAAGAATTTTATATTGCTAAGCACTTTATAATTTGATTTATACTTGATCATAACCCAATGTGTATTGCAGTTGATGACAAATGAGATTTAGAATTTTCTTATATAAGGTAAAAAATGTATCAAGTGTTATGTACAGCTAGGGTGAGTCTGATTCCAGATCCTCTCCCCTTAATTGAAGGATAGTAGGTCTGATTTCAAATCACTTCTCTATAATTTAATAATGGTATAAACCAGATCAGACATTATCATTCTTCTCTTTCCTTGTTTGATTAGTACCTGAAATGGGAAAAATAATGCTACTCATCTCAGTGGTTTCAATGCTGAAGCATAAGCCTGACACTTAGAAAGTGCTCAATAAGTCAAAAACATTAACTATTTTTGTCATTTTTAAAGATTATGTCCATAGTATGCGTAATTAAAATTCCTTCTCTACCAGTACAGATGTTTCTTCAATATTCAATTAATCATGTCTTAGAGCTCTCTGCACATATGCTGAGGCAGTGACTGTTCCCAGGAGAGCAGTGTTGGAATGTACATGTCAACATTTCCAATGTAAGGTACTGCCAAGGTCAGAGTGTCCCTGGAGAAGCCCAGCAGCAAGGCAGCATTTCCAGGGTGAATTCGTCACAGCTGGAGTCCAGACCTTGGGACTGCAGGTTCCAGGACCTGGTTGGGCTAAAGCTCAGGGCTGATTATTCTGGGGAGATGACTTGTAGCAACTCACAGAAGACTAAAGCATTTAAATTGGAAAGTAACTGTATTAATTTACAGTAAAAAATATTACGGTTAAATGGACCAGATATTTGCGTCCGTCTGACCAGTGAATTCATGCCCTGTAGGAAAGCTACACAGGGAACTGCATTAAAAGAAGGTTTCTGGTGAGCAGAGGCTTGTTTTTAATGCTTGATCTCAGGGTTCTAATGGCAACAAGCATCCCTATGCATCTTTCTGCCAAAACGAGTGATGCTCTGAGCAGTCTAACAATGCCAGGATGTCCCTACCTGACAGGAGCAGAAGAGAACTCTCAGACTTTCCTCTTCCCGTAACATTGTGGCTGACCAATTGTTGCTTCTAATAGTCATTTTCTTTGTTTAGACATGTTCATTCTCAGTGGAAAGCTTACTGTAGTCCATGAGAGTTCCTACCTCTTAATGGTAAAATGGCATGTTTTTTACTTACTCGATATTACCACTTTTAAAGGGCATTTCCATTTTGAATCCTTCCAAATTCTTTCAGGTGTTTTATAAACCACATAGATAGTGAATTCAGTACTCATTGTTATTGAATCCTCATCAGCCCCAATCTGTCCATGTTTTGAAATCATCTAGATAAATTCCTAATGCAGGAAATGTCTTCCTACTAAAATCCAGTGCATCATAATATTGCTGTGTTACAAAAATGGAATCTTATGGATTGCTACTAGTCAAGTGTCCCTACCATATGTGCAAAAAGACTTGACACTTTAACAATGATGATGATACTTTTTTGGATGTAGGTTGATTAGGGAACCCCACTGGTTGTTTATATTGTTAAAAAGATGTAACCACGATTTTACCTTCCTACTGCCCATCAATCACAACTAGAATAGAATCAAATATTCTGAACTAGATCATGGAAAAAGTTTACAGTCTTGCCTCTGTTGGCCTCTGAATGAACTTCCTGCTATTGGGCCTCTCACAAAGATCTCTTCATGTTTTAGAAGATGGTGAAAGTAATCCACCCCTGACACTTCGCTCTTGCTCCCCAGCCTGTAGCTGTCTTCCTTTGTATATTTTCATCGGGTTGTGTAATTTTTTAGTCATTTCTTTAAAAATGTGGCCACCTGAGCATAACTTCAGACTACATCATCTAGAATACTGTCTTCTTACACTCTGTTTCCTTCAGTTGTTTTCTTGATCTTCCCTGAGTCATCACTACCTGATGTATTATCTTCATTATCTTTCTGAATGAGGTATATCTCAGGAGGCTGAGATTTGATCACTGTGTTTACTAACTAGCACATTTTGGTTGCTTAGGGACTTGTGAATGAGAGAATTAACTAGGTAATACATTTTGATGATTATTAGGTTTTGCTGCCTTTCATATTAAGCTAACTATTCAGACTTGCCTCGGTTGTTGTATCTGTGCTGACTTTGCCGTTTCTGTGATGCTTTATCCTGGCTCTGTCAAAGGAAGCCGGTGTAATGGCTGGTCTTGCTCTGAAGCTCATTCCAGTGTGTATATCCAAAACTCATTTATTGTCACGGGGAGTTCATGGAACTGATGTTTAATTATACCTACTCTGTTTTATAACTTGCTTCTCTACAAACTTCTTGTCAATTCAATCTCTTTTCACTATCATTCAGAGATCATTAGTTCTTTTTTTTTTTTTTTTTGCACTTGATCCCATGGGTGGTTAATAGTGAGGGAAGCACTTCCCACAGTCATCATTTGATTATTATGCTTACATGTGTACATGACTGAGCAGTTGATACCCCACTCATCCTCCATGCCTTCCTGCCACTTCTCCTGTCACTGCTGTCACTACTCTGAGAATTTTTGTGTAAGACATTGAATCTTTTCTCATATGTATCTGTGTTAACTATTTGAGGTACCATGAAGAAAAAAAAAGTTAATGAGATGGATGTCTACCTTAGCAATTAAGGCATGTATATTCCACATTGGAATGCCTGAGTTTGATACCTGCCTCCAGTTCCTGATTGCAAATCCTGAAAAAACGGGCCTCGGAATCCAAGTACTTGGGTTCCTACCACTCGTATGGAAGACCAAGATTGAATTCCTGGGTTTGACTCTTCACAACCTGATTGGCTGCAGGTTTCTAGAGAGGGAACCAGTGCATGTCAGACATCTATTTGCCTCATTTTTGTGTCTGTGCTTCTTAAATAATGGCTTACAAATCTAATCTGTTTCATATTGTTTTCCTTAAACAGTGATGTTATGGAAATAATTAATTAGAAAAAATGAAGTTGCCAGTATTTCCTTTGCTTTGTTTCACATGAAAAGTTAGAAATTTCGATAATGAGATATATATTAATATATGTTAATATATATGGGGTGGTATGAGAATATAATTCAATTTGATTATTAGGATAAACAGTCTAAGACTTACTTTGTACATGGATTTAGAGGAAGAGATGTTGGCCTGTATTAAAACTCGACAAATCAACTCGGATTCTTCCCAGGAAAAGTTTAATCTTTAGATCTGTTATTCTGAGTGCCATGACATTTTGCTAGACAGCAGGCACTAAAAAGATAGAGTCATCACTTAGATTCATTTAGCCTCAGAATACCCAAGATACGCCACTGGAATGTCTTTTGTCAGGTTTATGCATGCTGCTTAGGATACTATACAACATTAAAAAGAGCTACTGAAAGCCATTAAAACTGCCACCAAATGAAAAGAAAATATGAACTCTGTTGTAAAGAACCATGGTTAAAAATGCTCCCAGCCCTCAAAAGTAAGAGAAGGATTTCACGCTGAACACTCTGTGTAGTGAAAAATACACGTGTTGGCTTTATGTTTGCTCATGTATGTTGCTAATGTTTGCAACGGCCAGAAAGATGAGCCTGTGGTTTTGGTACTATAATATCTGAGTAGGCTGCTGGGTGACTCGACTTTACAATCATGTGTCTCTCCTGTCAGGAGAGTCTTTGCCTGTTACTGTTTACATATTTTTGCTTGGCCTAAAGGCTGTACTCATAGAAAAGGATGCACTCTCTCTGGGACTGTCTTAAATCAGGTGGTCTGTATGTTTCAAATGCCACTTTCCACATTTTGGTGTAGATGCAGTTATGTTGATGTTAAATGTTTTGCCTCCTTCCTGTGCCCTTCCCTGTCAGTCTGCCCCACGGTGGCCATTCATTCTCTGCACTTGTAAAAATGAGTGGATCTGGGTTGTGGCTTAAATCACTTTTTTACTGATGGGTTTTCTAGGACAGCATTGACTTTTTTCCCTGTGTGAGGTCTGGGATGAGCAGGATTGGCTTTTCCGTTACGAGGACAAGATGATTGCCTATGTGGCATAATTTCAGACACAACCAAAGAGCTATTGTATCTATGAATAATTTCTATGCAAATATCAAGATGCCTGAAATTTAATTTCCAGAAATACTTCTCATTTAAACTTTGTTCACTCTTCTATTGAAAAGGATTGAACACGGATGCACCATAGGACCGAACTGTGGCATTTGCCTCAGTTCCGGGAATTGCTAGCAACACCATTAAGTTTACCATTTTGCTCATAAATCTTAAGGGTGCAATATTATGATTGTTTCACAACTAATGAATCAGATAGGAGTCCAATGTAGGCACCACTATTTTAAGCAGAAGGGACGAGATGAAGCACAGAACTCAAAATTGTGATAACATAACATTCCTGGTTTGGCAAATAGGGAAGAAATCATGGCTAATGTTCCTGTTGATAGTGGTTGATATTTTCAAACAGGGTGCAAAAAGGATGGAACAGTTAGGAGTCAGTGTTTTTTTTTTTTCTTGATTTGCGGAATTCTGATAAAAATACTCTTTGCCTCTTTCATGTCATGGATAACGAAAGTAGAGGGGACAAACAGGTAAGAACTCCAAAGAACTTTTACAAATTGAAGAAAATACTTCCTTGGTACCTAACAAAGGATCTGGTATTAAGTGTGTATTCATGTCTGTGGTGGAAATGAACTCATTTAATAGGATTTATACTGACAATGAGTTTGTAAATATACTTATGTGGTATGTAGTACCTACAAACAGGTTGTATGATTCTCTGCTTTAAGTTAAATCCTGGTATAATCAACTGGAAAAAAACAGTCTGCAGTTTTCTCAAAGAGAAATGTTTAAGATTTTATGCAGAATGCAATCTATAGCTCTCTCTGGATGGAATTTTGCCTTACTAGCATAATCTGTTACTGTGAATTAGGATTATGGAGTTCTATGAACTTCCCAAAGCAGGACCAATGAGACAACAGAAGATTGTAGTGGAGTACTTCCCAATGCTTGTCCCACTTCCGAGTGATCAGCTAAACAACTCTCTGTTCACATGACCACCCGGCATGACTAAGAGTGTAAAGATGTTCTCCAAATGAAAAACTACCAAGTCATTAAAAATATGTTTAGGAAGAGTTGTTGGAGATCATCAAAACTTTTTTTCTGCTTTATTAATCTCTGTATCAAATAAATTTTCATGTGTAATCACCCTAATGAAACAAATGTGGATACATACATAATTTTGCATACACATGCCACAAACAAGGTACAGCTTAATGATCTAAAACAATAAAATCAACATGCCAAATGATAGGTAAAATAAGCTCCCACAATATAGATAAGCAAGAGGAATAAATATATCACCAAACTTCTTGTTAGTTACGGTTACCTTCCAATACTGAACTAAAAGGTGAACATTTGAGTGAAGCTTGGCATTTCTAATGTTTGGATTATGGTATTGATTAGATTTACAAGATAGTTGGGAAATTTTCTAAGTAGTGAGCATTTGACTTATTTATGATGCTGACAAATATATACGCTTTATAGATCTTCTTTGCTCTGAGTCACCATTGGGGGCTAATGTAAGGGCATTGGACTCTTTCTAGTTTATGATCCACCTAGCTCTCAAGATCTGAAACAGTGTTAAGTGTATAAGCTTGGTAATGATACTCCTTAGACTGCTTTGCATAGGCAGACATATATACTACTGTCTTATTTGTATTTTTGTTTTAAGTCATTTTATAAAACATGAAAAATATTTATAAAATACAAAGATTTGTCTAAGTGCAGAGCCATATAATAAAGGAAATGAAAGCTTTATGCAGAATTACTGTTAAAACACCAGTATTTGCTTTCCAGTATGTAAGTGCATCTTTAATCTAGATAAATTCTTTTTGATATATGATTTCAGTTTTTGACTTCTTTTCATACTAGCATAGTAAAAGAATATTCCTTTTTAAAAACTCTATTCCCAAATAACATTTTCATGAGTGCTTGTTGGTGTGTGTACATATATTAGAACTTTACAATCATTTTTTCCATCATTGAACATTATTAATGAAACAGTGGGTCTAAGTATTCTGTGATCAGCTAACAATTACTTTGGCAGAATGAGTGTATGTGTTGTGCAAGTTGTTGGCTGGATTGTTGGACAGAGCAAAGGTATTGTTTGTCATTCCCAATCCAGTTTCCATAGGAAACAAGCCAAGAATTAAATCAAATCCTGAGATGCATGCTGACATCAAACTAGGAAAAAACAAGGTGATAAGCTGAAATTGAGATGGAGACAGAGAAGCAAGAAGAGTATAGGGAAAGGGATTGAGACACTATCAGCAAAGGGCAGTAGAACAGAGAGAATGAAGGGAAAAGATATTAGTGGAAATACTCTACCTTAGTATTATGTTCTTTGACTTGTCAAGAGAGCCAGGATGGAATTTGGCTGTGTATTGAAGTAACTACCCATGTGTTACTTTATTTCATTCCCAACTTTTTCTTTCTTTTGGGGTTGGGCAGAAATTTATGACTTTATTGGTGATATAATTCCACTTATGATACAAGCAATTCAAGCATTTAAGAAGTCAGTCTCTTTTTCCAGGAATTTGTTATGTTTGCAAATCTCTTGAATTTGATTTCCCACTGCCCTTTTCCCTCCTCAGCAGCCTGGTATAACCAGAGCCATCTTTGTGATAGAAGCCTAAAATCCTTGGCTTCCAAGCAGCCATGGTTCCCTGGGGAATGTACACAGCACTACTCTGAAATTCCTACTTACCAGCTCCTTCAACAAGACTGATGCTGAAAGGGTTTTGCTTCTGCTTTCAGCATTCATTACATTCCTTATAAATGAAACATGAGTGTAATTCATATTTCTCCCAGGGAGAGGAGTTTTAGATGCTTCATTTATTCATTCATTCAACAAATATTTATCAGTTCCCTCCTGCACTAAAATACCATGGCAGGCACTGTGGGGGGATACAAAGACATGCAAGTATATCTGGTACCATTAGGAGCCTTGTCTACCACATATGCTGTGAATTTTGCTGCTTTAGTATCTCTTGCCTCCAATCACTTCTGTCCATCCTGGATTGTTGTATTTGAAGGACTTTGATAATTTCTGTGCTGAAAAAAAATGTGTCAGGAAAAGTTTTTGTGTCTTACAATAACTTACAAATTTCAGAAGGACCCAGTTAACCGTAAGATTGTAACATTTGCTACCCCAAACAGCAGTCACATTGAGTTTATTTTGGTCACCTGAACATGTAATGGCCTGTTTCATTACTAGAGTTTGTGTATTCTGTTTCTAAACTGTCTCCACTTCATAGGTTCTGTCTCCTTCATATTTATCCAAATTTCGATGTATCACTTGGGTATTAAATTGTATACAATTTCATCTAGGAGTTTCATCTGCTCATGTACGTATACCCTGTAGATGTAGATGGTGTTTACGATCCCTTTGTAGTATTCCATGACATTCTGTTCTTCCCTTTTCATAGCACTTCTCATAACCCTTAACTGTTTACTTGCATTAGTTTAAAATTTCCTTGGGATAGATTTTGTGTCCTACCTTGCGTTCTCTTGTGTCCACATCAAATATGCTACATTTTATGCTGAGACCATTTAAATTAAATTCTTGCATTAAGACACCTGTAATTTGGTTCAACAGGCCTTATGAATACAAGTAGCTTTCTACCCACTGTGGACACAAGTAGATAAGACAATATTTCATGAAGTGGTAGTTTCGTAGACAGTTTCCTAAGTCTCAGAAATCATTCCAAATATATTATCTATGAATGGAAAAGCATGTCAAGCAAGAGGACATGGAAGAAGGCAAAATTGAGTGACATCTTAAAAGGGTGAAAAACTTTAAGAGATTGGAGCATTCTAGATAGTCCAGTGAATGATTAGCAATGTACTGAATGCATAATTCTTACCTGCTATGTTAGTATTTTTGATTTTTGCTCATTATATAGTATCATCAACTAGGTAACTTAAAAATAGTTTTAATATGTGTCACTGTTCTAGTCCAGGACCAAGAAGCCACACGTGGTGATGGTTGCCTTCCTGGCTGTGGCTTGGGCAGCACCCAGCATCACAGGACAGGAAAAAGAGGCATCTCTTTAGTCTGTTTTAATAGCACTAGTACTGAATGATGCAAGTTCCCTTACCTGATGATCTTTCCTAATCCTTATCACCTCCTAAGGCTGCTGTTTCAAAAAACATAGTGAGAAGAGTTTTCCAACTTTTTGGTAAGTCAATAGAGACTAATACCAACATAAATTTTGGAGATGTTAAACAAGAACATATGAAACAAAAATGTTGACTTTGTGTTTTGACTGGAAAGAAGAAAAAAATTAGAAAAAACAGGTGAAATTAAGCAAGAAAGATGTTACTCTGAAAGGTGTAAATATGGTCTCCAGCACCTGGATGTGCATTTGTGGGAAGTAGAATCCTATACATATCAGTGATTCTGCAAAACAGTGTCATCTGATGCAGTATCTTTGGCACACTTGATTGGCACTAGTGTGTCTTCCGGATGAGAGAGGAAAAAGGGAAGGGCACAGCTCATGGTCATTGGAATGTGAACTAGGGTGGTCTAAGTGGTAAGATCATAAAACAATATTTAGATTGGAAGAAAAATCAATGGTAAAGTGAAATTATGAATTCCTAATGATTTTTCAAAAATACAGTAATGTAAGTAGTAAAAAAAAAATGGTGTGACTTTGTAGAGAGGGAGCTTTGTGAGAGCAGTGAAAATTGCCCTTTTTTTAAAAAGTAACGATGGAAGATAGGCATCTCCTGGTTCCTGGCTTTGATAAGCTCAGTTCTGGCTGATGCAGCCATTTGAGAAGTGAACCAATGGATGGAAGATCTTTCTGTCCTTCCTTCTTTGTGGAAATCTTCCTTTCCAATAAAAAACTAGATCTCTCTTTGAGTATATGAGACAGAATTAAGAATAGGACCTGCACATTTGATAATCATCTGAATAAAACAGGCTGTGGAATTTTGCAGTTTCTGGAGAGGTTGCAATTTTCAAAGTCCCAATTTGATTCAAAATAGATTTAATTTCAGACACAATTCAATTTATCTCTGGCTTGATAAACATATCTCATTTTGCATAACAGAATGGTGGTAGTCTGCTGAAGAGGCAAAGAGTAAGTTAATGTAGGCATTCAAGTCCTGAGAATCTAACTCTGTAGTTGCAATACTGAGAATATAATACGATTTATCCCTTGCAGAAGGGGTAGGTTAAAAATTTGGGCAGCTGCATAACTAAGTCTTAGTGAATCTTGGTGATCATAGATATTTTCATCAGTGTATGAAGGTGTTAACTAAATGTCATGTATTCCGTGACATTTAAATGATCATGTTGAACAGTTGAATCAAAAACTAAAAGCATCAGAATAAGATGAGAAAAGGCCATATATATGGATCTAAAGAAAAGCTAATGCTTATTGGATACTTCTGGACACTTTGCATATATATACATGCAATGATTTTAGAAGTATTTATGATAATACGACAATATTATCTTTCCTTGATCAATGGGAAAGTCAAAGTAAATCTAGGAAATGGCAAAGTAGAGTGCATGAAAGCTGTTGCATTACATGTTCAGAAACTTGAAGAACTTGACTTAATGAAGCAATTGAATAAAAATTGTAAGATATAATAAGGGGACAATAATGAAGGTAAAGATGTAAGAATCAGATGAGACTAGACTGGAAGAATTGTGGTAGTGTGTGTGGCAGAGATGGATATAGCCACTGCATCCTGTGTTATCAGAATAACGTCTCATTTACCCGATGTCTTGAAAGCTGGCATAATTCCCTCCCAGGAGGGAGTAAACTAAATGGACAGGGGGATTTTCCAAGTTAGGAACCAGAGGCCCTCTCCTGACATGTGTCAGTTATCCACAGTGGCTCTTCATGGTGCTTTCAGGTTCCAGGAGTTCCTAACCTTCTCATAATGCATGAAAAATGAAAATGCAGAGAAAAATTAAAAGGTCTCTGAATGGCCCATAAAAAGGGATGTCATGGCAAATACTACCAGCAGTCGTTGCTGCAAATGGAATGAGAATGCCTTTGAAAGTACACGTTATAGTTTCTTCATCTCAGCTGCATCCTTTTCACCTGTGGGTGAAAGAAACTATGTAGACAGCCCTGACAAGACAAAAACCATAGGAGGGATTCAAGAGCTGCCTCCCTGGCCCTCTGTGTCCTAATAACATGGAAAGTAAATTTAACCAATTGTCAGTAAATCTTCCTGGCTAAAGAGATGAGCACCAAATGAATTTCCTGCTTGACAGCAGCACACAGCAAAAACCTTTAATATGTGTGAGACCGATTCTTAGTAACCCTTGCTGCCTTTGACATGCCACTATTGGATGTTGGTGATCCATGTTGCCTCTGTGCTGGATAAAGGCTGACTGGTTTTTAATTAAATCCCCCTAAAGGATGGTCGAATTAACCTGTCTTTGTTGAAAGAATAGTTGTGACCCGGTGTCCTGGGAATACAGACTCCTCCATGGCCTTGCTCTGTCCCCAGAGGCCGTCTCATTGCATCACTGATCAATGTCTCCCTCTCCCTGGCCCTTGCGCACAAGCATGACCAAAACAGAGAATGAAAATCCAGTGTGGTTTCCATAGCAACATTTTTAGAAAGAGGAGAATGAACACAGAAAAAAAATATAAAACCATGTTTTGGGTTCTAAACATCAGCAAATGAATTGTCTATTTTAATTAGTCATTGCCAGCTTTATGTGTGTATCAGTGGGAGAGATAGTATTATTGCTTTCTTTCAATTCTGGCTCCTTCCAGTTGGAGTTGGCAACTTAAATAGCCCAAGGCCTAGATGAAGAGAAGTAAAACAACACATGTACCTTTTTACTCTGATCTTGAGCAAACCGGAAGAGATCTCCCATATGCTGGTTTACTCACTAAATGGCCACAAAGGCCAAGTAGTGCCCCCAACCCATCTTGTCTCCCACATAGCTGGCAGGATACCCTGTACTGCCATACTGGACACATTACTGAAAATCTAGATTAGAACAGGAATCGGTTAAGGAATTGGATCATCCTGAACTCTAACCAGCTATCTGATATGGGATGATGGCTTAATCCACTATACGACAGTATCGACCCTTACTGGGCACTTTACAGTACTATGTTTATAGGGGTAAGTAAGAAAAGAGCTTGATAGAGCAGGCAAGCATAGATGAGTTAGTGAAGGGGAGAAAATTTTATATTTAGACCAAGAGGCCATAGAGAATCCTAAGACATTCTTGAGCTATTCAGCAGCAGTTAATAGGAAGTACTTCAAAGACGGCTTATGGAAATATATCCTATAGCCCAATAGTTTATTTGATGTAGGACATATTAAAGAGAATAGAAAGTGATTTATATATGCATAAGCCTTTTGTAAGAAAGATTAAGTTCGTCATTATTTTTATTTCAAGGTTTACATATTTTTATTGGAAAAGCAGATTTACAGAGAGAAGGTGAGACCGAGATCCTCTATCTGCTGGTTCACTCCCCAGATGTCTGTGTCAGTTGGAGCTGAGCCAATCCAAAACCAGGACTTCTTTGGGTCCTCTATGAGGGTGCAATGTCACAAGGATTTTGGCCAGCTTCTACCATTTTTCCAAGTAGGGAGCTGGACAGGACGTAGAGCAGCTGGGATGTGAAGTGGTTCTCATCTGGGATCCCAGCGCTTGCTTGGTGAGGATTTAGCCATTGAGCCATTACACTAGTCCCCTAATCTTGTCTTTCTTAAAATGCCAATATAGAAATGAGTTGAATACCTTCTCCAAGATGAATTGTAACTGATAATTTCTGTGACCCTATGTTAAATGTTCATGGTGTTGCAGAGTGCAGTGAGTATACTTCAAGTATTTACAATGTGTCTACTCTACAGAGTATACCTGAAGATGTTTATGCTGCTAATATCTTTGAGAAACTGAAAATAAGAGATTGAATACACAGAGCTGATAAGCTTGCGATGTACATTTGAACTCCTTGGCAAAATTCTTGATGCTTCCACTGAAGTACAATGTATGTGTGATCCATATGTTCCATACATTTTAAGACATAAAACCAAGAGATTACCATGGCCTGACATGTAATTGACATGGGTGGTGAAGAGGAAACCTCAAAGAATGAGGATGACTGTGGTGCAACAAGAGATTCAGAGGATGGGACTTCATGTCATTTTCAGTTTGAGAAAAGCTGTCCCTGTAGTTTTCATTGATCACATTTTAATTGATAGCAGCAGGGGTAGCAATGTGTAACTTTTGATAAGCTTTCTTTAGTTTAGAAAATTTCAGCTGTTGCATGGGGTTGAGTACTACCAAGTGAATGCACTCTGTAGACATGCTAATGTATCTGCAGGAGACAGAAGGAGGTCAAGCTGAAAGGAGAAGCCACAGCAGCTGTAGTTAGAAACTCTTTCCACCAGCCTTGAGCAAAATGTCCTTTTAACTTTCTCTAACCCTTATCTTGAAAAGCTGAAGCCTTTTGGTTCATAGTTCAGTAGAACTTCATACTTAAATATTCAAGTCTTAAATCCTAATCTATATGTCTAAAATTCATCCAAGTCTTTTTATAATATCACAAAGGAAGAAAGAACTTCCTGTTAAACTTTGCATATTTTCCTCAACTCTTCCTGAAAATGATAACCCTAGGGTCTCAAAACACACCATCTGCCTCTGTGCATAATTTGCAATGGAGATACTTAGGTGCGAAACATCCATTGATAGGTAGGAAAAGAAAAAAAGAAATAATGACAGTTTCATGTCAATATTAAGGAACTGTAGGCTTGGGTTTATTTTAATTCTGAGTTTCTGGTAAAGAGGATTAACACTGAAATGAAACAATGTTGGTGAAGCAACTTCTTTCCCCATGAAGCAAAGTGGAAGTTGATTTGCAGTTTTTCAGAATTCACATTCTAAAGTAAAGACTCAAATTCCAATCCTGGCCCTAAGATTTCCTAGTGTTGATTCCTTGAGTAAGTTACTTAACGTTTAGAAATAAGGCAGGAAATGATGATGGGAAAGAAGATGGCAGGTACAGTGCTTCAGAAAGACCCTGCATCGTATTGTGGTTAGAGGTATCTACTGCTAATAAGTTGCCAGTGAACTTAATACAATAGATCTGGATAAGTGCTCTCTAGTGTTCCTGAGATCTGGATAAGTGCTCTGTAGTCATACTTTTGGATTAAAAAATGAAGAGACATGAGGTGGGCTATAACAAATATGCAGAATAGGTTTCTCGGGTATAGGGTTGCCCAAATGCCTATGTCCTGAGAGTAACAGGAAATGAGTTGAGTTGGTAGAGAACATGCTTATGGCCAGTGGGAGTGTGTATTATTGCAAGGGACACACAAACACCACATGAGCACATTCTTGTACCTACCGCTTATATTCAGAGAAAAATTTAATTTCTTTCTTGCCTAGTCATGAGCAGAAATTTAAAAATCATGAAAGATAAGAATGAGGCATAGAAGAGTTTAACATCTTCATATTCGCATGTATACAAAGATTTCCCAGTCAAAATAGCATTAGCAACCATTTACAGTAATTCTCAGTTTAGTTACTTTTAATTACAATGGACTCTTGCTGTTCAGCCTCAGATTTGATCATTTGCCCTTCCATTTACTCTGGGAGATTTACAGAATATACCTTTGACAAACAATTCTTCTAATTACTCTGGTTGCAATGAAGCCTACAAGTCGGGTTAGGTTTATTCAAAGACCACAATGTCTATTTGGAACACAAATCACCCTTGTGCCTGGGAACACAAATCTGAAGTCTGTTACTTTAGAAATAAGTAGTAAACCACTGTAGACTCTTGAACTAGCTCAAATAAAACCAAATGTTCAATGATTAAGGTTGCCTGAGTATCTAAAATGTGGTCCAATTTATGATCTGTAGCCACTTTCCCTATGTAGTTCTATTCCCACTTCTATAAACTCAGAGTAAGATTCTCCCTGTGGCACATCATGCTTAGTTTTTCAAGTTAGTAATCTCTTCTTGTTTCCATTCTTCAAATGGGCTAAAGGTTTGGTACACTTTACAACGTGTTTCCTTCAATAGTTTCTAAATAATTAATTCAGTGCTATTATTACTTTTTCCCCTTATCAATTGTTCTTAAGTGTTAAATCAATCACAGGTTAATTGAAGCTTCCTTGCCGTTTTCCCTTTTCCCTATAAATTAGCTTTTACTTTCATTTTCTTTCATGGATCATCTTTCTTCTCTTCAGGCATTCTCAGAGGGCATCTAAAATTCTTTGGCTCTGTAGTTTTAAAGTGTGCAATTTTGAAGGAATGTGGATCTGAAGGGAATTAAATTAACTAGAAATACTGTTTTTTATTAAATTGCTTTTTTCAAAGATATTATAGAACATTCCAGATATTCATTCTTTAATTTTCATCAGAAAAATAAAAGGGGGCATTAAAGTTCAGACATTTTGGTTCTTTGCTAAGATCTGTACTCAGAATACTTCTAACATACTTTTAATACAATGTTACAAACATTAATAAAATGCATTTATTGGATTAATTTGGTAGACATACAGAGCAACTATAAACTGAAAAGACCATTTGCGGTAAAGCTGCATCTTACAACAAAAAGTGGAAATTCTCTAATAGAGAATGTAGAGAGAGTTGTCAGTCACCAGAAAAACAATGAGTAGAACAAAGAGGGCAGTCCCGTAAGGTGGGTAGTCAGAATATAAGACTCAAAAATAGATGTCACTGGGTTTGTGCATTTAGGGTAGAAATCTCTATGGGTCATAATATATAATAACTAGGTTCCCTGTTAGCATTGTTTCCCTATGAGAAGTGAAGGCAAGCAGCCTATTAGCAATAATCGGTATATTCAGGCTTTGACTAATGTATCCAGTCCTGGCATTCTTAACTGGGGCCTGCACCTCACCAAACATCTCAGCAGAAATGATGAACAGCGTTAGCCAACCAGTGGCCACTGCCATGTAGATCATATGGATCATAAGCTTCCGTTTTCAGTCATTCTCACTACTGTAAGTTTGCTTGTTTCAGGTGGCAATTCAAGGAAGATATGATCCGGAATTAAAATAGTATCTGTAATTTAGAAAATACCCAATCATTGCAATTGGAAAAAAAAAACTAACCCTACCATACTCAAATTTCTTTATTGGATTCCAAATGTCAGTATAAAGTCCAGGTTTTTTAAGGTGAGTTTGTGAGTCTAACATGCTTATAGTGTACCTAAGCTGACTTCTAGGCTTAGTACTCCGGTGGTACACTTATTTTTATTGTCTCTTCAACTTTCTTAACATTTATCTCTTTTTATTGAAATTGCAAGTTTTATTTTTTGTTTTGTCTCATTTGTTTTTAGAGAAAGGAGAGATGGAAAGATCGTCCTTCTGCTGGTTCAATTCCCAAATGGCCTCAAAATACACAGCTGAGTTGACCCCAAGCCAGGAGCCAGGAACTACTTCTGGGTCTCCCACATGAGTACAGGGTCTCAAAGCTTTGGGCCATTCTCTGCTGCTTTCCTAGGCCATAAATATGGATCTGCTTATGGGGTTGGGATGTGAACTGACATCCATGTGGGGTGCTGGAACTTGCAGATGGAGGATTAGCTAGATGATCCATTGTGCCACCCATAGACTGACTTGTTTTAAGTGCTTTGAATAGCTTGAATTTTCTTGCAAACCCAAGTTATCCCCCATGATTTGAGACCATTTGCCATGCTATTTCCCATGTTCCATTTCATTCTTGTTTTGTGATTCTTCATAGTTTTTACTCAAGATTCACCTCAGACATTAGAGCATTCAGGAATCCTTGCCTTTTGTCAGGGAAATTTTATCTAACTTTGGTGTTCTGTATTAGCATAGCAAGAATACATTCTTACAGATCCGTTTCTTACATATTGTAATTCAAGAAAATTTAAGGATATACCATATAGTCTAATCCATTTTTGTTTGCATTACCTGGAAAAGTAGCTGAGGTCTAATTATGCCAGTTATCTTTGGGGTGAATGCAATTTCAAAGGAATAAGGATGGTTTTGTTAACAACAATCAATGTGTCTTACTGCCTACAGAAAATACAGATATTGAAATTAAATCATCAATATAGTGATACTAGGAGGTGGGCCTTTGGGATGATTAGATCTTTATTACAAAATGAGGCCTTGCTCTTTCACTGTGTAAGGACATGGCTACAATATGCAGTATTTGAAGAACAGTACTGCACCACACCCAATTAGGCAAATTTTGTGTGAGCAATAAATATCTACTGTGTCTAAGCTACCCAGTATATGATGTATTTGTTGCAGTAGCCAAAGACAGGAGGGAAAGCTGAAAATATAAGTAATAGCAGTAAGAATGGGAGTCATAGACACGTTTAAAAGTTCAACAGCTGATCACTGATAAAGGTAAACAATAGTCTACAAGATAAAAAGAAATGATCAACTTTACTGAGAAGGGTGAGCTACCCTACAGTATTTATATCATATTATGTAATCCCTGAATCTTCCTTTATAAAATTCTTACTGTGTACTGTATGTATAAGAATAGGTATGTGAAGTTTATTTTAAATTAGAGGTGTTATAGAATTCTTAATGTTTGTTTTGTTTGAAAGACACAAAGAGGGTGAGGCAGATATGTCTATGAGCTTGTTGACTCCTGAAATGTCCGTAATAGCCAGGGATGGTATACATAGAAACTCAGCCTTCTGCGTGGGTGTCAGAGACCTGAGCTCTTGGATGATCTTCCATTGCTTTCTGAGGCATATCAACAGGGAAATTGTTAACAGGAAGCTGGATTGGATTTAAACAGCAGGACTGGAACTGGTGCTTTCAGGGAATGTCAGCCTCACAGGTGATGGCTTACCTGGCTGAACCACAATTCTGGCACCACATTGGAATTTTCTACCACCCAACAACTCTGACAGGGTTTTGTGCTCACAGTAGATATTTCATAGATTTATATTTAAATAAGCGTTTTGGATGAAATAGGTTTGGGAAAGAAGTTCTATGAAACTGATTAAAACAAAACCCAAATGATGTTAAATCTATATTCTTTCTGTATAGTGATCATAGTATTTCTTCTATATATAAGGAAACTGACATTTAAAAGCATGAGGCTGTACCCCACATTTCTTTTATTTGTTAGTGGAATTAAATGTTCTCGAACTAAAGTTTGGAACCATCTCTAGTTGTCAGTATCCATACCAGTGAGTTTTGTTTTAAAAAATGTGTTTTGGAATTAAGCAGAGAAAAGTTAACTGATTAACTCATCTCAAGAATGTGTAGTTTTGTAACTGAAGCAATGATTGCAGAACATGTAGTTCTTGAAGCAAAGCATGGTTATTACCTAGAAAGTCATTAGAAACGGAACATCTCAGGCATGATGTAATGGGTCAGTTGGTTAATCCTCCACCTAAAAGCACCTGGGTCTCTTGGGCACTGGTGAGTTTCTCAACGGTTCCACTTCTCATCCAGCTACCTGCATGCAGCTTGGGAAAAGCAGCAGAGGATGGCTCAAGTCCTCGGGACCCTGCACTTGATTAGGAGTGTTGGAAGAAGCTCGTGGCTCCTGGCTTCTTGAATGGTTCAGTTCCAGCCATTGTGGCCACTTAGGGGAATGAACCAGCAAATGGAAGATCCTTCTTCTTGCCTCTCCTTCTCTCTGTAGATCTTGCCTTTCCAATAAAAATAAACAATAAATATATTAAAGTAATGGAGAATTTTAGACCACCCTAGCCTTACGCATTCAGGAACTGATTTTGGACTATCAACTGTGCCCTACAAGCCTTCTAGGTGACTCTGGCTCAAAATATATTTTAAAATTGAGTGTAGCAGGTCTTTGAGAGTGTGTAGCCACATGCTTCTGAGATGATTATGGTAGTATTTGATGATCTGAGGTTTTCTACACATGAGCATTCCCTGGAAATAGGGCTGTGTCCAAACTGCCAACACAATTCTATGTTCCCTATCAAGCATGCTTTCTTGACTTAATCTGATACAATGATGACATGAGCAACAACAGGTCACAGTCTGGTCTGATCCTTTTGATTCAGCAAATACAGTAGTTAGAAAATGTCCACTTTTTCATCAAGCTGAAGATCAGTGTAGATGCATTTTCCATTCTTCCACACTATCACTGCACATTAGATAATGAGAAAGCTGCTAGCTAGTGGGCAGATGTTACATGTTGGGACATGATATCAAACACACTGAGTTGGATACTTCAGCATCTTTGAAGTAATGGACACCTCCCTTTTCAAAAATGGCTGCATTGGTATAATGGTTTTACATTTTTTCCTTTGTTTTGCTTTACTGCATGATTTACTTCCTGTCTCCATGTCTAGAAGTTTGATAGAATAGTTGTTTAATAGATTAGATATGGTTGTTCCTACTTGGGCTATAATTTTAGTATAAGCTGTACAGTCTTTCAACATGTGCTGCTTACTGTAAGATTTTTCTGTTTAAAAGGATCAGTGTCAAGTCACTAAAGAAACAGTACAGTTGGCAGCATTATGTGGTCAGTTTTTTCTTTTCATTATTACTTCAAAATAGAATTACAGGGAAGGAAGGGGAGAGAGAGATCTTCCATCTGTTATTTCACTCACCAAATCGCCACAATAGCTAGGGAAATCCACCTCGGTTTTTCGCGTGGGTGGCAGGGTTCCAAATGCTTGGATCATCATCTGCTGATTTCACAGTTGCATAACAGCAAGCTGTATCAGCAATGGAGCAATGGGGAATTAACCACTATGTAAATAGGATGTCACTAACCACTGAGCTGTAACACCAGCTCCGTTGATGGATGACTCAGGTGCCTAATTTATTTTTTATTTAGGTGTCTATGAAAGAAGCTATTTTTGAATAAAATAATATGAACGATAATCTTCATATCAAAGGGCTACTATAAAATATCAGTATGCACATATATATGCATGTATTTAGATACATATGTATATTCTTGCACATGAAATGGTAGAAAATGAAGTTAGAGTTCCACTTGTGTCTTTTGGAAGCTCTAAAAGTACATGCATGATTAGATAATCTCATAAGTATGTTACACATAAAATATCAAAATATTTAAAAGTACTTCACACTCTAGGCTAGCTACTTTTATTGTCACTATTCATAATAGTAATATGCTGAATATGATACATTATTAAACACTTTGAATTATCCACAGAGGATAAATTTCTCACTGGGATTTAATTGTACCTTTTTATGGAAGCACAGAGTAAAATCATAAAAGGTTGCATCATACCTTTCTGCTCAATATGTCTAAAACGCTTCAATATTGATATTGCAATTTTATTTTGTATGGGGGAAATGTGGGTTGAATAGAAAACTGTGATGGATACAAAATAGGAGTGATGCGATAAGCAGGTTAGGATACTGACACATGGGTCACTAACCAAACTGGGAGGAGGATAAAGTTGTCACTTGAGTCAGAAGGGGTAACATCTGCATTCCTCTTGGCCCACCTAGGAAGCTCACTGATGGTGATGAGCCCCGATTTCACTATCTGGAGAAAGATCTTGAGACTACAGATAACTGTGTCAAAGCAGCAAGTTGATTTAGCTACACTGCTGTGCCTGCTTTAGCCAGGAGCATGGAGTGCACCTATCTTAATCTTGAACTGGTGTGACATTCTCTTCTGCCTGATTTCTCTCAGCTGAGCATACACCATCGAAGATGCAACGACAATCTCTTTAGATTATGATACACTTTAGAAGTGATGCACTTTAGAAGTGATGCACTTTTAAGCATTCCAATCTTTTACTGGAGTAAATATCCAATGATGTTGTGAGAGCATCATGTAACTAAGATGTAACTGTAAACAGCTGTGAACTAGTCATTAACTGAGATGAGTGAACTAGATTAAGCAAGGAAAGTCTGGACTTGATGTGGGGAGCACAGATTTTATGTCTCATGTTTGGCATAGCAGTTAGAATGCTGTCAGGAATGTCAACATATCAGAGCACCTAAGTCCCACCTCCACTTTTGATTCTGATGTCTTGCTACTATGCAGTCTGAAAGATAGCAGGTACTATCATCCACATGGGAGACCTGACCCCTGGCATTAGAGTTGAGTTTTTGATTTCTGGCATTAGGCTGACCCATTCTGGGCTGTTGCAGGCTTTTGTGCAAAGGAACCCATGCATGAGAAACCTCTCTGCTTTTCGTATAAATTAAACTGATAGAATATGAAATTCTGTATATTATATTTTATTTATCAATCACAAGATATTATAAACTAGTTGGATGAAGCCTAATTAAGACCAATGTAAGAAATGATAAGACAGAATTTAGGAAGTGACTGCCTCTCATGAATCATAAATTGAGATCATGACCTAGCTCTTCGGTTACTTTTCTGAGTCAGTACTGAACTGCTGCCCTATTCCAGTAATAACATGGGGATAAAATAAAGCATACTCCAAGGAGGCATTTAGTGGTGAGCTAAGGCTGAGAGCGTTCAAGGACATTTATCTCCATAGTAGCAACGTTTGACTCTTTGTGGTTGCCACAAATCTTTGTAAAAGGCATTGATCGCTACTGTCAGTATGACTAGAGGAAGCACTGATGCATTGCATGTTTATAATTAAAAAAATAAAAACCTCACACACTCAAAATGTGTCATGAGAAAGTTTTCATTCTCCTGTGAAGTGATTTTAATTTTAAAGACCTACAAGTTTTTAATCCTTCTTGTATAATTTTTACTTTTATCTAAGAAATAGCATAACGCAAGGACCAAGACAGTCATATTTGCTCTGACTTCAACTCAGATTATTTCTATGATCTTAATTCTTACTGTATTTACAAAATAAATTGGTATTCTGGTAACACTTGCTGCTTCTCAGACACTATTTGGGCTTCTACGATACAGACACTGCCTGTTTCACATAACTCTTTTTGGAGTCTAACTCCAGAGAAGCCAAAGCCAGGGATGTGATATCAGCTTTCAGTAACCAACACCTGTGGAACATCTGAGACACTCGAAAATGTCACTCGTAGGAGTGAGGCATGTGGTTTATAGAATCAACGTATAGTTTCTGACTTCTGAAATTAAGCAAGTTAGACCATGGTTTGAAGAAAGTATTAACTTCATTGAGAATATTATGAAATTGTAATCTCACAAACCAAGGTGTCTTAGCCTTCTTGCCATTTGTCACAAATGGCTAATTATTTGCTGTTGGGTCTTTCCTGTGCATTGTAGAATGTTCAGGAGAATCCATAGAGTCTTTTGCTAGATAACAAGAAGAACATTCCCTCAATTAGACCAACTGAAAATGCTTCCAGACATTGCTAAATACTCACATGGAAGCAAAATTGACCTGGTTTAGAACCACCAACCCTTTTCCAACCCTCCGGAAAAAAAATCCTCAATCAAGAAAGAAATTTTGGAGAGAAGATTTATTGTAAAGGATTCGTTTGACCCGGATATTAAAATATGGAGCGTGAAACAGTCTATGAAGTTAAGAGTCTGCAGGACCCTACTTTGCCACTGGGGAGCACTCAAAGTTTGGAGGTGAAAATTGAGGTAGGTAGAAATTATGCAGAGGTTGAGATTAGTCTTTGGAGGGATACTAAACTATATTTAAACCCCCCAGTTAAAAAATTGTCTAGTTGTGTGAATTTTGTTTGGTACATTAGAAATTCTACACATGATCCTGACTAAATGTGATATGGGAAATCCAGAGCACTATCTGCAATAGAGATGACATCCTGTACCCAGGGAATCATGCATTAAAGACAAGGTCTTCAACCCTGTTGCACCCATGAAATGATTGGTTGGAAATATATTGTTATTCATAATGCAATACAAATGTGAATGATTTATTTTTATATTCAGTAGAAAGGATCATTGATATTTCTAAAACAAAAAGTTGAGTGATCTAATTCCTAGCCGTACATTCTTAATTGTTGAAAAAAAAATTTAAAGTCTTTAGTATAAAATTTGAGAATTTCACATATGTTCAGGAAGAGCTATTGCAAGGTAAATTCAATCTTAACATATCAGGGTTGGAAATTGCTGCTGAAGCAATTGGTTGGGCCTGAGCAGCAGCACTTGCCTAGCTCACCAAGTCCAACAGTTAACATTACCATGATAATGTTGGAATGTATAAGTCAGCCCTAAGCTATGGTTTGTTTCTGGACAGAGAAAAATTGGAGCATTCATGCACACAGCTCTGAGCCTAGGCTAGGTTGCTTTGCACAAAGAAAAGGTAGCATTTTTATTTTGCTTTTTTGTTATAGTATATTAAATGATTATAATATATAGAGTTCACATATTTTTTCCTTTTTTTTAAAGGCAAACTTTAGTTTGCCATTCAACAAATTTTGTTAGTACTGCCTTAATTCAAGTAAATGTAAAGATTAAGACCTGTAGTTCTGGTTTTGAAACTCTACCTCCATAATTTCAGTGTACTCAAGTCTTGAAATAAATGATAAGGTTAGAGCAAAATTAAGACAAATTTCTATAATCCTTAAAAATGATGGCAGCCAATTCCTTAGGGCTAGATTTTCTTGTAAGCATTGAATATGTTATTGCAGCGTGGAGACTTCATGTGCTAGCTCCTGTAATGTTTGAGCCTTTTATTTCAAGGCTCTCCATATCATTACTGGTGCTTCAATTAGGGTGTTGCCTTACTGCCAAATCCAGCAACACACACAGCACTATCACTGATAGGTGGCAACTCCAGCCACAGCTACTTAACCATCTCTGGGAGAGAAAGGTGATAAATGTCACTCTAGGAGATTAATTGCATATGTTCTGTATGACACGACATCCCATAGGACTCAAGAAGATGTTTGTGGTTTTATAAAGCATACTGTAAATATCAGACTTGGCTTTGGCTGTGACCTGCCAGACACGGGGCTAATGTCATTTGTCATATTCAGACATAGCCTTTGAAAAAAAAAAGCACTCTAATATAGGTTGCTGCTAAGGTGTGATGTGGTTGAAGGGCCTGAAGAAATTGTTGTTATAATGGAAGGATGGAGGGGAAGCCATCAGGGAAAAGGAAGAGAGGCAGCCAGGCCTGAGATGGAGTAAAAGCATGTCTCTGGGAAATGCAGACTGTGTTGATCATTGTTGTTATTTCTACTTTTTGATTAATTACTGCACAGATTTTCTTGTTTTCTGCAGTATTCTCTCTTGCTGACCTTGTTTTTTAATGGCAAATCTGTGAGAACTCTGACTTGGTTAGGGAGGAACTGGATGCTTGCAGTGTTTTCACTATGGGGAGAGTTTTTGGAGTTGTTACTGCAACGAGTGATTGCATGTTCACTGTTCTTCACCAGAATAAAGGGAGGAGGATTATACTGATGAGCAACAGCGCCATTGTTGAACAATGGCTTAGTAGGTAGTATTTTTCTCCTTACCTTTTGAAATATTTTAAGTTTTTCTTACTATAAGAATGGATTTTATGTATTCTAAAGGTACAGTTTAAGAACAGTCTATTCCTTGCTCTATTTCCTCTCCAGGCGGAATCCCTCTCTCCCTTCCCTCTCTTCAAGAATAATTTTAGGGTTATACTTTTGGTTGATTCTGTATTCACAGGCTTACTTTGTCCCTAATCATATTCAACAAGTGAAAATTAAAATATCGCAAGACCACAGTTCTATAAGCATAGACTGCAAACGGCAATCCTAGCCAAAATGACCATTTTGTTCATACTCTCTATGTGCTCTGTCTTAGCTACCACACGTTAGAAAAACAAATGAACAAACAAACATGTACTGTCCTTTAGATGCTGGCTTATTCCACTAAGCATAATGGAAATTCAGACCCCTCTACCATTTGCATTCAGATTGGAGCCAAAAATTATTTGAATTTAGTATTCACTATCTTTCACTGAACGATCTCTGAATTCTAAACTGCTGAACAATTTGTTGGAAAACCTAAATAATTGGCTTGTCTTACATGATTCCTTGCTCTGGTTAGGGTTTTGTAATTCTCATTCAAACTGAATGGAATCAAAATGCATTCTTGCTTACAGTAGGAAGATGTTTAGCAGGAATCCTCCTGGAGAAAGGAACTATGATGTGTTAGTTGGTCATTGTAATGACCAGCCTGTGATTGCTGATCATTAAAAAAAAAAAAAACAACTTTATTTAGGATACTTCCTTCACCTGAAACCTCGAAGCCTCAATTGTTATTATCTTTGCCTGTTTTATTCCTGTGTTTTAACTGAATGTGCCATTCATCATGGCTGGTATTTATATTCCTTATTGTAGTGGGGAGTCTTGATTTGGCATCAAAGTGCCTCTGAGGGGAAATGAGGCCTGGTCATCCATTGCTTGTGATTATGACCATTCATGTCCTGTGCTGATGTCAAGTCTGGGGATCACAGGTACGGGACTAATTCTGCCGTCCTTGGCACAAGCTTTCTCAGTTATCAAAGACCAGGAGTGGTGAGGGTACCGTATGCTGTGCCCTGTGTCTATTCATTGATCCCCCAATTTAAATACATTATTTTTCTGTATTCTTTGTGTAAATTCATTTCTAGTGTCAGTTTCCTTTGTTTTCCTTTCAAGTTTTGAATGTGAGAACCATGACTCCAGTAGGACAGAACTGCTTCTTAGGTGTAGCCATGTTGTGAATGAGAAAGTGTTTGCTTCTCTGTGATCAGATATTTGATTAAAAACTAGCATCCATTCATTAATTTTCTTGTTCATTTTCTTCATTCTCAACTGTTCTTCCTGCACATTTCTTGTGTGTTCTACATTAAACGGAGGTGAGAATAAACAGTCTATAAGGCACTGAAAAAATAATCACATAGCTACAAGACAATGTGGAAAGTCCTAGAGAGGGTTTTTGGCAAGACCTGAAGACACAATTAGAAGGAACTGTTTATGAGGAGAGAGGGACTGGAGATGTTTAACATAAAACATGAGGTATTGGTTCATAAATAGATCTATTCCAATCATAGGTATGTACAACTACATAAGCTTGAAAATGACTTACACTATGGCACTGGGTGAGAAAAGTAACAATTTGAAATCAATTCATAAAAAAATCAAATTGAAGTAACTGGAGCAGTGGTTAAGGATGTAGAAGCTTTCTATTAACTTCCTTTTGGAAAATTAACGTTGTTCGAATTGTGTAACTTGGATTGATGGAAGAAAAGAAGAAATTCAAGACAAGGTGATAAATAGAAATAAGATACATGTGGAGGTAGTTCTGTATTGGAAAATAGTGAACTACCTTTTTGGATGAGGAATTGAGCTGAGATATAAAGTATGATGACCTTAAACATAGGTTAGAGATAGGAAAACAATTTTTGAAATAAGACAGACTGGGCGATCTAGAGAGAGTTGGAGAGGGTGCAAAAGTGAGTCATGGGTTTAATTGGTGTTCCTAAAGCAGGAGAGACAGGGGAGATAAGGAATAAGTATAGTTGGGAGAGTATAATGAATATTGTTTTCCATGATCACAAGCTTAGATTTTGCTTGTAAGTGATTGGAGGTGCAGGAGAGTTCCAGTCTGTCAGAAACAGGAAGTTCTGTGTTATTGAAACATCACATTGCATACCAAATATATGTGGGATTATTTTTTGTCAGTCAAACATGTGGAAAATTGTGTTCAAAAGGAGATATCAGTCTCCTGGTGGTGCAGTGGCTGGATCTGTGTTAAGCAGCAATAGTTTTGTTTGAAAGGAAGAAAATATGGGTAGGAAAAACAACAAATTAAAGAGGAAAGGAAATTTACTTAATAAAGGACCTGCTTTGAAGCAAATTTTCTCTGTAGGAAACTGTCAGTTTATCCTACTGAGGAACTTTGGAATGTATTGTGGAATGTGTGCTTTAAAGATAACTTAAAATATATGCCACCCAAGGAGGAGGGGACAAACTTACCATCAATTCTCTTCTACTTTTGGTTGAAGATGGGGAATGATAATTCCTGCCACTTCTGCCCTATTAGGTAGAGATGGATATTTTCATTGGAAATTCGGGGGAGCATGCACGAAAATTGGAAGGCCCTATGTATATAAGCTGGAGAACAACATATTATGCAAAACGTGGTTAAAGTAACAACTGTGATCATTCCTAGATTAATATTTGGATCAATGATTTTATTAAGGGTGATTTTATTAATAGCTTACAGGAAGAGAAATGAGCTTAAAAAAAAACTTTAATTCTGTATGTATTATATTTTGGTCTCCCCAGAGTATTCTTTATAAGTGACCATGGATTTAAATTTCAAAGGAGAGATATTGACAAGAAATTTAAGTTACGATATCATCAGCATGTAGGTAATGTTGTCATAATGTGGACAAATGAGATCACTTGGGTAAATTGCTCAGGGAGAACAGTTGGCAAAGGAGATTATACTTGAGACCATCAACATTCCACATGCATTGGGAAGAGCAAAGATGTATGCCATTAAAACACAAGGCAGTTTCAAGAAGAAACGTAATTTAGTAGTCCTGACTGCAACCAAAAATAGCATCAGGGTTTAATAATGTGCATCTAGCTGCCAATTACTTGGTCTTTATTGATACTATTAGAAATGTTTTGGGGCAGAAAGATGTGAGATCAGTTTTTTTTGAAATTGAGTTTGATTTTCTTTGAGATGATTATATGATAGATAAAAGAACATTATTTTCAGAGAAGGGTATATGGCATCCTCAAAGCCAGCTAGAGAAGGAACCAGTACAAATGTAGTAAGACATGGAAAGCATGGGGAGAAGAGTAGATGGAGGAACAGGGTGTTAAATGAGGCATTACTAAATGGTGTAAGTGAAAAGGTTTACGTCCAAATAAAGACATCTGATTATATGAGCCAGGGACAGGAATGACTGTTTATTGAAGTTACTACAAGCTACAAGAGAGAAGAAAGAACTGTAAACCCTTAGAGCTCCTCAAGAATCAAGAGGCTGCTCTGCTGAGCTATCTGGAGCCATGTTCAGTAGGAGGCTGGAGGAGAACAGTTAAAGTTGGGAAATGTTGTTGTTGAAATCAGAGAAAACTGTCTGAGTTCAGATAAAAGGATTGTTGAGTCCCCACTGATTTTTGCAGATTAAGGGCTGATGTCAATATGAGTATGTGATTTTTCCCAGCGGTGCCTTGTTACCTTAGTGTAGAAAAAAAAAGATTGAATTACAGTGTTCGTTTCTGGTTTACCATTCGGTACGTCCACCAGAAAAAATTCCAGGGATGGTAACTATCCCCTTACTTTCTAGTCTTTGTTTTACTATCAAACTTCTTATGCAAAGCAGTCTACATTTCTGTATCTTAAATACATTCTCATGTCCAGAAGTATTTTTTTTTACCATGTACCATTTTCTTTCAAATGAATATTAACAACTTACTGATTAGAGCCAATATGTCTCTTTTTCTTAAGTCCTTGATCTTTTAGATTCGTCTGCTGCTTTTGCCAACATTGACTTGTTACTTCTAGAAAAATTATGATGCTGGTCAAGGTTATATTACACAGGCAAACAAACTTGAAAACTCCCTGTGGCTCAAGTTAGTGCACATTTTATCTTGTACTCTAGCTACAGGTACAGATTTGATGTTGGGGTGCTCTGCTGTATATAACATTCTGGAACACAGTTTAGTTGAGTCTGCCTGAAGAACTCCAGTATCTATTACGATCTTCATACTCCAAGTAGCAGAGGAAAATATTTTAGCAAACCTACCCATAAGAGATATAGATTGATGTTCACATTTTGTTGGCTAAATCACATCTCCTGTTCACTTTTGAGTTCATATTCAGTTACAGTCTAAAGAAGAGACAGGATGCTTTTGAGAGGTCCCAGTGACTACTTCTACTTAAGTTTTTATGAAAAATATTTTGCCATTCAATTTCTCAAACTAATTTTCATCTCTTCACCCCATCCACTTAATACTTCCAAGATGTTCATATATGCCAAATTCAGACCTTACCTGGGTATTATCTAATCCTTTCTCAGAGGGCCCATTCTGTTCTCTTTAGGTGATTGCCAAACTCAAAGTTGAGACCTATTTTTCTTTCTCCGATACAATATGATTAAATCAGTCCTAAATATTATGCTAGCATGTTTTGCTTTTATCCACATTGGGGGGGTATGTAAAATAATCAGAAACTGACCTGCTCACTTGTCTTGCTTTAGTCAGTTGCTTCTCCTGGACAATAACAGCCTCAGAAACCTATCAACATTTTACCAGACATCTTTCCCTGCCTTTCCTTTTTCATGGATATGCATATGAGCATGTGTTTCAAAACTACTGGATGGTAATATTACTTTCGTTTTCCTACACACACACAACCAATCAGCATTTCCCCTGCTTATAGTCACCTGATCTCTGGTCAACAACATGAGTTTTTTTTTTTTCTCTATTCATGCACAAAATAGTCTTCCAAGTGGTGGATATCAAAGAGATGTGCTAAAATTGGCCTTAATTCTGAAAGTATGCACTTGAACTTAGTATCGCCTCCTACAAGTTAAGGCTAATGTATCTCAGACTATGCCAACTCCAGTTACCAATGGGAATCCCTACATTTTGAGTGGTATTTCTGACAGAGTGAGGATACATAAAGATTTGGTAACTCCTCATTTGGATTTGCTTAATTTGCTCTGTTGACTTACAGAAAACCTTTTACTTTGACTCACTTTTTAAAGTATAAGAAAATGAATACATATTCTACATGTTCATTTTTGTCTTTGTTTCAAATAATGTCAGAACTTCTCAGTGTTTCCTGTATGATTATTTTCACAAAGGGAAGAATAAAAACTATATTCATTGTTAGCTTAAGAGGAAAATGTGAAAGTTGCATACACAAGTGTACAAGTAGCTATCACCCAGATGATGTAGAGCACTCCCATTCACCATCTGCTGCCTCAAACTGTTAGATATCACAATTCTAAGTCCCCCTATTCAAAAGAGAAGCACTTGACAGGCCATAGATATGTTTCGATGCTTCTGAATTTCAGAGATGTGATCATATGACATGTACTTTCCATGTCTTGATTCTTAAGGTCAGTATTTCGTTTATAGCTTTAATCCATGGTTGGATGCATCATTGTTTAGCAATAGTTTTGTACTGAAATATAAGTACATTCTAGTATTGATGTATATTGAGTTGCTTCTAGCTATGTGTTGCTATGTATAGACCTACTGTGACTATTCTTTTTTTTCTGATTTTTTTTATTACATTGCATTATGTGACACAGTTTTATAGGTACTGGGATTCCCCCCACTTCTCCCCAAACCCTCCCCCCATGGTGGATTCCTCCACCTTGCTGCACTGCCACAATTCAAGTTCAGTTGAGATTGTTTCATTGCAAGCATTAGCCAGGCATAGAGTCCAGCATAAGATGTGACTATTCTTTTCAATGTGTTTTGTTGAATTTTTGTATGTCTGCTCCGGGGGTGGGGTGGGGAGTGTGGGTTTTCTGGGTTCATGCACTGACACTTAGAAATTACTGCCAAACATTTCCCTGAAGAGATAAACCACTGTCTACTCTAACTAGCATATGAAAGTATCAGTTGCATTATGTTCTTGTTGGCCTTTGAAGGGTATCTGTGTTTTACTAGTTTGGAGTGTGCTTGGTAGGATCAACTAGAAAATGTAATGACTTGATAGAAGATTTCAACACCTTTTCATATATCATTAGTATTTCAGTATCCTCTTTGATAAAAGCATGGGGCTGGTGTGATGGTGTCTTAGACTAAACATCTTGCTATCACTCTGGCATCCCACATAGGTGCCAGTTTGAGTCCCCAGCTGTTTCATTTGTAATCCAGCATCCTGCTAATAACCTGACAAAACAGAAGAGGATGTCCCAGGTGGTTGGGCCACGGCACCCGGGTGGCACATGTTGGTGGACACCCAAATTGGCTTCTGGACTCCAGCTTTGGACCTGCCCACGTCTGGCTTTTGTGGAGATGAGCCAGTGAATTGAAGATCTCTATTTCCTTCTCTGCATGGCTCCCCTGCCCTCTAACTCTGAACTTCAAGTAAAATAAATCTTTTTCTTTTATAAGCAAAATCTCATGGCCATTGTATTGTTGAGTGATCTGCTTGTATTACTGATGGCTAGGAATCTCTCACATATTTTAGATGTGATATTTTTGGTGATTGTAATTCATATTATACAGTAACATCAGCTGTAGATGAATCAAAGATCAAAGCAGTAAAACACCATTAAGACAGATCTGTTAAATAGTACTCAAAAAGTATAATACAAAAACCTGACAAATTATACCACATGAAAATGGGGAATTTTTATCCAACAATCTTCGTTTTCATCAAGGAGTTTTTACTTGGGCTGTGTTGTTTACAGAACATATTAGTTACCTGCTTATCTCCATTTTAAGATTCCCTGCTATATCCAGAATAAAAACCCAAATAATTATTACAAGTTAAATTTTATTTGAAATTTATTCAGGTTTATACTTTGGGAAGATACAGTCTTAAAATTAGCTGACAAATTATTAAAAAGAAAAAGACATGGTGAGTCTTATAACAGTTTTTTTACATTTCTTTATTGAAAAGTCAAATATACAAAGATGAGGGGATGCAGAGAGAAAAATGTTCTGTCTTCTGATTCACTCCCTAAGTGACCACAATAACTGGAGCTGTGCTGATCTGAAGCCAGGAGCAGGGGGATTCCTCCCTGCCCCCCACCTGGATGCAGGATCCTAAGGCTTTGGGCCATTCTTTCTTGCCTTCCTAGCCCACAAGCAGGGAGCTGGATAAGAAGCGGGGTGGCAAGGATTGGAACCGGTACCCATATGGGATCCCAGCACTTGCAAGGCAAGGACTTTAGTTGCTAGGCTACCATGTGGAGCCCATCTTACATCATTGTAAGCAAAAGATAAAAAATAAATACTTGTGGATGCCTTCTCTGCTTTCTTTTTTTTAAGCTTTATTTACTGAACACACAGAATTACAGAGACACAGAGAGCAAGAGATCTTCCTTCTGCTGATTCACTCCCCAGTGGACCCGGTGGTTGGGGCTGGGACGGTTCCAAGCCACAGATTGTGCCTCTTGTAGGCACAGGGGCCTAAGCTCTTGAGCGCCCTCTGCTGCTTTCCCAGGCATGTTAGCAGATTTGGATTGGAAGTGGAACAGCTAAGTTCAGATCTCAACCCAGCACCATCTGGGTTGCCAGCACCACAGGTAGCAGCTTTCCTTGCTGTGCCACAAAGCATTTCCTCTGATACTCGGCTTTCCCAGGTTGTAAGCAGGGAGCTGCATCAGAAGCAGTTGGGACTAGAACCAGTGCTTCAGGTGGAGGCTTAGCTTCCTATGCCACCCACAGTTATTTTTTTAAAAAGTTGTATTGATGGGAACAACCGAAGCTACTCTTTGTTGTGAATTTCCTAAATGTGATTCCATTAGATAACTTAGCAAGAAGGGAAAAGGATACGATTTGACTTGAGGCTTTAGGGTCCATTTGTCCTGTCCAGACACAAGAATCCTGGAATGTGATTAGGAAGCCCTGGAATAGAATTTAGAAGAATGTGGTTGATGTTTGGACAGTGTCATTTAAAAACCAGGTGACTTTTTGTTATCTTTTTGTCTGTTTCCCTATCCTTAAAATCATTATAGTAAGTTAATTTCTGAATTTTAGTTACCTTATGATGAGAAAGGACTTTTTGCTTTTTTGCTGACTTTGAAAAAAAAAACAGCCTTTCTGATCAGTTCTAAACATTTAATGTTTTGCTTCTGAGAATATTAAGGGAAAGGGTGGACCAGGAGGATCCTCCATCAGTTAGAGACAGGATTCTTCCTTAGGCTGCAGGTCCTGGCAAGATACTTTAACCCTGGAGGCAGAAGGTAGGAGTGATTAACTGAATAATGTAGAAGACAGCTTGTTCTAAACAGCAAACTGTTTGTGGCTACAGTAGGGAAGAAGCTAGAGATCAGAGTTACTGACTGGCAGTATAAATAGTAGGGAAATTTTATATATATATAATATGATATATATATATATATATATATATATATATATATATATATATATATATATAAAATATGACAGAGAGAGAGAGGCGGGGGGAGGGAGGAAGAGAATGGGCCAATTTGATAGCCTTGTGGCTAAATCTTTTCTTTGCATCCACTGGGATCCCATATGGGTGTTGGATCATGTTCTGGCTGTTCCACTTACCATCCAGCTCTCTGCTTGTGGCCTGGGAAAGCATTTGAAGATGGCCCAAAGCCTTGGGATCCTGCATCCATGTGGGGAGACCCAGAAGCTCCTGGCTTCGAATCAGCTCAGCTCTGGCCATTGTGGCTAGTTGAGGAGTGAACCAGTGGATGGAAGGTCATTCTCTGTCTCTCCTCTCTGTAAATCGGCCTTTCTCTCTCTCGATCCGTTTATTTCTATTAGAGGGAGAGAGGGAGAGAGAGAGAGATGTTACCTGAAAATAAAGTGCAGAAAAGCTTGTGAAAAGTGAGAAATAACTATAGATCCTTAAGGATATTCATAAAAATGCATGAAAAGAAAGGTGGAATAAATAATTAGAAACATTATAAGCAGGTGGAAAAGAGGGGAAAAAAAGGAAAAACACTGAATCAAATTTAGCGGAAGAGTCACAGAACTGAAACTCACAGGGAGCTGGATGGAGAAGATAAGAGTGCTGGTGCACTTGGGAGTCATTCACAAGGAACCCATCCAGTTTCTGCTTGAAGTGAGCAATGATGGGTAGTGGGGAACTGACATAGCTTATGTTCCCAAAACTTTCAGCAGGGGCTCCACTGCCTCACGGGCTCAACACAATGTTCTGAGGCCACCACTGTTGGAAACACCCAAAGGAAGCATAGAAAAGGATTGGATGTTGGGGGAGGTATGTTGGGAAAAGTCTCATTAGCACAATCGGGTGTGGTGAGTGATGATGGATGCAGGACTTGATGGTGTGCTAAAGTCCCAGAAATAAGTAGAAATGGTACAGGCAATGGAAAAGTTGGCAGTGTTGAAAACTTGATTAGCATATTCTGGCTACTGTTGTTCTTGGCATCTGCCCTGATCCCAGTTGATCCTGGGCTCTCGTAGCTTCAAACTTTAGGAGCTGAGGTGTCCAAGGTCTCACTAGGTACCTCATTGCATGGCACTTTCATGTATGCAAAAACTAAAGACATCAAACATTCATAACCTCCCTGAGGATTCTTGAGTTGCTGCATAGTAACATGCTAGAGGAAAAAGTTAGATTTTCGGTGTTCTCATGCTAGTCTAGAAATAGAATTCATAGAAACAGAGTCTGTTAGGACTTTATCTGGAGGAAAAAAATGGTGTGCACGCCAGCATGCTGTGACTGGAGGCTACCCTGCCTTAAGAGACCTGGGCATATTACTGGTGTGGACACGCTCAGTTCTGTCTGTGATTTGCAGCGTGGTAGCATGGATCTGGGAGGCTGCACAGAGGATGCTATGGTCTGAGGAACTGCAGTTGTCTTGGCTGGCTTTTTAGTACAGATAATAAAACAACTTAGAGAGTACCACATGTGATAGAATTGTTCTGTGGAAAATACTGCCTTTTGGGATTACTGCCAAGTGTCATGTGTCCCAGGCGCTTCTTTTTATTTTTCTCGGTTAATTTCCCCCTTCTATTTCTTCAACAAAAATGAAAATAAAAGTAGCAATGTAGATTCAGTAAAAATTGGTCTAAATACTCATTAGAACACAGCTTTTCTAGTCTTTTTAGGTTTATTTTATTTACACAGAAATTGCAATCAATCTCTCCTTATGCTTTAGCCCAAGGCCATGAATAAATTTAGGAGCTGGACTCAGGAGTGCTCCCAGGCAAATGCAGAGGGCGGCTTGCACAGCCATTAGGAACAGTGTTTCTCAGCTGTTTTCTTAATAACTTTATACAACAAGTGCTTTCCCTCAGCCAGAAACTCTTCCTTTGTTGATGTTTGTCTTCCCATCTTAGTAGAAACTCAATTTATAGGTTATTTTTAAAAACCTCTAGTATTTCTCTAGGTGCTGCAAAGTAAAGTTTCAGGAAAGAAAATTTTTTTCACATGAATCTTAGGTTTGCCATCATTGGAGTATGGTGATCTGTTGGGCTTGATCGTGGAAAAAGTGGAAAACTTTACAAATGCCTGCTAACCTGAATTATTTCAGGTTTATCAGTAATTTAGAAAATTCAGGGCAAAGTCTTATAATTTGCTATAACCCTTTTAAATTGTATTAAAAATTTTACTAGGTTGATAGGGAGAGCAAGAGAAATGAGAAAAGAGACCAGGATCATTCCCATCTTGAATAACTGCAGTAGTTGGCTGAGCTGAACTAGGCTACCCTTAGCAGCCAGGAACGCCAACCTAGTCCCACATGTGTGGAACAGGAGCTCAGACAATTGAGCCTTCATCACTTACTCTTTGATTTTGTATTAACAGGGAAACTGGAGACAAGATCAGGCACTGAATTCAGGTTCTCTGACAGAAGATACAGGTGTTTTGTGACCAGTGCCCTGGCATAGTACATTAAGCTTCCGCAGGCAGTATCACATTGGAGTGCCAGTTTGAGTCCCGGCTGCCCCACCTCTCATCCAGCTCCCTGCTAATGTGTCTGGGAAAGCAACAGATGGTACAACACCTGTGCATCCACATGGGAGGCCCAGCAGAAGCTCAGGGCTCCTGGCTTCAGACGGTCCTACCTCTTGCTGTACTAACAACTTACGCAGTGAACTAGCTGATGGAAGATCTCTCTCTGGTCCCTACAAATCTGCTTTTCAAATAAAATAAACATCCGTTTTTAAGTAGATACAGATAATTTTACCAGTGTGTTAAACGTTACCCTGAATGGCAGCCACTGTCCTAAATTTCTTCATTGTTGTTGTTGTTGTTAGTTAGCCTCCATATCTGTAATTTAGAATTGGCAACAACAATGATTGCTCCAGCACTTTAATTTTAATCTGTGGAATTTCACAGTTCACTAGGGGATAACAGAGGCTCTGAAATACAGCTTTTAGATTAGTTCAGTCCATTCTTTCTTGAGCATTGCTCCACTGATTTCTTCTGGAATGCCCATGGAATGCCTTGTCAGGATATGAATTGATCTCATAAGTAACTTGAACCGGTAGAGGGGGAAAAATGCATGAGAAGTATACCTCAAATCCTGTCTGAAAACAACAGTATTTCTCTCATAGAATCAGTCGTCTTTCTTTAGACATCTGTACTTACCCATTAGAATTTCAACAGATTACATGCTGATGTCCAGTAATTCACATAGAAAAAAATGATGCTTTGTCTCCCTAAATTTTTGTTGGCTTCCCAAGAAATTCAGCATTAAAATCTGGACTTTGCCTTACTGAGACTTATCTTTTTCTGTTTAATAGCTCACTCCTTTGAGGAAAATATTTTATACGTAAAGAACGTTTCAATAATAAAACAGTTTTTCCAGCAGTGATTTGTCAAATCGTTACTGTTAGTAATAAGCCTGCTTCTCAGTATGTTTCTCTTTATTACACAGGCTGATCTGAACTTACAGATTGTCATGCTTTCATATAACTTGATATGGAAAGACTGCCAGGAGACACTGCTATAATAAAAATGTAACAGATGCTGAGAGGAGTCAAATGATTTCTTCTCAGCTTCTATACATTGCACATCACAGTGTCATTTTCATTTATAAACAATATTCAGTTGTTCTCAGTAGTGCAGCTTGTGATTTGCACATTTTTGAACTACTTGTTTACCTTTAATCAACTTACCAAAATATTTTGATCTACACTCTTGTGTTAATTCTTCTGGTCTCAGGAAGAAAGGCGTTTGGTGGCTGAGATTTGATAAGCATCCCTTGTAACTTAACATTATAAATGAAACCGTCAGGATTGCACCTCTGCGCTACTAATCATGGTTGTGTTTCATTATGGTAAACATCTAGAACAGAATCAACTGCAGAACTTAAAATATATTTTGTCATACTGTTAAGTATACAGATGTTTTAGAAACAGTTGGGTAATTTCGTTTTTGTGACTGTTTAGTATGGCAGAGACTCATATGTCCCTTTAATTTGAAGGCCCCAATGACTTACAACAGAGGAATTCAAATTGTCTATCAGAAGCTACAGTAGAAAATATTTTATATCACCGCTGTATTTATGTAAACTCAAACTTGCTCCATATCACCTGTCACAAACATGAATACATAAAAAGTGTATAAAGCCAAAATCTAATCTTTAGACATACGGTGAATTCTGTTTTTATCTTTCCTTTTCTTTCCATTCTATTCCATTAGTTCAAAACGAGCATTAATTCAAATACTCATGATTTTAATGAGCTTCAGCTTCCATTTTGCAAACTTCCCATAGAGTGTACTCGAGCTGGAGTGTTCCCTTTCAGGATAGTGTGCAATGACCTAAACGTATGGAAGTTTATTAAGAACTTCAGGTACCAATTGGTTGGAAAGCTCCCTGGGGGAGAATTCAGTTGTCAGTATCGGCAGAGAGGATGCCAACTCAGTCCAGCAGGTGTCATCGTTTTCTTAATGCCATCCTTTATTTCATCAGGGTAGAGGAGAGCTGTAATACCACTTTAGACTCTGAAAGTGGAGAATTACAGGATGCACTGCTGTAGAATGAATATTTTTTTGTGGCTGTTTAAATTTGCATACTGAAATCATAACCAAAAAGTGATGGTATTAGGGGTGGAACTTCTATGGCTTACCTGTTGGTGTAGAAGTTGATTTCCAGAGCTCCCTCGTCCTTTTTCCTTGTAAGGTGAGATGTTGGAAGAGAGCTGTCAATAAGGAACTTGGCTCTTAACAGGTAGTGAATTTGCAGCATCCTGAGTTTAGGCTTCTGCATACCAGACACATGACAAATAAGTTTATAATGTCTGTACAATTCTGAGTTTAAAGTTGTCTTAGAGTAACACACACAAACTTAATATGCCCCATTGTAGGTCCTGTAAGATTCAGAATTTTTAATATTTTCTTATTTTTTATTTGAAATGGAGGTTATGCAAAGAAAAAAGAGGAGGCAGGTCTTCCATCAACTGATTCACTCTGCAAATAGCCCCCATAGCCAGAACTCACCCAACCCAAACCCAGGAGCTTCTTTCAAGGTCTCCCAAAACTTGGGCCATATGTCATGATGACCTAGATAAGGTAGATGTAAAATGATCAGAGGTCATCTTGTTTCTCTGGTAGCCTCCTGTCCAAACATTTAGATCTCTCATTAGTATGAGCACATTATATTGTAGACCTGAAGTCAATCTCTGTTCTGCCCTCATTACATTCTGAAGCTCAGAAACACTGAAATCCTAAAACAATGTTACTAACAACAATCTTTGAGAATTTACATCTTGTCTATTGTTGATGTTGTCTATGGAAGAAGAATGAACCTCAGACCTTCATAGTACACAGCAGTTTATTGCTTCTGGAATACAAAATTTGTTTCTAATTTAAATCATGTCTGAAGTTGAAACTCTTCTCTATACAAGTAGAAAACAGTTACTTCTCAGCACTGTTATGGAAACAACAGAATTATAAAACTATGCACATTTATACATTTCATTGTAGGATGAATAATATCAATATCGAGTGCTTTTCTTGAGTGTTCTCAGTATTACTTTAAAACTATGTATGTTTTACTGCTGTATTCAGGTCCTTATCTGATGTCCTTGGTTTGAGGCTAGAATTAATATCAAGGATTCCTAAACTTGAGACTTTTACTTAAATATCTAAATTTCTCTATATCAGTAAAAATTAGAAGATTCCAAGTCTCTCTCTTTCTATGTGTATGTTTTCAAAAGATCCTTTAATTACACAGCTTTCAGCAATAAATGTTCATTTCTGGTTTTCCTGTGGTTTACGCTTTTCATCATTCTTTCTTCAGGTTATTGTTTGAATTAGAGAAATTTTAAACAGTTTTGACTCAGATAAATTTTTTCATGTTTGTGGAATCCCTATGTAATCTCTACATTTTGTGTAATGTTCAGAGTAAAAATATTTATTTTTTTTCAAAAACTTACTTCTTTATGGTTAAAGTGTTCAAAAACCTTTACTTTTAACCTCTTCTTTGGAAAATTATGCAACATACGATAGTCTATAGTCACTCCACTGTGCAGCATGTCCTAATTTCTTACTCCTATGTAATTATACTTTGTTATGCACAAATCCATCCTTGCACTTCTTATCAACTTTTCTTCCCTCCACAGCATCTGGTAGTCATCCTTACACTACCAACATCTGTGAGATGCACATCTTTATTTTTTATGTATGTGTAGAGATCATGGGGTAGTTGTCTTTATGTCCAGAATTTATACATTCATGTTGGTGCTATTGACAAAAATTTTATCTTTCTTACAGGTGAATAATATTCCATATGTTTAACTTTGCATGTGTATAATTTGTTTGAATTTCTAGGATCATGCAGTAAAATGCAGCAATGAGAATACAGATGTATCTTCAAAAGGCTCATTTTATTTCTCCTGGACATATACCCATGAGTGGAATTGCTCAAATATATGGTAGCTGTGTTTTTTCTTTTCTTAGAAAGCTGAGTACTATTTTCCCACAATAACTGCACTAATTTACAATCCCTGCCAACACTGTACAAATGTCCTCTTTTTTCTAAGTCCTTGGTCACAATGACTATTTTCATTTTTCTATGTATGATATCCAATCCAGCTGTTAGTGAAATAATTCATGGCAATTTTGATTTGTGTTTACATGATTGCTGTTGATCATTGTTTTTCATGTATCAGTCATTTTGATAAATAGTAGTTTAGGTCCACTGCTGTTTTGTTGAATTATTTTTTGCCATTAAATTAAGTTTCTTATATATTCCAAACATTAATATATTGTCAAATGTACAGTTTGGAAATATTTTTCCCATTCTGCATGTTGTCTGCTTTTGTTGATTGTTTTCTTCAAAATCTTTCATTTTGATGAAGTCTCATTTTTTTTGTTTTACTTTATTCTACTTGGAAAAGTTGCAGAGAGAAAGAGAGAAGGAGAGAGAGAGAGGGAGAAGATGGGGAAGAGATCTTCCATCTCCTGGTTCATTCCCCCCAAAATGACCACAACAGATTAAACTAGGGCAGCCTGAAGCTGGAGACTTGAAGCTTCTGCAAGCTCTCCTATGTGGGTGTATAGGATCAAGGCCTTAGGATATCCTCTTCAGATTTCTCAAAGCTTTAGCAGAGAGCTGAATTGGAAGTGGAGCAGGTGGGACTATAACTAATGCCCATATGAGATGGTGTCACCACAGGCTGAGGATTAGCCTGTTATACTACAATTCTGGCCTCTAATGAAATCTTATTTGTGCTTTTGCTTCTGTTTCCTATGTGTTTTTGGTCTGAACCCAAATATTGTTTCTTATGTAATTCCATGAAGTGTTTTTCCTTTATTTTTCTTTAGTAGTTTCAAATCTTAGTTCTATTTTGGGTTGATTTTTTTTTACAAGATATAAGAGAGTGTTCTAATTTCATTTTCCTGCATTTAGATTTACAGTATTCCCAGAACCAATTATTAAATGAACTGTTCTTGCTGGTGTGATTTAAGACATTCCTTGATATGAATGAAAATGGAGGAAAAAGATGCCAGCACTTACAGAAAACAGCAAAAGCTGTATTAAGAGGGACATTTATAGCAATCATTGTATGCAGCAAAAGAGCAGAATGATCTCAAATAGTTAATTTATCACTGTCCCCTAAGGAACAACAACAAAAATAAACTACAAATCAAAATCAACATTAGCAGGTGGTGAAAAATAATAAAAGAGCAGAAAATACATGGACTCGTAGTGAAGTAGGTTAGTTTACTGTTTGGGAATGCTTGCATGCTGTGTCATTGTGCTGGCTTGAGTCTTGCCTGGCCGCTTTGTGCTTCTCCTCCAGCTTCCTGATCATGTACCGAGGAGGTAGTACATGATATCCCAGGTACTTGTGTTCTTGCCACGTGTAAGGAAGGTAGGCAGAGTTCCTGGATCTTGCTTGGGTGTGGCTTAACCTTGGTTGTTACAGTCATTTGGACAGTGCACCAGTGGATGAAAGATTACTATACCTCTGCCCTAATGTCTACATCACATTATCTTTCAAATAACTTATTATAAAATATTACAAATACCAAGGAAACTGATTATTTAAAAAATACAACAAAAACAATTGCCTTAGCCTGGCTAAGGAAAATTAAATTAAAATTAAAGACTCCACAGTTTATACCATAGTGATAGTAAGGGAGTTTTAGAAATATTCTATGATTATATACCAACATCACTGATTACCTTAGACAGGACATATTCCTTACAGAAACACTTCAGCCAAGAGTTAAGAATTATTTAATTTTCCTGAAACTTCAAATCTATGTAGTCACTTCAATTTTTCAAGGTAGCTTTGAAATGGTAATTCATTACACCTACAGGTCGTATAGTCTATTCTCTATCCTGATACTCAGGTTATTGATTACATAGTTATGTATGAGTGTATCATCCTGAATAGCTGTAGTTAACAAATACTTAAGCAATACTATCAGCAGGTCATTCCTCAGTATATTTACTTATCCACCTTTGCCTGAATTTGTGATTTTCAGATACTTAATAGAGGCTGAATATTATGAAAATACTTCTGCTTGTTTTTAAGGTTTGTTTGCACTAAAGTAAACACTGTTTTATACTGAAAAGAACCCTCTGCAATGTAGGAAACCAACTGCTTTGTGATTCTGATACTTTTCGTGTATGGGACTCCCATAACAGAGACAGATCTAGTGGATATTATTGAAATATGTGAAGAATTACAAGGTTATGCTCATATGGAAAATGCATTGGCTGCCATTTGGTTTTCAGATGGTACAGTGTATTCAAATTTGAACTAAATTTGTCTCTTGTTCCTTTTATAGCATATCACATTTGGCCAGATTTAGCTCATTCAAATGTTACTGTGAAGTGGTGTAACACACTGCAGGTATTAGCTGTACACACTAACTGAACTCATGTGTAGAAATGGATTGGAGGAATACCCGATTGTATACATCATTGGAAGCCAAGCAATGTAGCCATCTGGCAATGAAAGAAGATAGGAAGTAAAATAGTCTGCAAATGAGGAAAAGTTTTGGTCTTTAACCTGCTTTTGAGACGAAACACGTAAAATGCAAATGAAAAGATGACTAGGGCATCATGCTCAATCTTCTGCTAGAGAGGACCTTAGACATTCTAAGATTATATACCAACATCACTGGTTACCTTAGAAAGGACATACTCATTACAGAAACTCTTCAACCAAGAGTGTGGACAGGGACATAAAACAGTAGGTAGAAGCAAGGCTTTGTGAGCCCTGAATAATGTGAATAAGAAACTGAAAAAAGACACAATGTAGATAATCTCTATGCATTATGTATGTGGTAGAAAATTTAATTATATCTATCATTTCTACACATTTCTTCAAACAAATTTTGGCTATTTGAACCTTATTTTTCCAGCAGGCATCTTATATTTGTTTTGGCTTTAAGAACAGCTCATTTATACATATATTCATATATACATATATGAATATATGAACATATACATATATGTATAAATGAGCAAGAATGCAATGCATGATCTCATTGATGAGCGAGAAGTAACTTTAATAATTAATTTACATTGGGCCTGGCGGCATGGCCTAGCAGCTAAAGTCCTCAACCTTGAACGCCCCAGGATCCCATATGGGCACCGGTTCTAATCCCTGCAGCTCCACTTCCCATCCAGCTCCCTGCCTGTGGCCTGGGAAAGCAGTCGAGGACGCCCAATGCATTGGGACCCTGCACCCACGTGGGAGACCTGGAAGAGGTTCCTGGTTCCCGGCATCGGATTGGTGTGCATCGGCCCGTTGTGGCTCACTTGGGGAGTGAAAAAACAGACGGAAGATCTTCCTCTCCGTCTCCTCCTCTGTGTATATCTGACTTTGTAATAAAATAAATAAATCTTTAAAAAAAAGAATTAATTTACATTGAACCAAATGAAACTATAGTTAGTCTTGTTTCTTCTGTCAGCCCCCTTTGTTTAATCATTCGCTAGGTTTCTGTTGCCTTCATACTCTTTACATCTTCAATGGGGAAAAGGAAATATGACATACAGAGTCTGTCTTTGAGGATTTTACAGGTTATGTAGGCATGCAGATCATATTTTCAAGGAACAGTGCATAGTCATATGAAGATGATATATTTTATGAAAAAAACAATGGACTTTGTAGGCTAGGATGTTGGATAGTAACATAGAGCATACTGTTTTGGGGTTGTTCTGTCTCTAGGGAAAACATGTCTCTGCATTCCAACAATCCAGATGACTCCAAATTAGATTAATGTGGCTGTTAGCTCATGATGTGTTCTGTGCCCCTGTTCTAGGATTTGGGGCTCCTGTTAAGCCTACTGCATTGTTATATACCTCATTAGCAATTGTTTAAATTTTTTTTCCTATGCTTGTATGCCTTAGATTTTTTCAAACAAGGAGTATGTAATCAAGTTGCCATACTTAGAAAGAAATTGCAGTCTTTTAAATCTGCCTTTTTGTTTAACAGAGTTAGATAGTAACATTGGATTATAATATTTCTACAAGGATAACCCAAGTTAGTGTATAAGTAAGAAGACATACAACAAGGCTCAAGAATCTTTTTGTATAGTGTATTTTTAGGTGTTCTATCACAAGAGTTAATTCAGGTAAGACAGCGTGATGTCAATAGGTGGAGCAAATTATTAGGGATAAGTGAGTGAAAAATTGATGAGTGAAGAATAGATTCCATGGGAAGGTGAACGCAAGATAGCAGAAAGTATGAAATTAGAGCACTGAAGAGCAGAGGTGATGGTGTATTTGCCATTGTGTTGTAAGTGTGTAATGGAGTCTCTGGAACCAAATTTGCTGAGGGCTGATCAAAAGAGGACATCATAGTTAAGATAATGGGAATAGATGGATTTACAATCATGGCTAAAAATGAGTTATGCTACCATTATATACCAGAATCAGAGAAATCAAAGTCACTTGGACATCGAAGGATTGTAAAGACATGGTATTTCCTGGAAGCAGTTTTCCAGTACCACATGGGGTATAATATTTCTACAGCTTCCTCTCTCTCTCTCTCTCTCTCTCTCTCTCACACACACACACACACACACACACACACACACACACACGTAGACCAAGTACCTCACAGATCATAATAGAAGAAAGCAAGCTTAAAATCCGTGGAGAAGCAACAAAAAAGCAGCTCACTCATTACAGTCCCTTGATTTTGTGTGAGGTAGCTGGAGTATAGGAGAGGGACAGGAAGAGCCTTTAGGAAAAATTGGATGTCACGTGGTGCTACTTGTTCAAAATATCTTGCAAGATTGAGAAAAGTTCTAATAAACACATGGGAGACTTTATTCAGAACAAAATAGTAATTACAAATGAATAGGCATGTAATAGTCCATCCTGGAAGAAAAGAGTCTGGGACCAGTGAAAATGATCTTGGTAAGCCTGGGAATACAAAGAAATGGTTAAAATAGTTCCAGGAATTTGGAGGGGGTGGTGGTCTTGCAAGGTGAAAGGGAAATTTATTTTTTGAAATATTGCAGATACTTACTTTTTTACAATTACTCAGTATCTAAGTGGCAATATCTAGCGGGTGGATAAACATGGTTAAAGGCAGTTATATACATTATTTTAAAATGCCTATTTTCATTACTTTCCTTTCTATTCTTGATACCTTTAGAAGAAATGGACACTATGTTAAAACATAATTGATCATTACTGGTGAGGAGCTGAAGTTAGCTTAAGATGGTAAAGGTAGCATGTAATGAGCGCTTGTTAGGTTTTAAGCAGAATCTGACAAGGTTTTAAGATGGCAATTTCTGTAGCAGGCAGAGATATTGTAAAATAGGTATCTGTTGTCTCTGTGCCTTAGAGCACAGCAAAGATAAATAAATAATCCTACATTTGTATGAAATACAGCAGGGGAATGGGACTGGACCAAAATTGTTCACTCCATGATTCTGAGTCGTGACAATGAACATTATAACCTCTTTGGAAACTATCAGCCTTTACCCATATCTGTGGGAAAGTTTGGCTGAGTATTCGTTTTTCTACATTTAGCAAGAACAAATAGAATGGATTAAACAACAGGGCGAGTTGATGGTGACAGAATAATCCGAGCTGCTGCGTGGGCATTACAAAGAGATGAAGGATGACACGTCATAATTCAGCGGGACGATAAATGTGATGGATTTGCTAACCACCCAATCTTTCACCGACAGGCTTTTACCTTTCTTTCTGATGCAGCTTGATGACATTGGCCTGCAAGATGCTGAATGCCCCTAGTGTTAGAAGGCACTGTGATACACTGTCAGTCTTTCAGGCAGAGGTGAAATGACCTAGTTACAGCTAATCCCCAAACTCCTTCTAGATTTGGGTGAGTTAGTTGTTCATTGTATCATAAATTCACCCAATATCTAAAAACCTTGTGTTAAAAAAAAACCAGGAAATGGAAGGTTTGTTCAATAAGATTGCATGATTTCAAATCAAGAGATGATGCATGAGTTGATTTAGTAGGAACAGCAGAAGTGCTGTGGCTGAAAAATAGATTCTGTGTTTATTGAATTAAATTAAATTTAATTAGCAGAAAACCAGTAAAATATTTTATGTGCTATGTATAAAATTATAGACTGTTACCCTCTCAAATTTAAGATGTTGATTTAGATCCATATTTATTGATTTGGAATGGTATTCATAGTGTCTTGTTGAATGAAAGACGTTCCAAAATATAACATACTTAGATTCTATTTATGTAATTGGATTGGAATACAGCATATGTAAAGCTCTGTAACTGAACAACCATGGGCTGACTAGTGTAGCAACTGAGTTGGTGAGATAAGCAATCAGACCATTAGTTTCTGAACCCCTGACACATCTGAGTGAATGACTTTGTTTCTCTCTACTTCAATTTTCTAATTAATTCAATTGAACCTACTTCATAGAGTTAATGACTGTAAAGAAATAATAGGTGTAAAAGCGTTGTAGAATTGTGGTATTAACATCATGAAGGACACTTTAAAATTTGGGGGTAACAAACATAGAACATAAGACAGAGCTCTCAAAGAATAAGAAGCTGTGTATAAGTTGAAGATTTAAAAGTGCATAATGTAAAAGATTAGAAGCATATTGCTTGCATTGTAATGGACATTAAAAGGTTTGGATTGCCTTTGCATCGTTAAAGGTTGTTATCCACTCTGTCGCTGTGAAATGTTGCCTGCTCTTTGGGTAAGCCTTGCATGAAAGCAGCCTCCTATACGGTCAGAAAACAGTAGCAAACAGTTTCCTCCCAGATAATGCCTCTCTGTCTGCCCTTCCCTTGGTGAACTCCAGGACTCTGGGCTGCACTTGCTTACCTTGATTTAATGCAACACCAAGTTCTTTCCTGAGCTTGACCTCTCTGGTCTTGTACTAGGCAAGACCTATGGCTCTACTGAGACATCAGCACGGAAAAATACAGCCACATTGATGAACGCATCAAAAGACTGCACTGATATTAAAATAGATTTACAATCTGGAAAACTTTGTAAAGGATGAGAGAAATATGTTGAACTCTGAAATTGTACTTTTCTGGCTTTATTTTGAGGTTCTCAGAAGAAGACATGGGTTTTATTGGGCCTTTCATTGCATTGCCATTGCAACATTGTGACTCTGTGTCTCCTTTGTAGCATTAATCCTTAAGTCTACCAAAGACTACCAGTAACAACTGAAAACCGTTGGAATTCATAGGTGCCATGCTTGTCTGCTTAGTGGATCTATGCCTCAGTTTCCCCAAATACAAATTGCAAATGGCAGTTTTGTTTGGTTGAAATTGTGCAGAATCCTAAAGTAGGGTTTAGCTACTCTTCATTTTCCCTTACATTACCACTTGGCCTTTTTTAATCCTCAGCCAATCTCTTTGACTGCTCCTAGGCTAAGACCATTTTTCCTAAAAGCTTCATGGCTTTATCCCGTCCTCCTTTTTAATTGATTTTTTTAGAAGTTATCAAATTTCTTAATATTAGCTATTATCAAAAAATTATGAATGAGAAAAATACATTTCAATTAAAATATTAACAAATCCGTTTTATTGAAAAACACATGGCGTTTAAAATGCATTATTTTAAAGAATAAAAATTTAAAGCATGCTACCTCCAGTTCCCCTGTGAAAAATATATTTTAATGACAATTATATTCTTTTTACCTTGAATATAATGAATATACCAAGCATTATCTTGTAAATGTGGTTTCACAAATGATAGTATAATCCTTTCCACTGTCGTTATTGATTAATCTGATTAACATTATTCTTAAAATATTGCAAGGAACTATTTTAGAATTAATTAAATTTATATGAGGCCTCAGGTAGAAGCTGTGTAAGAGATATTGCAAGAAAAATGACTGTACTCATAGGGCCAGTGATTTACAATTGCTGCAGCTGGCAGTTAACTAAATTTTGAAAGAACATGAATGATCAAGCATGAATATGTGCAACCATATTAGTACTGTAATTGAGAACATTCAAGGCTATCTTTTCTTTCAATATTCAGTAGTTCCTCTTTGCTTTCAATGATTCATACATCATGACAGAACTGAGCTATTTAACATAATTTATTTTTAGATGACCGTGTTACTAACATGGGATTTTCATTTAGAGATAGTCTTTCATGGACTTCATAAATAACATAAAACATTCATTTCATGCAACTTACATGGTTTAATACAAAACCTCTGTTATTGAGATATGATGGCTCTACATGGTAGGTAAATAATTTCATACGTTTATCATAATTAATGTATATTTCTGATTGCTAATTATCTAATTTGAGATTAAATAATCTGGTTAAGATTCACCTGATGAATCGAGCAGTTTTTGAGAATCGAATCGGTTTCTCACATCCTAGAGATGCAAGAAATGCATAATCTGTATTTTTCTTGTTTTCAATGTAGTAGCAGCTATATCTTTAAGCTGTCACAATATATGAAGTATTTGGAACTGGATAGTTTATAAAGAAGCTTATTTAGTTCCCTTTGTTTAAGTCTAAGAGCTTGGAATCAGCATCTGCTTAACTTCTGGTGATGGCCTCATAGTGAATGCTATTCATAGCAGGAGTGTGTATGGCACAGAAAGAGATAGTGAGATACAGAGCAAAAGAGGAAGCAAGAGAACAAGCAGAGCTAGCCAAATCCAGAATTTACTGTCCTACATGGCAACCAGTCCAACCTCTGAGACCTGACTCGTTTGAGATGAACATGAATCTCTTCTAATCTCTTCTCTTTGGTGCCTCCAGGACCAAACCACATTCATCTCTTAATGATGAATTCCTGTCAATTGTTTAGTTGGGAACCAAGCTTCCAGCACATTATCTTGTGAGATACAAATCATTTGTAAGCTATAGTACATAAAGAAGCAATTCTTATATGTAAAACAAATCAATCAGGTACTTAATTTGGTGTGTACAATATTTGTAAGTGTAGAGCATTTCAGTGAGCAGCTGGACCTTGTAAACTAAGGATAACACCATAGTAGAAAAAAGTTATGAAGATCAGATCATTCTTGGCTTAATTGAAGCTTATTAACATATTGGTTACTCATTACTATGTCAATTAATTCCATAATGATGTAAATTTTTGCTGATGGTATATTGGAGCTTTTAATTGACTGGGATGATACTCTGATGGCTCTGTCTTCAGACCAGAAAGGGTATACCCTAGAAGCTGTTGAACTTGACTGGACAAAAAGATGCTGGACTCTATGTTTGGTATACGCTTGCAATGGGGGAATCTCAACTGAACTTGAGCTGTGGTTATGCAACAAGGTGGAGGAATCCACCATGGTGGGAGAGTTTGGGGAGGGGTGGGGAGAACCCAAGTACCTGTGAAACTGTGTCACATAATACAATGTAATTAATGAATTAAAAATAATAAATAATTTTAAAAAATTGAAGCTTATTATACATTTGTGCTGTTTCACTCAGTCATTTTCGAAAGCCAGCTTTATGATACCCTTCCTGCTTTTGGAGTGTGACAGGTCCAGCTTGTCATATGTTGGATCTCCAGGCTTGAGAAGCATATTGGTGCACGCTGAGCTTGTGGGCTGGGACCTCTATGGATTTACCTGTTTTCCCATCTATGCTGCACTTGGTGCAGTGCTGCACTTGGAGCATCTCATATTGATCTCTTGATTCTGTGGTTAATTAAGATGTATTTTGCAGCACAGCCCATGGAGTCTAAGGCTCACAGAATGAGTCAATAGTTTTCTGCAGGTCTGCCATTGGCAGCGCAAAGTGTTTTAGTTCCAGCATGGGCATTTTCTTGAATTTCAAGAGATTTGATGTTCTCCCCAAAATCAGAAATGGAGAGAGGTAGGCAACTGTGTGAGAAGATAGGAACACAAATGGACTGGAGTTCTAATTCAAAATCAGAACCTCCCACCTGAGAAAATTTTGGCAGAAATAGTCTGAATCCAAGTTTTCAGCTCTAAAAATAGAACAGCTTTTGCTACTGATACAGTATTGTTTTAAATCTCAGTTTTGTTAGGGCAAAAGAAATTGCTTTGAAATCTCAACTTGATGAAGTCCTGTTTGTTTATTTTGCTTTTGACTATTTGTGTTTTTGGTGACTTTACTAAGAAGTCTTTCCCGATGCCTTTATCTCGGAGTGTTTCCTGTTTTCCTATAATAGTTTGATGGTTTCTGAGTGCAGATTTAGGTCCTTGATCCATTTAGAGCTGGTTTTTGCATAAGGTGACGATGGGTGCGGATCTTGCTTCCTATCTCTATCCAGTTGTCCCAACAACATTTGTTGAAGAGACCAGGTTTTTCCCGTGGATTATTTTCAGTTTTCTTGTCAAAGATTAATTGGTTGTACGTGTGTGGGCTCCCTTCTGGAGTTCCTGTTCTGTTCAACTGATGTTCTTCTCTCTTTCTATACCAATACCCGAATGTTTTTGATGACTATTGGCCTGTAAGAAGTCTTGAGGTCTGGAATTATGATTCCTGCAGCTTGAGTTTTATTCTTCACGATACCTTTGGCTGTTTATGGTCTCTTGTGTTTCCAGATGTACTTTTATATCTTCTTTTCTATCACTGAGAATAGTGTTACCAGAATTTTGATTGGGGTAGCATGAAATCTATGAAGGAAAATACATGAACTTTGAAATAGGAAAGAATCAGTAAAAAAAATTCTGAGCATCACTATAAAGCATACATTGACAAGGAAGCAGAGATTCAGGGTCATGAGCAACTGAAAGTTGTAAATTTTAAAAGGAAACTTACAATTCTCATGCAGGGACATGAGGAAAGCTTACTTCGTAGGAAAGTTAGGAAGCGTAGGGGAATAGAAATCAAGAGGAAAGATAGTAAAACATGGTATAATAAAGTATGGGCTTACCATAAGTCCAGTGTATTTGGACTATTATGTGACTGATATTCTTTGATTAGAACGGTTAATGTCAGATTTTGAAAATGTAGATTCTCATGTTGATGTCATCACTAACATTTCTTTACTGAAGCCACTTGCTGACAAAATGTCATATTCAAAGTTGTTACCTTGGTGATTACGCTTCACTTGTCTCTTGGCTTTCTCACACTTGAGTATACACTCAGCCAATGGAGTGATCCCCCCAAACATCCAAACAAGCTGCCAAAGGTACTTGGCATCAGGTTGGCTTACCACCATTTGTGTTCTTAGAAGATGACACCTTGGAAGTCACAAGCAGCTAAGCTATTGCATTTCAACTAAAGGAGAGGGTAATGGAGTTCATATAATTTGTCAAGTAAATATTGATGACTTAAGACTAGCCTACACAAAATTTAGAAGTAGTAGTTAATTTAGTAGTTTGCTTTTGACAGTAAGTAGTTAGAAGCAAAGGAAAGTGATTGATTAATTACACTGCCTACATTTGGTAGATTTATCTCAGTGAGGTAAGGGAATTTCACACATAACTAGTTGGGAGATTAAGACCTAGATATATAGGAGAATGGATTTTCCATATTACTTGACTGATACTGTCTATAAACAATATAATGTTTCCCAGTGAAAGTGGGAAGAAACTAGATTTCAATTGTGGGTAGCAATTGAATAAATGTGTCCATTGGTGAAGATTACAGAATGATTAAATACTAGGGTTTCAATATTTATTTTGGAAGTACAAGATTTTCGTTTATGCACATTTAACCTTTAGTAGTTGTATGAAGTTGGTCAGGTAACTTTATGAAGATTCTAATTTCTCCACTAGAACTGGACACTGAGGAAAGATACTGAGGAACCACACATTGTGATACATTTACGGTTCTATCAGGACTATCACAGTAGGTGATTTGATCTAAGTTAACTTCTCAGAATCACAGGGGAAAAATCCTGAATGTTTGTCAGCAAAATGAATGGTGAATGGTTTACTCACTCTGTTAGGATTTTGCTTTCTTCTCCCACAATTCTTTTTTTTCTCAAGTGTTATTAAATTTTTGTTGCCTTACTCTCAATAAAATACTATACAGGGATAAGGTTTAAATATATAAAATTGAATTATGACACTTGCACTTCTTCTGTAGTAAAACAGATACTTAGAATTTCATGATGTTATAGTTCAGGTTCTTAGATTTTTGGACAACTCAAAGGCCTATTCTATACTGTGACTTACATTTGGATGTATAGGATTTGAGTTAGGTGTGTGGAAGCCAACCACTGGCCTTCTGCCCAGCAATTGCAATTTAGCATGAATTCATGGCACGTATTGTTTTTTTCTCGGACGCTGAAACTTAGAGGGTCAGAAAGAGCCACTTCACATTTTATGAGGAAAGTAAGAGTTTAGGAATTAGAGAAGGTTTAAAAGGTAACACATGAGACTATCAAAGGTGAGTTTATTTTAAGCACATTAACTTCACTATCTAAAGTCATCTCTGCCCATCTCAAAAATATCTGCCTGGGGCTTCCATTAAGGTAATACATAAATGTTGTATCAGAACTTTTTTTAGTAAATAGCAAGGCTATCAATTAAATGCACATCTGACTTCCAAATGTGTAACTGATTCTACACTGTCATTCCTGGTTGTAAATGTCATGTTCAGTTTGTATCTCCCTCAAGGTCATATACCACAGTCATGCTTCCCTCCCTGGGTCCAAACACAAGCAATCTAAGTCAAAGAGCATTGAGCTTTTGCAAGTTTCAGGTCCTTACTCTCCCAGAAAATATAACTGTTTGGGATCAGAATTCAGTGAAGGGTGAATAAAGCAAGGGTGGTGGTATCTTGTTGTTTCTCCAAAGTTTGAGTTTTGTAAACTTAAACATTGGCTCTTACAAAGTTCGATGTTGGCTTTGTGGTATATTCAGAATCATGCGCTGATGGAAGCAGAACCCTGGGTCTCTCTTCACAGAACTTCTTGGGAAGGGGTTGCATCTCTCTAAAATCCCACAGGTATCTTCCCATACTTAGTATACACAGAAAGAAGTTACTAATGGAGTTTAAAAGGTTACCTTCGTTCACTAAAAATAAATGGAAAATGAATGACCTTCATTCAAAAAGGAGATATTCAAAATGGGAATTGTTAAAGAAAGATAGATTTGTACAATGCTTTCCTGGTTTCTGCATCCCATTTCTGTTCATAACAATTGGCCACCTCCAAGTCTTCCCTGGAACCCATTCGACTTGAGGGCCCTTGTAATGTTTCAATGTGAGCGCAGATCAATTTCCTACATCATTTCTGCCATGGTAAATCTTTTATGGGGATGAATGCTTTACAAAGGCAAGCAAGAGGAAAACTCATGAAAAATAAATATGGTAAAATATACTAGCCTGTGTTGCATCAGTCTTCAAGGCTTCATCTTGTTTAAATTCTCTGTGGCATTGAAGTAGTTAGAACATTTCCCCTCATTTGCTAGCAGTGTGGCCAGTTGAACTCAATTAATGTGTGGTGCCACCGAGGCTAAAAGGTTACGTTTTATTTCCTCACATATCATTTGACTCACTCTTTTCCATGACCACAGATTTTTCGCTTACAACTTGAAAGCAATAGGGGCAGTTAATTGTCCCAGTAGGGAGTACAACCTGGCAAGGAGGATGGATTCATTTCTACTTATTCTTAAAGACAGAAATAGGTAAGTAAACAAAAGCCAGGAAAGTACCTTACTTGATATAATTGAGCCCAATAACTAAGAATTGAAAAAATAATACACATGTTAAGCCCATTCAAACTTCAAAGTTATTTTAAAAATAATTTAGTGGGAAATTTAAATATAACTTTTTTTTTTCATGATAAAGCTATTTTGCACCTGAACATTTGAGTGATAGGCTGAAAAGGTGGCAGAATAACCACTAAAACACAGCAAGTAAAAATCCAACAAGAAGAGAAACAATGATGATGTTGGTTTCTAAACTCTAATGCTGCTTGTGTTAGAAGAGAAAATGATGGATAAAGTACTATGTTATATATCCTGGTTTTGTATCAGACATATTTCGTACTGGAAATTTGTTCTGTATTCAGGATTAGCTGTGAAAATTGGCAGACTTATTCCCACTTTACTGAGAAACAGGCTAAAAGCTGTTCTGATTGCCACATAATTAGTGAGGTCATACTAGGCTTCAGTCAGCTCTATCTGAAATTTGGATAACGCTGTGTGGATTTGTCTGAGCAGTTAGAGGTATAAAACTGGGGCTGTGCCTCACAAAGCAGATGATGTCCATCATGGATTGAGACAAAGAGGTGGGATCAGAAACAGGTGGAGTAAGACTAGAGAATTCAACAGAATGCAGATCTTTTAATGGAAAACCAGAGAATGTAAATTACAGCAAATATATCCTCTGAGTTTCTTTTTGGAGGATATCTTTTCATGATTGTATTGCCTGGAATAGTTTTTGCTTGAATATCTACAGAACCCTCGTTTGGGAATTTCTGCATATTTTCTGATGATATCTTTTATCAAGAGGAGAAATTGAGAATATTTCTGATTGTCATTCATTCCCAGAAGCATTTAGTAGGTTTGAATTAATAACTCTGTTCTATACCTCTACTCCTTCACTCCACCTAGTCTGTCTGCTATTGTGCTGGTGTATCAACCTAAGGAAAAATCTGAATGTATCAAATCATTTCCCATTGCAAAGGTATTAGTGATCCATCCTGATTTCTGAGGCTTCCTGAAATATTTTCAGTTATGTTCAGCCATCCAATCACATTTCCAGCTGTTTACCCAGCATGTACACTCTTTGCTGTGGCCACATTTTTGTCATATATATCAGCTTTATTCCCACTTATACTCTTGCTAGAATGTTCTGTTTGTCCTGTGATTTCTTGGGATCTCTGTTCAGTTTATCTGAAGTAAATTGCTTAAATAATGTTTTGATATTTAGAGAATCTGTTATAAAGGATTAGCATATAGTATAGTCTCCAAACAAATGTAAACACATAACTGCTGTAAGTCTGATTATAAGCTTTTGTATAGTCTTCAATTAAGCATACATATGTACATGTGGATGCATCATACAACATTATAATTTTCTTAAAAATATCTTTATTAATATGCAGCAGTTGTTTCCACAATATTAACTGAAAATTTTGGTATTACAGGTAAAGCTGTGGTCTGTGGCTCAGGTACCCATCTGGGCACCTTCTAATGTCAACTGCTTCACTTCCAGCCCAACTCCCTGCTCATGGCCTGGAATAAGAGGCAGACACTGGACCAAGTGTTTTGGTTACTGCCTCCTGTGTGGGAGAATTGCATTAAGTTCCACGCCTTGACTTGTAGAGCTCTTTCCATTGTGGCCACTTGGGGAATGAATCGGTGAAAGGAAAAATCTCTTTGTGTCTCTCCTTTTTTTCTCTGACTCTTTCAAAATAAAACAAAATAAATCAGCTCATCATAATTTTTTTTAAAGATTTATTTATTTTATTACAAAGTCAGATATACAGAGAGGAGGAGAGACAGAGAGGAAGATCTTCCGTCCGATGATTCACTCCCCAAGTGAGCCACAACGGCCGGTGCACACCGATCCAAAGCCGGGAACCAGGAACCTCTTCCAGGTCTCCCACGTGGGTGCAGGGTCCCAAAGCTTTGGGCAGTGCTCAACTGCTTTCCCAGACCACAAGCAGGGAGCTGGATGGGAAGTGGAGCTGCTGGGATTAGAACCAGTGCCCATATGGGATCCCGGGGCGTTCAAGGTTGAGGACTTTAGCTACTAGACCACAGCCGCCGGGCCCAGCTCATCATAATTATTTTAAGAAAGCAGTACTTTGCGATTTGACAGTTTTGCTCCAATTTTGAACAACAATAATCCTGTAATAAGTATATCTGCATAATAAACTAAATATTTTCATTATATCCCCAAGCCTCTTAGTTAGGAATGTTTTTTTCAAAAGATATTTTTCTGGTCCATTCGTCTAAACATCCAGAAACTACTTCCCAGCACAATTGTTTCAAATTATATTTATACTAATAAAATATGACATTGTGAAGAACTGTGCTATGGTGATAATATAGGGGAACTCAGTGGGAAGGAGGGAACTCGAGGTGGGGTAAGGGAAATCGCAGTTCCTGTGGAACTGTATCATTAAATAATAATAAAAAGTTGTAAGCAACAAAAAATACATTGTCATCTAAATTATCCTAAATATTATATTTTTCCATAATTTCTATAATCTCACATTGAATTTTGCTTTTGTCTCATACTTTTTATTTAGTAGAGTTAAATTTATAAAACTTTATTGGTTGTTTTTATAGTGATTATTTTGCTCTTGTATGATGAGAAAAAATGAGAAAAATTTAAAAAAATCATGTATTTGAAATCGGTCAAAAATTGGTAAGCCTGATTAAAAAAAACCAAGCACAATTTAATTACTTCTCTTGCTGCTCTTGTTTTAGAACAATGAGTGAATCCACCATCCTAGGATATGGTTATTCAATTTTCAATTTGCCAGAAAGCTTAGATTTTTGGGACCATGACTACAAAGTGAGGAAGAAATGAAAGTTTTTTCTTTTGAGCCAGTATAAAGACTAGTTTGATACAAAGCCTGGGAAGTTTTCCATGTTTTTGTTCCAGACACTGGCAAAAGAAAAAAACAAAGTAAGTTTGAAGTTTAGTTGTCACTAAAGGTATGAAATGGTTATTTATGAAGAGTCTCAGCAAGTGTCAATTGTCATCGAATCATCAAAGTCCTTCTGAAGAAAGCTAGTGATAAAATTACTTGTCCTTTGTTGTAAATTTTGCATAGAGCCAGTTCAACATTTGCTGTTTTCTTTGTTCTTAATATTTCTTTGAAAATCAAGGTTTACACAGAGAGCGGGAGGGGTGAGGGAGAGGGAGAGACAGTGAGGGACTGTTCCATCCTTAAGTTCCCTCTATGAATGGCTGCGGTGATCAGGGATAGCATAGATGAAGGTGAAATGAGATGCCTGGAACTCCATCAGGATCTCCCAAGAACAGGGAAGGAGCCAAGTACTTGGGCCAACTTCTACTGCCCTTCCTAATGCATGAACTGAGAGCTGGTTGGGAAGTGGAACAGCTGGAACCTGAACTAACACTCGTATGAAATGCTGGTATCACAGGTGGTGGTCAAACACCTGGGCTGTAACACTAACCTTGAACATTTGCTGTTTCTATGAATGTTTGGTTTCTTAAGTTTTATTGTGTTTTTCTTTTGTAAGAAACAATATTCTTATTTCCCTGGAAGTTTAGAAGGTGTAAAGGTTCTGGGATATATTTAGTATAGTATATAGTATATTTTGGCCAAGAACATGGATTTTACCTATATAACAAATCAGTTTACAACAGAATTGAAGATTATAACTTAACCTTTTTGAGATCCAGATTTATTTCTCATTTGTAAACATACAGTCATGACAGGATGAAATCACGCATATGAAACAGAACTTCTATTTCCTCCTTATCTTTATAATCCAACCTTACGCATGAAATTCTGATTCAAGCACTTGTCTGATTTTGTGAATGGGAAATTTTATGTGCTCTTTCTTTGATAAATGCATGTATTTTTGAATGACCCAAACTGTGAGATTGTTATCAGGGCCAAAATTGTGAGTTAGATTATTATCAGGACTTAATAGAATATATGTTAAATAATTGCTTGGGCTGCCAATAAAGACAGACATTTTTTCTTTCTGAGGTAAAATCTGATTGTGGCCAGAATAAAATGAAATCAGTGCAGTTGAACAAAGCTAATGAGTCAGACAGACACCCAGTTTCATGTAGCATTTCCCTTCAGTCTATACCTGTGTCATCAACATGCATAATTTTACCTTCAGTATGGGGTGGGAGGAGATCTTGAATCAGCCTGTAGTAGATCCAGCTCAATTTTCCCCAGATTTGCAGAGCCAGCTTGCAAAATAAATACCCAGGCACCCAGCCATTGCACATCACCTCTGGCAGCTGTTAAAATGATATTGTGAGACACATCCTTAAGAATGAAAGGTTCAGAACTGCTTGAGAAAATTTCCAACTTGTGAGCAGTGATATGATGTGAAATTTCTGTTAGGAAAGTTTACTTGCATTAGACACTGATCCAAGATGAATTGGCAGCTATGTTATCTCTAGTTAACTTCAGCATTTCTCTTTGCTCTAAAATCTATTCAGTAACTATCACTTCCTTGATCCTGTAAGAGTGGACATTGTCTGCTCTGTGTTGAGTTTTAATATTGTACCCTTTAATTAAAACCCATAGGGTCCCTGTGCCACCACAAAGTAAGACAGTCCTCGAACTGTGATACTGTCATCCCATGTGAGCAACAGCGCACCTCTCAGCTGCCCCACTTCTGATCCAGCACCCTGCTGTGGCTTAGCAAGGAAGCAGAGAGTGACTCAGAGCTGTGGTCCACAGCACCCACATGGGAGACCCAGAGGAAACACCTGGCTTCGGTTCTGCTCAGCTCTAGCTCTAGCTTTTTCAGACATTTGGGGTGTGAGCCAGTGGATGGAGGATCTCTGTCTGCTTCTCTCAGCTTATGATTCTGCCTTACCTGTGTAGATAGCCAAAGCATGAAATCTTTGACGTCTATTCTTTATCCTTGCATTATCTTTTTTATCTTTGAAGTCCTAACCTGATACATAGATGTATTTGTTTAGTTGGCCAATACTTGAAAGCATAAAAATAACACAAAAATGGCTCTTGATTAGACAGGGAAAGGGCCCCTTCTGTATCACTTTCCTGTTAGATATAAAACTCGCTTCCTAAATTTTTTTTCTATATTATGCTAATGATTTCATAGGACCATAATTAGAACTGAAGAGAGATCTTCTCAGTCACCTTAAAATTTGTACAAAATTTACAGATGCCCAGGGCATGTTCTCAGAGTTGGCTGTTTCCAAGTAAGTTAATTTGCAACTGATCAGAAGTGGGACTTCACACGGAATTCCTGTTGTTTCCCTTTTTCACTTTCAAGACTTGGAATATTGAGAACATTGACTGGGATATGTAAGCTGAAAACTTGATTGGCGACACAAATAAGGCTCCCTTGATCTAATCCTGTTAATGAGATGATGGTGGTGAATTTCTAGGAGTTTGTCTTATTGACAAAGCACAATCTGTTAATGAGTTCTTATCAGATGTCTATCACTTGTTAGGAAATCAGAGGAACTAAAGGCAGAGGCTTGTTGATCACATTTTGTTTGTCAGTATGCATACTCGTGCCTGAAGGATTCTGAAAATGTCATCTTTAACCATAAGTTGTGGTGAGCATTCTTGTAATTTTTTACATGGCATCATACTAAAAATATATATTTCAGTTTGTTTATCATATTTGATATAAACAGTGTGTGCTGATCTATATTACCCAGATGAGAGGCTCCTTTAAATACTTCCATGACCACTTTAAGATGTTTTAGAATGGACACATGAATTCCTATGAAAAGCAAACTTACCGTGTATTAGTTGATTAAACAGATAATCTCATGTTTATCTCAAGGCTCAAAAAAGAAGCTAAGTTTTATACCATGTTTTTGATAAAGTCAAAGAAAAATCTCGTGTTGACATTAAGGTAATTACCAAGTATATGAAGTGATGCTAACTTACATACATTTAACATAAAAAATTCTAACTGCTCTTCAATGGTGTGCTGTGAAAAAAAAACTTGAGAAAAATGAAAGATGGGCACACCAGTGTTTGAATTCTTACTATGAAAATGAGAAATATGAATTAACTGATTTATTTAGATAACAGGATTTTCTGAATCACCGACTCTGAAATCTTTATTTTAACCACTTCTGCCTTATCCTAACACATGTATCTGAAGAAAACATCAATACTCTTTGCATGTAATTTCAGGTTAATGACCCCCTAGTCCAGGAGATAAATATTAGACTAGCCAGGACAAAAGCCCAGTTAACCTTTCAAACCAGCATGCTTTGTCCTTCTCCACGCTTTATGCTTTTATTCATAGCAAAGATGGGCTTTTATCTCCCTTCCTCCTATTTTTCTCTCTCCCTCTCTTCCCTCTCCTTCCCTCCATCTCTCTCACTCTTATGTTAAGTACCTTTTTATAAAAAAGACACTGATTACATATTTCCTCTTCCTATACAATATGCTAACTGTGCTATATAAATCTTGTGTAAATTAATTCTGCTCATTTCCTCTTCCACAGGATTTCTATTCAGGTTTCTTTTTTTTTTCCATGTTGCTTTCCTAGTCCCTATGGGATGTGGAGACAGCATATGCTGATTTTACAGTTTCAGACTGTACAATTTGTGCTTCACACATCAAAGAATGGAAGCTCAATAAGCTGTGTCTTATTTCCCTGTTCTGGCACCAAAAAGCAATAAATTCATTACATCTCTAAGTAATATAATGATATCAGTCATAACTTGTAAAAAAGAGTCTTTGTGGGTTATGAGAGTCTACTGTGTTTCCCATCATTGGTTTTGAGCTTTGGAAAAAGGGATAGAGAGGGGACTCTATTGATAGTATGTGATACTCTTTTATAGAAAATACTTTACAAAAAGAGCATGTTTGTTTGCCCTTGGTTATCTAATTGCTTTCTTTCTCATCTTGCTACACACTTTTTTTCAGTTTGTACGTATCACTCGCAAACAAGGGATAATATTTTTCTGTGTTTGAAATATTAAATGATTTTGGTTCTTACTCTATCATTTTATCAATACATTTTAAATGAAAAGAACCTTTGATTTCATAAAAAAGAACTACACTTATTTTGAATGCTTACACACAACATTATTTCAGTACAGCAGTGGAGTATTTTATCAATCCTCTCGGCAATTTCAATGGAGAGATTCGCAGTGTCAGATTTGAAAGTATATTAGTTTTATTGGTACTTGGTTCTCTATTCTGCACTACTTTAAAGGAAAGCTACTGGTGGAGTGCCTGTCTACTGCTATTTCCTGTAGCTTATTGTGTAGGAGTCTCGCATGCATCTCTCCAGTAGCAGAGTTGGAACCTCGTTCAATCCCACTGTTCTTACTCCGTCTCTTCAATGAAGACAAGAGCATCATTTTAATGGTGTTATTAACATTTTTCTTGTTACACTTAGCGTATCATTGCTGCTTCCTCTTGGCATGTTAGGAAATTACCAGTCAGTATAAGGGTAACAAACATGTGAATAGGGCTAGCAGCAAGGGACGTGAGTTAGGGAAAGTAAAGGATAAAGATATAAAGTGGGAGCAGTCCATTTTACACTACAGCACAGCATAAATTCAATTCAAGAATTTTAGTCAATGGGCCCGGCACAGTTGCCTAGGAGCTAAAGTCCTCACCTTGCATGCGCCAGGATCCCTTATGGGTGCCAGTTTTAAACCCAACGGTCCAGCTTCTCAGCCAGCTCCTGCTTGTTGCCTGCGAAAGTAGTCAAGGACAGTCCAAAGCCTTGGGACCCTGCACCCGTGTGGGAGACCCAGAAGAGCTCCTGGCTCCTGGCTTCTGATTGGCTCAGCTCTGGCTGTTGCAGCCGCTTGAGGAGTGAATCATTGGACAGAAGACCTTCCTCTCTCTCTCTCTCCTCTTTGTAGATCTGACTTTCCAATAATAACAAAATAAATGTTAAAAAAGAATTTCGATCAAGCTGGGCATCAAATAATTGCTAGAAAGATTCACTCACAGGATGGCTTGAATATCAGCAGAATGTTTGAGTAGACATGGGATGATTCTGTTTGTGTAAATTATTTTTGTTGAGCTAGAATATTAGAGATTAAGTGGACAGGAATACCATTGAACTAGTCAGCGACAGTTGCCTCACTCACATAATTAATACATAAGAACAGTTTAGAATATAATAATATTGTTTAATCAAAACTAGAAATGAAGAGTCAAATTTTTATTTTAGATTTTTCTTGTGTCTGTGGCTGTATGTTTTTTGTGTATATATGCATGCATATGCATGTTTGTATGTCCCAACACCAATATATCCGATTTTAGTTTTTCTGTTAAAATTACCTTTTTGTCCACATACATTCTATTTGTATCTGAATTTGAAAAGGCCTTCAATTTGTTATTTTCTGCGGCTTGTGGAAACTTTCTTCATAATAATTCTTATGGTCTTAATAAGAAGGCCTAGCAAAATATAGCAAATAAGTTGTTTGGCTGAGAATAGGATGCATTCTAAATTTTATCATTTGCTTAAAATTTATTTACGTATAGCAAATGGAAGTGTCTTTCAAAAGTGCTCTATTGAACAGAAATATTTTTAGTAATTAATTTGTTAAATCTTTTAGCTGCATTAAGACTAATTTTTCTGACATAATTTATTAATCGTTGATCAGCTCAGTGATACCCAAGCAATTTTTCTGCATTTCTCTTGGTATTTTGCCAGTGATTTTTTTTGCTCCTATTCCCAGAATATCTGTAGACCTCTAGAGAAGACATTTATATTGAAGGCAGAGAGGAGTAAGGAAAAGGAAGTATGGCTCCCGTTGGTCCCTTAAATTAAGATCAAAAAAATCTTCCCATAAAGCCTCAATAAACTTTGGTTTATGTTTCACTGGTCTTATTGGTGATCAGTCTTATATTTCATGATCACTTGTAGCTAGAGTGAGTTGTTGGGAAAAAAAATAATCATTCCCAGTTTCTATAATGGAGGTAGCACAAGAAGAATCCTAAGATGATAAATAATTTGGCTGATGAACCCATATTTCTTTACAGGCAAATGATTACAAAATAGTTGAAAACACATATGCACACACAGGCTATACAACAAGCAATAACCCACATTGTGAAGCTATAGCTGTATCTTGCAATGTCATTTCTACTCTAAACAACTGGAATGTGAATTGTCTTCTCAGCGTTTTACTTTGTCCTGCTGTAAGTAAGAACAGCTAATTTTGAACTGATCAAGATTTCTAAACTGAACAATAACCATGTTGTCTAGAAATCTTGTCTCTTCTTTGATGTACCATTTATCAAAGAATGTGTCTAACTGACTTAGTAACCTTTCCCCCTGCCATGGAAGTCATGTTTTGGGTTTTTCTTAGTTGAGAAAGTGAAAATGTATAGGTCTTCCCATGCTCTCTTCTTGGCTCTCCTCCTGTACAGCATAAATTCTATTCAGGGTTTTTGGTAAAGATGGCCTTCAGATGACTAGTATGAAGGCTCATTTGTATGGTTCATAAAACAGGAAGGTAAAATCTGGGTAGTAATGAGATGATCCCAGGGGTCTACCTGTTTGTTATTAAGCCAGAGACTCAACATAGCTTGATGTTGCTCCTGGCAACTGGGAATCGTGTAGTGAGGGTTTTCTGAGTTCTCATGCCCTCAAATACTTCAGTTTGTGTCTTTCTGATTCTATAACGAGCAAATTGGTGAATTACAGGTCTGTAGTGAAGGGTAATCATTTGTTAGCTTATGCAAGGTGCCTTTCCTTGATTGCAGTGTTGAGCGTTGAATATATTCACTGCACCTCAGATAGATTTGTTGAAATGTAAATTATGTGAAATGTTTGTGAATTTATAAAAATCAAATGCACTATTGAAAGTCATAGGTTGTGAACTAAATGCAGTGGATTTTGCCTTAAGTGACTACTAGGCTTGGCAGCAAAACACAATGTAATGTTTCTGTATGTCTACCATGTGCGAAGCATGGTAACACTGTTAAAACAAATACTATTCTTAGATTCTCGCAACTGAGAATGAGAAAGCATTCAATGCATTTTTCTTTATTAGATTTTTTTCATAATTTAAATATATTCTTGTTTATTGGCAGTTTTTCCAAGACATATTACAGAACATTTACGTGCTTATACCAGGAATTCCAGATGCACAACATAGTAGTGCTTTACTTTTTCCACAAGCCAGAGATATTGTTTTATGCCAGTTTGTATGTAATACCCCCAACAAATCATCCTTAGCTTATGATGACACTTCACTAAAAAACTCTACGAGTTTCCCCTTGACTTCCAATATGCAATCCATAAACATACTTATCCTTCACTGATTAAGAACGAACTGATGCTGCAGCTTTGCTGTCACAGCTGATGAGAATCTATAATTAGTGTTCCCAGGTGTGTTTTGGGAGACACAGAGTACAGGTATATCATGGGAGCTCTTTTTTCATTTCCTGGATGTACCTTCTTAAGATTACAAAATTGTGAAACTGCGAATTTTGCAGAAAGGCAAAGGAAGTCCCATGTGGCTTGAAAGAGGCAATGGGAAGTAGCAACTAATGCCCAGGGTGTGCATTTGGGCCCCATATTTCATGAGAGGGTTTTTAAAATCCATTGTTTTACTGTAGATGGGTTTTAGCCTCATACTGAGCAGCATACTGCCCAAGTGCACAGTGAGATCCTCTCAAAAAACATATATTAACGTTTCTGGCTTTAAAAGTAACTTTAACATTGCTGAAACACACTGATGGGCTTTATGCAGTCATTCATCTTCATCAACACTGGAAGACGTCACTGTGAAGCATGCCTTTGTTCTAGTTATTCTTCTGTCCCAAGGAAGTGAGGGCCTCATACTTTGACCTACTCTTCTCAGTTTTTACATAATGAGTTACATGGCTTTTACAAGATCAGGAGAACAAACACGAAGTAAGACAATTAAAAAGCAATTGAAATGAGATATTTTTCCTTTTTGACAATGTTTGTTGTGGGAACAGGGTTATTCTGCAATTCACCTATTCCTGTTTTTCCCTTCTTTGATTTGTCCAGGGAGATGAGAGAATATGTATTTACCCAAATTACATAAATTGTTATTTCCTCCACACAGATGTTCCCCTTGACATTTGTAGAGAGACTTTTATTACTTGTTTTAGATGCAATTATGATAATTCCCTAATAAATAAGAGGTTTGTACTTGTTCTCCTCAGGTAAGATATTTTAAGTATTCAATGATTTCATATGCATGGGGGGAGGCAGGAGTAGAGATACCTGGCTGATACAAACTATGCAGAACAACCTAAAAACTAAGTCATTTTTTTCTGTGAATACATATTTAATAAATGTCCTTTATATGTCTGCTTGCCCAAGATTTGGTGAATAAAAATTAAATAGTAGAAAAGCCTACACTCATGGATTTGAGAAATCATTAGCAGAAATCATGCAAACAATTAAGAGCAGTACTAGTGCCTCAAGTATTGGAATAGATGAGCTTATAAGCAGGGTGATGGCTCCTTTGGATGGGTGCACCTGTACACTTGTAGTGGTGCAAAACCTCACATGTGCGAGTCTGTACAGTTTTTTCAAGCAGCATTTTCGTAAACTGAAAGAATTTTTACGTTAAGAAAGCCTCATTGACAGACCTGGAAATTTACAAACGATATTTTGTTCCAGTTGTTTCTTTGTCATGGAGTTTCTAAAAGAGCTGAATTTGTTAAAGGACAATTCTTTGTGGGTTATAGTGCTCAAATCAGAATTGTCTGGCTAGATTATGTGGATGCTTGAATTTATGCCTGACTCTTTCCCCTGTAAAAGAACAGCCATGCCACCAACCATCCTATTGGTCACCCAGTGAGCTAGCTTTTGTTCATCAAATCAGCCATACGTCTCAGTTACCCTGCAAGGAAAATGGTGAGGGATGGAAAACACATTACTGATAATAGGGTAGAAAAGGGTGGTATGCAGAAAATTTGGAAGCAAGTTTTAAACCACAAGTAACTTTTCTCCAAAGAAGCCGGAGAACACTTACGCAGAAAGGCTGGTGTCACAGTTCTTATATCATAACATACCTACTCATACTTTATTATATATAGGATGTAGGGTTTTTTTTTTTTAAGCTGGGTAAGATTCATTGTGAAAAACTCATTAGATGCTAACAGCCAAATAGGTGAAAGGCAAATGGGATGTTAGATTACTACAACATAATTTTAGTTTATAATTTTGAAAACATTTTCTTTATGATTTTTAATTTAAACTTAGCAGCTTACAGTATTCAAGCAAGATTTTGTAGTACTCCATGCATTCTAGGGTAATCAAAACAGTCCTAGAAATCCAACAAACCATATATTAACAATTTAAGAGTAGAACAGCCTTAGATATTTTGAAGATGTATTTATTTTTATTGGAAAGCCAGGTATACAGAGAGGAAGATTTTACGTTTGCTAATTTATTCCCCAAGGGGCCACAGAAGCCAGAGCTGAGCTGATCTGAAGCCAGGAGCCCAGAGCTGCTTCCAGGTCTCCCATGTGGGTGCAGGGTTCCAAGGCTTTGGGACATCCTAAACTGATTTCCTAGGCCACAAGCAGGGGGCTGAATGGGAAGTGGTTTTGCCAGGACCTCTGATACCGTTTTAAGGTTGGAGCAACATGAGGTTGATGCATGAATTATTTTTCAAAGCTCTTAGTTCTAAATTTTGAATTTTGGTTGAAATTGAATGTTTGAAATTTAAATTTTGGTTGAAGTTGATTTTTGAGGTAGCATGATAAACAGGATGGGTTTATATGTAGACAGGGGGCTAGCATGAGTTGGATAGCATGAGTAGGTGGAAGACATTGAAGAATACCTTCAAGACCACTGGTGAATCTTTCAACATCTGATTGCAAACAAAAGAAAATTCTCTGTCCAGCAATGAGCAAGCATACAGCCCTCTATAGAAAGCAAAGAATCCTATGGTACTTGGATCCCAGGGAGGGTCATACTACAATAGTTTTTAAACAAAATCATTTTAGACACTGCCACTGATACTTGGCTGCTGGTGAGTGTATGTATCTGCTCTTTAGTTGTGTCATGTCCAATAGCTGCTACTCGATGTTTGCCCTTGAAACCCCTGCACTATTATGACCCTACTTTACAATCCAAAGTCCTATGTTAACGGAATAACCTGACTGCACTTTAGAGGGGAATGCTTGAAAGATTTTTGGTTTTAATATAAAGAGGAGGGGGGGGTTTCTAACTAAAATGAGTGTGTCTGAGGAAAGAGAATCAGGAAAGAGAATCAGTAGCTACAGCATCGGGGCATCCTTTTGTTTCTCCCCACAATCTCAAATGTGTTTCCCTCTGGTATATTGACTAAACTCAAAAGTAAATGAAGCAACTGAAGCTCAATGAGAAACAGGTTAACTTTCTTAACAGCCACATTGATTAAAATAAATTTTGAAGTATTTGAGGTATGAGAACAAATAATGATATTAGCAAATGGAAGTGCTTGATAAGTTCTGAGAGTGAGTCAGCCATGTATGTTGTTGATGCAACTATGTCTTGGGAAAAATTCTTTCCATTGTGATTGCTTTTAGTATCTTACTAAGAATACAAGAGTGACTTCAATTGCCTGCTTAATATCCTCATATAAGTGTTAATGTATTTATCAGATACTGATTTTGTCATTTCTCCATGCCAACTGGTATTCCAACCTTTGGAGAAAAGCAGTAACCAAACTCAGCTAGGTTGCTGCTTTCATAAAACTTGTACTTGGCTACAATAGATACTAAACTTGGAGGATGAGAAGCAGGGAAAGTGAAATCAATAATCCTACCTCAGATATGTACATTTGAAGTGATTATTAAGCAATCACATAGAAATATCAAAGGAAAGGAATGAATGTATAGTTTTGATTCATAAAATTTCATGTGGTATTCAGTTGTAAAATAGTATCAGATCATACATATTGTGAACACAACATTTGAAAAGTTTTGAAAAATATGATTCTTGAATGCTTTAATGTTTAGGTGTCTATGGAAAAAAACGGTTTAAATTTAAAATTTGACTCCCATGAAATAGCAGGAAGACACAGATGAAGTCAAATCTATGGAAGGCACCTGTGTCTCTGCTATGTATCCTTCGATTAAGTGATGAGAGCTCATATGAAAGAAATGGGGGAAACAGTGAAAGACGGGGGATGTAGATACAGGTTGTGTACTCAGTACTTTTAAAAATATTTTTAACCCACTGATACTTTGTGCTGATGTCAGCATCATGGATGTCTGCTAATTATAGGGAGTTTTTATATTTAGAATCAAAGTCTTCATGCAGTTGGATCTATCTTTTGTGTCTTTGTTCTGAAGCCAGGACAGGAATGAATGAAGTTACATATTGGAGATGTTGCCCTAGGTCCAAATATGGCTCACATAATGGTAGAAGATTCCTCTTATGCCCACTGTTAATCTTTCATTCCAAATGTGTTTGTACTCATGTGGACCATCATTCTTTCACACCTGCTTAGTAGTTCTTTGCTCTTGCAGCTTCATCTGTTACTAACCATTAGTATTAGACTGGTTTTCATCTGCATCTCTGCTCATAGCCTCTCCAGCTAGAAAATCTTTGCTTTTGTTCCCTTTTTTACTACAGAATAAAGTCTAAACTTCACAGTCTAGAATCTAAAGAACTTCATTGTTCATAACTGTTTAAAAACTTTTAACACATCTTAAAAAACCCCATCCAATAGGATAAAAAAAATCATTGAAGGTGCATTTTAGTTTTGTGTAATATTATTCAGTTACCCTTATTAAAATTGTCCCTGTGTTTCTCTTTATGCTTACTTACCAGGCTTGTAAAACACTTGTGACTCACGGCTCATTCTTAGTACAAAATATCCTGTCAAAAGATCTGTTCTAAAATTTCTCTCTTTACAAATGTTACTACTAATTGTTAGATGTTATGATTTCATTTGCCTTGTTATTAGTTTATAACATGTCTCAGTAGGAAACAAATTTGCAGCACATACAGACTGGATCAAGTATCTGTTGTGAGACACCGTGCACAGTATCTGACCGGTATGGGACCTTAAGTAAATAGGATGAGCAAGTGAAAGGTTGTAAATGAATGCTTACCTTTCTGTCCTAAGTTTTTGTTTTTCTATTAATGTAATAGTTCATTCCAAACTAATCAGAAATGCTTGTCTCATAATTATTAATAAGTAATGAAATCATGCCACTGGTTGCATATATATTAATTTAAAAGGAATGAACAGAGACCATGAATGCTGGTGAGAATGCGTGTTGTGTTCAGGACAAGGACAGTTCTGATTGCACCAGTATGGTTGACTATCTTGAAAGAGCTACTATAAATGAAGGACAGTGGGAATCATCTGGACTCAGGATGAGTATGGAAAATATTGATAGATAGGAACATTAATGTAGAAGTGCTGTCACCATTCTCACTTGTTCCCAAGGACATACCACGTTCACCCTAAAGGAGAGTGCTACCTCCATTTCTCAGACACTATCTTAGGCTCCATATAGAGTTCCACAGCACTTAGGTGCCCAATCAACTTTTTAAAAGCAAAATGATTAGAATTGGGAAATTCTCTGAGCTTCTCAATATTGACTGTTATCTTTGTTCCACTTTAAAATGTTAAATCTTTTATGTTTTCAAAATATCAAAGCATATACCCAAAGTTTCTCAATAAAGACTTTTTTCTGCATTGCACATTATAAAACTGAAGAAAAACAAATGAAATAGAACAGAATCTATAAAGACAAAATAATGAAATATTCTTTTTTAAAGGAATCAGCAAAAGCAATACTCCAAAGCCAAGATATTTAATCATGTAAATGAATCAAATACTAGGTTAAATTCAAGGCCATTAAAGAAAAACAGTTTTTCACATATTTAACAAGAATGAAAATTTGAACAATATGTCAAAATTAAAAATCTTTTGTTTTTATATAACATAGCAGGATTTCTATGAATGTGATCTGCATGAGAAAGAGTATGCATGAAGATAACTGTTATGCCTTCAGAGAGATAGGCTGTTCAACTAGAGCAGTGCCTGTCATGGATAGGCAGATAGCCAAAGTGGATACAAGAGTATTGTTTTCAAATGTGCTAATACAATATATCTTGTTAGAATGCTATGTGATTGATGAAATAAACTACACTTTAGATACTCAAAAGGATAATATATATGTATTATAAATGTTTAAAACCCCATTCTCCAAACTAATATGCTTCTTAGATGCGTCATGCTACTGGAATCATGGATGAACACTCTATGAAGCTGTTGTCAACGTGTTGGCTTTGGATTTTGCTGCTACTCTTACTCCCTGAGGAATGCAAGGCTTGTCACCTACCACAGCCTCAAATTTGATCCCTGGATTTAGGAACTAAAGAGATACTGTATTCCTCAGGTGTATGGTGCTAAGGTTGTTAAGTCTTTGTACAGGGGCAGAAATGAAATATTTTGGGTTTTGTAGGACATTTGGTATCTGACACAATTCAACTCTGCCATTTTAGTGCAGAGTTGTTCATGAACAATAAATGAATGAACTAACTCTTTTCTGATAAAGCTTTAGTAGCAAAAGTGGGCAATGGCCTAGGTTTTCTCTGTGGGCCATTTGTTTAACCCAGGAATTCAGGCAGTGAGTTGTAGGTTGGAAACAGGCACAAATAAAATATAATAAATAACCCAACATAATGCTGGCCATGTGATGAATCTTGAATAAATGTAGTCTCGATGCATCAGTTGAGAAACCAAGGAATGAATATGACTTGATGAATATAATTACCATTCCAAAAATTAAAATTCTTGTTTCAAATGCAGTTTTTGTCTTATTAGATACTTTCATAGTCCCATTGAAGCCCCATTTTTTTAAACAATGGCCCAAATGTTTGGGCCCCTGCTACCCATATGTGTGATCTAACGAACATACTGGCTTTAGACTGGCCCAGCACTGGCTATTGTAGCCCTGGGGATAGAAGATGATTGTATTCTTCGTGCTTTTCCAAATATTATTTACTTAAGATTTTCATGTATCTAGCAATTTTACATAATGCAGTATTTGGAAAAGTATTGTTTTTGGAGTAAGCTATATTCTAATATTAACTGAATTTTGATGCATTTCAAATGAATAAAATGAATAGACATAACTGAAAAGGAACTTAGTAAATCAAGGGTGGGGAAATGCTGACCATTTACTGTTAAAACCCTGTAATATTTTCATTCAACCATTTCTTCTTTCATATATTCAGTGGCATTTATTTTCTATTCAAGGAAGAACCTTATTTCTTTCAAAAAGTAAAGGGTACCTTTCTGAATAGAAAGTTTAGGGATTCTAAAATGAATGGCTAAAATCTGAGCCTCTTTGTTTCACATATATAAAAATCTTACTGGGTTTCATGGGAAGATAAACTTTTATTTCCAAAAGGAACTTGAAAGTTATATGGAGATAAAAGATGAGCTACAGTGAATGAACTGGAGTAATATTTGGCAGTAAACTGCTGGAGATTTAATATGAATTAGAAAGAACTCTGATAACAGATCTCTTATAGTTTAGATCCATAGAAGCTTGAAATAAGGTTGACTCATTCTTGTTGAAATGAATATTCTTGCAATGGAGTCATTTGGAAGCTTTGATAATGAATTTTATTTAAGCAGAAATGAGGGAGATAAATGATTTTCAAGCTGTCCTCTGATTATGAAACAGCACAACTCCTCCCTGATTTTAGAGAAATACTTGAAAACACCAAGCAGTATCACAAATCACCAGTATTTCTTTTTTGAGATTTTCCTGTGTAACTCCTACTAGAAAGGATACAAACTTTTTTTTTACTGTTACAATGTTAGAGAAACTACCACCTTGTGTTTCTCCATCTCCCCACCCTCTCATTCCATCACCCCACCCGCTGCCTCCACACTAAGTGGTTAACTTTTTAGAATTGCTTCTAGTATACTAATTTTCTTTTTTTTTTCTTGTACAAAACCATCCTGAAAGAATAATACCTGTAAGGCTACAGCAGCAAGAAGCTGGACATGATAAATTGACAAATGTAATGATGCCATTACATGTGACAGATATGTAGCAATCTATATTGATTCAGTACTTGATGTTAAGTGTACTTCAGGCATTCAGTTAAAGTCTGCTTTCAATGTAAAGTAGAATTGGTGACTAAGACTATCTAACCTGGACTAAACAGTGTTGAACCATTTTTAGATGAATGGAAATTACACAATACTCATACAGCAGAAATGCCATTGCAAATATTTATTGATTCTCTGTGTTAATTTTATGGTTAAAATCCAGGCTTGGAGAAGGCATGTAATATTATGTAATGCAGTTTCTGAAAGATAGGTAAAAATCTTTGCAAATCTTAAAAATTTTAAGTCCTCCTAAAAATGAATTTGTACAAGAATGCGTGGGAACTGAGTCTTTACATTCAGATTAAAAGTTAGAGATTTTTGAAGATTAAGGAAGACCTTCCTCAAAATCATCAAAATGTAGTCATATGGGTAATACTGTTTCCGTATGTATCAATATTAATATCACATATGAAATGAAAATTCAAAAACTCAGTATACATATTTCTTGTGTTTTTAAGTCTATAACCCTTAATCTGAGAGTCAGTGTTCGAATTTTTTTTCTTCTGGGGTACTGAAAAACGTATATGATAAAATGCTGAAAAATATTTAGTAAAGAACCTGAAGTTAATTGGTGGAAGTAACGTCAGAAATACAAAATGAATTGTAAAAAAGTGACTTAATAAGCCCACAGAGACAGTATAATTAACTAGCAGCTGTGGTATCATTTAATTATTGTTTCCAAACAGAACTATCATTATATATGACTAGGAAATAATTTTTCTGTATTTATTAGGCAAAGTAGAAAATAAATTGAAACTTTATCAATTGCCAAAGGAAAAAAAGACTGGCATAACTGTGAATTGGAAATAATTTGAAATTACACCTTTAAGAACAAAGCACACTCCAAATTAATGTATAGTGTCATTAAGAAATAAATGAGTTCTGTAAGTCTTTTGTTTTACAGAGAACCTTTTTTTTTTTTGAAAGATTTATTATTATTGGAAAGCTGGATATACAGAGAGGAGGAGAGACAGAGAGGAAGATCTTCCATCCGATGATTCACTCCCCAAGTGAACCGCAACGGGCTGGTGCGCGCTGATCCAAAGCTGGGAACCAGGAACCTCTTCCGGGTCTCCCACGTGGGTGCAGGGTCCCAAAGCTTTGGGCCGTCCTCGACTGCTTTCCCAGGCCACAAGCAGGGAGCTGGATGGGAAGTGGAGCTGCTGGGATTAGAACCGGCACTCATATGGGATCCCGGGGCATTCAAGGCGAGGACGTTAGCCGCTAGGCCACGCTGCCGGGGCCCTACAGAAAACCTTTAACAATGAAAGCCAAATGATTGTACTTAAGACCATGAAATGAATCAAAGCAGGCATAAATTGCATTCAGGATTATTGGATAAGATTTTCTTTTCTTTGAATCACTGTTTTCTTACAGTGCTGATGAAGTCCTGCTGTATGACATAGACTCTAGGTTGTTTCTGCAAAGGATCTTTGAAATTGCTATTCTCTTTTGGCTTTTTTCCCTCATGATGCATTCTCCCTTAATTCCACTTCCTAAAATTGTTTCTTGCATGCCTTCTTCCCGCAGTTCATAAATGTGTGTATATATACCTTATAAATAAGGAACCACTATTAGATAATGCATTAATTAGGGTTCCTTCTAAAGTTCTCCTGTTAAAAATAGTTATCCTAACCAAGACTTTTATTGCTTCCTGAGGAATGGAAATCTGACAAATGTTGATTGAGCATGGCCTTTTGCCTGGCTATATATATGTGTGACTTAACTTTATTTGAGGGTATTCAAGTGTATCATATTCTTATGATAAGAGTTAACTGAAACATTATTTAATTTTAGAAAAGGTGTTCTTAGTTTATAAGTAGGATAGTAATTATTTGAGTTATGCAGATACTAACCAAATTGAAACAAATACGTATTTTGCATTATTCACTGTCCCCAAAGACTTTGTTCATGTAATTTACTACACGTGAGTGGTATTCTCCCAGCTTTTTCAATTTGAAAAAAAAAATTCAAAGCATCTTGCCTTCTAACTAAATATTCTAGTAACTTTGTATGTTTCTTTCTTTACCAACTTCACTCATTGCTCATCAGTAGGAAACAGATCATTCATCTCAGCTGTATCTGATCTGTCACTTTACCTTGAGAGTGGCTGTCAAACTGTACCTTAATATTTGATGATGCCCTTCGGTAGACCTGTTGCATGACATGCCATGGCTCCTCAAATACTCAATGTTTCATGCAATATTTCTCTTTGTTTGCTTTACTATTGACTTCTACATATAAACCTTGATTTCCTTTTATCCTTTCATTTAATCTATTCCTTGATTTTTTTCCCTTGTGATTTTTTTTTTTTAAATACAGGACTACAGCCTGAAGTGGTTTAAATACCACTCCACATCCTGGGATAAATGGACTAGACAGCTTCTCTTGGCCCATAGTATGTAGACACTATGTTGGGATGAGATATATTTGAACTGTGAGTTACATAAGGGGATGAAGAGTTAGTTTTAGGTTCTGTGTATGCAAACTTGTTGAAGGAATGATCTGAATGTTGTCTATGTTTGTGGCCTATCAATTTCCTGTGTGTGAGGTCCTTTTATGTATCACATTTATTTAGCATCATATAATCTTACGTTTTCAGTATTTTTAGACATGTTTCACATCATGCATAAATGTGAGTTCAAGGATTCTTGATCTTGCCAATACAGCTGGCACATAGAAAGTAAGGGTGTTCTAGAACAGGAGACAGGACTGGGCTCTAAATGAAATATAGGAATGCTTCTCAAGATGAGTCAGGATTGATGATGAAACTGTTTGGTAACACAGAGCATAAAAAAGGGACTAATGAATCAAGTCAGGTTTCAGCCAGGGCATGCTTTTTTTTGTTTTTGTTTTTTTAAACGTTTATTTTTATTACAAAGTCAGATATACAGAGAGGAGGAGAGACAGAGAGGAAGATCTTCCATCCGATGATTGACTACCCAAGTGACCACAATGGCCAGCGCTGAGCTGATCTGAAGCCACATGGGTTCAGGGTCCCAAAGCTGTGGGCCATCCTTGGCCGCTTTCTCAGGCCACAAGCAGGGAGCTGGATGGGAAGTGGAGCTGCCGGGACCAGAACCAGTGCCCACATGGGATCCTGGCGCGTTCAAGGCGAGAACTTTAGCAGCTAGGCCATGGTGCCGGGCCCAGAGCATACTTCTTGAAGCCAGGATCTATATGTACATCTAAGAAAAGCTACTCTTGTTAGTGGGTCTTGGGGACAATAATACATACAGTGTGTTAACACTTGGAATCACAATGATGAGAGTTTGAAAAATTCATGATATTCTAAAAGTCATTATTTCTGTGAAGGAACCTAGCCATAAATTAATATTGGAATAGTCTGTTGGATTTAAGGGAAGAGGGGATAGAAGTAATTTAGTTAAGCCGGGTACAAGCTATATCTTCAGTTACCCAGAAAGTTGATGAAGAAATTCAATTGTAAACATTAGAAAAATATGAGAACTATGTTCTATTTCAATTAACTAGGACAGCACACTGCCTCATGTGGATATGCAGGCCAGAACTTCTTCAGCTGAATGATATATTAGCACGTGGTGAAACTATTAAGTGACTTCCAATAAACTGAAGTTGACCTCTGTCTTCTCTGACACTCTGATAAAATCCTGACTTCAAATTAACATAATATCCTATTCCTCAGTGCTATCCTCCAGTTTGATCATAGATTCTTCAGGTAGGTCATATCATTGCTTTCAGTTCCATATCTTCTAAGCACTGAAACGCAAGAGAGATTTATTAAACAAGAGAGTAAATGGTGAACTAATGGGTCTGTTGTAAGAAAATAAGATACACCTATGAAAAATGCATGCCATTTTGAATTAGTGGGCTGTGTAAGGATGATTTAATGTCTGTGGCAGATGCAAGGATGTAGATGAGGGAAAACTCGGTGGTGTGTCCATCACCATCCTCACCGTGCTCTCAATTGGATCTAAGTCTCCTTCCTCAGAGCATAGTGCTTCTGCGGGCATGCCGATGCTTTTGTCTGGTGTGGTGTTGGCAAAGTGTTTCCTAGCCCACACCCCAATGATAGAATGCCCTTGCTCTTCGATACTGTCTAGTTATGCCTTGTGAATGTGAATACTTCACTTGGGGTGGGGTGGAAGGTAGGGCTCAATAAAACTGTCTAGGAAAAAAAGGGCTGCTCACATTCTTTTTCCTCACAGCAGGTTTGGCCACTAAATGAGGAAGAGAATCTGAAAACTTAGAACATTTTGTGGATTGTCTGGAATCATTTTGGTTTAGCGTTATCCTGTCAGTTTTCCAGATAATTGCAAAGCACTTCGCTAAGGGAAGTGTTAGTGGCTGCAATCATTTAGAGGCAATTTGGATTAATTGTGCAGTTGATGATCCTGAACTGTTGAGCAGGCCTGAACTTGACTGCCGTAAATGCAAATAAGTACTTTTTCCCAACTTCTATCAGAAAACCTACATTTTTTTCCCCAAAAATTTCCTTCCTAAAATCCAAAGTTTGGGACTTTCATCAAGTAATACTTTTTAATTTATTTTTTCTGTCTTAATCCTCACACCCTCTTATTTCAGAGTGTTGAAATACCAAGGAAGCCAAGAGAAGATTATCCTAAAAATGGGACTCTCAGATTTGAGAACTTATTCAACAGAGAGTTTGAAGAAACTTCATAGTGTTTTTTTCGTAGTATAACTAGAGTAATTTTCAATAATGCTTTCTGGTTTTGGGAAACTGCTTCTGAAAATCTTTCTAAATTGTATAAAGATGTTTAAGTTCCTTAATTTTTTAAAAAAGTGTTACAGAGGATTATTGAGGATCTAAATCCATAGTGAATGCTCTTAGTTTAAGTTTTCGAAGAGATATGTGATATCAGTTGTTTTTGAAAAGTATTTTCAAGCATAAAATTCTCCTAAATCCATCTATTTGACTAGAAATGTGCTGAGCGCCTACTCTGTATAAAGCTTTCACCTGTTCCAGAAAATTTCGGTTTTAATTTGAAGCCAGCCGAGTCAGTCTAGCTTTGTGCGTTTCCTCAAGCAAGATGCAGAATTCCTGGTTTATTTCCTCAAATACCTTCTAGGGATGGGTTTGTCTCTGGACTGAATCTGGGAAGTAGAAATATAATCAAGGTTATTCACAAAATAGACAGGAGCCCAGTCCCATCTGGAGCTTTGAGAAGAGCTGAGGACAGGTCACATGCCTGGAATGAAAATTGGCTGAAGAATCAGGTTATTGCAATTCATGAAGCCAAGGAGGTGTGAGACCAAGAGAGAAAAGTATGTGTGTAAGATATGCAGGAAAATGAAGAATTTCAGAATGAAACATACTCATGACAAATGTGACTATTTCTCAACCTGGAGTACTACTCCTCTTGACACCTGTTCATTCTCACCTCCTGTCACCCATGTCTCCCTTTGGGGGACTTTTACAGAAAAACAAACCTGAGTCCTCACCATCCGCATGTTTTTGAACCCTCATTCCCACAAATTTTTCTCTTATCATTACTTTGCAAGATAATAGAGGAGTTCAGAAAGGTAATAGAGTAAAAAGTGTAATTTAATGTAACAATACCTTGAAATCCATGCCTACAAGACTCCCTTAAAATCACTCATGCGCTGGGTATGTGGCATATTCAGTGAAGTTACCACCTGCACTGCTAGCATAACATGCATACTAGTTCAACTTCTGCTCCACTTTGGGTACATCTCTCTGTGAATGTGCTTGGGTAAGCAGTGGAGGATCATTTAAGTGCATGGCCCCTCCACAAATGTGGTAGACCAGAGAAGATATTCCTGGCTCCTGGCATCAGTTTGAGCCAATACTGGCCATATCAGCCATTTGGGGAGTAGGCCAGCACGTGTAGGATCACTGTATTTCTCCCCTTCTCTCATTTTAACCCTACCTACAAATTAAATAAGTCTGAAAAAAAAATACTCATGGGTAATAAGCATTGTGAAAAAGCTACATAGATCTCAAAAACTATTGAACCAAAATAAATAACCTTTTGTTGTATTCTTTTTTCCCACAAACTATCTGAAATGCACTGGTGTGACAAATAATTATGTATTTGTTTATCTTTCACCATTAAAACAAAAGCCAAGTCTCATTAGGGCAGGGCCTTGCACAATTTTGTTTATTTTTTGTGTGTTCAGATCATTTAGCAAGTACTAGGGACTTCTGAGAAAAAGAATTTGTTCAAGCTGGGATCTAATTACAGGATATCTGCATGTAAGATTTGGGGAGAGTTGAGTTATAACTACAGGTGATAATGAAGAGTAACAGGAACATGAAGGGTTTAAGACAAGTGGAAGAGATACCTCAAGTATTAAAAATCTAAAGATCAGGACTCGGCGGCATGGCCTAGTGGCTAAGGTCCTCACCTTGATCCCATATGGCCGCTGGTTCTAATCCCGGCGGCTCCACTTCCTCTCTGTCTCTCCTCCTCTCAGTATATCTGACTTTGTAATAAAAATAAAATAAAATAAATCTTTAAAAAAAAAATCTAAAGATCAGACATGTAGGTCTTTGCAAAATATGGCAAGAATTCAGGAAACCCAACCTAGGTTGCCTGAAATAACTGGCTACTGGAATTTGTAAGGTGGAGTAGATGTAGGGCAAGATTCCAGGAAAGAAGTCACAGTGGATCTTTCAAGTTGTAAATTTCTGGAGTGGCAGTGGGTGGAAACCTTGGATGCAGATTTGGAAGAAGGGCAGAAATAAATACCCCCAAAATAGCACTGGAAGTGAGCCAACTGCCTTTCTATGGCACATTTGATATTGTTCGTTATTTTTGAGGATAAATTCCCTCAGAAGATGAAATGTTTAGAGGTCCAGCTAATCTTTATTGCTGCCATAGATTAAAGCAGTTTTGTTATATCCTGTCCCTCCTCAGTTTTGCCTTTGGAGTCCCATTTCTGCCATTAAGTTTGTTTCTTCTGCTCTTATTTTTCATGTCCTAAATAGGAAATATTTAACAGTTTTTAAAAGCCTTTTTAAGTTACTTTTCTGTTTTTTCCTTGTAAAGAGGGAAAATTTGAGAAAGCTAACAGCAATACAAGGTAAACTACAGAATCAGCAGGATATTTAACTGGTATTGTAGGTATATAAAGGAGGAGGAAAAAAACTGAGGAAAAAATCACAATAATAACTGAAAAACATGTCAAGATTTGTTTGCAAAAATAAATGCATTGTATCTGAAATTTCTAGAGTTCAGCCAAGGAGAATTTTACCTCCATTAACTTAAAGTACCCTGGTTCGTAAAGATTTAGCTACTGCCTGCATAATGCCCCATGTGACATACTTAGGAGTTATGGGGATAATGGTTAAGAAAATCTCTAGGAGGTTCAAAAAGGATTGAAATGATTTAGGCACCAAATAGAATTGTAGTTGAGTTTACAGCAACAGTGCAATATGTATTTTTACTTTTGGGCATGGGGGCAAAATGGAAAGATTATCAAAAACATGGAGCCCACTTACTAAAGAAGCAAAATGAAGCTATGTATTATGATATGCCAAGGATCATACATTTACTCAGAAGGAGGCACCTACTTATTATGTAGGTATGTTTATGAAATGCTGAACTCTTTATAAGGTCCATAGTTGATATTATATGAGATGGAAATAGTTAGGACTTTTTCATTCATTTTACAGAACTTTGATTTATGTTAACCTTTGTGAAATAACTCTGGTGCTGTGCATTTCATGGTTTGTTCTGTAATAACAATAGCGGCAGCTTTCAACTAGGAACTTGCAAATTATTAAATTGTCTACAGTAAAGTAGAATATTTTACTAAGAAAAGTTTACTCATTCAAAATCATGTAGCTACCAGTACATATGTAATTGGCACTGCCTTAGGATCAAAGTACACAGGGATAAAAAAATAAGGGGAAAATTGGTAACTTCATGGAGGCTAAATTCGTTAATGTAGGGGGAGAATACATATACGTTAGAGTTCCAATTAAATATGAATTCTGGATAAAATAAGATTAGCCTTTAAGGGATGGGACAATGCTAGAAAAGTGGGACTCTTCTGAAAAGTTGATTTTTGAGTAAAATTAATTTAGACAGTGAGTAGGAGTAAGAGGAAATAACCTATTGGAAGCCAACTATTCTGCAAAATTATTCTTAAGCTACTCCAAGAGATATTTATCACTATGTAGCAATGTGAAGATTATTCTCCTTTTAAAGGTAGTGAAATCTTACATTCCTGAAGATTTAATGTTTTCTAAGATCATCTAGTATGTAAATGAGTCGGGATGAAAAATCTGATCTGCCTAATTTCAGAACCATGTTCTTTCATTTGTTCTAAGAAATCAAAGGGGTCACAAAAACTTTCACATATGGATTTTCTAAGAAAAGAAAATTTGTGTAAAATGAGGTCTTTCTGAACAGTGGCCCCATTGTTGCTTTTTAGAAGTTGTGTTTGATGCAGGAAGCAAGGAGGTTAACAACCCAGAAGAGGCGATGGAAAGTAACCCACTTGCATATATTGGCTCAGGGTGGGGGCGAACCGGGCTGAGTTAGCTTGCGTTATCCACTGGCAAGTCTGTGCGCTGGAGCTGTGCGGGGGTCTAGCCAGGTTCGGTTGCAATTAAAAAAAAAAAAAAAGGTATACAATACAAAATGCCAAGGCAAGGCTGCCTGTGCCGGTCAGGAATGCAGCACCCAACCAGCACACCTCCCACTGGTTTAAGTGAAGCATGAGTGTGTGATGGCCAGAACCAGGATGGGCTGCAGTACTCATTGGTTCTAGTGGAGGTCGGGGCTGAGAATAGAACCAACCCAGCAGTTGCAACCACCAGCCGATTGGGGTGATGGACTGTGGTGGGCACTGTGCTTACTAGTAGTGCATGTAGGAGCCTGGACTGGGAACACCTCAGGGTTTCTTTGGGGATTCGCCTGAACAAAATGGAGGAATCAAAATATTAACCAAGAAAAGATGGAAGATGGAGTAGATCAATCAACCACCTCAGCTATATGTTTGCAGCGGAAAACTGGACAAGGGGAAACTCTAAGATGGACTATGTCAATCAGTGGACTCTGCACCAGTCTCATCGTACCTGGATTGTTGCTGATGATATGTTGGAGCTTCTAATTGATCGAGGTGATGCTCTGCTGGCTCTGCCCTTGGACCTGAGAGGGCCTCCCTAAGAGGTCGTTGAATTTGGTCAATGGGACGCTGGACTCTATGTATGGTGTATGCTTGCAATGAGGGAATCCCAGAACAACTTGAGCTGTGGCTATGCAACAGGATGGAAGAATCCACCAGGGGGGGAGGGTTTGGGGTGAAGGGGGAAGAATCCCAGTACCTATGAATTGTGTCACGTAATACATTGTAATTAATGGAGAAAAAATAATAAAATTAAAAAAAAATTATCTTTCACAAAAAAAAAAGTTGTGTTTGAATTTTGTCTCTAAGCATCTCTTGAGTTTCCTCCTGTGTATTAGGAGTTGCTGAAAAGTAGAGATGGAAATTTAGCAGTTACTCATGGAACTCCCAAAGCAAAGAGAAACACAGATAAAGGTACGTTTTAAGGTTCTGTCACAGATGGTAACCTGGATTCATTTATGGGAAACATGCAAGCTGTAAGCTTTCAAAGATTTATTTTTATTGGAAAGCCAGATATACAGAGAGGAAGATCTTCCGTCTGATGATTCACTCTGAAAGCAGCCAGAAAGGCTGGAGCAGAGCCAATCTGAAGCCAGGAGCCTGGAGAGTCTTCCAGGTCTCCCACATGGGTGCAGGGTCCCAAGGCTTTGGACCATCCTCTACTGCTGTTCCATGCCACAAGCAGGAGCTGGATGGGAAGCAGGGCCACAGGGATTAGAACCAGCAACCATATGGGATCCTGGTGTGTGCAAGGCTACTTTTGCTACTAGATTACTGTGTTGGGCCCAAACTAATCTTTTAAAAGCATACATTTTTTTCTACTTTCAAGTGTAGTTTCTATTTTAAAGTTATTTGTAATACAAAGCAAGCATATTTCATACATTCTATAAATACAGTTCCATGACAAGCACACATCTTTCACTGTCCCACTACCTATTAATGCCCCCTCCTATCTCTTGTCATGTGCTCTTAAAAATGTAATTTTAATACACTTTATTTTAACAGATTTATTGATATTTTTCACAAATCAAAAAGAGGAAGACCACAGTTCCATTGGAGAATATACACTAGTTTAAAATAATAATCCTATTCCAAAAATGATCATTTCATTCCCATGCATTTTTCTATTATATGTTAGATGCTACATGTGAAAAAACACATGATATTTGTCTGTTGGAACTATCTTATTTCTGTAAACACAGTAGTTATGCGTCTGGCATGAGAGTTCTATTCCTTACTTAAGGGAGCACGAGCAAGAATCCAGGATGGCACACATGTTGGGCATGGTGGATCTTCTCTACTATCAATGGAAAGTGGGAAATGATCACAATTGTTGACACAGAGCCTCACCTTCTCTTTCGGGTTGATCAGTGTCCAGTGATAGGCTCCAGTGGGTACATACCCTCCCTCCCAGGTACATGAACCACACAGAAATCTATGGGTGCAGCATTCTCTGTAGTGACCCCTTCCTAGGCCTTTGGGGAGCTCTGCAAGGCTGAGTCCAGACACAGTGATGACCAAAGACCTGGTCACACTGCCGACCCTGTCATGTTGCAGAATCCCCACAGTCTTGCTACACAAGCTAGCTACAGACACAGGGTGCACAGGATCCATGTGGCCCCTTGCACCTGCCCCATTCATTGAGAGAGCAGAGATGTTCCCTGTGCCAGCTGCTTGGGGGTGCATCACCTTGGCAGTTTGAGTCCCAGAACTTGTGGTAGCCTGGGGCGATAGGAATGTCTCACAAATCCAGCTGGATGCCTAACCCACCTGCCAACCCTCCAGGCTACATTCAAGTGAGTGGAGAACATGAGTTTATCTCTCTGGTAATGTCCTCTCATCACACATGTGTCATTGCAGCCATTATTGGGTCACCATGTTGGTTACTGACAGCCTTTTGTGTGAATGAGGAGAAAGATTTTGCTGTTTTATCAGGTGTTTGGATTGGTACCCTACCCCAACCCCTCACTAAAGCTTCTGGTCGGACTGAAAGTCAGTGTAGTCTTCAAGGTTCTCCCTCAGACAGCATCACCTGTGGCACAGGCTGCTGGATCCTGCACTCAGCTCATCTCAGAACCTGACGTCTCCTCCTCCACTTGGCTCTAGGTGTCATGGATGGTGTCCTGGCTTGCTGCTGCATGTTTACACTGCTCACACTCCTCCAGTGCCTGTTTTCTTACTGAATTTTTACTGCAAACCTCTCCCCAGCTATCTGCTTGGGGTGTGTTTTTTCCTCTTCTGTTGATTTTCCTTGGCCAAAGTCAGTATGCCATCATTTCTTTTAAAGTCATCTTGGTGAGATGTTCTAAAGGAACTGTCGTCTAAAAGGTGAAAAGATGGGAGAGCATAATTACTGGAAATGGTAATGGTCTGGGGCTAGAAAGATATACTCAGAACTGGAGAGTTCTAGAGAGACTGAATTGGAGAGAGGGTTAGTATTTGCATTATGTTTTTGTGGTGAAATAATGAAAACCAAAGAGCCCCAAGGAGCAGAACTTTTTCCAAATTTTAAGTGATAGAAATCGAAATCATTATCAGTGGGCTGAAATCAAGTTAGAGTCAAACTCCCTGGAGACCTGGGAAGATAGTCTGTCCCCTAGAGTCTTTTAGTCTGTGATGCCTACTGGTATTCCTTGGCAAAGGGCTGCATGGATTCGATTTCTAGCTTCTTCCTCACACAGCCTACTCCTCTGTATATATTAGATGTCCCTTTGCTTCTCTGAGGACGGTCTGTGCAATCGTGTTTCTCAGGTAAATATGAGAAGTCTTATTCCAAAATCCTTAAGACATACATGAAGGTTTTGTTCCTTTCCTCCCTGCTATCCTTTCCTTCCCTTTGTTTTATTCTTTATCACTAAGTAATCTTACATGTGTGCATTAGAAATTGAGATGTACATATCTGGTGGTGACTAGTTATTTTCAGTCTAAAATAAGAATCAAAGAAAATACCATGTAAACAGAAAAATAAAATAGGTATTTGGAGGCTTTTGGTCTCCAAATACTGTATTCAAACAAGGAGCTAAGGGGCCTAGGAAAGTCTTTGGAATGTGTTGGCTGTGCATTTATTGTTGGGACTACTGTATGGCATTCATTAATTTCATTATGTGTGATTTACATGGTTAAGCTCTATGCAAGGAACTAGCAGAATGTAAAACTAGGGCAAAGGTTATGGTCACCACTTGTCTAGAACTTGCAGTATAGATGAAGATAGGCCCCTAAAAGAAATCATAGGGTAAACTTTGCAGGTAAAGTGTGATAAACGCTTTGGATAAAAATACAAGATGCTATTGGGACTGACACAAGTCAAGGGAAACAAAAGAAAGTCTTAATCATGTTTCATAGTGATATATTACATATATAAAGATTTTTGGCTTGTCTATCCTTTATGTAACACTCCCTCAGTCCCTAGTTCATTTTTAGGTTGTTTTTCTTCACTGAAGTTTATATCTATTCTCTGTCTTATATCTCCTGAGTTTATTTTCATGATATTGTTGAGAATGAGACACTGGAATTGAGATCTGATGGATGTCTCATAGATGTGTCATAACTAGTAAAAATTTGGAGATAACAGAGAAGAGCATTCTCGGTAGGTGAAAAAAATGTAGAGATAAAAATTAAGACCAGTGCAGCTATTTAGCAAAAGCAGAATAGTACAGCTGGCATGAGATACACTAGGAACCATAGGTAAAAGTCAGGTTATGAAGGGCTTTCTAGACCATACTGAACTGTTGTTACTCTCTATAAGCACTGGGGAGTGGAGAAAAGGATTTTGGGTTTAAGCTCTGATATTTTCTGCTTTTAAAATGTTGCCCTGAAATTCATCGTATTGTATATAGTTCAAATCACATGCATTCATAACATGAATGTTACTGTATTATGGTATATTCATGTATTATGGTATTTCCCTGATTAAATAATCCAGCACTTACTCAACATTTCAGTATGCTACCCCTTTGTGGTTAACATATTTTCTTCTCCCATGTGAATACATCAAACATAAGGATCTTGCAATCATGTAAAATGATCGGCTGCAGGGATAAGCTAAGATACAATTAAGAAAAGCCATGGCCTCTGTCATGGTAGCAAAAGGCATAAATTCGAGAGAGATTAGAATCTGGATCCAAGAGAACGTGGTGAGGATATGTATTTTAATTTGATTCCAGATCTCCCAGTTTGGTACCTAGCAGACTAACGGGATGCACGAAGGAGTGGGGAGAACACTGTTCAAATTGCGATCAGATGTTCAGGGTTGGGATGGAGGTCAGTTTGTGGTCTGACACTTTCAAAACCGTTGTGTGATTTTCAAATGTTGTATATCAATCTCATTAAATAAATTTGAATTAGACTTATATTAGGAAGTTGGAAAAATTTGAGAGAATCTTAGCCCTTTTCTTAACGTATAGCATAGTTTTTATGAGGTTAAATATTAACATGCTTTTTATGAAATTTATATGCTCAACATTGTTCTGTTATTTTAAGTGTAAGTTTAATTCTAGAAACAAACTGAAGTAAAATACTTCTTATACAGATGGAATGAGAAAGTTATATAAAGTTATATATATTAAGTAGGTAAAAGTTTGACAACTGGTTGGGACTCAGAAGAGGACAATATAAGTAACACAATATATATAAACTAAGATGTTCAGATATATTTGATTCGATGATTTAGGTAGAAGTACTTATTATAGAAAATTAATCATAATTGTCCATATAGCTTTTAACTATATAAATGGAATGGGCATTTATGCCCTATTCCACCTTATCTGCCATCAAGCTAGAAGAACAGAGGCTGGAAGGTTATTTTAAATATTTATACCTGATTTTAACATGTCCTTCACTTCCCTTTCACCATCGCACACATCTTTGACAAATACTTGAAGGTTGACAGCTATTGGATTGTGGTTAGTGTTCCGAGGTTACTGATTCTTTGTGGATATTCATGCATCAAAGAAGTATACTGTGAGTAGATACACACTGAATTCCGTAATAATTTTTTATTTAGTATCTAGTATTTCTGTGTCTGCTTGTATTTTGCGTACATTCCCAGGCACTAGTAATCAAAACTGGTGCTGGAGATCTTGCAGAAGGCCACATTTTGTGGACCATCTGTTGGCTGATGGTATCCTAGTGTGAGATCTATAGGCATTCTCTTTGATGAAGAGTAAAAGTAAGATTGTTCTCAGTGGGTCTCACTGGGTCATCTGAACAAAGTTCTATATTTGAGACTTGAATAGGTTACATTGATTGCGTGTATATTTTTTTCTTAAAAGTATATTATTGAAAGTTATACCATGCATTTAATATTATATTTCTACATTTTATAATAAAGGGGCCTTAAAAATAAGTCAGTATTTCTAAACTGCTTTATAAATTTACATGCTCATGTAACTCATTTGGAAATAGCAAAATGTACTCTGCCTCCAGTGATGGTTGGCTTCTGCCAGGCACCATGGCTGCCCTCAGAGCCCTGGGAAAGCCCAACATTGTAAGAAGAGGACCAAGAAGTTCATCTAACACCAGTTCAATCATATGTTAAGAGTAAGCATAACTGGCAGAAACCAAGAGGCTCGGACAACAGGTGGAGGCAATTCAAGGGCCAGGTTTGGATGCCAAATGTTGCTTACAGGAGCAACAGGAGGATGAAGCACATGCTGCCCAGTGGCTTCTGGAAGTTTCTGTCCTTAATATCAAGGAGTTGGAGATGTTACTGATGTGCAATAAATCTTACTGTGAGGATAGTGCTCACAATGTTTCCTCCAAGAATACCAAAACTTGGCTGCACATTTTGTGTCTAATGAAACTATGAAAACTGAAAAATATTCAACTCCTATCCATGATTTGGTGGATGAAATTTCAAATTTTAATTCAGGGAAATAAATAATTTTAATTCATGGGATACAGTAATATTTCAGCCTGCTAATATTGACATTCTAAGCTTCGTGTTCCAAACTTATAGTTTGGCTTAAATAGAATACTTATACTCTATTGAGAAATAAATTTAATATACCAAAAATGATCTTGAAATCAATAACTTTTTTGCTGCTTTTTAAAGCTTATATCCCCTACCTACCCATTTAGACTTCAAAAGAGTGAAGAAAAAGTCAATAATCTAAAGTCATTGCTTTCACAACAAACAAAACAACAACAAAAACTACCAGGCTACCAGTTCTGAAAGTGTGGCTCAGCTCTTGGCAGTCTTAAACTGTAGATAAAGTTTTCAGCAATGATTAATTAATGTTGCCCATTTGTTGGTGTTGGTCTGATTGTTAAGATAATAAATCCACTATTATCATACCTGTGTTTCATACCTGCTGAAGCCACCTTCTCCTAACGTTGACCAAGGAAGACAACAGCTCAGGTGAGCTGCTGGATTTCTGTCACTTGAATGTGAAGCCCAAGATGGAATTTCTGGTTGCCATCCTGTTGCAGGTCTTTGTGGAACAAGCTATCAGATCTGAGATTTTTGATTTTTTTCTTTTCCTTCTCCTTTGCCTTCTCTCCCCCGCAATAAAAAAGTGTTTGGTTTGGTTTTTAGAAATTTAAAAAATTGAAGTTCATGGGGAGTGGCTAAAAAAGAGAGAAGCAAGTTACATCTGAAAAAGTCTCGGCAATGATATTTCCTGTTAAATTCTGTGGAGAAATGCTTGTAATATCACATAAAATAATCCGATGCATGTGTGCTTTGTGATTTCAACTGTTTTCAAATTCAAAATTCTGAAATTTTAAACATTGGGGGAAAACTGGAAGGAGCTATAGCAAAATGTGAACAGTTGTCATGTTTTTGCACCCATTATATATTTTCTTCATCTTTTACTAAATGCTGCATTTCCCTAGTTTTCAAATTCATTTGACCAACTTTTTAAAAGGCACAGTTCAGTGACAGGAGACATAACCTGGTAAGAACCATATCTAATTAGGGTTAAACCTGAAGATTAGTTTTGGGATTCATTGCTTTCTTTATATCAGTTCCTGCATTTCCTTCCTAATAAATTCCTGTTTATTTTCCTGATTAATCTACTGCAAGACCTCCATCAGCATAAACTTTTCTAATCTTTCTGTCTTAAGGTTACAGAGATTCTTCTGGAATCTCTACTTAGGCCAATACTTATCTTCCCCAAACACTTGCTATTATACATCACTTGCAGCTATCATCATAAGCAAATATTACTAGATTATAATGCAGTGTGTTTTATCATGGTCAGCTTTGAAGGCATAAGAAATTACAGAGAAAATAACCTCATGCAGAAGAAGAGTTTTAACATAAATGCAAATTCAGACACTTCTTTCACTTACTCCTACTTCCTTCTCTTCATTTATACCGTGGTTAAGTTTTCTCAACCTTTTTTTTAAATATATATTTATTTGTATTGGAGATAGAACACATTTTAGAGAGGACAGAGAAAGCTCTTCCATCTGCTGATTCACTGCCCAAGTAGCCACAATGGCCAATCTAAACCCAGGGGCCAGGAGTTTCTTCCGGGTTTCCCATGTGGTTGCAGAGTTTCAAGTTTTTGGGGGTATCCTCCACTGCTTTTCCAGGCCATGAGCAGGGAGCTACTGAGGAGTTGAAGCAGCTGGTACTGTAACTAGCACCATATGGGATCCCAGCACTTAAAGAGGGATGATTAGCCAATTGAACCATTGTGAGACTGTCCCTAACTTTTATCATTTCAATCTCAGTTTTGTTATAATTGCAGTTGAGAACTTAACAATTTGTTGTGACAGTTAAAACAGTTTATCTGGGGTAAATAAACTATTTCTCATAGCCTTCATGACACTATGAATAAGATATGACAAAGATGGTATAGAATATTGTATTTTAAAGCTCAATTTTTACCTAGTTCAAATTTCATTTGATCAACTTAAAGAAACAGATATTTACTATGTACTCGGTAATATTCAAATATGTTCTCCGTACAGATTATATTTTGCCTGATAGCTAACCAAACTCTGATCCACAAAAGTATAGAGTAGTGGTAGGGCCATGACATACTTCAAAAAGCATTTTAAATTATTCAAATTACTGCTTAAGCCAGTTCTTGTCTCATCCCAAAGTGTGCCTCACTGGCTGTGTGATGCAGATGTCATGAAGTCATGATTTCATTCCATATCAGCAATATTGAAAAGGTTAGTTTAAAAACAATGAGAAAAAAATTTAAAAAGAAAAGTAATGTGTATCTCCACTGGCCCGTAAATGTACTCCCCTGAGCTCTCTACATCTGAGAGACTACAGAGAAATGAGGAGGAGGATAGATAAGTATTGGTTTTTATTTTTTAAAATGAGTTTTTCTTAGGATCAGAGAATTTTTTTTTTCTGTTATCTATTTCACCTTCAAAATGATCTTGCTGAGTTCCCAGTAAAGGTTACTCATGAATCTGAGGATTTGCCTTTCTGACTCAGAGTTTACTGGCATTTGCTGAATGTTTGGCTTTGTATTCATCTCTGCCTTTGACCATGATTAAAGTGAGGCATTGTCTCATTTATTAGATAGCACTTGCTGTGCTGAATCGGATTGAATCACTTGACACTGGCCCTAGAGTGTTTTGAATTACCCAGAAGGTCCTTGGAAATGTTTGTAGCCAGAACCTGTTTCTAGTGCATTTCTATTTTGCTTGTCTTCTCTGAACTTTTGATGTTGTCTATGGCCAAACACTAGTTGCTGGGAAGTACCTGATATTGTTCACGTGTAGGTTTGAGTCGTTCTTCAGTGAGAGTTGTTGAAACCTTGATTGCCCCCTGTATCCTCTCTTCTTGGCTCTATTTCTGTAATGACAACCGGTGGAAAGCACAGTGTGTACGTGGAATTACTCCACAAATTATGAAAGCTAAAATATTCCTTTGCAGGTTTTCATAAAAAAGGTCAAGAAATTAATTTTGGATGAACATCTTTGCCTTCTTAGCCAGTTGCTATATTTAATGATCTCAAGACGAATTGCTTGTTAAATTGGCCCCAGTGCAGGTTGGAGTAGAATGAGAATAGTCTCTATTTAATGAGGCAGGGATCAAAGCCCCTCATATTTTATCATTGACATGTAGGTGGAAGGAGTCATCGTAGGAGAATGGCTAAGAAGTCCCAGCACAGTTTATGGATATATTTGTTGAGGCTTCTCTTAAGTCTAAATATTTTTCCTTTTGCTTGATAACTCTTCAAAATTTTAAAATCTGTTTGAATGGGAGACAGAATTAAAAAGTAGTCTTCTGTTTTCCAGTTCACTCTCCAATGCCTGTAACAACTAAGGTTGAGTCAGGCTGACACCTGGCACCAGGAACTCAATTTGGGTGTCCTATGTTGGTGTCATGTACCGAAGTACCTGAGCTACCACCCAGGGTATCAAAAGCGGGGTGAAGGTTCAAATCCTAGCACTGTAACAGGGTGTGGACTTCCCAAGTAGCATCTAGACTGTTACTCCAAATTCTCATTTCAGCCTAATGAGTTTTTTTTTTTTCTGATTAAGAAGTGAAGATGCCAATGGTCCTGTTCTTACATATGGCTTCAATAGGTTTCCATCAGTGATTTCCAGGCTGAGCAGGCAGAAATTCCATAAAATAGTTGAAGTGCAGTGCGTAGTAGGCCAAGCCTCTGATTCAAGTGCTGGCATTCCACATGGGTGCTGGTTTGTGTCCCAGCTGGTCTACTTCTATCAGTTTTGGATAATTCAGATACATTTTTTAAAGGCATGAGTACATTAAATATCATGTCTTTTCAGATAATTGACTTTGGTGTTATAAATTGCTTTCCTTTATTCTAGATAAATGACTGCCCTACCTTCCTTTTTATTTAGTGTTTGCATGACATGTGTTTCTCCATTAATTTACTTTTAGTCCATCTGCATAGCTAAATTTCATGTAGACAACTTATAGGCAAACCTTTATTTTGTCTCAAAAAAAAAGCTACAGTTACACTGCCATGTATAGATTTTATTTTTTACTTTACATTTTTTTTTCTGATAAGACAGAAAATGCCAAAATTAGAATTGAATTGAACTAGTGTATTCAAATCAGAATTCAGTGACTAATATTTTTATAACTCAGTGTTGCTTTTCCAATGTACAAAGATACCTCTAGCTGCTTATCAGTATCTCATAATAATGCCAGATTCACTTATAAAAAATGTAATCCAGAAAATGAATAAAATACTAATTCTGTATATCTATCACTTGTCTCTCAATCCATCAATATTTTATTACTTTTAAACTACTGTGCTATAGTTGTTTTAATATACAAAGTATACAAAAAAGTTTTATTTCATTTTACTTTTTTCAGAAATTAGATGGGTTTTCTAGTGACTTAGGACAATCCTCATTTATTTTTCATTATTTCAAACTGTTTATCCTCTGAAGTTCTTGTGAACTAGATGTTTGGTCTCAAAGCAATTTTTTTCACAAGCATTTCTTCTAGATGTTGAAGTGTGATTCCTATTACCTCTAAAGATAAGATACATAATGTCATTGTGTTAGGTACGTTGGGTTAGGTTTGTTCACAAGACTGAGGAGGTGAGCAGTAGAGCTCTCCATTCTGCTTACAGCTGTCTCAACCTTAGTAAGTAAACTGTATGATGTTTTGTCAATACACCCATGTGCTGTTCTCCAGTGAATCTGGCCTACTAGTTTTAATATCCATTGATGCTATTACTTTTCTGATTCAGTTCATCTATTCATGATTCTTATGCTGATGATCCAATCCTATCCTTTCATTCTCCTCTAACACCCATCTTCATCACCCTATAAGAGTAAACTCTGATTCTTGTTAGGAAGGTATCTACTTGATTGTTTTTATTCAAATATCAATTTTCAGAGTATTAAATTGGCACAATTTTTTTTTCATAAATGTTTTAATGTTTTCATTTTCAATTGTAGCATCAAGGTAATTTTTTTTCTATTTTTCAATATCATAAAATAAAGGATGGTTATTTTTCTTCTCAATGCCTAAATTGCATGAGATTTGAACAATGAATGCTCACGAAGTTGACTCTTGTGTCTTCTCTGTGGGCCTTTTTAAATCTTTGAGAGCTCTATTGTTTTCCTGCACAGGGGACAGGGTGATGGGCACCTCTTTTGCTTCCCCTAGAAGCTAACATTTCTTCATGCAGTCTCACATTCTTTAAAGGAATGGAAACCACGATCTGGGTGCTCATTGTGTTCACTGCTGCTTGGAAGGCCAGAAACCTAAAATACTCAGAACTAGAGCATATATACATATAATATACACACATATATGTATATTTATTTATTACATATTTATTTATACGATTTGTCTTATTTATTATATATACTTATATAATATATATTTAACATGTTTATATATATATTTAAATCTTCAAATGTATATTTCCCTAACAATTCTTGATACTTGTCTCTGATTTCCCTATTGCAGTATTTCTCTTTTTAAAAAGATTTGTTTATTTTTTATTGGAAATTCAGACAGAGAGACACTGGTTCACTCCCCAAGTGGCCAGAGAGCTGATCTGATCCAAAGCCAGGAGCCAGAAGCTTCTTCTACATCTCCCACATGGGCACTGGGACCCAAGGTTTTGGCTATCCTTGACTGATTTTCCAGGCCACAAGCAGTGAGTTGTATGGAAGCAGGGCTGCCAGGATATGAACCAGTGCCCATATGGGATCCCAGTGCATTCAAGACAAGGACTTTAGGCGCCGGGCTCCCGTACTGGGCCTGCCATATTTTTCTTTTAATTGAGCTAAATTTTAGATTCCACATTGTTATACTCAGACAGTAACATTGCTTGGTTTATGCACAGATTGGAATGACCAAACAAATGTGTTCTTTTCTTCATTCTGCTCTCAATTGAGATCTACTATCACTTAGACATTTGCCAAATCTTTAAATTGTCGGAACTTCTGAGCGAAATATATATACCTGGATTTTCATCTTTGTAACAATATAACTTGGGTAAATTTTTGTCATATTTATTTAAATGAAACTGATTTGATGTTTAGTGGACTCCATGGAAATTCTATGTAATTTCCTGATGTGAGATCTACTTATAGTACTCGTTTTCTCTGCATTTGTACTTGACCCCTGAATTCTTCTCAAGTTAACTGTTTGCGCAGGCACCACATACTAACATGCCTTTTCAAGCTGATTTGCTAAGATGGACTAGGTTGTTGAAGAACTCTTGGCTGAGATGAGAGTTATCTGTTAATTTCTGAGTGCTTGATAAGATACTGTTAAGCTTGTAGTTAAAATTACGAAACTTAAATCTGGAGAGCAGGCAGTAGCAGAGGATGTTTGATGATGCATTTAAGAGTGTTTGAACTATTCTGCAAGTTAAGAAGACCATGTGGGGCCCAGCAGCGTGGTCTAGCGGCTAAAGTCCTCGCCTTGAAAGCCCCGGGATCCCATATGGGCGCCGGTTCTAATCCCGGCAGCTCCACTTCCCATCCAGCTCCCTGCTTGTGGCCTGGGAAAGCAGTTGAGGACGGCCCAAAGCTTTGGGACCCTGCACCCACGTGGGAGACCTGGAAGAGGTTCCAGGTTCCTGGCTTCGGATCGGCGTGCACCGGCCGTTGCGGCTCACTTGGGGAGTGAATCATCGGATGGAAGATCTTCCTCTCTGTCTCTCCTCCTCTGTGTATATCTGGCTGTAATAAAATGAATACATCTTTTAAAAAAAAAAGAAGACCATGTGCAGTTTGGGAACACTGAGATAACAGAGTAGAAACAAATATCGATCATCTGAAAACTCATTTTGTTTGTTTTGGCTTTACAAATTTACAAGATCTGCGGAACAAAACAGACTTACAAAGAATTTGTTAATCATTGTTTCAGTTGACAACCTATAGGGTAAAATATGTTCTAAGATGTGTGTATGTGGAATCTTCCCAGTGAAAATGTTATGAGTGAGTATATTAGCTGAGGTCGTTTCTGTTTGTGTGGTAGGTTTTCCCTCCTGAGGTACTATCTTTAGATTCTATGTTGTCTGTTTTGATTTTTTTAGAATTGGTCAAGAAGATAAAGGTTGTTCTCCTTGATCATAAGGTGTAGTGATGGGAATTTTTTCTCTGAGCACAGATTGTGTGCCTCAAGTTTGCACCTGGTGTTTCTCTATGTGAATGACAACAAGAATGAAGTCCTTGCAGTAGTGCAACTGACTGTCACACATCTGCACAGTTGACAAAATGATCCTCAGGACACATCGTCACTAATAGCAGGTTACTATTTGGTGCAAAGAGCAAAGTTGTCTTCAAAACAAACTCTGAACTTGATCTGCTCTGGAGGAGCAACCTCTGGGCTGCCCCGCCACGTACCTGCAACTCCGTGGAGTTTAGGTGGGAGCAACCCTCAAAAATAACCCTCAGAGAGAGAGGAATCAATGGAAACAAATACTTTACTGTGTCTGCCAAATGTGTAAAGAAGAGGTGGCAGCTAAGTATATTAATCTCTTCCTGTTTTGCAAGGAATAGTATTAGCCAACTGCTTTCCTATCCTCATGATTCCTTATTGTCATTTTCCTAGAATTGTTTGTAATATACATAAAATTTATTTTTATATTAATACATTTTTAAAAATTTGTCGATGATTATTCAGCCTTTCTTAAGCATTTCTCAATGTCTCCCACCTAAAATTATGTGTTTTATCTTGAATTATCTAGGGAAGTAAAGAAAGTGTCCCCAGGGAGGTGGAAAATACTTTATCCAGTCACCCAGGACATTTTTGGGTCTCTGCAGTTCAGTTGCATAGGACATCCATGAAGAGTCAAACAAACTAAAATTAACCAAGCTTGGAGAGACATGGATTGACCATGCATGATATTTTGAGCATTGCACGTTCAACTACTTGCTAACATTGGAGACAGGCTGATTTTTAATGGTTCTGGTTAGACACTCAGTGTGTTAACAAATTTTGAACAAAAATTGTTATCCCGTAATTATTGTGTATATCCTTTTATTCCAAAGAATTTTTCCATATGATTTTTATATTATTTTTGGTTCTTTACTTCCTGTAGGGCACCTTAGATTACATAACACAGGGTAGGCACACACTAAACTTGGAACAGTGTCTGTGTTTACGGTTATAAAAATGGCAGTTAAAAAAAACTTTATTTTGATTAGCTGAATGATGAAATGATGTAAATCTATGCATAATATATCAAACACAGAAAATAAGTTTAAAAATAGATTATATGCCAAGAGAGACGTAGAATTTCCAAGAAAAAGGAGAGATTGCATTAGAAAATCCAAACTAGTTAAATTAGTAGGAAGAGAGACCGTGAGCTTATTAGAGAAATGAGAGATCAGTCATGTCTTTGAATGGTATCCAGGGAAACAGAAAACTCCAGGAACATTAGTCATTGAATATTGAGTGTTAATAAAATTACATAGAAAGCAATAGTGCTAGAGTGTTTTCAACTAAAACTGTGAAATATATTTTTGAATAAAAATCCAAAGTCTGCATATATAGAGATATATATGCTTGTAATATATTTGATGAAAAATTATGCTTTCTAAAATATAGCCAGGTAGACATATTCTCCTGTATATATAATTTCAAATAAGTAATGTATTAAGGTCTCTAAATGTGCAAACATAAGAGAGCATACATTGTTCGGTTGATGGGATGTTAAGCAAGTGTAACTACTCAACAGAGAAGTAAGAAACAGGGCATCTTGGAATCCAAGGCAGGAAGGGCTGAAGACACTTTTGGGCTTCTTTACTATTGTCCATTGTTACGGACAGCATCTGTGCACAATTTGTGTTTATTTGTTCATAGTGGAAAGGCAAACTTAGAGAAGGAGATGCAGAGAGAGCAAGCTCTTCCGTCTGCTGGTTCACTCTCCAAATGGCCACAGTGTCTAGAACTGAGCAGTCCAAAAGCAAGAGCCAGGAGAGTCTTACAGGTTTCCCAAGTTAGTGCAGGGTCCCAAGGCTTCGGGACATTCTCTGCTGCTTTCCCAGGCCACAGAGTTGTATGAGATGTGGAGCAGCTGGAACTGGAACATGAACCAGTGCCCATATGGGATCCTGGCACTTGCAAGGCAGAAAATTAGCCAACTGGGCCATTGTGCTGTGCCCAAGAACTGTTTCAGAAGCATGCATTGGACTAATAAGGAAAGGAAAGTATATGTACAAAATCATGAATTTACTGTCACATTTATGTGACACTTCGAAAAATAAGAATGTGAAAGTAAATGTGAGGAAAGAAAATAGACAGCAACCCAAAATAAAGCTTAATTAGAAAGCCATGTGGTTGTACTGCAACATGTCAAAGTGTAAACAAGATGCTGAAGTGGGGCTAACATTTTGGCATAGTGAGTTAAGATGCCATTTGGGATTCTTGCATCCCATATCCAAGTGTCAATTTGCATCACAGTTGCTTATCTTCTGTGCCAGCATTCTACTTATGCACCAGGAAAGGCAGTGGAAAGTGACACCAGTACTTAGGTTCCTACCACCATGTGACAAATCCAATTAGAGTTCTGCCCATTCACACTTACTGTGACCACTTGAGGAGTGAAACAGTAGGAGGAAAATCAGTTTATCCCCTTTCCCCCTCTCTCACTCAGCTTTTGAAATAAATAAAAACCTTTTCGAAAACAGTGAAAATGTTCTTGACATTTCAAACCATAGGCAATGTTAAAAATTATGCTAAACATGACTATAAATACAAACAAGGATAATCTGTACCAAGGCACATACTGAAATGTACGAAGAAGAGATTGTGCAGTAATCATAGTAAAGGAATGGTCATGTTTCTAAAAAAGTAGCAAAGCAAATCAGCTTGACTGACACGAGGGAGAGCTCAAATGAGAAGAGGGAGAAACTTTTTGTCCTTGTACATGCCCCTCATTTGCAAATCCTGTTCATGACATACATACACAAAAAGGAAGAAAATTTAGAACTTAGAATGTACTTTTCCATAGAAATAAGAGATCAAAATAAGTTCCCAGGTGGGTTCACAAAATTATTTTGTGTTCAAACTTGTATCTGAAATGTAGTAACAATAGTGACATTTTACTATTTCAATAGTTTGACTGTAGGCAATCACCATGTCTAAGTTTGTATACATCAAGTCATATTTTCCTCCTCACCCCAGATTTGATTAAGTTCCTGCTAGTCTAGCCACCAAATTCAAGTAAAAATCAGAATATTCTACCCTCACCAAAAACCTACCTTTTAAAGATATTTTACTGTTTTCCCTGATGCAGAAATGTGCAAAGTATAGTCTGTGCATCCCACTTTTGTCTGTCCTGATACAGAATCTGCTCATGGTCCATAAACTAGATGACTTTGTTTAGATACCAGGGATGGCCAACTGTATAACAGATTGCTATATATGAACATGTACGTTCATTGCAAACTTTGCTTTTTCTGCTACTTCAGTGCCCTAAATCCCCGTCTGCGTGTCTCATGACTGATGTTTTCCTGTCATTTTGATGCAAACTAGGATATAAACTTTCCATGAAGGATTTATTCAATAGGACACTGATGTTTTTATTAAACCACCCAGATTTATTATTTGTACTTAGACACATCACGTCCGGCAGTATGATGTTGTCTCATTATATAAATACTTAAGTTCCAGGGTAGTATGATCAGCCTATTATATTCATAGAGAATCCCTATTACCCAGAAAAATGCAGAGCCATTTGTTAGCTCCTCAGAGGTCCTTAGATAAAGGAATGTAAACCTACTACTCTACACTTTTCCTGATGTCATTCCAGTTGCTAGAGGGTTTTTTTTCCGAAGTCATCATGTGTTTTTCTTTAATAATTTCCCCATTCTTACCCTGAAACCAGCAACTGTATTTCCTCAAGCCAAAAGCAAGGAGTTCAAATACAAAACCTTTTTTACTCAGTATTCTGGGCAGGATACTTAGGCTATTCTTGTCCACAGGGTAGTTTAACCTGTGATTGATAGCATCAAAAAGATCATTCACTTATAAATTCTGGAAGATCTCTACTCTCATGAAAAATGCTACAGTTGGAATATCCCTTTGAGATATTCCAGGTCCCTGGACCAAAATGTAGGAAAATGAGAGGTATCAGATATAGTTGGTGAAGACTAATAGAGATACCAACTGTCTGGTCCATAGTTCTGTAATTCTAACTCCAGAAATCATGATACAGAGAGGAAGACAGAGGATGCCTTCATGTGAATCCCAGAATGTGACGACTGCTTGGCTAGGATTCCATTTTATGCCCTCAGGAGAGTCTCAGAATCTCTTGCCTGAATTGTCATATAGGGCTGTGTCTTGCTTTCCTTTTTTTCTCTTCACTTGTGACTTTTTATAGAAAGAATGTTAAGTGAATCTGCTTTATGCAGCATTAATTCTTGGATGCCTTGTGTTAATTCTTGGTAGCAGTAAATGGGAATGCACTAAAATTTAATGGTTTTTTCTTGCTTTTTCAACATTATTTAATTGGAAGAGGATAAAAAAAAGTAAACACACGTGGAGTTGGTAAAATAGTAATTGCTGATGATCAGCTAGAAAAGTATATATGCAAGCCATTCAATTCCTTTTTGTAAATGGATCTATGCTGGAATAGAGTGTTAGGTTCCAAACAATAAGAAAGGAACAAGACAGCTGTGTACTTTCAATTACTTTAGACTTTTTAAAGATTTATTTATTTTTAAAGGAAAGTCACATGCAGAGAGGAGGAGAGACAGAGAGGAAGATCTTCTGGCCATTGATTCATTCTCCAAGCATCCACAATGGCTGGCTGAGCCAATCTAAAGCCAGGAGCCAGGAGCCTCTTCTGGGTCTCCCAAGTAGGTGCAGGGTCCTGAGTCTTTGGTCTGTCCTCCACTGCTTTCCCAGGCCACAGGCAGGGAGTTTGATGGGAAGTGAAGCTGCCCAGATTGGAGCCAACACCCATATGGGATCCCAGTGTGTACAAGGTGAGGACTTTACCTGCTAGGCTACCAATTACTATAGATTTTAATTCCATGGTTTTTCTGTGTATCTGTTTTCCACTTTCCCTGGTAGCTGTGGATTTGGGAGGTAAGAATCTCTGAGATGAAATGGAATGATGTAGTAATGGGAAAGGATAAAGGGTGAACTGTGAAGGTATATGTAATGACAAAGTGATGTAAAAATACTTCTTCAAGGAAACGTCCTTATTCATGCAGTGGTGACGTCAGGGTACAAGAAAGGCATCTAATGGGCACACACAGTAACTCTATTTTTCTCTCATCTGTAACTTAGTAATTTATTGTCCAATATGGAATACTCTTTAGAATGAAGCAGGAGCTATAAATAATTAATAGCTAATATTAAAGATTTAATTATACATTATATCATTTTTATATAGCTACCATATAAAGACTTGCGCCATTTAAAATAAAATAAACTGTTATCATGCTTGAGTGGATCTGAGTTGGAAATGATAATTGGTATTACTTTAAATACTTGAGAAAATGTTTTATTTACCTTTCATTCTACACTGCATCTTAAAATCCAGGCATTGATTGGCCTGGGAGTCTTCCCTAGTGAAGTTGATTTCTCTGTCAGCCATTCAGTATTACTTCGTATGAATGTACATGTAATATTTTCCTATTCTTTGTTTTGGTACAGACCCAGAAATTCAGAATTCCTAAAGCGTACATACTATACAGGAGCATGTGTGTATGTGTGTTGCAAGACAGTGGTAGGAGAAGTCATTAGGGAGCCAGCACTGTCACACCAGTTACGCTTCCACTTGCACTGCTGGCATTCCATATGGGCACTGATCATTTCCTTGCCATTGCACTTCCAAAAGAGCTCCCTGAGAAAGCAACAAAACAAGGGTCAGACCTTGAGCCCTGTAACAACACGGAAGGCTTGGAAGGAGCTTCAGGCTCCTGGCTTCAGACACTTCTAGCTAAGCAGAGTGAAGTAGTAGATATAAGATATTTCTTCCTGTCTCTCTTCTCTGTCAGTCAAACAAAAATAAATCTGGGCCTGGAATGATAGCCTAGTGGCAGAAGTCCTTGCCTTGCCTGCGCCAGAGTAACATATGGGTTCCACTTTGTATCTTGGCTGCTCCATCCCCTTCCAGCTGCCCATTTGTGACCTGGGAAAATAGTTGAGAATGTCCCAAAGCCTTGGTTCCCTACACTCACATGGGAGACCAGGAAGAAAGTCTAGGCTCCTGGCTTCAGTGTAACTCACCTCCAGCCATTGTGGCCACTTGGAGAGTGAACCAGGGAATGGAAGATCTTTATCTCTTGTTGTCTCCGTAAATATGACTTTCCAATAAAAATAAATAACTCTTCAAAAAAAAAAGCGTCATCAGATAATATTCCAAAAAGGAGCCATGGGCTTCTTGATCTTTCCATCAACTGTGCTTCTAGGACTTGCCATGTTTGTTGCGTGAAGTTCAAATGATTTCTACCTTTTAACTGTGGCTGAGTTTTACTAGTTTAATTGAACTGTTTCAACCAGTAACAAAAAATAATTTTATACTTTGTTCCTACAATTTACATGGGGATAGTCATATATCTGACATAGCATTAAAGCCACCCCTCCTATCACAGGCTCTGGTTGAAGTCCTGGCTCCTTGCCTCCCATCCAGATTCCTGCTGGTGCACACCCTGGGAGACAGAGAGGATACCAGAGGTGCTTCTATTCTTGTCACCTTCAGGTGAGACACAGATTGACTTCAGGGATCCTGGCGTCAGTCTGGTCTAGTTGGGTGGCCATCTGGAGAATACAACTCCGGTTAGAAGATCTCTATCTTACTTTATCTGTCTTTTTTTAAATGAAAATATATTTTTTTTCAAAACAAAGAATAAATCAAAATTTTTATGACAAAATAAAGATGAAAGACTATTTAGAGGATTAAATAGTATCTTTCAAAGCTTTGAGGTGTAGGAACGATTAGTAGATAAAAACCAAATAATTATCATTCATTTCCTCTGCTCATGCAAACTGAGATAGAAAATCCATATGGTTGTATTTTAGTCCTTAAAGTAACATTTCAGAAATTCTGGCCCCAAAGCTCAAGATATTTGAGACATATGGCTTTGACTTAATGTGCTTTGATGTCCCCTCCTTGCTTCATCTCATTTTACATGTGCAGATTCCGCCAACATAGATTTCAAGTGAAACTTCCTCTCCCCTCACGTGCACTGGACACCTGAGTCAGAATTAAACGTTTAACATTTCATAAGTCAACCATAAATCAGCCATGGAGCACAGAGGACAACAGAAGGTCTATTGTACATTTCTCTGCAGGGAAGCATGAAAAAAAAGTGAATGGATTGAGAAACTATGGTAACTAAAGCTACTAGCAGAGAAATGTGACAGTCACAGGGTGTTCTTGGAGAACTGGGCTGGATGAACATATTTCTGATTTATGTATCAGAGTCTGGAGCTGGTACATTTCAAAGAGTTTAATGTGAAGAAGACATACACTCTTAAAAATTAAGTTTACAGAAATCATACTGCATATGAAATAGTGATTTACACATGAATTATGTTTAATTACTGAATAGATTAGAAAATATAGATTTGTGTCTGTTTATGTAGTCTGTAAACAAATACTAGTTTATTAAAATGACACATAAGTGTTGTGATCTCATTACTTATGCTGCAGGGACTAGGTAGGCTCCTCTGACAGCAATAGCAATCCTTACATCCACTCTCACCATAGAAAAGACAACTCCAGATGTAGAGGTGTATGGATGGAAAGAAAATGCTGCCTCTGCTGGTAATACTCCTAGACTCGTTTCCTGCTTCAGAAAAAAATGTAGTATATGCCATCAATCAAGCACCGCAACGCTTCAGCATAGAGTGTAGTAGAAGCTCTGGAATTTGCTGATAGTTGGTGGAAATTCATTTGAGATAGTTTAGTATGAGGAAAGCATATACTTTAAGATGATATATATCATTTATATAATTTAATACAATATATAATATAAATTGAGAGCAGAGTATGCTCTCGTCATTCTATCCTTTTCCATTTCACATTGTTACAGGAAGAAAGAATATTGCTTTGTGGGAATTATTCCAGAAGACAATAGACTTAAGAATGTACTCTATGGTAGAACAAGATCTGGAAGGAGAGTGTATTACAAAAAGCAATAAGAAAAACAGAGAAAGAAAAAGTGCCCACATTTTTATAGAACTAGTATCGTGGCAGAGAAAATAATTTTAAATATAGAAAAAAATGCATTTTAGGTAAGAAACTGGCTTGTGACTCAGAAAAAATATTCAAAAGCAAAATAAATATAAGAATGGTCATTCTCTTTAAATCCATGAGTTCTGGGCCCAGCAGCGTGGCCTGGTGGCTTAAGTCCTCGCCTTGAAAGCCCCGGGATCCCATATGGGCGCCGGTTCTAATCCCAGCAGCTCCACTTCCCATCTAGCTCCCTGCTTGTGGCCTGGGAAAGCAGTCGAGGACGGCCCAATGCATTGGGACACTGCACCCGCGTGGGAGACCCGGAGGAGGTTCCTGGTTCCCGGCATCGGATCGGAGCACATCGGCCCGTTGCGGCTCACTTGGGGAGTGAATCATCGGACGGAAGATCTTCCTCTCTGTCTCTCCTCCTCTGTGTATATCTGGCTGTAATAAAATGAATAAATCTTTAAAAAAAAATCCATGAGTTCTATTTTTGTTTTTGGTATTAAGGTATTTCAGAATGTTCATATCCTAGGAATTGAGATAACAATATTTGCTGATATTTAAGCTATTTAATGTTCACTTAATTATTTTTCTGTTGTATAGACCATCATAGAAAACCTAAGAAGAATATAGAAAAGGTTGTAACCTACAAAGAGAACAGTATAGGGAATACAAAATATATATGAAAGAAAGCTTTTTTTAATTTTCAGATTGAAATTTGTATTCATTCTTTAAGAATTAGAAATGTGACATATCTGCTTTGTGATCCTGGCTCTACCCTCATTCCTGCAAAAGCTTACTGACAGATTTGCTCATTTCCCTACTTTTTCTGGCAGAGCAGGCTGTGACACATCACTGGGTAAATTGCAGGTGATTTTACTGTATATGTTTTCAAAACATTCATATAGTTGGACTGTGAAAAACAGCTGGAGAAATACAGTGTGTATAATTTTTAATATTTGCCAGGTCTACTAATATCTCTTTGTGCTGCTTTTCTAAACCTAGTCCAAAAAGAAGTGAAAATACAACAGATATTTGTAAAACCCTTTCCTCCCCAGTTTGGCAACTTCTTTTGCCACTGTAATTTTCTGTATTTCTTCCTAAGACATTCTGAGATTTCTGAAGCAAGAACTTTTATGACCTTGGGTGTGAGGGCAAAAATATCTATCAATCTTCATGACATTGAGCGTCTTGGAAACCACTTTGTTAATTAAAAGAAAAAAATTACTGGACAAGAAAATGTGTTTTCCGCTTCTGACTGAATTTCATATTTCCCCCTTCATTTGCTAAAAGGTTTGCTGTCTTGAAGCCTGGCCTGGAGATTGGCTCTTTACAATGCTTAGACAATGTGGACGTGGGATGCTACATACAAGCACCATGCAAATATTAGTATGTAGCTGGGTCATACCAATATCAGGTGCTTCTCTATATACAAGCAACCTTAAAAAAAATGCAATGAGGACCTGTTAAATTTGGAATTACTCTACTATTGCCATTCAAATGCCCCAAGTATCTTTAGAGAATAAATGATTAGTTTCTATGAGGAAAACAAGAAAAGCAAGGAGAATCCTTTGTTTTCTTCTTTTTAAATTACTATGCAAATCCTTTTACATGGGTATAATCCTGTTACACCCCAAAGAAAGCTAGCAAACAGGATGGTCACTGGATACGCAAAAGTAAAAGTGATTAATTATTTCTTTAAAGTGGCAAAGACAAAATAACAGTTGGGCGTCAAGATACTAGAGGTGACATGTGATACAGGAGACAGGGGTCCAACATTGTCAGATAGGATAATACTAAGTTTAAAACTTCATTGTCAAGATTCATATTCAACTTTGAAAACATATCCTATCTCAAAAGATTTTCAAACAGTGAAAAATGGAAAGATATGTTTTTTGGCCTATAATATGTTTAAATCAACACATAGGTTTTTGACCATGAAATTATTGAAGACCCTTGTATAATCAGAACATCTCTTAACCAGAATCTCTCTCCTCACCAACCTTTTAGATTTTTATCTGGAGAAACTAGACACAGTCTATGCAAATGCATTAAAAATGAGAAAACACATTTTTAAACAAGTGGATGGATGGATAGATCTGTTTGAAATTGGATTTGGTTTTACTATTGCGACATCATCAGAGTTGGACAAACAGACAATGTGAATGTAGCATCTGTTATCCCTCTCAACATTTGAGTTGATTCAGCCATTCTGGCTGCAGACATCATTTGACACTTGGTCTGTGACACTTAACCTTCAGACAAAGATCCCTAGTGACAGTGACATTTTCAGGGATTAACTGAACCTTTTACACTTTATTTCAGTGCTTTTACACTCTCAGTCAGGGTCTTTAATGCTCTGCATTTACCAAGTTCTTACTGTTTGATACAATTGGGACTTGGCAGGTGACATATCAACTCAGAGGTACTTTGAAAATAAACCATGTACTGGTGACAATAAGTGACTTGCAGATGAATCAAGTAGTTGATAAGGTAGATAATCATCTCAGACATGGTTATCATAGAGATTTTCTTTGTGTTTGACTTAAATGCTGCTAACTGAGAATCAACAAAATCTCACTGCTTTCGAGATAATTTAGTGATGTAAAATGTTAGCTCAGAAGTCAAAATATATGGGTTCAAGTTTCAACTTTCCAATCACCTGCCACATAACCTAGAGTCATTTAGTCCTTTTAGATTTTCATTGTTTTACTTGCAAAATTTTGATGGGTGTAGATTGTGGATCAAGTTATGTATACAAAAGGTTTTTATGTGATATGAAAGAGAATGCAAGGATTGTCAATTTTGATATGTCAGTAATTATGAATTAAAAATACTTCTTCATAAGGAAAACATGTTCTTCATGTAGCCTGTTGTTTTACCACACATAGTCATATAAGTGATTTTCTTCTGTGTGTCAGTCAGCACAGATGCAGTAGCTTGAAACAACATAGAGGTGACCTCACACTTCTGTGGGTCAGAAGTCAAACACAGCTTTTATGCATCTTAACTTGGGAGGAACTCACGATGTAGTCCTCATGGTGCCCTCAGTGCATGCTGTCCTCTGGATATGGGAAAGAGCCCACATTCAGTGTATCCATCTTGTTGTCAGAATCCAGTGACTTAGAGGGCCATAGTGGACTATTTGGAGGTTGCCTGTATGTGCTAGAACAGCTGTAGTTCTTTTCTCTTTGGCTTTCCAGATAAGACCTTTTACTTCATCAAACCTGTGGAGATGGTACTTAATGCCAGGCTCACTGAATGGAATCTTAAATAATGTAATGTGTTCATGATAGTGACAATACTCATAATCTTTGCCATGTATTGCAAAAACAATTGAAGGAATGACATCCCAAGACATTTGCCATATTCTGTTGGTTAGAATGAAATCACATTTCATGCTTATTTTCAAGGTGAAAGCATTGCTCAAAAGTCTGGACACCAGCAGACAATAATCATGGTGGTCACTTTTCAGTTTCTTTATGGGATTAATATTTATAATAGTATTAATAACATCTGAACTTCAGTTTTTCTATAGGCCAATTTCTAAGTCTTTGCCATATTTTCCTTGTGGCTAATGCAAATGTAATACCATTAATTTCTTCATTTTACTTATGCAAAAATTGAGAGGGTAAATCAGCAACTTACTAGAAATGGCACATTAAGAGTATTTTTGATCTTTCTGTGTTTAGGTTTCCAAAACATGTCCCATGGTGGCTGTATTTATTCAAGCCATTGTATATGTTGCTGAGAAACTAACACTGTGCAGCTGAATATAGTTTGGGATTTCATGTCCAAACAGATGAGACTCCTAGCAATTTTAAAATTTAAAAAAGACAAGAAAATGATATATATCTTGGTGAAGTCAATTCAAGTAGTTTTGGATGTGTTTTTACATGTGAGGCATGCTGACACTGGCGGAGATTCTGCAGGCTTAGCTGCTCACATGTTGTTTTTCATAGGCTTTTCAATGGCAGGGTTTAGAGCAGTGGCCTTAGGATAGTGGGGGGAAAAGCTGAAAACTCTTTATCTGTGGAGCCCTTGAAAGAATATCCTTGGTTTTCTTCTTGAATTGCTTGACTCAAGCTTAGACGCTTTCTACATGTTAACAGAAAAGTGATTCTGACGCAAGCCTGATTGTAAGACAGCTTAGTGTTTCACTAAGGCGCTATCTAGCCACATCCATATTAAAATTGAAAGGGATGTGCAGTGGTGTTTCTTCTGCTATCCTTACCAAATTACTATGTGAAGCTGGAGTCAGGATCATTAATACCAATGAGAAATACTGGGTTTAGTCTATTTTTCAATTCACTTAGCTTTCTTTTAAAAAATTGAGAGGTTTGTCTTTGTCATATGGTATGTCATGATTAATCAGATATATTGGACGGGCAAATGGTTTAATAGTTATTGCAATTTGTCACATCAGACATGGCTTATCATGCATTATTAATACCTAAATGTAAAATTAGTTAAACTTGGTCTAGCCTCTGTTGAAGAGAGTATAAGTTCATAGTAGCAAGTTTGAAATAACCCTCACAGGAATACTTTAACTAGCATCACCTTAAGCTTTTCATTTCAACATTACAGCATTATATAATTAAGCCAAAGAAATCTTCCTTCAGCAGGAGAGCAAAAAGCCATTCTTTTGAAAAAAGGAGGTTTCACCTTCATTAACATAGAGACCCTTGGGTTCACATAGTTTTGTAAAAAAGCAATACAAACTTTACAAACAGTATTGAAATTCATAGGTTTGTTGATTTTTTAATGCATATTATTTGCATGGCAATGTTAAACTTTGTTTATTTTGGGTTCTTAGGTTATTTTGCTAAATTTGGTAAATATAAAATTATTTTTGGAAATAAATGAAAAAAAATTGGTACCTATTTCAGAACTAAATAATATTTCAGAGTGAGTAGGAGTCATGTCTACATGTCAACAGGGGAATAATAGGTAGCTGTTAGAAATAGGTGTGGGTCAAATGTTCTGTGTTCCTGCTTCAATCAGAAGATTCTAGCTGATGTACCAAATATTATTGCCCACTGAGATAAATGTTTAGGTGTTTATTCCAGTAGGAGAAAGGGCTTATTTCAAGACAATAAGACCTCTGTTTCAACCTTGACTGGTACATATTTATTTTTAAGTGAGTTGTTATTCAGATTGATTGCATATTCTCTTGATGTTCTTATAAGTAGGCAGCATTCCTATTTGAAATGTATCCATATGGTCAGTAAGTTCAATGGCAACTGAGATTTGCATCCCTGAAACTCTTTTCCTCTGCCAAGCAGGTAGAGGATTAGTCTGTTAGGCCATGGTACCAGGCCCTTCTGCCAAGCAGTTTTACACCTTTGAAAACCATTGTGAACTCAACTGGATTATGTGTTATCTATTCTGTCCTAATTGAAAAAATACATTATGCAAAATACTTATACCCACTACTAACATTGAATATTTAGAAGTATTAAGATAGGTAAGACCAGCATGTAGAAATAAGAGTACATTTGAGGATAAAAGTGTTCAGGTAGAGAATAATTTTTTGCAAGTTTGAGACATATAGATCTGTGTTATATCAAAATTCAGAGATTCTTTATCTGGTTCTCTGGTTTAGTAGGTTTTGCCTCTGCCTGCAGTGCTGGTTCAGTGGCTGATCCACTTCTCATCCTAGTGTGGCTGGCAAAACAGCAAAAGATGGTCCAAGTTCTTGGGGACCCCTGCATCTATGTGAGAAAACTGGAAGAAGCTTATGGCTTTCCACAAACCCAACACCTTTCTTGCAACGTTTGGGGCATTTTGGAGAAGAACAGGAGGTGGAAGACATATGCTATCTCTATCCGCTTCCCTCCCTCTCTCCTTTTATCTTTGTCAATATTCCTTAGAAATAAAAATTAATCTTTTTAAAAATATATTCATTGATCTGGTAAGACTGCTGTTATTAGCTAACTCTTTATTCAAAAGTTCAAATTTGAGTTTGGGTAGAAATTGGTTGAAATTCAGATGAATGAATGGACAAGAAAACATACTGTGTATGAAGAATAATGTTTACAAAGATGCAGGAGTATTGGATGTTATATGTAATACAGGTGAGAATATGAAACTACTCTGGTTAAAGAAATCATTGTTGAAGATCTTTGTGTCTGTGTTCATCAGGGATATTGTTCTGTACTTCTCTTTTTTATTGCATCTCTATCTGTCTTTGGTATTAAGGTGATACTGGCTTGACAGAAAGAGTTTAGAAGGATGACCTCCCTCTATTGTTTGGAATAGCCTGTGGAGGATTAGGGTAAGATCTTAAAACATTTGATGGAATTCTGCCATGAAGCCATATGGTCCAGGGCTTTTCTTGGTTGGCAGGGATTTAATAACTGATTCAATCTCAGTCCATGTTATAGGATAATTTAGTTTAATAATTGCCTCATGTTTCAACATTGGTAGATTGTATGTGTCCAAAAACCTAACATTTTCTTCTAGGTCTTCTGATTTCTTGGCCTATAGTTACTTTTAATAGTTGCTAATGATTCTATGTCCGAGATATCTGTTACTATATTTCCTTTTTTTGTCACTGATGCCATTGATTCCTATCTTCCCCCTCCTTTTTTGGGCTAGTGGGGAATCTATTTTGTTGATTTTTCTCAGACAACCAGCTCTTTGATTCGTTGATCTTATGCATTGGTTTTTTGTCTCTGTTTTGTTTAATCTCATCCAGTGTTTTGGTTATTTCTTTTTTTCTGCTAATTTTGGGATTGCTTTTCTGCTGCGTTTCCAGCTCCTTCAAATGTGTGGTTATTTCATTTCTTGGTGCCTTTCTAATTTCTTAGACATTGATTGAAATGAATTTTTCCTTTAACACTGTGCCTTGATTGTGGCCCCTAAAATTTGATACGTTGTGTTGATGCTTTCATTTTTAAATTTCCCCTTTGATTTCTTCTATATCCCATTGCTCATTTGGCAATGTATTATTGAGTCTGCAGGTATTTGCATCTCTTTTGGCATATTTTGAGCTATTGATCTCCAGTTTTACTCCATGATGGTCTGAGAAGATTCATAATATAATTTTGATTTTAAAAATATGCTGATGCTTGTTTTGTGTCCTATAACATGGTCAGTCCTGGAGAAAGTTGCATGTACTGATTAAAAAAAAAAAGTGTATTCTTGTTCTGTAGGGTGAAAGGTTTGGTAGATACCAATTAACTCTATTTGCTCTGGTGTCTGGGTAAGCTGTGTTTCCTTGATGAGTTTCTGTGCCATGAATCTGTGCATTGATGTTAATGGGGTATTAAGGTCCCGCACTATTACTGTCTTGAATCTATTTCTCCCGTTAAATCCATTAATGTTTGTTTCACATAGTTAGGTGCCCTTGCATTTTGTGCATATATATTTACTATGGTGATTTCTGGCTGAATAGATCCTTTGATCATTATGTGGTGTCCTTCATCTCTTTTGCTGTTTTTCATGTCAAAGTCTGTATTATGTAACATAAGAATGGCTGTGCAAGCTCATCTTTCATTTCCATTGGCCTAGAATAGCTTTTCCCATCCTCTCACTTTCTGTTTCCACTGATATTTGTTGGTTAGATATGTCTCCTAAAGACGACGAATAAATGGGTTTTGTTTTTGGATCCAGTCCACTGCTTTCTGACATTTGATTGATGAGCTTCAGCCATTTACATTCAGAGTTAATATTGATAGGTATAGTAATTTGGTTCTGTCATTTTAGCAATGTGTTCATTGTTTGATTTCATCTTGTGTGGTACTTTTACTGGGATATTCTCTGTGTTTGCCTTTGGTTTTGTTTTGTTTTGTTTTTAATTTTTTTTTTAGATTTATTTATTTTATTACAAAGTCAGATATACAGAGAGGAGGAGAAACAGAGAGGAAGATCTTCCATCCGATGATTCACTCCCCAAGTGACTGCAACGGCCAGTGCGCGCCGATCCAATGCCGGGAACCAGAAACCTCCTCCAGGTCTCCCACGCGGGTGCAGGGTCCCAAAGCCTTGGGCCGTCCTCAACTGCTTTCCCAGGCCACAAGCAGGGAGCTGGATGGGAAGTGGAGATTAGAACCAGCGCCTATATGGGATCCCGAGGCGTTCAAGGCAAGGACTTAAGCCTCTAGGCCACACCGCCGGGCCCTGCCTTTGGTTTTGATAGGTGCTATTCCTTTTCTCTCTCAAGAGAATATCTATAAGCATCATTTATAAGGCAGGTCTGGAAGAGGCAAATTCTTTGAACTTTTGTTTACTATGGGATAATTTTATTTCCTTTTTAAAGACAAAGGAAAGCTTTGTTGGGTAAGTTATTCTGGGCTCACAATTTTTCCTGTTTAAAATCTGAAATATGTCGCTCTATTCTCTTGTGGCTTGTATAGTTTCCTTTGAAAGGTCAGCTGTGAGTCTGATTGGGGTTCTTCTATATGTTGATTAATTATTTTTCTCATGCATATTTGAGGATCTTTTTGTTTGTGTCCAGCTAATGAGATCTTGATTATCATGTGTCATAGTGAAGATCACTTCTTGGCAATCCCGTTAGGAGTTCTGCTCCCATCCTGGATGTTGGTTCCCAATTCTTTCTTCATATTAGGGAAGTTTTCATTTGTTATTTCATTGAATGCATCTTTAATCCCAGCTCCTCTTTCTGTGCGTTCTCGAACTCCCAAAAATCTTATGTTTGGCCTTTTAATAATGTCTCTTAAAAGTCGAATACTTTTTTTGGCTTGAGTCAGATCCCTTTGCAACTTTTTGGTTGTTTACCCATTGTAGCAAGAAATATCTTCCAACTCTAAGATTCTTCTTACTGCCTTACACATTCTATTATTGACGATTTCCAATAAATTTTAATTGGTTTTATTCCATTCTTAATTTCTATGATATCAACTTTCATTTGATTCATTGTTGCTATTTCCTGTGTAATATATTCCTTAAATTGCTTGAACTCTTATATGTGCTTCTTATTGTTGTTGATAAGCTTTATAAAAAGTTTTTAAATTCTTTTTCCCCCAGTTTCTCCATGTCTTACTCAATTATTTCTGAGGTTGAAAAAACCTTTTTCTTCTTTGCAGGGGAGGCATCAGTGATATTCATTGATCCTCTGTCTTCTTTTCCTCTTATTGCTATTCTGTTAGCAAATTCCTCTCCTTAGGGCTGGTTTCTAAACTGTGTTGCCCACTGATCTACAGGTCGATTTCATTGATTGTGTTTGGTTCCCGGTTCTTTGCAGTCACTTGTGCCACTCCTTTCAATCCCTGGCTCTACCGTTAGGCTTCTACCACAGTCTCTGTAGCCCTAATTTCTGAGTCACCACTCTCCACCTGCTATGATTCCTTGCTGAGGCTGCTCCCTTGCCTACACAACCTGTTTGCCATTCCTGGCTTGATCAATGTCCAGGATTAGGGAGGTGTCAGCTTTCCTAAATCACAGGGTGCTTGTCTTGCCAGAACCTGCTGGCCTTTATGTCTAATGGCTATCCAGACTTATTTTAGTTGAGACCCATAGGATGCCAAGTCAGCACTGATTTCCCTATGGGACCAATGCACTGAGTGAGAGTTGATTTGTTCCTGGCTAAGTGTGTGCACAACTCACTGTTGTCCCTCTGGTTCCTCAGCCTTTAGCACAGTACACAAAATGGCATCTGATTGCTCTTGGCTTAGTGCATGTGCAGCTCACTGTTTCCTGCCTGTCTGTGGCCTTTGGCACAGCACACAAAATGGGCCATGAAATCCACCCTGTTCCTGCATCGCCACTTAGGGTCTGCCAGTCTGTCTTTGCTCAAGGTCAGATCAAACAAATCAGGAAAAGCAGCTCTTTGTCTTGGTTAACTTTGATTTCCTGTTAAACTCCCCTTCCTATCTGGTCATTGGTAAAACTCCAATCACCAGTCGCTGATAGCTGAACACTGGTGGGGTATCTGGACACTGCAGCACCTTTTCATTGTCTCTGCTGCTTCCCTGTGTCCAGTTGCCCCAATGTCATTGCCCTGTCCTCTCCTATTTTCTGAAATCTGTCCTCTTTGCTTCACTCTAAATTATTCTCTATCAGTTTAAATCTGTCCTCACCCTGTATCACCATCTTGCTCTTCTTAACATGTACTCTTTTTTTTTTTTTTTAATTGGAAAGCTGGATATACAGAGAGGAGGAGAGACAGAGAGGAAGATCTTCCATCCGATGTTTCACTCCCCAAGTGAGCCGCAACGGGCCGATGCGCGCCAGTCCAAAGCCAGGAACCAGGAACCTCGTCCAGGTCTCCCACGCGGGTGCAGGGTCCCAAAGCTTTGGCCTGTCCTCGACTGCTTTCCCAGGCCACAAGCAGGGAGCTGGATGGGAAGTGGAGCTGCCAGGATTAGAACCGGCGCCCATATGGGATCCCGGGGCTTTCAAGGCGAGGACTTCAGCTGCTAGGCCACGCTGCTGGGCCCATTAACATGTACTCTTAATACTTGATTGACATTGATCCTAGGCTTAGCATCAACAAAGGACCTCTTTAATAATTATTATACTTATGTAAGGTGACCAGTTTCATATATTTCACATATACAGATGTTGGAACACAGTGATACTTTCTGCCCATACCCTCCTACCCACCTCACATCCCACACACACTGACGCTCCTATCTTTCCTTCCTACCTCACCATTCTTCCGTTTTCGCATCCCCCCACCCCCGGCTTTTTTCACAATGACGTATTTTCAGTTTATTTTATAATCATAAGCTTATCCCTTCATTAGATAAAGAATTCACAAATAACAAGCAGTACACACGCACACACACACACAAACACACTGTTACCCAAGAGTATGGACAAGGACTGTCAACAATAATCAAATTTCAAAATGTCAATTTTTCTTCATATAGACTACATTTTTGTATTACGTATATGTTAGTCATCACAAATCTGGGAAAGCATATGATATTAATCTTTTGGGAACTCGCTTATTTTACTAAGCATAATGGATTCTAGTTGTTCTTTTTTTAGGCATCTCAGTGCCAGCACGGGGTACAGCTGCTCAAGACACCACATGCAGCTCTTGAATATCATATAGGAACTGGTTCCAGGTGCTCCAGTTATGATCCAGCCCCCCTAATAATACAACCAAAAAAGCAGCAGAAGATGACAAAAATATTTGTGTTCCTGTATCCATACAAGAGATCCTGATAAAGCTTCTAGTTTCATTGTGGCCTGGCTTTGGCTCTTGTGGTCATATGGATAGTGAATGAGCAGATAGAAAGTATCTCTCTTTGCCTATCTCTCTCTGTGTCTCCGTCCAGTTCTCTCTCTCTCTTTGCTTCCCTCTTTCTTTGCTTCTCTCTGTGTCTCTCCAAATCTGCCTTTAAGATAAATATATACATTTTTTAAAGATTTGTTTTTACTGGAAAGGTATATCTATAGAGAGAAGGAGAGGCAACCAGAAAGATCTTCTGCCTGTTTATTCATTTCTCAAGTGGCTTTAACAGCCAGAGTTGAGCCCATCTGAAGCCAGGAACCAGAAGCTGCTTCCAGGAATGCCACATGGGTGCAGCATCCCAAGGGTTTGGCCCATCCTTTACTGCTTTCCCAGGCCACAAGCAGGGAGCTGGAGAGGAAATGTAGCAGTCAGAACACAGGCCAGTGTATAAACAAACCAAGAAATCCATCTGATAGTTCTGTTATCCAAGTAGATTTTCTGTTTAATACAGTATATTTTCTGTTACTTTGAAATCAGCTTGCTTCTTTATCCCATAATAGATCCACCATACATTCCACTTTACTTAGAATTGTGAACTAGAAAATACTATCAGTAGCATACATGTCCAAGTTTTGTCTGAGCCGTTGATAAATACAGTGTGCCCTTTTGTAAGTCTATGCATTTTCAAGCTTTCTCATGATATTGTAATGACTAGGACACTCCCCCTAATTAATAATGGTAGCTTGTAACATTGTTTTCTATAGAATGTATTTCAGTGACACTAATCTTTTTTCTTATTGAAATACAGTCCAACAATTTTTAAATCTGCAAGGAATAAGGATCAAGTAAGGCTGGATTACTATTAGTAGGAGTTATTTTACTCTATATAAAGCATCTAGGTGCAGCCATTATTTTTATCAAATGGTTCCTTTATTGCTATTTTTCAGTTACAGAAAATTATCTATCTAAATGAATATTATAATCACAGTGTTAGAAGATTTAGACTTTGTCTCTTCTAGAGTTTATTGACAGATGGCCAACAGTTTGAGAATGTTTGTCATGCATTCACTGTAAATCTTTACAAGCACGTAAATATCTACAAATTATATGCAAAGATGTTACTACGGTACTTCATCCTATAGCTTTATATCGTCATATTTCCTTCAGAAGCTATTTGAGGAGTTTTCCTTCCCACCATGTGGAACCTCCTGTATGTTTTTGTGATTGAGAATTAATTGTTGGGGCTGGGAGTCTGAATTAGCCTTTAACATGCGTGTGGGGATGTCTGCATCCTGTGTTGAAGTACCTGTGTTCAATATTTTTGTTCTTACTCCAGTTGGTAGAGAAGGCAGACAATGAGAGAATGGTGATTATCCAGGTGACCATTTATGTTCCTACCATGAATGTGCTAGGCCGGGGTTGAGTTCCTAGCTCCCGACTCTGGCTTGGTTCAGAACCTAAGGCATTTTAGAAGTGATTAGGCACATAGTCCCTGGGAATTCTTTCTCTGTAATGAATTCCTCTTAGATAAATAAACTTTTAAAAATTAATCTCGTGTTAAGAGTGCTTGGAGGAACTCTAAAGTAATTTCTAAAATCAAAAAATATGCAATTTTTCCTTGGCTCAGGAAGTATCCCTGAAGGCAATCTAACATACCTCTTGCCACATTATCATCTATTTAATAATTTCCATGTGCATCATTCATTGCCATCCATAGCCAATTTATATATCAGGGAAATTTTATAAAGAAAACTTGAATTACATTAACATTGCACCTGTGCTCTAAATTTAAATGTCTTCAAGTGGTATAAAATATCTTTTTTGTTTTATTTTCAGTTAACAAGTAATAATTGCATGTATTAGAATGATGGATGCATGTGCTTTCTGATGAATGTATGCATTTGAAAGATGCATGTGGATGATCGTTTAGGCTAGTTTGTGTCGTTTGCCACCTCAAATTATTTCCATTTCTTTTAAAGAGTTATTTATTTTGAAAAAGTTACAGAGAGTATGATAGAGATTTTCCTTCTGCTGCTTGACTCCCCAAGTGGCCACAAAGGCTGGAGCTGGACTAGGCTGGAGCCAAGAACATAATCCTTGTCTCCCTCATAGGTTCAGGAGCCCAAGCATTGGGGCTCGCTTCTGCTGCTTTTCATAGACCATTAGCAAGGAACTGGATGGTTAGTGGAACAGCTAGGACATAAACTAGCTCTCACAGGGGATGCTGGCTTTGCAGGCAGTGACTCTGCCTACTGTGCCACAGTGTCAACTTCATCATTTCCTATGGGCAAGAATACTTAAAATCTCTAAGCACTGAAGAAAATAATTCTAAGCATGTTATTGGTAACAAAGTTCACCATTTATGCAATCGAACATCAAAATGTATTCCTCTTGTCTACCTGATACTTTGTAAACCAGGGCCGCTGTTAATTCTTTGCTCACCTCCCTACACTCTGTCATCATAATTACACACTCTACCTCTGTAGACTTTAACTCTTCTATAGTGTAGCTGTTAATGAGGTTACAGTGAATTTGCTACTTGATGCCTGATTTACTTCATTTTATGTGAAGTTATCTAACTTCATCCCTATTGATATAAATGACAGAATTTCCTACTTATATAGAAGACTGTCCACACAAAATACTTGGATTGTTTTGTCATTAAAAAAAAAAATACTATTCGTAAGACCTTGGAGAATCAAGATGGTGGAACAGGGTAAGGACATGTTTAAATGGACAGAGAAACATTTAATCAGGATGAAGCAGAGAGGATACATTCCAGGAAATAGGAGAGGACAGAACAACAGCAGAGGGGTACCTGAGACTGACAGACACAGGAAAGCAGCAGACACAACAGTGTGGTGTTGCAGTGACTGATACTCTAGTGGCATCTGGCTAACGGTGATCTGAACTCCATCAGCAGCTGGAACTCAACCAGCAACCAGGTGGGAAGGGACTTTCATTGGGAGCTCCAAAAGTGAACCCAGACAAAGAATTGCCCATCCTGCTGGTACATTTGATTTTATCAGGAGCAGAGACAGAGCAGCAGATCCAAGACAGGCAGTGTGGGAACAGGGTGGATTTCACAGTCCAGTCAGCCTGCTAGAGCCAAATTGGGTGCCATTTTGCTTAAGGAGGGAAAGGACTGAGCATGCGCTGAGCTGGGAATAAACTCATTTCTGACTCAGTGAACTGCATCGACGTGGCATTCTACAGGTTCCACCCAAGACAGGTCTGGGTAGCCCTCAAGCCTGATGGCTACCAGATCAAGAACTCCAGTAGTGGCACGTCAGGCACCATTTTGTAGTGTGGCAAAAGTTTTATGACTGCAGGGGACAACAGTGAACTACGTATGTGCTGAGCTTGCGAGAACTCACTGAGCTCAGTGCATTGCACTGGTCCCACAGGAAAATAATACCAACTGTGGCATCATACGGGTCAAAATAGGTCCATGTAGCACCCAGACCTAACGACCAACAGGTTCCGGCATGATCAGCACCACCAACAACCTAGCTATATAGGACCGTATTCCTAGGAACTGCTGCAACCATAAGTGGGAGAAAGGTTGCAGAGACAGTAGTGCCACCTCAGCATGATATCACAGAAGGTGGAAAGTGGTGAGTCAGGAGCTGGAGCTACAGAGACCATGGTGGAAATCTAACTTAAGAACTCAGACGTGAAACTTGCTGTAGGGAGTGGCACAATGGGCTGCAAGCAAAGAGCTATTTACCAACTGCAATAAGTAAAATTGAACTGTAGACCTGTGGGTGACAGAGCTTAAAAACCTGCCCCAAGGAGAAGAATCTGATAAGTAGTAGTACGATGACCAAGAGCAAAAAAAGATACAAAGGCAAAATGAATATTACTGAAGGCTCTCCTGCAAAGAAGTAAAACCCAATGCGAACCCAGAGTTAACTGAGGAAGATATCGAGAAAATGGGGACACAGCATTCATAAAACTCATTCTAAAGCTTCTGATCAACAATGAGAAGCACATGCAAGAGTTCAAAGAATTTAAGGAATATGTTACACAAGAAATAGCAGCAATAAAGCAAATCAAGGCTGATATATCAGAAATTAAGAACACAGTCAAGCAAATTAAAAGTACAGTGGAAATTCTCCAAAATAGAATGAAGCAACCAGAAGAAAGAATCTCAAGATAGGAAGATGCTTCCTGTCACTGGGGGAAGCAAACAAAAAGCTGGAAGCAGAGCTGGATCAGGTTAAAAAGTGTTCAAGAATTGAAAGACACTATTAAGAGGCCAAATATAAGAGTTATAGGAGTCCCAGATGGTACAGAAAGACAAACTGGTTTTACAAATAAATTTAATGAAATAAGGGAAAATTTCCCTAACCTATAGAAAAAATTGGGAACCAATATCCAAGAGGGGCACAGAACTCCCAACAGGCTTGTTCAAAAGCGATCTTCACCATGACACATGATCATCAAGCCCTTTTCAATGGAACATAAAGAAAAGATCCTTAAATGTGCATGTGAAAAAAATCAATTGACATATAAAGGAATGCCAATTAAACTCACAGGAGATCTCTCACAGAAAACTCTAGAGTCAAGAAGAGAATGGAGTGACATATTTCAGATTCTATAAGAAAAAAATTGTTGCCCCAGGAAAACATATCCAGCAAAGCTTTGTTTCGTCTTTGACAATGAAATGAAATTCTTCCAAAGTAAAAAAAAAGTTAAAAGAATTTGCCTCTTTCAAACCCGCCCTACAAATGGCGCTTAAAGATGTCCTCTTGACAGAGAAGAGGAATAACACCCACCAAAACCAATGGCAAATGTGAAGAACATTCCAGTAAAATGACAACAGAAGACTAAATCAATGAACAACCCATTCCTAAATTGACAGGATCAAATTACCACCCATAAATATTAACCCTGAATGTAAATGGCTTAAGCTCAAACGTCATAGATTAGTAGACTGGATTAAAAAACAAAACCCATCTGTTCATTGTTTAGAAGAGACACATTTCACCAACAAAAATCAGTGGAAGCCATATCTCATGGATTTTGATGTTTTT